>NC_134811.1:12651163-12663663 GCF_046742065.1 Oratosquilla oratoria
AATCGATGTTGCTTCAGCCTAATAGAAATGTTTAAGAAAATGTCAACATCAAGAACAACAAAACTAAGATTATACAACTCAATAGTGAGACCAGCCATATTCTACAGTTGTGAAACATGGGCCCTTACGAAAGCTCTTCAATTTTTTGTAAATAAAATTTTACGGAGAATTTTAGGACCCGTGTACGATAATTAATCAAAAGAAGGAATGGAGAATAAGACATAACTGGGAAATACGGAAACAAACAAAACAACCCAATATTAAAAAGTTAACAAGATATTGAAAAGGCTGGGACGTATTTCAAGAAAGCAAGAAGATAGATGTCCGGAGAAGGTGCTCAATAGTGGAGTTCATGGATGACTGCCGCTTGGACAACTTAGAAAAGACTGGAGAAGATGTTTTGATGAAGATGTGCAGATATGCGGAACAGAGCCATGAGAATGGAAGGAGGTAGCACAGACATAGCGAGACATTTCAAAAGAAGTTATGGATTACCAAGTGGCCCAAAGACCAACGGAGCAAGATGAGGATTACACACAAACACACACACACACACACACACACACACACACACACACACACACACACACACACACATATATACATATATATGTATATATATATATATATATATATATTTAATATATAAATATATATATATATATATGTATATATATATATATATATATATATATATATACATATATATATATATATATATATATATATATATATATATATACATATATATATATATGAGAGTGTGGGTGCAGGAAGAATAAGCGAAGATGGGCTGGAACTCCTTTATTGCTTATACGTTTCGACAGAGTCGGTCGAAACGTATAAGCAATAAAGGAGTTCCATCGTGAAAGGTGTATGAATGGTAACGTTGTCATTCATTTTCCCTCCAGACAAAATCCCACTTTCATTTTCCTCCGGTCTTTTTACGTTCAACAACCGGTCATTTTCCCTTCAGTAAAAAAAGAGAAAATAATATAATGATGCAATTATGTAACATTTTCCCAGCATTAAAAAAGAAAAAATAATAATATAATAGTTTTCTTGTCCTGTACAGTAATTTTGTATTATTTTTTCTCCTCTCAAAATGGAAAGAAATTAATATGATTATGCAGTAGTTCATTACAGACATTTATCATTTTTGACACAATACGTACTAATACAATGAATAAGAATAATACAGTATATCAATCAGACTTTAACATTTGATTCTGTTTGCTGATGATTTAACAAATGCGTATTCCAACCTATTCCACGAAGAATTTCACAAATGTTTTTCTATCCTGCATTGTAATCTACGCACAAAATAATCTTCAAACGATTCTAGAGGTCGACAAGCTTTCGTCATATCCGCTTAACATCAAGTTGGTCAATCCGATCTTGTTCTCTGACCACAGGAACAGAAGTATCTCCTGTTGGAATGCCTGTATCGCACGCCAAACAGGAGGATGACGACGTCCAATAAGATTTAAAAATTTATGATTCCATCCTTCACAAATGTTATTTGTCCGAGAGGTGGCTCACGTCTGAATCGCATTACTCCATTTGGGGCCACGAACATGTCGATAGCATCCGGCTACATACATTAAAATAACCCAATAAGTCAATACACTCGTTGGGCACATTCTTCATCAAATATAATAATCCATCGTGCACTTTAGCTGTTGGCAGGAATGCAAGTCCATCGAACATTCCACTAAATAGATTAAACTTCTGGTTCTCCATATGGTGCTCCTGTAGTCAGAGAGATTGTATTTTCCGTCGTGTTGCTTGTGACAAGTGATAGAAGCATCCACGTACTCTCTTTTCGTCATCGTCGAATGCTGGCTTCACGTCTTGGTGTTCTGTCATTTGAGGTTGACCATTATCATTTGCGGATCTGGGAAGAGGTCTCGCCGTTGGCACTGGTCCACTAACACCCTTGTGAATTCTTCATAAGGTTCCTTGGTCTTTCGCTTTAGGAAAGCATATGCAACAGTTATTGCTGCTCGACCACACGCCAATCTTATAATATATATTTGTTCAGAGTTGGGGAAAAGCTGAAGTTGCCATCCATAAATCATTTCCTACACTGCCTGAGCTTGACAAGACTCTTTTCACCCGCAAATATGATTATTTGGGATGTGTTGTCTTTGTTGTTGTGAAGTAGGAAACGGTCGCCTTCTCGTTCTTACCATCTTCTTATCGTGAGCCGGTAATTGCCCATTGACCTTCTATGTGAAGGTCCTCTATAGTTTGTGTCTCCTTTGCCATATTCTTCCGTCTGTGTTTCCTGATGCTTTGTTTGCAGCACTCTTCGTTTGTTACTGTTGCTTCTACTTGGTTGGACACCCGGGATGTAACCTCAGAGTATATCTGCATTGGCTTTGAGTGCGACGTTTATGCAGCAGAATTCATCGTCATTCGAGATTCAGCGCCGGCTACAGCTGCGTCATTACTTCCGTGGTTGTTCTGCATGTTAACTACTGGTTCCGTTATTTCTGCTGTTGTCATGACGCTTCCTTTAGAATAACCCCTCTTCTTCTTCATACATTCCCATCTTATCTTACTATTTCTTGCGCATTATTTGGTGCATAGCCTATAGCCTCCTCTTGACATACTTATAATTTCGTGTTGCATGACTGCTGTCTAAACTGACTATAATAAAGTTCGCCCAAAATTTCGTCCATTTATACTCTTTCATTCGGCTTGTGATAAGTTGTCAAGACTATGGTCAGGTCATGGAGAAGGACAGAAACCCATGTAAGGTCAATATCGGAGTTAGCTGTCAACCCAGAGTTCATTAACTCGGTTAAAGGGTGTATACCTGGGAAAATTACGCAGTAAGCCCCAAAGATCAATAACGGGATCAGCTGTCTTGATTGCAACTATATATTAGTATTGTAAAGAACGGTGACATTTAAAAGTATAGTGTTACCATGAAACAAGAATAAGGCAAAAAAAATGTCCAGGAATCTAAGGGGTTTTGTTTAGTGTGATTGTAGGTTCTAAGGCATTATGTCATGGATTGTGACTAAATAGATTTTATTATGGACACATATGTCATCATCCAATATACATTTCTGTGCTAGATTTACTTTCATAAACTTAATCATATCTTTCTAATAGAGGTGAAAATGACCGGTTGTTGGAGGGAAAATAACTGAGGCATAATTGTTGAGGGATTTCGTAGTCGTAGGGAAAACAAACGTGATTCGAGTGGTAAGGACGGAAAGTTCATGAATGATAACGAAGACGTTACTCCTGACCAGTTTCTTCTCAAAAGGCGGAACTTATCGGGGAAACATATACAGTGTATATATGCATATATATATATATATATATATATATATATATATATACATATATATATATATATACACATATGTATGTATATATATGCATAAATATACATATACATATATATATTCATATATAAATATATATATATATATATATATATATATATATACACACATATATATACAGTACATATACAGGACAGAAGAAAATTACCAAAATGAAATTTACCTTAAGAAGAAAGGCTTAGGCACCTTAACTAACACTCTAATAGAGGTGTTCTACTGGATCAAAGGCTTTAGCGTGGGTGACGCGAAAAAGGTCATCATATTAAGACAGCAGGGCAGAACTCGCAGTAATGTATTTAAAATTGACAAGTTTAGATTTAAGAAGGAAATGGGCAAGAATTTATTTACTAATATGGTGATAAATGAATGGAATAGACTTAATAACCATGTAGTGAGCGCTGATACTATTGGTTGTTTTAAGAAATTTTTAAACAAATTTGTGGATGGGGATGACAGGTGGTATTGGACATGGAACTGCCCAGAGTAGGACTTATGGTCTCTTGCAGTCTCCTAAATTCATATGTTCTTATGTTATGTTATGTTCTGTACATACATACATACACACAAACACACACACACACACACACACACATATATATATATATATACATACATAGATGTATGTATATGTATACATATATACATGTATATTTATGTATATACACACATATATATATGTATATATATACATATATATATATATATATATACATATATATACACACATATATATATATATGGAAATAAGCTCCACCATAGGGACTCGATCCTTTGCATTAGCGACTACTTATTATGAAGCAAAGACAACAGGGATGAGTTACCCGGACCGTATAAAACGAACGGCCTGGACTACGACCTGGTACCTCAACGGCACTTTGGGAACTACCCGCACTTCTCTTCGATACTCAGCAGCGACTATACTTACCTGCCCCCAACAGTGTGTCAGTGTGTGTGTGTGTGTGTATGTGTGTGTGTGTGTGTGTGTGTGTCTGTGTGTGTGTGTCTGTGTGTGTGTGTGTGTGCGCGTGTGAGTGCACGCACGACTAATAGTCATATTTTTGTAATATTCTTTTTTTGTGCACGTGTCTTCTCTTTTGTGCGTTTGTATGGACATGTCGTATTTTTATAAATCTGCTTAACATGACACGTATACACATTTTTTCTTTTATCTCGTTGCCCCGTGTATCGGAAAGTCTGACCAATTCTGATGAAGTGTTACATATATATATCTATATCTATCTATCTATCTATATATATATATATATGTATATATACATATATATATATATATACATATATATATATACACAAGTTATATGGAGATTCGTTAACAAAAGAGGATAGTGAAAAGAATCTCGGCGTAATTATCAGTAACTATCTCAAATCATCTAAACAGTTTATTTCAGCCTCTGAGAAAGCAAATAAGATTCTAGGACTGATTGTGCAATCTTTTGACTTCAAAACTCCATCTGTCATTAACAAGCTATATAAATCGTTAGTTCGTCTACATTTGGAATATGATGTTTTCGTATGGTCACCCAATCTCATTAACGATATTGATAGATTGGAAAAAGTACAACGGTGAGCCACAAAACTGATTACAAATATCAAAAACAAAACATACGAAAATCGAATCAAACATATAAATCTGATTTCCTAAAAAAAGCGTACACTCAGATGTGATTCGATACAGGTCTTTAACCCATTAAACTTCGATGACAAGAATCTTGTCATTTGGTCAAATAAAACAAAAAATCATAAAACACCAAAATGTTTGATCAAACACCAGAAAAACACGACGTCAGTCCTCGCTTCGTGCGAGGACTGACGTCGTATTTTTCTGGTGTTTGATCAAACATTTTGGTGTTTTATGATTTTTTTTTTATTTGACCAAATAACAAGAAATTTGTCATCGGAATTTAATGGGTTAAGATTCTAAAGGGAATTGACAACATCAAAAGTGGCAAAATGTTCACAGCAAAGCAGAATCGGACAGAAAATAAATTTGGATGTGGGTAGAAACAACTTAACCAACAGTGTAATTAATGAATGGATTACCTTCCTGCAAAGGTAGTGCAATATAGTTCAGTTCGAAGCTTTAAGATTCGTTAAGATAAACACCTAAGCAAGATGCTGTAATGACTGCCATTTATTTTATATTATGCGTTTATTTGCGTTTTATTATTTCTTTGTTTATTATCATTTGCATGATTTTCACTTATTATCAGTTCTCTGTCAATTATTATTTACTATTCACCTGTTTGTCTGTTATTTAACTACACCTATGAATTTATTTAATTTATTAATTATCATTCATATTATTGTAATTCTTATTTATTTTTCTTTTATTAATTTATCATTATTGTATTTTTTCCGCATCCGACCTAGTTATGGACCAAAAGGTCTTCTGCCGGCATGCTCCGCCTATATAATCCTTTGTAAATCGTCTATGTATGTATATATATATATATATATATATACACACACACACACACACACACATATATATATATATATATATATATATATATTTGGATGATGGAGAACATAAACACAGGGGAAGGCTCGGAACCCTAAACACTCTAACGTTTCGTTCGCGTAGAACTTCTTCAGAGAGTGTATGTAGAACTGCAATTGAAGTTTATGTACTAAATCTAATTATCTTTTTCGGACACTTGGGAAAGGTCGTTTTTCTGGCGTGCTTTAGAATTAAAATACTAGTTTCTTTAGCTAAATTGATAAACCCTCCTCGATGATTCGATGAATTATTAGTTGAAATATATGCTGATTCAACAATTCTTCTAGTGAATTTATCAAAACCTTTATGTAGCACTTCAGCTTCTCTCCAGTTACGGGGAAAAAGTTAGTAAGCTATGATGTCAAGGCGTTATATACAAATATTTCCACTAACGGTGCGTTAGAAGCAGTAAAGAGAGTAATAAAAGATATGAACGATACTGACCTACCCATAAGAAAACAAGATTATATAGAATTGATAGATTTATGCGTAAATTTCGGTGCGTTTACTTTTAATGGTGACGAATATGAACAACATAGAGGTCTCGCTATGGGTAGTCCTTTAAGTGCAGTGATGGCCTGTCTATATATGGAGTTATTAGAAAAAGAAAACTTTATCAGAATCAATGGTAGGGGATCACACTGGTTTAGATATGTAGACGACGTCCTCGCAATCATCCCCGAAAACACCAATGTAAATAATAAAGTGAGAATGCTTAACGCGGTCAACAGCGATCTTCAGTTCACCGTAGAAGAGGAACAAAACGGACAATTGCCCTTCCTAGATACGTTAAATACGACGAGTGGAAAAAACTGTAACTTTCTCAGTATACAGAAAGGAAACTAACAAAAAGGATTTAGTACATTACTTCTCCGCACATGATGATAGGACAAAGAGTGGTATAGTAATAGGATTTTTTCTCAGGGCACTACGAATCTGTAGTAATGAATACCTAGAAGGCGAATTTGATTACATTATGAAAACCTTTGACAAACTTGGATATCCAGAGGGAATGTTGAAAAGAACAAAAAGAAAAGCAATAAATATTTACAATCGCGGAAAGAAAGAGAGAAATGATAAAAATAATACAAATTTTATATCAGTACCTGGCTCAGAAACGTCACCAATAATAGACAAATATTTAACAAAAATAACTAACAAGAGGATAGGTGATTTGATAAAGACTTCTGAAAAGAGAACCAATTCCGAAAACAGCGTCGTATACAAAATCCCGTGCAATAGTTGCTCAATGGCTTATTTTGGCGAATCGTCAAGAGGATTAGAAAAAAGAATTTATGAACATAAAAACGACATAAAAGCACATAGGACATCTAATTCTTTAGTAGTTCATGCGGAAAAATTCGATCATTTACCAAACTGGAGAGAAGCTGAAGTGCTACATAAAGGTTTTGATAAATTCACAAGAAGAATTGTTGAATCAGCATATATTTCAACTAATAATTCATCGAATCATCGAGGAGGGTTTATCAATTTAGCTAAAGAAACTAGTATTTTAATTCTAAAACACGCCAGAAAAACGACCTTTCCCAAGTGTCCGAAAAGATTATTAAATTTAGTACATACACTCTCTGAAGAAGTTCTACGCGAACGAAACGTTAGAGTGTATAGGGTTCCGAGCCTACCCCTGTGTTTATGTTCTCCATCATCCAAATAATTTGTCTAAAATACTTATCAATAATATATATATATATATATATATATATATATATATATATGTGTGTGTGTGTGTGTGTGTGTGTGTGTGTGTGTGTGTGTGTGTATACATATACACATACATATACTGTATACGTATATGTATACACACACACACACATATATATATATATGTTTGTATAAGTGTGTGTGTGTGTGTGTGTGTGTGTGTGTGTGTGTGTGTGTGTGTGTGTGTGTGTGTGTGTGTTCATGCGCGCGTCCGTCTGTGTATCCGAGATTGCTGCCCCTGTTGTAGGTCGTGATAGCCGCTGTTGCCGGGGCTCAGGCCACGTTGGGTGCGACGAGGGCAGCTCCGGCACTGAGGCAGGATCGACGACGACGGGGAACCTGGAGCCCTAAATATGCCTACGCCCCGAGGGCCGCCGAGGGCATCACGATGACCGCCACAGAAGGCTCTTCTCGTGGGCGTGAAGGCGCGGGCAGAAGAGGGGCACTCCGGCCGGAGCAAAGTGCCCGGAGTGCTCGCCCGCTCTCCAAACGAAGCGTCTGCCAAGACTCATCCGTCGGTCCTTAGAGGGCCCCTGAGGAACCGCGGACCTGATCGAAGACGGAGGCCGCGAGGAACGGGGCATTTCGGCCGACGGCACTTTGCACGAGTGCCCGTGGGGGTGCCCGCCGGTCTCCTATGCCCAGCGCTAGGAGGAAGACTCGACGTAAGTTGAGGGAGGCCTCCGTAAGGAGATCCTCGGAGTTCCTCGAGGCGCGGGCCGGAGGAGAACAAGGAACCTCCCGGTCGGCGGCGCCTCGACTGGTGTCCGGGGCACCGCCTTCAGACCGTCTCCGAGAACGAATGAGGGCGAGGAAGAGTGAGTGATTGTTGAGTCGGTGAGTGGGTGGTTGAGAGAGTGAATGAATGAGTGGAAATGTGAGCGGTTGATTGAGTGAAAGAATGAGCGACTGAAGGAGTGAATGAATGGGTGGAAGAGTTAGTGATTGAGGGAGTGAATGTGTGGCTGATTGAGGGAGTGAATGATTGAGTGACTGAGAGAGCGAATGAGTGTGTGCATGTCCTCCCCTCAGCTGAATAAAATCGTTTTCCGGTAGCCACAACAAAAAAACACAAAGTGAGTCATTGTATGGCAAAAAGTTGGTCGAAGAGAAACTTGAAAAAAAAAAGAAGAAAGAAAAAGAAAAAGAAAAAAAAAGAAAAAAAAAAGGGGAACTTCCTGGAATCTTGTCTACAAAGAATTATGAATCGCAGATTGAACGACTTGCAGCAGTGGGAGACGAGCCTCATCATTTCTTTTTCTTTTGCCTCAAGCAGTTTTTCATATATTTACTATCAGGATCTGTGAAAATTACACGGTTATAGCTTTGAAGTATCACGAACCAGTTCTTGAAGTCTCCCAGAGGAATCTTAAAAGTCTCCCGAAGGAGTCGTCCAAGTCTTCCAAAGGAATAGTCCAAGTGTTCCAAAGGAGTCTCCAGAAAAAGTATTCAAATTCCTCCCGAAGGAGTTAATGAAGTTTCCCAAAGGAGTCTTTAAAGTCTCCCGAAGAAATCCTCAAAGTCCGAAGTAGTCTTAAAAAAGAGTACCAATTAACATGCAAAGCGGGATGTATATCTTTATGTGTGTATATATATATATATATATATATATATATATATATATATATGTATATATAACCAAGACACACGACAAGACACAATACTTCGTCCTTGAAGATGGAACAAGCCAGATCCGATACGTAGTATAAATGAAAGATCTGGTAAGTGAACTTATTGAACATTAAATGTATGTCGTACAGAAAACATACGCAAAGAAATTATAGAAAAGGAATCTTCAATAGTCTATATCCTTGTCTGCGCTCAAAAGAAAATGTATATATATATATATATATATATATATATATATATATATATATATATATATATATATATATATATTCTTGTTGACAGACGAGATTAAATAATATTGTGTTTTCTACATTATTTATCTTTTTGTTAAGAACTTCAATTTCTCTTGCTAATTTACGGTGTTGGACTGATAGTTTGCTGAGTAGCTGTCCGTATGAGGTTGCAACGTTTCGGTCTTCTCTGGAGACCATCTTCAGGCTAATTGTTTGGGTGTGTGTGTGTGTGATGTTTATATACTATTTCATTTCTAGTATAGACCTCCAGATTCTCCCATCCCACAAGCGGACATGACCTCACCTCTCCTAGTGATTCCTGATGAATACGTAGCAGCCAATCTGGATGATCGCTTCACACGACACCACCCAAACAATCAGAAATAAAATAGTATATAAACATCACACACACACACACCCAAACAATTAGCCTGAAGATGGTCTCTAGAGAAGACCGAAACGTTGCAACCTCATACGGACAGCTACTCAGCAAACTATCAGTCCAACACCGTAAATTAGCAAGAGAAATTGAAGTTCTTAACAAAAAGATAAATAATGCAGAAACAGCAATATTATTTAATCTCGTCTGTCAACAAGAAAATATTCTTCCTGGATACACTAATATTAAACTTCATGACGAGAGAACCAGGAACTCGGAGCTAACCTACAAGTTCAGAAAAGAACTCGTAGAACGCCAATTGCAAGAGAAACAGCAGCTCTCTCTGCAATTGAAAGAACAATTAGATAAGGTCCTAGCCACTTGGAAAGAAGCAGATGTTCCCGTAATCTTACGGGAACTCGTCGACAATGAACTGCATCGTCTACAGCAACAACACCTCCAAGGCATAGAAGCTAGGAATGTGTCCAAACTCTCCCGTCGTTATGAAAGCAATATAAAACTCCCAAAACCTACCCAAAGATTCTACAACCTTGTCACCAACTTACAACTCACCCAAGATCAAGAGGAATTACTCAACATGGGGCTCAACTGCTACTACGCTACCAAACCAAGAAAACACCGAAAAAATACTGGAAATTGAAGTACTCGTAGATGGCATTAAAAATTGGAAAAATTAAAGAAAGTTACCGTTTCCACGGACCTCCAAGCAACACTCATTGCAGAAGCATCCAAAACCAGAGGCAATTTCCAAAGCAATTTAGTACATAAAAGACACATTCAAGCAGCCAAACAACTCCGTGAAAACGAGGACATTGCCATCAGAAGAGCCGACAAGACCGCAGCCTTTACCATAATCTCCAAACAAGAATACCTCACAAAAATGGACAACATTCTAACTGACACCTCCAAGTTCACAAAAATCACTCGTAATCCCACGGAACAGATCAAAAAGAAAATCAACAATGTAATAGATACCATCAACGCCTCATCGTCTAGCCCACACTTTAACAAATTAACAGGGGACTACTCCCCTGGCCACGCTTTTGGAAACGTAAAAACACACAAGCCCAACAACCCCATTCGTCCTATCATCTCCCAAATTCCCACAGCGACTTATTCAGTAGCCAAAAGACTGAACGAAATTCTCACCCCATACGTACCCACGGATTACGCTCTGACATCAGCCCAAGAATTCCTAGAAATCCTAGCAAATGCCCCTTCCGCAGAAAATCACATTATAGCATCGCTGGACGTAGAAAGTTTATTCACAAACATCGACGTCGACAGAACAATACATTTCATCCTAGATAGAGTCTATCGATGCGACAACACACCGACACTGAACATTCCAGAAGCTTCCTTACGCACCCTTTTAGAGATCTGTACCAAAGAAGCCCCCTTCACATGTCCACGCGGTAATATGTACAAACAAATAGATGGAGTCGCCATGGGAAGCCCCTTAGGAGTCCTTTTCGCAAATTTTTTCATGGGAACCATAGAGAAGCTCACACTCGCCACCAACCGACCATCTATTTATTGCCGCTATATAGATGACATTTTCGTTAGAGTCAAAGATATTCAAGAACTCCAAAGACTCAGAGAACAACTTATAGAAGCTTCCGGCCTTAATTTTACGTTCGAAGAATCGAACAACGGACGTTTGCCCTTCCTCGATGTCTTAGTAACCAGTCATAACAACAAGTACACCACATCAGTATACGTAAAACCTAGCAACAAAAACCTCTGTCTTAATGGTAAAAGTGAATGCCCTCAACGATATTTAAACTCCACTATCAACGCATACATACGACGCGCCATATCACACTGCTCTACATGGAAAGATACACACACTGAACTGGAAAGACTTACCCAAGTCCTTATTAACAATGGGTATAGTAACAAGTTAATTAACGAAGCAACAAAACGAGCCATCAACAACTGGTATTCTAACAAACCTACCACACAAAAACAAGAAAACATCAATATATGTTACAGAAATTACATGTCATCAGAATATAAGACAGATGAAAAAGTCATTCAGGACATAATTACAAAACACGTCAAGCCCACTGACCCAGAAGACAAAATATCACTGATCATATACTACAAGACCCGAAAGACGTCACAACTTTTACTAAGAAACCGCCCTCCCAAATCGACATCGTCTTTACAAGATAATCACGTCATTTACCAACATAACTGTACCGTTGAGAACTGTGGGTTTCAAACATACAATGGAATGACGAGGACTAAACTTACATGACGTTTGACCTGCCACCTACAACATGGATCCATATAGAATCTCTATAACACCAACCATAATACTTCCCTCACCCGTCATAACTTAGAAGAAGGAACAGTAATAATAGACAGAGAAAGAGACTCCCGCAGATTAACATTTATTGAAGCAATTCATATAGCAGAATTAAAACCAACCATGAACATACACAGTATAGACCTCAAGATTCTCCCAACACACAAGAGGACATGACCTAACCTCTCCTATTGATTCCTGATGACTACGTAGCAGACAATCAGGATGATCGCTTCACTCGACACCATCCAATCAATCAGAATTTATATAGTATATAAAGATCACACACACACACACCCAAACAATTAGCCTGAAGTTG
>NC_134811.1:12671163-12673663 GCF_046742065.1 Oratosquilla oratoria
CTGTACGTATTTTCTTCACACAGTGTATCATCTCTTTGCATAAAATTTGTACCCATCTGTAATTACTTTTTAGCGGACCGTTACTCAAAACAGCTTGCATCCTACTTTGACTTTCGCATATAACCTTGTTCTAATGTCTAGTTTATAACACATGTCCTACCCTTAAAAATTATTTTTTGTTCATTAAAGATATATATTTTTAGATTTTTTTCGCTACACCTGTCTACGCCTTCAGGTGGCTCTGACAAATCAAACAAGGGCCCAGCACAGAGCCGTTCTCACTCGTAATCCAAAAAGGCTCGAAGGCGTGACAGTGGCGACCGTTGTAAGGATCGGTCTTCCACTTTACTCTTCAGAACGTGGCTGAAGAGGGGCGTTGACAATAGGAACAAAATACAAAAAAAAACAAAAAAATACATTTACAAAGAAAAGAGAGAAGAAAAGGGAAAGAAAGAAAGAAAAGAAAAAGAAAAGAAAAAGAAGACAGCGGGAGGGAGAGAGAGACAACGAGAGAATGATAGAAAGAGAGGACAGGGAGAGGGAGAGAGAGAACGAGAGAACGAGAGAATGAGAGAAAGAGAAAGCGAAGAGAAGGAAAGAGAGAAAAAGAGAGCGAGAGAGGCACACACACACACACACACACAGAGAGAGAGAGAGAGAGAAAGAGAGAGAAGAGAGAGATGTTGAGTGTTCAGGGGTTTGTAGACTATTGTAGATACAATGTTAGCAGAGAATGAATAGATTGATTTAGGGATTGCCATTCGGGGTTAGATACTAAAACTGACCCTCTCAAGGAACAAGTAAAATACTCAATCAGTAAGCAATTTTCTCCTCCCCAGTTGGTCGAAGCTATCACTAGAAATAAAGGAAAATATGTGACTCTAAGAATACTCGTAACTATGGCAGAAGATTTTAAAAGAAATGTCACAAAGATGTAACTTAGAGTTGGAATTTTAGATGTAGCAATATATTCTAAACTTGTACCTATCTTCTCAAAAAGGGAAGAAAAGTCTGGAGATAGTTTAAGAAAGTAGCTTCACAGTTTCCCACCTTAAACGTTTCAGTCCTTCCTTTTTTAGGATTGAGTCTTCTGTTAACCACTGTATATTCACCCATCAATTTTGCTATCAGAATTCATATAATAACTGTGAATATTAGGTTATAAAATGATTATGAGCCAGGGACAGATACGTACAGGTTGAAATTAAGAAAACAAAATTATAAATCAACATGTTGAAATTATGATAAAATGGGAGACGCCGCTGAATATATGTTAAGCTTGTGATATTAATACACGAGGAAATTAAAGGGGACAGTTTAAGTCTCAGATTTAGATTTTTTTATTTTTTATTATCCTAAACCAGAAAATCTGTCTCAAGATGCTATTCTAGCAGATGAATTCATGTTGACAAACTATTCAGAAAAAAAAACGAATAAATGAAAATTGAGGATGAAAAAAAAAAAAAAAAAAAAAAAAAAAAAAAAAAAAAGTGCACGACAGGCCCTCAGGCTTGGGGTTCGAAAACCTTTTCTTTTCCGCAACATACCAGACCTGATTTCACCCCATGTAAGCTATTCTTTTGCTCCTTTCTAACGGCACCGCAGGTAGAAAAGTAATTCCTCCAATAGATACAGAGGACCCCGCGATCGTAGATACCTCTCCGGTAGAATACGAACGTTTCTCGTTCTACGCAATCAAAGGAAAGGAAGCAGAGTATTACAAATTGCAATCCTTTTCTACACCGAGCCTGTTACATTTAATGACCTTTCCCTACTCCATCCATGTACACATACGTTACACACACGCGCGCGCGCACATGCTCACACACACACACACACACACACACACACACACACACACACACACACACACACAGTGGTTAGAGTTCCCGGCTACCACTACGGCGGTCTGGGTTCGAATCCCACCCAGGGCTGAAATAATTTCAGTATCTCTGCGCTGCGAGTCGTTATTCCAACTCTCGTGGGCGGGGGGACGGGTGTGTGTGTGCGTGTAAAAGTCACATTATTACCCATAGATCGGTCATATATGAGCTCTGAGCTCTCTTCCGGGAGAGGAGTAGCTGTCGGTCACGAGTCCAACACGTGGTCTAAGACCATGGTGAATCACACACACAAGCTCTCTCTCTCTCTCTCTCTCTCTCGAATACACATATGTGTTTGTTTCGACTTGAACTCTATGCCGTTTCATGACGATGACCACGAAGAAGTTCGAAACGTCAAATGTTGATGTTGGGGATCCTACGTCAGAGCGTGCGTTGCTGTAGCCGAAGCCGTCACTTTTGCCCTGCGCGATTGTACTGTTGAGGCAGGTAACAGTGACTGTTTAGAATCAGAGTGGAGTGTGGGATTCGAACCCACATATAAGCGAATACAAGACCAGCAGGCTTACCTTTACGCCACCAGACCAATTTTATTTATTTATTTATTTATGTTTACTTACTTATTATTTATTTATCAATTTATTTTCATATTTATTTTT
>NC_134811.1:12676163-12683663 GCF_046742065.1 Oratosquilla oratoria
AAGACTACAAAGGACTCAACGTTATCCAAAGACTCCTGAACTCGATTCTATATACTCGATCGAATGCGTCAGACCTCCCGGGTTCTTCCTATCTTCTGCTATCTCCTGCCTCTTCCCATTTCTTCCTCCTTTGCGTTGTACGACTCAGATGCCGCATCTTTTCGCCCTCCAGGAGGTAGAATCGGGTTTTGTCTCGCGAGAGGAAGTGTGCAAACAATGGTAGAATGTGTGCCGGGCTGACAAGTGCAAGTGACATTTTTATAATTAATGTGTGGGCGTTCTCGTTTCTATTGGTAGGCGAACAAGCAAAAATATTAACATGAATCTAACAGTAAATATTAAACAGAATATTAGGATCAAGCATATATATATATATATATATATATATATATATATATATATATATATATATATATATATATATATATATACATATATGTATATATATATATATGTAATTATAAATATAGTATACATATGAAAATATGAATATAGATATATATGTAAATATATGTATAAATTTAAATGTAACCATAAATATAAATACAAATATATATAAATCTAAATATAAATAAATATGAATATATAGATATAAAAATAAATATAAATATGAACACAAAAACAAAATAAAAGATATCAAATAAGTAAAATAAAATATGTAGAAATAAATAAATGAAAAATATATAAATAAAAACAAACAAAAATATAAATACAAATACAAATATGGATACAAATTGGTAAAATCTTTATCTTAGAAATCTATAGACTCCTCTCTTCTACCTCCTTTAAATTCTAAGTCTCTCTCGTACATTGTCGTGTGCACATTCATCCTCTTGTACACTCTTCTCTTTCCGTTGACTCCCAGACACGACACTCTCGACACTTTATTTTCTCAAGACGTTTACTTGATTCCCTTCCTCCATAATTTACCCCCATCCCAACTCCTCCATTCCCTGCTAAATGTGACCATAAATACTGGCCCCTTACTTCCTCCAACGTTTCTCCTTTAAGACTCGCTTCTAACTCACTGCCACCCTCTCCTTTTGTGCATATTATAATTTTACGTTTATCCACCTTTTCTTTCAGCTCTCTCCTTTCACATATCCTCCTAAACTCCACCAGAAGATATTTCATTTCCTCCTCCGAACCTAAACATAAGCACAGTTTCATCCGCAAACAACAACTGGCTCACCTCACGCTCACTTTGATTTTCACTTACCAGCTCCAAACTCTCACCCACTACTCTCGCGGTTACCACCTATACCACTCCAATCTATGTACATATTTAATTACTATGGTGACAGTACACAACCCTGGCTAAGCCCAGTCTTCTCCTCATACCATTTATTCTCTCCATTTGGTGCCCAAACACAAGCTGTATTACTTAGTAGCCTTCTCTCTACCCAATATATCTACAGCATCCCACATTACACTCGTGTCAACCCTGTCATATGTCTTTTACAAATTTATAAAAGCACTTCACCACCCAAAAAGAAAAAACTTTCCTTTTCGGACACTTTCTCGCATATTTACCTTACTATGAAAATTTAACCTACCTAACTTCTTTCCTAAACCCACACCTCTCCTCCTCAATTACTCTCTCCGATCCACTCCTAATATTCCCAATGGACACCATCCTATACACCTTGCAAATACATTTAACAGACCAGTCCATTTAAAACTACGATATTCATATATATCCACTTTTTCTTTGTACGATGGAACTATATATATATATATACATACATATATATATATATATATATATATATATATATATATATATATATATATATATATATAGTAGGTACCCCCACAAAATTTTCAAAAAAAAAATTAACCTTTATATTATTGTTGCATATGAAAGACAACTTTATTAGAAACAAAATGCTTTTTAAATTTTTGAAATAGCTTGAAAAATAAGGGAGATACGATTTTTTAAATTATTTTCTTAGCCCGCATTTTTGGCTCGACTTTACCATAACAAAGTGTTAGAATTAAGGGTGGTAATTTGTAAAGATTTCGGTAAAGAAATACACATTAACTCTAAACCACTGGTCCAATTTTATTAAAATTCGGAATACTTGGGTTTTATGGATCAACAAATCACATGAGCATGTCAAAAACAATGTGAGACATCTCCATCATACCATATTTGCCTTTTCATGGCAACCATGAAGCTGTCGCTAAACGCCGACCGAAGTCGACCGACGCCGACCAAAACCACACAATGACGGTTTTTGCTCAAATGCATAATTTATATATAAAAAATAGCACATGGTTGCATTATTTGACCTATTTTCTTTAAAATGGATAATTTCCACGTAAAATGATCAAAGAGAAGTTACGTTTTTATCCTCTGAAAAATTATCAGCCGGCAACCAACGCCGACTAAACCCAAACAATGACGTTGGTTGCCGGTTTATAATTTTGTAGAGTATAAAAACGTAACTTCTCTTCGATCATTCTACATGGAAATCACACATTTTAAAGAAAATAGGTCAAATAATGCAACCATATGCTATTTTTTATATATAAATTATGCATTTGAGCAAAAACCGTCATTGTGTGATTTTGGTCGTCAATGGTAATAGTAAACAAAATCGAACGCGAACTGGACGCATCAGATTCATGGGTGATATGGCTACATTCCGGGGATTTAAGCTCAATTATGATGTGATACACGATATTAAGCTTCTCATGTCCGGGAGAAAATAGGTTGATAAACTTGTTTATGTAACTTAAAATTATGTTTAGAGATTCCTTACCTTAATATTTTTACTCGGAAAACTATGTTGCCGAGTTTGACAACCAAATTTCCGTTTAAATCGCTGAATTTTTTTTTCTATTTCAAGAATTAGCCTTACACTTGCAAAACAACAAGATAATTTGAATATCTTTCGCATGCGCTAAGCGCGGGAAGCATTCAAATTGAACCAAATAAAACCTAGTGGGCCGCAACATATGGCCATGAAAACAATACATGGTCGACGGTGGCGCCGCGCGTGGATTCGGGGGTACCTATATATATATATATACTCCTCCAGTATTTTGGCAAATTCTCCATTCTTAGGCACACATTAAACAACCTCACTAGCCAGTCCACTATTAGAACATAAGAATGAAGGAGACTGTAAGAGACCATAAGGCCTACACTAGGCAGTTGCATGTCCATTACCACCTATCATCCCCATCCATAAAGTTATCTAACCTCCACTTGACACCCATTCAACCCAGTTGTCTTACCAGTTTTTACCACTAAATAGATGCTGTTTGCATATTTCCATATACCACTATCATTTTCTTCACCCATGACATTAATTCTCCTGGTATCTCCCACTACCAGAATCATCATCTTTGCCTCCTTCACCTTCATTTTGCTTCTCTCTTGTTATTGTACCTGTCATATTAGTACGTTTTCCTCTCGGTAGCGGGGTTACGAGATTTGATAGAGTTCAAAATTAAGAGGCGGGACAGAGATCGAAGGTGAAAAAGAAAGCTGGCAGATTAGGTTGGTTTGGCCATACGGAAATAATGAATGATGACAGAATCTAGAAAAAAATTGTGTGGAGGGCAAAGGTGGATGCGATGAACTTAAAGAGAAGACCGAGAAGGGGATGGATGAATAAGTTGAAGGAGGGTTTCTCTACCTACCTCCCACCTTCTCTCCCTTCCTTCCTTCCTTCACCTGCCTCTTGCATAAGTTGCCCTTTCTCTCTCTCTTTGCACCAAGTTTTCCCCCCCACCAAAGTTCTCTCACTTTGCGCCCTCTTTTCAGGCTTCTTCACCCTTCCCCCCCCCTCTCTTCCCTCTCCCCTATTCCTTCTCTACCCGTTTCCCTTTTCTTCCCTCACTTCTGTTTCCCTCCCTCCCGTCCCCTTTCTCAACCTGCTGGCTCGGTTTTTCCCAGACCTTTCATTGCAACCAAGAAGACTTAGCCACTTCAGGCCAGGTGGTTCATCTTCCGCTGAATAAAAACACTTTCTCCTCGAAATGACAGAATATGTAGAGTGCCACCATGTTATATATCCAACGATGACTTTAGATTTTATCTTCTATCAACTTTAGTGTCTTTCATGTTTTTTGGTGGGGGCAAGAATATCACATCGCATTCCACCTTTGTGATCGGATACTAGCCTCCACACACACACACACACACACACACACACACACACACACACACACACACACACACACACACACACACACGCACACACACAAAAAAAAAAAAAAAAAAAAATTAACTCCATTTTGCTGCCCTCCTTAAATCTTTCCTTTACCACTTCTGTGTGTCGCAATTTTTCGATGCCAAGGATAAAAGCGCTGGCTATTTTGCAACAAAATACTAACTACCGTATTCCCCTTGCGTCTCGTAAAAGTCGAATAAATGGAGCCGCGCGAGGTGACCGGAGAACTCCCTCTGTTTGTATTTTTCTTTGACGAAGAGTTGAGGTAAAATTATGCTTTTACTCGGCCACTCCCTTATAAAGGGGGACTGAGGGCTCCATATGCGTACTCATATGTATGCCTTGTATAGAGTATTGGCTGTATATCTTATGCGGTCAATATTTCAGGGACTTTAATGACATTCCTCCTCAGCAGAATTATTTAGCGTTTCTTTTTATTATTGTTCTGCTGCCTTCCTACGTCTCTCCTCTACTTCTATGATTTATTCGGTGCGATATTTTCACCAATGATGGAGGCATTGTTTATTAGTGACAAAATGAAAGAAATATATGTATATATGTATGGAAAGAGTGGTGTAGGTAAAGTCCAGGAAGGAACAGAAGTACTTTATTCTCTAACGTTAGAGAATAAAGTACTTCTGCTCTTTCCTGGACTTTACCTATACCACTCTTTCCATACATTTGTCTTTTCTCTTGTCTAAATATATATATATATATATATATATATATATATATATATTATATATATATATATCGATTAACCATTTGAATAGTATGCCTTATATATTTATATATGTATATATGTATATGTATATATATATATATATATATATATATATATATATATATATATATATATATATATATATATATATATATTGATTAACCATTGAATAGTATGCATTACTCGGCTTGATTATTCGATTTTACCTACCGTCTAGTGGTGGCACTTAACTAAAGAATTTCTACAGTTCAGAGAGGTTAGAAAATGTCTTCGTTAATCGTATCAGTGCCCTACTAACCTTATACTTACTATTCTATCTGCTTGCAGGTGATTTTGCTATAGCTAAGAGAAGCAACCATTCTTGGAACTCAAGATGGTCTAAATCTCGGGTGAAGGTTATTTGCAAACGATATGACGTCATCGCTGTCGTTAGCAGATGCTCACCTGGTTGCAGTCTTAGGCATAAAGACCAGGACTTTTATTATCTCGTCGAATGGGTCTTTTGCGTCATGGCTCGTTGGATCTACGAGGTCTCAATCAACCTTGTAGGCCAGAGTCGTCTTAGCCTTGAATTTCGTAGCAGAATCGCCAAATGCTTACTGAGGAATTGCACCGTAAGTCAATGTAATAAACGGGTTAAGATGAGACGGTAGCAGGGCCTGGGTGTGGTACAGGAGGAATAAAAAGGAGCAAGTCAAGGTACTGGTAGGGACGGGGTGGGCAAGACTGGTGTTCAAGGAGTATCTTTTTAACACCATCACTCACACCTCACCCACCCAACTCCTCCTCCTCCACCTCACCCCAAGGGGCTTTCGTCACTCCTAGTTGTATATTTATATAGTGGGGCGCATTTAGGTACATTCATTATGTGACCCAAGGTCACACTGAAACGCCTTTGGCGCAGGATAGTATGAAGAATTGAACGTTGTGTTAGAGCGATGTCATATTCCACGACCTGAATCTTTATGACACCATACGCAAAATGGAGAAAAATTTCTGATCTCTAACGCACAGATTTCTCTTTGAACCTCGTTCATCTCCTCATACTATCGGGATTCGAAGTCGCCCCCGGGGCGATCCTAGTGTTCCGGTGAACGATGCGAGCCAATATCCGAGGTTTCCGGGAAAAAACGGAGACGGGCGTTTTGCGAAACAAGAACTATAGAATAAGCCACGGTGACGAGAGCGTTGACGGCAACAGCGGTCAAAACTGAGATAGAGGAGAACGAGAAGATGGAGAAGGAGGAGAAGGACGAGGAGGAGAAGGAAAAGAGGGAAATGGGAGAAGTATATCAAAGATTTGAAGGGAAAGAGAAAGTGGAGATTGAGGAGGAAAAGGAAGAGGAGTAGAAGGAAAAGAAGAAGGAAGAGACAGAGGAGGCGATGGGAAAAAAAGAAGAAAGATGAGGTGGCGAATGACAAGGAAGAGGTATAGAAGGAGAAGGATGAGGAGAAAAGAAAAGAAAAGAAAAGAGGGAGAGGAGGAGGAAGAAAAGAATGGGTAGGATAAAGAGAAGGTAAAGGAAAAGGAGGAGGGAGAAAAAGAGGAGGAGGAGGAAGAGGAAGAGGAAGAAGAAGAAAAGGAAGAGGGGTAGGAAGAAAAGAACGAGTAGTAGAAAGAGGAGGTAATGATAAAGGAGGAAGGTGAAGAAGAGGAGGAGGAAGAGGAAGAAGAAGAAAAGGAAGAGGAGTAGGAAGAAAAGAACGAGTAGGAGAAAGAGGAGGTAAGGGGAAAGGAGGAGGGAGAAGAAGAAGAGGAGGAAGAGGAAGAGGAAGAGGAACAAGAAGAAAAGGAAGAGGAATGAAAACAAAAGGGAAACATGTGGAATGGAACGAAGTTGGGGAGAAGAAAAAGGACAAAGGACGGGGAACAGGAATACGAGGAAAACGAGGAGTAAGGAAGAGGGGAAGATATAAAAGAAGCGGAGTAAATTGAAGAACAAGAGGAGGAGAAGAAGAAAAAGAGGAAGAGGAAGACGAAGGGAAAATAAGAAGAAGTGAAAAGAGGAGGAGAAGGGGAAGGAAGAAGAGGAGGTGGGAAAAGGGGAGAAGAAGAATAATAAAAGAAAAAATAAAGAAAATCATAGAGAAGAAGGGGTATAGGGAAAAATGTAAGGAACAAAAGAGAAGGAGGAGGAAGAGATGGAAGAAGAGGAGGAGAAGGAGGAAGAAAATGAGGAGGAGGGAGAGGAGTAAGGGGAAGATGAGAAGGAGGAAGAGGTTGAGGAAAAAGGTTAAAGGCAGGAAGTGGGGGAAAGAAGGGGAAGAGAAGGGGAAAAGAAAAAGGGAAAAGAAGAAAAAGAGAAACAGAGTGAGGAAGAGATGGAGAGGAAGGATAGGAAGTAAAAATTAAAAGAAAAAAAGAGGAAAAGGTGGAGGAGGAGGAAGAGGAGGAAGAGGAGGAAAAAAGAAAGAAAAGTAAGAAAAGGAATGCAAGAAAGATGAAGAGGAGGAGGAGGAGGAGGAGGAGGAACTGGAGAAAAAGGAGTAGAAGAAATTAGACAAAGAGGAGCAGAAGGAATAGGAGGAGGAGGAGCATAGAGGGGAAGAGAAAGAGAAGAGGAAGACAAAGATATCTTCTGGTGTAGC
>NC_134811.1:12686163-12693663 GCF_046742065.1 Oratosquilla oratoria
CAAAGTAATTCGTTCACAAAAGCATGATCTACATGTTTTTGATATCTATCACTGGGGACTATTTTTAGTACTCAGGCACAATATCTAGAAAAAACTCATATAATTGAAGAAACATTCTTTACTATATTTTTCTAGTTCAGACAGCCTACGTTTATGTCTACTCCTTGCATTTCATAAGCCTTTTATCAAAACTTTCCTGGCTTACAATAGCCCAAATTCCAAGTTTCATGGGATATCTTAAACTTATTCTCTCAAAATACGCATACTGTAAATGACAATAATTCCCCTATTGTATGTATGGTGAACCAAAACCTTTCTTTTCTTGTTATACGTGTGATAAACTAAAATATTTCCCATGTAGTGTGTGATTTTTCTCTATACTCATGTGTGTACTGTTCAATGATTCTTTGATTAATTGGCATGATCTTTCCAATATATGCAAATACTATTAAGGAAATCAAAAATCATAAATCTGTAAACAAGAGGGAAGCTGTGATATTCACATTATGCTCATTTCACACGTGTTATCCAATCTGAAATTTAAAATATGGTCCACCACAACTAAGATTAGCCTAATTAATGTAGAACGCGGAGTCAACTTATCCCTCAAAATTTTTCTATCATTCAATATGCTACTAAACATGTGACCTTCCTCTTACATGGAAGCGAAAAAAAAAAGAGAGAGAGAGAGAGAGAGAGAGAGAGAGAGAGAGAGAGAGAGAGAGAGAGAGTTGGTCAGGTCTTACTGGGAATATGAATATGATTTTTTTCTTATTCTATTAACTGTGTTCAATTAGCCAATGACGGGTACCTTCAAGTGGTCCTCTAAAATGGACTTCAAAGAAAATGACCTCCCTGCTGCCCTGCTCCAAAATCAGTCAATAGCCTCGCCTTAATCTCGAAGCTGCAGCCTCAGGGTGGTATAAAAAAAAAAAAAAAAAAAAAAAAAAAAAAAATCCTTTCACGGATTTATATAAGATTTATATAAGGAGAGATTTATATATGGAAAGATTTTTTCAAGAATACCACCGTAAGATCCTTACGGTGTGGTATTCTTTATAAAAAAAAAAAAAAAAAAAAAAAAAAAAAAAAAAAAAAAAAAAGATTTAAAAGAAAATCCCTTCCAAGGATTTATATAAGATAAATATAAGAAAAGATTTATATAAGGAAAGATTTTTCTAAAAATTCTTTCCCTTCCAAGGATTTATATAAAGTTTATATAAGGAAAGACTAATATAAGGATTTAATATATATATATATATATATATATATATATATATATATATATATATATATATATATATATATATATATAACACCATCGTCAGGATTTCCACCAGCCCAGAAACTTTGTACATCAATTTTGTATTTCCTCCACCTTTTCACATTAGGAGAGCTGACAGTAGATGACAGCTTCCCATCTCCTACTACTATAAGCTCACAATAATGCAACACTGATAATGCTCCAACGTTTCTTCCCAGTGTGAAGGATCAAAGATTGTTTGCCAGACATTGTGAGACGCTGGAAACTCAGGGCATCGATTTTTATTATCATTACGATCTCAAAAATCAGAAATAAAAATTGAATATTATGATTACTTAGAATATATGAAGAGCCTTTAAAAGGTGTTAGTATCCCGCTTAGAAAGGCATAATTTTCTAGAGAAACAATCTGACAGTCCACAGAACAATTACCTAAATTCCTTGTAGAGATTTCTTACAATAAACTCTCGCTATAACACAACTTAATAGAACGGATGATGTTCTATATTCAAGCACCGCTGTTCATTAGGAAGAGACAAATTGATTGCATGTGTTCCTTTGCTTGATATTCACATTGGGGTACGAGGTACAAGTCAGGTGGCATATGGCGCACATGTGTGTGTGTGTGTGATTCACCATGGTCATGGATCACGTGTTGGACTCGTGATCGACAGCTATTACCCTCCCGGAAGAGTGCTCAGAGCTCATATATATGACCGATCTATGGGCAATGCTGTGACCTTACACGCACACACACACACCCAACTCTCCAGCCACGAGAGTTGGAGTAACAACTCTCAGCGCAGTGGTACTGAAATTATTTCATCCCTAGGCGGGATTCGAACCCGAACCGCCGTAGTGGCAGCCGGGAACTCTAACCATCACACCACGAATCGTGTGTGTGTGTGTGTGTGTGTGTGTGTGTGTGTGTTTGTGTGTGTGTATTTACCTAGTTGTATTACACGGGAAGGGAGTTATGCTCGCGGTGATCCGTCTTTGTATCTTTCAGCATCAATTTTTTTCTTAAAATCTTGAATAGTATTTGCACCCAATGTTTCTTTATCTAAGTTATTTCAGATGTTCAGCACTCTGTGTGGGAAGCTATTCTTTTTCCGATCTCTTTTATATTTATCCTTTTTGAGTTTCTTTTCATGACCTCTTGTTTTTCCATTGTCATTTTTCAGTAAATCATTCCTATCAAGGATTTCCATTCCTTTTATGGTTCTAAATATAGTCTGTGTGTGTGTGTGTGTGTGTGTGTGTGTGTGTGTGTGTGTGTGTGTGTGTTTGTGTATGTGTGTTTGTGTATGTGTGTTTGTGTATGTGTGTGAGTGTGTGTGTGTGTGTGTGTGTGTGTGTGTGTGTGTGTGTGTGTGTGTATTCACCTTGGTCTTTGGATCACGTGTTGGACTCGTGATCGACAGCTACTTCCCTCCCGGAAGAGAGCTCAGAGCACACACACACACACACACACACACACACACACACACACACACACACACACAACTCCCCTCCCACGAGAGTCAGAGTAACGACCCGAAGCACAGCGATACCGAAATAATTTCGGCCCTGGGCAGGATTCGAACCAGGTACTGCGAGCACCACCGTACTTCCCAGTCCAGCGCTCTACCAACCGCGCCACCTAGTCGTATCCGTGTGTGTGTGTGTGTGTGTGTGTGTGTGTGTGTGTGTGTGTGTGTGTGTGTGTGTGTGTGTGTGTGTGTGTGCCCGCAGACGACAGAACTTAGTCTTGGGTTTTCGTTATTTTCAGCCATGACGACCCTCTTCCTTCTTTCCTTTAGTGGTGATAGCCCCAGTGTCACAAACGTATCTATGAGATGTGTATTAATTTCATTAAAAGCATGTGGAATATGTATGCGATTTGTATGTCTGCGTCGTTTTGTATGTGAAGGGTCAGAGTGTAGAAGATTCCTCTACGTTTCACCACATAAGTGATGAAAGAGAAGTAAGAACCTTTATTTCCATCAAATTGCATCATATCAAACAGTATAGAGAATTAATGGTTTCATTATCTATGAAGACGTTATATAGTTAGCAGTCAATGAATAGTTGGTCTTTTCTTGTGATTTGGAACTACCGTTGTGTTTATTCATAAGTGCATCAGTGACCTGCGTTTTCTTTTGAGCTTCAGGAAGCTAATTCCTTAACAACGAACATTTGCAATAATGTTAATTCTATAAAGGAAGGTCATAAAATATTCAGTCACGTCGTAAATCCAAGACGGCTCGCTGGCAAACTACTGCAGGCTACTTAAAACTGGAAGCAATCGAGCAATAAACTCCTCATAACCGATATATTCTGATAAATACCGCGTCATTCCTGACTGCATACGGAGAACTGATACGGAGTCTACAGAATGTGTGTGCAATGCCTGTGCACCTAGTCCTTCCTGTGGATGGCTTCCGTATGGCACACCTACACGTGAAGTGTATCTTCAAGGAAATGTGAGTCTTTATAAACGTGTGGAGTGCCTTCGGACGAAATCCCTTTGAATGCCTCAAAAGAATTTCTCACACTTAAAGAATACGGGATGTGTGATAATTCCCGCACGACGCCTCTCTCACACGCACAGGGGGCTGCGCCATCTTAAGGTCGGAGCCCTTATGGTGCTTTGGGAGCCGAGGTGTCGCCGCGGCCAAGGCAAAAGGATACACATGTCACCCAGTACAGGACTAAAGCTTGTAATCCTACGTTTCAACCTTTTCGCTCTGCGTCTTACAACTTTAGACGTTTATTTTAGCTGACGTCAGGTGATTTTATTCAGCTGAGAAAGACCCTCTAGCAATGAAAAGGTTAGAAAATACGTCGAGCTCACTTCTGTCAACTCTGTCGCTGTCTTTTGCTTCAGTAGATTATTCTAGCTGTTGTCAATCAATTTTATTCAACTGAAGAACACCCGACCCCCGCTTGCGCGTCAGAGGAATTCAGAATTAAAAAACCATCTGTCGCTTTATGGATCTAGCGACAGCAAATCACAGATGATTTCTTTCAGATGGAAGCGACGATGTAAAAATCTTTTCGATTAAGACCTTTATAGATTCTATTCCTACCAACATTAGGTTACTTTATTCACTTTATAGGCGGCCCCCAGGATAATAGAGTTAACCCCGTCCTTTCGTTGTCTACCATATTGTACATAATTTCCTTTTGGCAAAAACCAAAGTGCATTCTTTGAGTATTTTCAGTATAATAGCATATCGTATGCATCTTAGCTGATTCTATGGAAAACTTCAGTCTATTCTCTGCCGTGATGGAAGCATAAATTTCTTCACCAAGAACTCAGCCAATGACCGCAATTACCGCCATCAGGAAATGCGTTGGGAGCCCTCAAGTTACATCGGGCATCCCGAGGAACCGCCCATACACACTTGGATCTATCGGGGCTTATTCAATGTGTTACCATGAAAGTACCCTATATGAACTCGCTCGTTGCAGACAAGAGACACCTTGCTGATGAACAACACCATCCATCTCAAGGACATCGCTCCAGATCACACAAACCTCGATGACTTGCTGGGGAACAACGCCATCTACCTCAGCGGTCGCCCATCTCAAACAAATCTCTAAAGACGTATTGTAGATCTTTTTAGGTACCTTGATGGTTAACGACATCATACGTTTTTGAGGTTTTCCTTCTCGAAGATGACTTCTACCTAAAGACTCCATACGTTGTGTCGCCTGTGTAGTTCTTTGAGTTCGCACTCGCGTTCGACGGCGGTTTCAGTATCATGACGAAGGTCGGGTCTTTAGTCCTAGAGAGGGTCTCTTTTCATGAAGTCATTGGTCTCATGGAACCCTCTCTCTCTCTCTCTCTCTCTCTCTCTCTATATATATATATATATATATATATATATATATATATATATATATATATATATATATATATAAAAGAAATCAATATGGCTTGGGATAATTTGAAAAGATGCAAAACGACATACTGCGTTCCTCAATCATTTTTTTAGCAGTTATGAGAAGTCTCGCCCGCCTGAACAGTTTCGAGATCTTCCTCCTCTTTCCCAAAGGCAAAGGCCGTGAAGGAATCATCTCGATCAAATAAACCTTGGGCCGAGATATAGAATGGCCGAAAACGGCACCCGGATCATTCATAAAAGAGATGGAAGAACACAGCTTTCAAGGAATTGAAATTTTGGACCTTTTATTATATATATATATATATATATATATATGTCTATATATATATATATATATATATATACATATATGGATGTATATATATATATATATATATATATATATATATGTATGTATATATATATATATATATATATATATATATATATTATTATATTTTTTTTTTTTTTTTCTTTTTACCAAAGCCTTCATTCAGGATACGAGGTTTTGTATTATTGAAAGGTTCTGGCTAAAGTGAAGGTCTCCACGATCCTGGAAAGTTCTGGGAACTACTGAAAGATTCATGCAATCCTAGAAAGGGTGTGCGCTTCAAGTTTTGGTTGGTTACCTAGTCAGCATAGTGCAGTTGATTACATTGGTTTCATGACAAGTTCACAATAGCAGCTGTTCCAACACACCCAAAAGTGAAAGTGATCAAAAAGCTGTACTCGGTTATGAAGGCGCACATAAAAATGTGTAAGAAGACTGTGCCCCCATAAATGTATACATACACACACACACACAGACACACATGGCTCGATGGCGCAGTGGTAGCGTTCACAACTACTAACCTAGGGCTGAAATAATTTCAGTATTGCTGCGCTGCAAGCCGTTACTCCAGCCCTCGTGGGAGGGTGGTGGTGTGTGTGTGTGTGTGTGTGTGTGTGTGTGTGTGTGTGTGTGTGTGTGTGTGTGTGTGTGTGAGGTCACAGCATTACCCATAGATCGGTCATACATGAGCTCTGAGCTCTCATGCGGTAGGGTAGTAGCTGTCGGTCACGAGTCCAGCACGTGACCCAAGACCATGGAAAATTTCACACGCACACACACAAATATAATATATATCTATAAAAGTTTCTTCCCCTTTATAATGGAGATGCTACTCAAGGCGTTAAGCCACAACCTATTTGTACCAATCCAACACCCAACCATCACACACACACACACACACACACACACACACACACACACACGACTTGATGGCGCAGTGGTTAGAGTTCATATACAACTCAATCTCTATAAAAGGAGATCGGGCGTTCTTTGGGAGTCAGAAGAGTAAAGACGCAACGCTCATGGTGAGACAGCTATCATGATCACAGAAAAATACTTGACGTAGGTATTAAGAATTGTGTATATATAGTTACATTGGACACATTTATAGAAGTCATAGAAGATGTCCTTGGAAATGTCACATTCGGTGTCTTCTCTAAGTATCTTATTTGTGATCGCTCCGAATACACCTTCTGCAACCATTACTATATGTACTCAGTTCTTTGCATCTATGTCGTCTATTTTTTCTTGGTCATTAAGTTTCCACCACAAAGCTGAGATACTGTTCTTCTCTCTATTTTTCCTTTTTAGTTTGTCTCACTATGAACATTTCATATTTATTCTTCCGAATTCAAGAAACGTCCGAGTTTTTTGTTAGAAATGTTGAGGATATCCAGAAGGAGGTGTCGAGCTGCATTAGTGCCGTAACCTTCAATTATACTTGCCTGAGGGAAAACCTCCTGCCCAAATACACTCATATTATACAATGATTGGTCAAAGACAACTACAAATATGAACTATAGCTGGAGTCTCCCTACACCAACTTCAGAAACGATACATGGTAGATTTTCTATCAAATTTTATTCAAGGAAGCCATATGATAAGTATATCTGTGCTCACAGTTGGAATACATGAATGTTCCTATGGAATTCCAACCCTAGGGCGTCCATTGCGAAAATAGGAAGCTGCTATTAACACCATGAAGGATGTCTGAAATAAGTTCATAGGGACAATTCCTGCAGCCTCCAAACATCAACTCGCACAGTGATGCATTGTGCCAGCATTAATATATGTACGTATTATGTATGTATGTATGTATGTATGTATATATGTGTGTATGCATGTATCCATGTATATATGTATGTATGTATATATGTATGTGTGTGTGTGTGTATGAATGTATGTATGTATGAATGTATGTATGTATATATGTATGTATACATGTATGTATGTACATATATATGTGCGTATGTATGTACGTATGTATGTATGTATGTATGTATGTATGTATATATGTACGGTATGTATGTACGT
>NC_134811.1:12698663-12706163 GCF_046742065.1 Oratosquilla oratoria
AAATCTGTCTCGATCTCTAATTGATTTCGTTGTGACGAGCGCCAGACAACTTAAGCTGCCTGAAGGATCGCCCCCGGACCTCGGAGTATTGTGTAGGGGGAAGGTGCAGCAGCAGGGTGCCAGGTTTGGTCCCAGTGAGTGCCACTTTCCCTGAGTGTTCAAAGAATGCCTTGATAGAGGAGAGGACCTATTAAAACAGGACAGAGGAAAAACAAGAGGACATGCAATGAAACTCAAAAAGGATAACTACAGAAGAGACCTGAAAAAGAACAGCTTCCCACACAGAGTGATAGATATATGGAACAAATTGGATGAAGAAATAGTGTGTGCAAACACAATACAACGATTTAAGAACAAACTTGATCTTGCGAGACACAAAAACGGGTCACCACGAGCATAGCTCCCCTTCCCGTATAATACAACTAGGTAAATACATAGAGCAAAGATGATGGCTTCGGCCGCAGCAAAGCACCTGCTGGAGAAAGCTTCTATCCATCTCATTGGTTGGAAAAGGGGTTGTGGTTGTGTACTATCCATATTCTCTTCTTCCCTCCACGTTCTTGTCTTCTTCTTATTCTCAATATCCTCTTCCTTCCATGGCCTCGATATCCCTCCGTCTTCATCTCTTCCCCCCCCCCAATCCTTTTTCTCCTCACAAGAACTTACTGTTGTTTCTCCATCTCAACTTTAGTTTCCGTTACTTCGACACTTTTTTCCATTAGTACTATCTTCTCCATCCTCCTTTCTTCCTCCTTATTTTCCTCCTCATCTTCCTCCTTCTTTCTCTTCCTCTTCCTTTTCTCTCTTCGTCTTTCTCCTACTCCTCTTCCTACTTTTCTCCCTCCTCACCCTCCTATTTCTTACCTCCTCCCGTCTTGCTTTCCTCTGCTCCTCCTCCTCCTCCTCCTCTTCTTCCTTTTCTTCTTCTTCTCCTCTTCCTCCTCTTTCCTTCCTTCTTTTCCTCCTCTCATCTGCCTTTTCCTTTTCTTGTTTTTCTCCCCTTCCTCCTCCTCCTCCTCTTCTCTTTTTCTTCTTCCTCCTTTTCCCCCCATTTCCTTCTCCCCTTCTTCTCTCTTTTCTTTCTCTTCCTCCTCTTCTTCCTTCTCCTCCTCCTCTTCGTCCTCTGGCTTCTCTTCCTGCTCTTTATCATCTTCTCCTCTTCCTTTTCAATTTTTCAGTACATGCCATCTCTTCATTTGATCTCCTTCCCCTCCGTCATTTCGCTTCCCCATCTCCTCCTGCCTTCTCCACCTCCTTCAACTCACTATCTACTTCCATTTTTCCACCACTTCCTTTTCAATTTTTCATTACATGCCATCTCTTCATTTGATCTCCTTCCCCTCCGTCATTTCGCTTCCCCATTTCCTCCTGCCTTCTCCACCTCCTTCAACTCACTATCTACTTCCATTTTTCCACCACTTCCTTTTCTTTCTCTTCCCCACTTCCGCCGTCGCTCACTGTTTTCTCTCTCTTTTTCTGTTCCCGATTCCCTGCCTTCTTACTTCCTCCTCCTTCTCCTCTTCCCTTTTATCATTTCAATGATTCCAAAAGCCTTCTGCCTCCTACGTAATTTCTCAGTCACCTACTTCCTACGTCCTTTTTCTTTGCCTGTTTCTTTTTCTTGTGACACTGCTTCTAACCCAGGGCACTGGGCGAGATGCAGGGATGACCCGTCATCCAAGAGGTGCCAGCCAAGATAAGAGGGAGAGAAGAGGGTGGAGGGGAGTGGAGTGTGATAGGGATGAAATGGGTGGGAGTGGTTTTTATGCCTTTGTTTTTTTTGGCTGCCTCCCTTATAAGGGGGAAAAAGCCTTTGGTATATGCTATAATTCTTTCTTTTTTTCTGTCTACATTTTCCTTCTCTCTTACCTTCTTCTGTACTTCCTCTCACATCTCTTTATCTCATATATTCTGCCTCCACTCTTTCTACCTATCTTCTGCTTCTATTTTCTTTACCCACCCTTATTTTCCTCATTCCTATTTTTCTTCCTTATTATTTTCCTTGTCCATATTTTCCTAAACCTCCTCCTCCTTTTCTTTATCATCTCCTCTTCCTTCTCCATATCCTTCTCTATCTCCTCCTCCTTTCCTTTATCATCTCCTCTTTCTTCCTCATATCCTTCTCTACCTCCTCTTCCTTTTCTTTATCAACTCCCCTTCCTTCTCCATATCTTTCTCTACCTCCTCCTCCTTTTCTTTATCATCTCCTCTTCCTTCTCCATATCCTTCTCAACCTCCTCCTCCTTTTCTTTATCATCTCCTCTTCCTTCTCCATATCCTTCTCAACCTCCTCCTCCTTTTCTTTATCATCTCCTCCTCCTTCTCCATATCCTTCTCAACCTCCTCCTCCTTTTCTTTATAATTTCCTCTTCCTTCTCCATATCCTGCTCTACCTCCTCCTTTTCTTTATCATTTCTTCTTCTTTCTCCATATCCTGCTCTACCTCCTCCTCCTTTCCTTCCTTCTTGCCTTCCTGTATCTCTGCCTCCACCTCTCACGCCTCCTTGCCAACAACTGCACAACTTTACAAGTCAAATTTGAGTTGGCAACTCGGTCGAACGAGCGTTGAGCAGCGACTCTGTCCGAACTCTTACGCAAGTCAAATTGTTTTGAGCTCCTGAGTTGCTCTCGAGCGACGTGTTGCGCCTTCTCGATTTTTCCGGTGCTCAGTTTTTGGACTTCGGGAGAGGCTCTGAGCTCTTTTTATCTGTTGAGCATCACGAATGATCTGCACTTCCGTCTGCCTGCTCCTTCTGCTGGGCTGTGAGGTTGCATGTATAGGGTGAGGGGCTTCCGCCACGAAGGGCATAGCTGTATTGTTTTGTGTTCGGATTGCTGGGGTAAATGAGTGAGATTTTATTCATGTTATAGTTCTTCTACTCCCAAACGATACTCACAGCTTGTACTTTGGCTGCCTCTAGTATTGTTTTATGTTCGGATTGCTAGGGTAAATGAGTGAGACTTTATTCATCTTATAGTTCTTCTACTCCCAAACGATACTCAAAGCTTGTAATTTGGCTGCCTCTAGTATTGTTTTGTGTTCGGATTGCTAGGGTAAATGAGTGAGACTTTATTCATGTTATAGTTCTTCTACTCCCAAACGATACTGCCCCTAGTATTGCCCCTAGTATTGTTTTATGTTCGGATTGCTAGGGTAAATGAGTGAGACTGTACTCACCTTCTAGTTCTTCCACTGCAAAACGACACTCACATATTGTAATTTAGCCGCCTCTAGGTGAATTTACTCGGCTGAGGAAAACTATTATGGGTTGATACCAAATTGTCCCTTTCACGGCTGAAAGCAGTTTAACATTGCTTTATTCCTACCAGGCGATTTTATTCAGTTTAAGGACACGAAGTACACTCAAGGTTGCCTTCAGGTGATGACATCCATCTGAGACTAGAAATCTGTTTTTATTCTCGTTTCACAAAGCTAACGCTATTTTCTTCATCTCCTCTGAATCCCTTCGGAAGCCAAAACGTCGAAGTCCGGCGTCATATGCTCCTGCTACGCTTTGTTCCATTTTTGTGATGTGTTTGATTTATGCGTTGTGTTCTTCGTTGAGAGCCTACTACAACTGCGTTTCTGTTTTGCCTCCCGGGCGACTGCTGTGCCACCGGCGGCGGAAGCCTCCATTTCTCGACCAGACACATGTCCTTCTCTTTGCATCTGTCAGCGGATCAATCTTTCCCGCCCGATAACTTTTTCCAAACAAGAACAGGTTCTCGTCGTTCAAAACTGGTAGCGGAAAATGTTATTCTAAACCTGTTTCGCTTCGTGCGATTCTGGTCAGAAAAGGAGTATGAGTGCGAACGGGGAACATTCAGTTACATATGGACTCGTGCATGCACAAATAGGTACATACACGTTCACATGCACAGAAACGCACACACACACCTAGATAAATACTCATATATATACACACACACACCTAGACACACTGACACCCACACACCCACAAACACACACCCACCCACTGACACACACACGCACACACACTGACACACACACACACACACACACTAACACACACACACACACACACACACTAACACACATTCTCAGTATACTAATTTCTTTTCTGAATAAATATTATGAGCAAGAAAGAAATTAGAAATATATATATATAATATATATATATATATATATATATATATATATATATATATATATATATATATATATATATATATATAAATGGTAAATGTGAGGACAAAATTATTCAGTGCAGCTGTAAAAAGTAAATTACTACCCAGGGAATGAATCACTAAGCTGAAAAGATAAGTAGACTATGAAGATGAAATAATTATATGATAAATAAATTTTTATAGTCTATATTCAATCAAGGAAAAAACATAAAAGTGAAGTGTGAACATAAGAAGATAAGAATGAAGGAGACTACAAGAGACCATAAGGCCTACACTAGGTAGTTCAATGTCCCTTACCGCCTCTCATCCATAAAATTATCTAACCCTTTCTCAAAACAAGCAATATTTTCAGCACTAACTATATGGTTACTTAGTTTATTCCATTTGTTAACCACTCTTTTGGTAAACTAGTTCTTGCCTAGTTTCTTCTTAGATCTAAATTTGCCCAAATTTCTATCACTAAAATGGATTTAGATTGGACAGATTATGAGGTAGATGAATTGCCTGAGACCATAGATAGAAGAAGAAGAACACGTCTTGATGGGTTTTAAAATTGAATACTAAATTAATGCAGAGAACGCCAAGATTCATAAGCTAATTTTATGTTCATTATAAGAAGGGCCAACTTGGTTCTAATTTATAAAAGAAGAATGAAGGAAGAACCACTTAAAGAAAATGTGTCCTTGACCAATATAATAACTAAAATGAGTGAGAGAATTATAGGAGACATATGTATGTGTATGATAACTAAAATGAGTGCGAGAATTATAGGAGACAGATGGATAAAATCAATTTGGGAGATGATATATGTATGTGCATGTGTATAATAACTAAAATGAGTGAGAGAATTAGAGGAGACAGATGGATAAAATCAATTTGGGAGATGATATTGTATGTGCATGTGTATAATAAATCAATTTGGCAGATATTATAAGTGTGTATGTGCATGTGTATAATAACTAAAATGAGTGAGAGAATTATAGGAGACAGATGGATAAAATAAATTTGGGAGATGATATATGTATGTGCATGTGTATGATAACTAAAATGAGTGAGAGAATTAAAGGAGACAGATGGATAAAATCAATTCGGGAGATGATATATGTATGTGCATGTGCATAATAACTAAAATGAGTGAGAGAATTAAAGGAGACAGATGGATAAAATCAATTTGGGAGATGATATATGTATGTGTGTGTGTATGTGTATGATAACTAAAATGAGTGAGAGAATTATAGGAGATAGATGAATAAAATCAATTTGGGAGATGATATATGTATGTGTATGTGTGTGTGTATGTGTATGATAACTAAAATGAGTGTGAGAATTACAGGAGACAGATGAACAAAATCAATTTGGTAGATGATATATACATATGTGTATGTGTATGTGTATATGTATAACTAAAATGAGTGTGAGAATTATAGGAGACAGATGAAAAATATCAATTTGGAAGATGATATATGTATATGTATGACAACTAAAATGACTGTGAGAATTATAGTGGACAGATGAACAAAATCAATTTGGCAGATAATATATGTATGTGTATGTGTATGATAACTGAAATGAGTGTAAGAATTATAGAAGACAGAAGGACGAAATCAATTTAGCAGATGATATAAAAAGAAAGATGATAACCATATACCTCATACATGTTGATATTGCCCAGTAATGATCAATATGTTACAAGAGAAATAAGTATGTGGATTGTATACACCTGGATCTGAGGAATTTCGTTGATAATTTCTCTCACAAAAGTTTAACATGCAAATTAGAACATACATAAAGACTTAAAGAAAACCTACTGAAATTGATGAAAGATTTCCTGAAGGGCGAATTCATGAAAACCGTCGCGCGGAATAGATTGTCAGACTGGCCGGAAGTAGCTAACAGAGTCCTACACAGCAGTGTTGGCATTAGTAATGTTCTTGATCGACGTTAACGACATGATCGATAGAACAAACAGTCCAATCAATACATTTGCTGATGGTGTTACAAGAAGCACCCAAAAGGGTGCCCAACCTGGTAGGTTATATGAGAAAAGGCTAGATGACCTGGAACTAAAAAAAGAAAAAAAAAAAAAAAAAAAAAAAAAAAGGGGTGGGGGATAGTTAAAGAAATGAATATAAACCATTAAAAATCTATCACAAAATGGTGTGAAAGAATAACCAGAAGACATAAAGCCAAGCAAATTGAAAAAGTGTATAAATGCTATTGGGAACCAACATTTCCGACAAAAGCTTTGATCTGAAAGACAACTTGAATAGAAGTTAATATAGACAATATGAACGAATTAAAATCAAAGTTTGAAAGGTGTGGGCACTAATGGCGTTCGCGTAATCAAAATATCGCTGCTCTTAAGTTAACTTAGTTATGGGTTCGAATCCCGCACTTCTCTCCGATTTCCAGCAGCGACGGCTACCTGCCCCAACAGTCGAGGTGCAAAGGGCAAAGGTGAGGGGCTTTGGCCATAGTTAAGCGCCTCCTGGCGGAAAATTCTCATATTCTTTGCTTTTGATGTATGGTAGCACAGAGAGGAGTTAGCTCCTACCTTCTATATAACAATTACATAAGACATGAAAATGTGGAGGTTTCTTCACTTCTGATGCGTGCGTATGTGTGTGTGTGTGTTTGTTTGTGTGTGTGTGTGTGTGTGAGTGCTTACATGTATGTGGATTTACACGATTCTGTTTACCTAACTTTGTTATACAGGAAGCTACGTTCGTGTTTTTTCTCTTGTTCTCCAATTATTAAGTGCGTGCGTGCGTGCGTGCGTGTGTGTGTGTGTGTGTGTGCTTGGCTTGGAGTTTGTGTGTGTGTGTGTGTGTGTGTGTGTGTGTGTGTGTGTGTGTGTGTGTGTGTGTGTGCTTGGCTTGGAGTTTGTGTGTGTGTGTGTGTGTGTGTGTGTGTGTGTGTGTGTGTGTGTGTGTGTGTGTGTGTGTGTGTGTGTGTGTGCTTGGCGTGTGTGTGTGTGTGTGTGTGTGTGTGTGTGTGTGTGTGTGTGTGTGTGTGTGTGTGTGTGTGTGTGTGTGTGTGTGTGTGTGTGTGTGTGTGAGTGCTTACATGTATGTGGATTTACACGATTCTGTTTACCTAACTTTGTTATACAGGAAGCTACGTTCGTGTTTTTTCTCTTGTTCTCCAATCATTAAGTGCGTGCGTGCGTGCGTGCGTGTGTGTGTGTGTGTGTGTGTGCTTGGCTTGGAGTTTGTGTGTGTGTGTGTGTGTGTGTGTGTGTGTGTGTGTGTGTGCTTGGCTTGGAGTTTGTGTGTGTGTGTGTGTGTGTATGTGTGTGTGTGTGTGTGTGTGTGGGTGTGTGTGTGTATGTGCTTGGCTTGGAGTTTGTGT
>NC_134811.1:12711163-12761163 GCF_046742065.1 Oratosquilla oratoria
CATGCACACAATTTCACACACACACGAACACACGATACATTTACGCACATGAGCCAATTTGCGTTTTTGAGACGAGAGAGCGGATAGTCGATGGTTGAGTAGTAGTAATATCTATCGTGTCCTGAACGCTGAATTGGAAGTCAGCCAGCCCTGGTATACTAGACAGACGAGTTTACCATGTCCGATGTTTTCCTCACCTTTTCTAGGTGCTTCTTCTTGTGGAGCCGGCTTCGAGGATCCTGAAAAGACCAGCCCAGTAAGAGTCCAGCTGCCGTATTCCGATGTCAGTGCAGTGTCATTGGAGAACGACCATCTAAGACCTGCCACCATTGTGTAGTCGCGGACGCTTTCGGCTATCCAAGCATTCCCCGGGCGACCGCGGTGCCATCGCTATTGGCCCATAGAAGAAAGACGGTCCAATCCGGGAAATAGAAGGCCAGAAAACAGAGACGAATGCCAGTCACCGAGGAGCTTGGTTTAAGTGATCGTGGGTGCACGACAGCCACGCGCATGTACTTGGTCAGTCATAGCCTGTCCAGACGAGCGGGCCTGATCGGCGGGCATGCCCGTTAACGGGCACATTTGACGGGCAAACGGTCAAATTGCCCGAGTGCTCGTCGAGTGAACCCACATCCCACGTTTCTTTTTCTTTTTTGCTTTTAGACACAAAGCAATTATCATGGTGTGCAATATCTTCTTGACAATGCTAGGCGCCATGCTTGTCGTACCGCACTCCACACGCTACTGGCATCATCGGGCACGCCCAGCTATTCATCAACTCGGTCGTGTGGACAACATTCACGGGCAGGCCCGCAAGAATTTGCCCGCCAACCGCGCTGCCCGACGGACACGCCCGATCGTCTGAATACGGTTTAACGCGTTCACTGCGGTTCAAAAAATTGAGACATGCGGTTGCGGCTAGTCGGATCGCATCGAGCTGCCGAGTTCTTGGCCCATCAAGGCTCATATTTGTCGCGCCTGACCGCTGGGAGCTGAAATCCTCAACCAGAGTCAAATGTTGAGCTCTTGATTGACCCTTTTCTGTTTGGTCCGCCGTTGGGGTCTTGTTGGTTACGTTTAGCCAGGGACCTCGTGCTCGAGCTTACCAACTTAGGTGATCCTGCCAGGCGTTTGAAACTCCCGACGGCATCCCTCTTGGAATCATTAGAACATTCAAGCCTTTCCACCACGGCAAAACGCAACCACCAAAAGGAATATAAATATATATATATATACATATAAACACACACACACACACACACACATATATATATATACATACTGTATATTATATATACCGTATACATATATGTATATACATACACTGTATATCATATATACCGCATACATATATATGTATATATATATATATATATATATATATATACATATATATATATACACACACACAAACATGCATGCATATGATAAGGCATTCTAACAAGTTGACCTGTGTGGAAGTAGGAAAGGATGAGAAACTTACGCCAGGAGGCGTGCAGTAGTGGCCAAAGCCGTCCCCTTTGCCCTATGCGCTTGAACTGTTGGGTCATCTATTAGTCACTACTGGGAATCGGAGAAAAGTGCGGAATTGTAACCCACAACTTGTAGCAAGGTCACGCCTTCAAAAAATCTTTTCTATAGATATACGCGCAGCATAATTAATTTCCTGTATCAAATATTGTCACCCGTTGGAACTAATAATCATGTAAACATATCTTATAACAAACCACCAGAAACTAAATACCGTAAATGCAAGACCAACGCACAAGAGGGAAAAACGGGAGACTTCATCTAAATTCATTGGTATCGTGCAATAACTTTTTCTAAAAGAATGTCGAGTTCCCTTAAGGAACCATACTGCAAAAGTAGTCAGGAATAATGTAGGGTTAAGATTCCTGCTTTTCCTCTTCTCAAACATCCTCCCCCCTTCCCCCTACACTCATTTGTGTTCAAGTATGTCTAAGTAATTTTGTTATATATAAATCACAAAATAATGAACTAAAAAGAATATGAAGGTGGTATTATTGTAGTATATTGTACGATTTCAAACAAAGAAATTGTAAAGCAATGGACTAAGTATTTCATGTAGTCCAGTAGGGGTAAAGTGTTTCGTAACTAAAGTGAACTTAGAGACAACGAAAATAGCAATATCTTTGTTTATACTGTATTTCTATGTTATCATATTACATTTCCACCAACAAACAACAGCTGAGGAACAAAGAGCCCACCAGACGCTATGAGATTCGTCATATAAGCTCAGTCTGTCTCAAACTTGGGATGAAAATTGTGTGAGAATTAAACTCGTTAGTATTTTACGTGTAGGACCACCTGGGATAATCTCACGGCTCCATTATCAAAACTTCCCAAATGACGACATGCCTCTTCCCAAAATCTTATGTGGTATATAGCTTCATTAAACTTAAGTATTAAATACCTGAGCACCATTTTCCCAGCCACACAGTATACTGTTTAGAATCTAATATTTTCAGTCCCACAGCAGAGTTCATAATTAATTGTGGAGGGAGGTTCCAGATCATCTGGACAATTACCTCAACTCTTTCGACGCGGCGACTTTCCTGAATCAAATCGTTTGGTGTTTGCTGGGAAGAAGCCTGGAAAGAACGTGGTCTCCACAGCGAAGCGTTCAGTCGAAATACTCGTGACCTCTTCGCCGATGTTAAAGCCTCCTGAGGTGAAGGACACCATTTGACGTCGGCCATAAGGACGATATGGTTTAACGTCAGAAACTCCCCTCCCCCCCTCATTGGAAGGCTAGCACGGTATCCCTCACAGAGGACTTTGTAGCGTGGAGTTTAATGAACCATGCCCTCGGTTCAACTTCGCCGGTGGCAGGTTTCGAACCACCATCCCCTCGACCTTCGCTGTAAGTAACGACGCCCTAACCCGCTCAGCCACCGAGGTTCCCTATAATGGTGATTGCAAATGGCAGGCCTGTGTCGAAAAGGAACAGTAACATTACCCAAACTGTCAAGACAGACCTTCCCTAATTATGGAAATACCTTGTGATTCCAGAATCGTCTCCTTTACCCACATCTGTCTCTAAATCCATCTATTAAATCTTAAAATCTTGATTATGATCTCGACTCCGAATGCACATCTTAAGTTCGGATTACTGACCCTTTTTCAAATCTATTCTCAATTCTAGATAAACCTTCCATTTCCAGAAATACCCTCTTTCTCTCTCAATCACACACACGACTCGACGCCGTAGTGGTCGCCTTCGAAACCGGTACTACAGCGGTCCGAGTTCGAATCTCACTCAGGGCTGAAATAATTTCAGTATTACTGCGCTGCGATCCGGTACTTTAACTGTTGAGGGCGGGGAATTCTGGGTGTGTGCGTGTAAGGTTACAGCATTACCCATAGGTTGGTCATTTATGAGATTAATGGCCGTTAAGCACGACTTCAACACGTGACCCAAGCCCATGTTGATTGAACTATATATATATGTATATACATATATATATATATATATATATATATATATATATATATATATACATATATACATATATACATATATACATATATACATATATATATATATATATATACATATACATATATATATATATACATATATATACATACATATATATATATATATATATATATATATATATATATATATATATATATATGTATATATATATTCACTCATTATATTGTATTGATCGCAAGAAAGTACAGAAATTGACAAGAGAAATGTATAGTAATATGAATGTCTACAAATAGATAAAGAGAAACCCTTTTGTTGATAGATATGGTTTCTTATATAATTATAGATTTCTTTACAAAAATATAAAAGCATAATTTTTTTAAAACGAACATTATTTGCATAGAGTATATGTACAAAGAAATGCATCGCATAAAAGATGGGGGTAAGGTTGTCGCTACAGCACGCACACACACACACACACACACGCACGCACACACATGCACGTACACACTTATACACACGCACACACACACATACGCACACGCATACGCACATTGACGGGACATCACGAGCATAGCTCCCCTTCCCGTAAAATACAACTAGGTAAATACACACACACACACACACACACACACACACACACACGTGCGCGTACGCGAAATGCAGTTAGGGATCTCAACCGATGTTCTAGTAAATAATTAAAAGGGAGAACGACAGATACACCGAAAGGAAAAATGAGGGAAGAAAAAAAAAAAATTAAATAAAAAGAACAAATATAGTATCAAAAGAAAATAAATTGTTTCCTACATACAGTGATATAATGGAACTCTCATTTCTACCTATACATTGTAGTATGACCGTTTGACTCTCTTCCCTCCAGACTAACTTCAACCTGACTTTACAACCCATGGCTGCCTGGGTCTAAGTACCTACAGACCCGTGTCACTACACTTCCCGTAAAGGTTGTCAACGTGTCACGTGATGACCGTCAATAGTTGATTGATGTCAGTCCGCAGGGGGTGGACCGGGGGAGGGGGTGGGGGGCTGTGGGCGACGCAAGATGATTCGAGTGCTCACCTAATTGGTGATGTTCGAGGAAGGATTCAAGTCGACGACTATCATGATTCCGGTTGCGTGGTCGAACCGCCACGCCACCAGATCTCCCCCTTCCATCACGACTGACAGATTTCACGCAAGGAGGATGAGGATGAACAGGAGGAGGAGGAGGAGGAGATGGAGGAGGAGGTGTAGGTGGAGGAGAAAGCGGCGGCGGCGTTAGCGGAGGAGGAGTTTGGAGGAGGAGGAGGAGGAGGAGGAGGAAGTTTGAAGGAGAGTGAGAGGGACAAGAACCGGTGGTGGAGTCTGAATCTGGAGGAAACTTGGAATAGGGAAGAGCCTGGGAGGAGGAACAAGGGAAAGTAAAACGAAGATAAGGGTGATGATGATGATGAGAATGATGGTGATGATAATGATGATGATGACGATGATAATGATGATTACGATTATGATGATTATGGTGATGATGATGATTATTATGAAGATAATGATGATGATGATGATAATGATGATGATGGTGATGATAATGATGATGATTATGATGATGATTGTGGTGATGATGATGATGATGATGATGATGATGATGATGATGATGATTGTGATGATGATGATGATGATGATGATGATGATTACGACGACGGCGAAGACGAACACAGACGCCAATGACGATGACAAGGAGGAATACGACAAAATCGACGAAGATGACGCTTCTGCCGCTGACGACGACGACGGTGGTGGCGACAACGAAGACGACAATGACATAAGTAAAGAAAACGCCCTAAAAATAAGAAAGTAATGAAGACGGTTGTGATGGTGACAAAGGAACCTCAGCTAAAGGAAGGAGACAAGGAGGAACGATAACCGAAGGAAGAGGAGGAAGAGGAGGAAGAGGAGGCAGAGAGGTGAAGGGACCTCAGAACCCTCAGGGGAGCCTTAACAGAGGCCTCCCCTTCTTCCGCTCAGCATTTGGTTGACGAACTCCGAAGTCAGACGAGCAATAGATGTAGATGGGTTTTGCGGTACATTTGCTGCCTAAACTTTATGTGGAAAATACGCCATACTAACAACACACAATGAGAAGTATATAATTACTTGATTTTGTAAGCGGCCACGGATCCCAATGTTCCATTATATTTCATTGTCATGAGTTTCATTGTTATTATTGGTATGTCTACTATCATTGCTTTCATCACCATTATTATAATTAATATCATTATTTATATTATAATTATCATTACTATCACCATTATTATCATTATTATTATTATTATTATTATCATTATTATCATTGTTATTATTATTAATAATAGCATTATTATTATAGTTATTATTACTAATATCATTATTATTATTATCATTATCATTACAAACATTATTATCATTTTTATCAACATTTTCATTATCGTTGTGGTGGTTATTGGTATTTCCATTGCAAGTATATAAACATTAGTTCTACCAACTGGCCGCAATCTGACAACTATGGATTTCATTTGTCAGTATTATGCGATGGTGCGGATGAAACCTTTCGCATATTTTAGACTGAGTTTGACAGCATGAAGAACGAGTTGTGTTTATATGAACCGTAATTAGTTTGTTCACTTGATATGCATTTTATGATCTTTTGTAACGGTGTATCCAATGATCCTTTTTTTTCTGTAGCCGTGGGCTGGATATTTTACATTTAATATCGATTTGTTTTGTTTTGTCTAATTTTTTCTGAATTTTGTTATACGCCCACAAACACACACACACACACACACACACACACACACACACACATATATATATATATATATATATATATCATGTGTGTGTTTGTATATATATATATATATATATATACATATATATATATATTTATGTGTGTACATCAAATATACATACATTTATATATCAAATATATGTACATTAAATGAAAATAAGAAACAAATGTTTATTCTTAGTTTCAATGGTCTTTGTTTTCTGTATTTATTTATTAATATATTCATATCTTTACTGAATTACTCATTAATTCAATAATTTATTTATATACGTGCTTATTCACTTCTATACCCATGAACTGTGATGTAGTTTTAACTTGCTCTAATGCCACATTCTGCCCGGTTTCGGTTCAAAGGGACAGTTGTACGGTCGAGGCAATTTGCTCCCTTATGCTTGAACAGCAGGCGCACATAAACTTTACATCCCAAATATAGGGTCATAGAGCAATAGAGGGGGAAGGATACGCACGGTAGCGTGCGCCCACTGACACGCACTCACACACACGCACATACACACACACATATACATGCACGCACACACACATTCACATACACACACACGCACACACACATTCACATACACACACACACATATACACACACACACGTACACGCATTCACACACACACACACACACACACACACACATACACACACGCGCGCGCGCACACACACACACACACAAACGCATGCACACAGACGGACACACACACACACAGACACACACACACACACACAACCACACACACACATGTATTCAAGCACACAAATACACAAACACACACACATAAATATACACATACACACACACACGCGCGCGTATTCAAGCACACACACACACACACATACATACACACACACACACATACACATATACATACACATCAGATCATCCATACGTTTCAACATAGAAAAACTAAGCACACATACACGTTTGTGTGCACATATTACCGTGTGCACGTACTTCCGTGTACATACGCATGTACAGGAGTACATAGTCCAGAAGGTACCCCTCGTGGTACATCTACATATGCACACTTTAGTCAAGCCCAGCCCTTTGTTCCTAATTTGAATAATAGTATTCACCGCTGTTGATCATAATTGAGATTGATTATGATTGCTGACATGTGGTTGATGAGTATGAAGTTTTTATTAGAGCAGGTTGAGATAGGTTACGTGAAGTTGCGTTAGGTTAGGTTACGTTAAGTTCCGGTACTTTACGCTGCGGTAAATGAAGTTTGAGTTAGGTCAGATTGTGTTATGTTAGGTAAAATTAGTTTATGTTATGTTACGTTAGGTCAGGTTATGTTGGGTCAAGTTACGCTTGGTCATGTTAGGTTGTGGTGATGTTAAGCTAGGTTATGTTAGATTACATTAGGTTGGGTTACACTAGGTTACATTATATTAGGTCAAGTTGGTTTAGTTTAGTTTAATTTGTGTTAGGTTAGGTTAAATTAGGTTAGATTAGGTTAGGCTAGGTTAGGTACATTAGATTGAATTATGTTATGTTGTCAAGTTAGGTTAGGTTAGGCTTTGTTACATTACCTTGTGTTAGGTTAGGTTATTCTAAGCTGTGTTAGACAAAGCTGGGTTAGGTTAGATTAAGTTAGAATAAGTTGCTTACGTTAAATTACATTAGGTTAGGAAAGGTTAAGGTTAATTTATGTTACGTTTGGCTAGGTTATATCAGGTTGGTCTATGTTGTGTTACTTTAATTTATGTTGAGCTAGGTTTGCTTATATCAGCTTAGGCTATTTTACGTTAGGTTAGGTTTAGTTACACCAGGTTAGGTTGGGTTATGTTTGATTCGAATAAGTTAGGTTAGGTGAGGCTTGGTTAGGTCATACTAGTTAAGTAAGGTTAGGGTAGATTTGGTTAGGTTACATTGGGATAGGTTAAGTTTTGTTAGGTTAAGTTACATTACCTTTAAAGTTGCATTATTCTAAACTTACAATATGTTAAGTTATGTTATGTTATGTTACGCTGTCAAGTAACGTTACGTTATGCTATGCTATGTTATATTTTATGTTATGATGTCTTATGTTATGTTGTCATGTTACTTTACGTTATTCTGTGTTATGCTATTATGTTATGTTATGATGTGTTATGTTATGTTGGCATGTTACGTTACGTTATTCTGTGCTATGCTATTATGTTATGTTATGATATGTTATGTTATGTTGTTTTGTTATGTTTCCTTTCGATGGCTTGGCTGGGTTAGGTTGAGTTAGGTTACATTAAATTTGGTTAGGTTCCGTTATGTCTGTCTACTTGGGGTTAGGTCAAGTTACGTGGTGTAATTACGTTGGGTTAGGTTACAGTGTATTAATTTTGTTTACGTTAGGGTAGGTTAAGTAAAGGTATATTAAATTTGTTTAGGTTACAATAGGTAAAATTCGGTCAAGGGATGTGAGGTTAGTTTAGTTTAGATTAGATTAAGTTTGGTTAGATTAGGTAAAATTAGATTACTTTGGGTTAGATAGTATAGGCCAAAATGGTTTAGGTAGCACAGGTCAATTTAGGTTAGGTCAGGTAGATTAAATCAGATTGCTGATTTTTTAGATTAGATATGATAAGTTTTGGCTAAGGAATATTAAGCTATATTTTAAGACATCATCCTGATAATCTAGGGAACTATTGTGTGCATTATCTCCAGGTGCATTGGTAAATAGTAGCAAATCATGACGCATGACCGAATCGTTTTTTCGTTTATCTTCAGCATTATAAGCATAAGAGCAAACTGAGACGCAGGCACCACAGGCAACGCAGAACAGAGCAAAGTAAGTCTTCCTGTTGCTGGATTGAAGTACAGTTTGAACTTCTCTCTCGCTTGAAATGCTGAGGAAGTACATCCAGAAGCATTTCAAGTAAGACAGAAATTCAAACTACAATTCAGCAACAGTACGGGCCTTTGACTTAGTAATCTCCTTTATAAATGGCAAAAAGCTTGGTATATACTGTAGATATGTATGTGCATATATATATATATATATATATATATGTATACATATATACATATATATATATATATATACATATACATATATATATGTATATACATATTATATATATATGTATATATATATGTATATATATATATATATATATATATACATATATATATATATATATATGCAAAATAGACCACTTGGAAAAAGAAACTCTCGTAGCAGAGCGCTTTCTTATATAACGTCTTCAGTGCAATGATGTAATATTACGAAAGCGCTCTGCTTCGTGAGTTTCTTTTTCCAAGTGGTCTATTTTCCATAAGTGAACACACGTACCCGTGTTCTTATTAGCATATATATATATATATATATATATATATATATATATATATATATATATATATATATACATGTATATATATATATATATATATATAGTATATATATATAGTATATATATACAGTATATATATCTGCCTTTGCTCTCTGTTGCGTTGCCTGTGGCTCATGCGTCTCAATTTGCACTTAAGAGACAGGTCACGGGGACGCACGGGGTTTAAGGGCGGTTCACACGAGCAATGCAGAGGTACTAAGATCTCGTTTCCTCGGCAGCTTTTTCCCGCTTTGCTGGACTCGTTGTTCCCACGATACTGGAGTTTGTTCCTACGAGCGGCAGCGCAATTTGCGGCCGGTCTCGTACTAGCTAATGTTTACAAACACCACCTGGTTTACCATTACATACAACTGACTGCACAGATACCTACACGTCTGTTTCTGTCTTGTACATACATACATACATATACCAAGGCTTTTTCCCCCTTCCAAGGGAGGTAGCCAAAAAGGGAAAGGCATAAAAACACTCCCACCCATTTCATCCCTAAATACACTCCACACCCCTCCCACCCTTCCTCTCATCTGAGCACCTCATCTGAGCACCTCCTGGATGACGGGTCATCCCTGCACCCTGCCCACCGCCCTGGGTCAGAAGCAGTGTCGCAAGACACAGTACATCCACAGCAAGGCCGCTTCATTTAATCGGCGACCCCCCCTCTCCGTCCCCCTTTGCATATAAGGAGAGGACGGGGAGAAATCCCTTCGGGCTGCGTCAAAATTTACTCACACATACTACCCCACCCCCACCCCCCCGCCCATTCCTCCTCATGCAGTCACAACATCATCCATATACAACCATTCTCCACTCACCTCTGTCTTCCGTCCTCTCCCTTCCTTCCTCAACAGACATTCCCCTCTTCCCCAAAGCCCCCTTCACCCCATCCATCCACCTCATCCTAGGACGTCCCCTCATGTTCACTCCCTCCACATCTGCCTTCCATACCTCTTTTACTAGTCTTTCTTCACTCATTCTTTCCATGTGTCCAAACCATCCTAATATTCTTTCATCAACCCTATCTCCCAAATCCTTTTTCACCCCTGTTCTCCTCCTCACCTCCTCATTTCTCACTCTATCTAGCCTAGTAACCCCCACCATACTTCTCAGACACCTCATCTCAAACACATTCAAACTCCTTCTCTCTTCTTCTCTTATGTTCCACGTTTCTGCCCCATACAATGCTGTTGGCACAATCACTCCTTCATACAGTCTCCTCTTCGCATCCATTCCCAAATGTCTATTTCTCATTACACTCTTTAAACCACCAAGGCATTTACTCGCTTCTCTCAATCTACATTCTACCTCCACCTTCACTCCACCTTTTCCTGCTACACTTGCACCCAAGTATCTAAAACTATCCACTTCCTCCAGTCGCTCTCCCTTAATGTTCACTTCCAGTCTACTGCCACTTTCACCCCTTGTACATCTCATCACCTTACTTTTACCCACATTTATCTTTAGCTTTCTTCTATCACATACTCTCCCAAACTCTGCCACCAGCTTCCTCAATCCCTCCTCTGACCCTGCCACAAGCGCAGTGTCGTCTGCAAACAACAGCTGGCTCACCTCCCACTTTTCTCCATTTTCTTTAACCATCTCCAATCCCTGACTCACTACCCTAGCATTCACCTCTCGCACCACCCCATCCATGTATAAGTTGAACAGCCAGGGCGACATAACACATCCTTGACGAAGTCCCACCTTTACTTCAAACCACTCACTCTCTCCATTTCCAATCCTAACACATGCTCTACTACTCACATAAAAACTCTTGACAGCTCCCAAAAGCTTTCCTCCTATCCCATAAATCTGCATAACCTCCCACAGTGCCTTTCTGTCTACCCTATCATAAGCCTTTTCCAGATCCATAAAAGCCCAAAAAACATCCTTCCCCTTTCCTATAGCTTTCTCACATATCTGTCTTACCACAAAGATCTGATCTACACAACCTCTACCCGTCCTAAATCCACACTGTTCCTCACCAATTACTCCTTCTGTTCCTCTCCTAATCCTCTCAATTAAGATTCTCCCATAAGCCTTCCCTACTACACTCAACAGGCTAATCCCTCTGAAATTACTACATTCACACTTGTCCCCTTTTCCCTTGTAAAGAGGAACTATACAGGCACTACTCCAGTCCTCCGGTACTCTACCCTCTCTCCAGCAAACATTAAATAATCTCACCAACCAGTCCACCATCACTGAACCTCCCTTTTTCAGACATTCTGCATGACATCCATCCAGACCAGGTGCCTTACCTGCTTTCATCATCTTTACAACTGCCTTCACCTCATCCTTCCTTATTTCTCCTCCATTCTCCTCACTCATCACTCTCATTTTCTTCGTATTTCCCACTGCAGCTATCTTTCCCTCCCTATCCTCCTTCACATTCAGCAACTCCCTAAAATATTCTGCCCATCTTCCCCTCACTGCCATCTCTTCCATTATCAACTCTCCATCTGTACCTTTTACCTTTTCTTCCCTACTTGATTCACCTCCTCTTCCTCTCTTAATTTCTTTCCAAAACATCTTTTTATTACTTTCAAAATTTTCTGTCATACTCCTACCCCATTTCACATCTGCTCTCCTCTTTGCCTCCTTTACCTTTTGCTTTACTTCTCTTTTCTTTTCTTTGTACGTCTCATATGACTCCCCTGTCCTCTTTTGTAACCAATCTGTGAATGCTCGCTTCTTCTCTTCTACAACCTTCTTTGTTTCCTCATCCCACCATTCACTACCCTTTCTTCTATTTCCTCCTGTCCTTCTTGTTCCACACACCATCCTTGCACACTTTAAGACTCCCTCCTTGAACCATCCCCATTCCTCCTCCACACCCATCTCTGCTCTATCCTTAACTCCCTCCCACTCCTCCTTCAGCTTCTTTTCGTACTCCTTCTCCTTTTCCTTTTCATTCAAGGAGTTCACTCATTAAAGAAACATTGGGAAAGAAGCCTTACCTCCAGTCAAATTGCTCATTATTGGATACTGATTCTTCATTTCTATGGTTATTTCGGGGAACAGCTTTGCACGAAGCTTGTGATTGGAGTAGCCTGCATCTCTTGGGTAACAGAAGTCATCTATGCTCTTCTGCCAACTCACACAGATATTTTACCAAATATTCAGTCCACATCAACGCGTCAGACATTATGTATAAGGTAATTTCGACGTAAGAAGACCACAAAAGTTTCCTGTGGGGTCCTGTGCCTGGAGCAGGATGACTATCTTTACGGTACCTCGGGAACACGGAGATTGTTTACAAAAATTGCTGCCGCAGCACAGAAAACGGGAATTCGGTGCCGCAACGTTGATTGTATGATCCGCGCTTTACACATACCATCAGCAACGTGTGCCACGTTCTGAGCTGGTGCGTCATGCAAGGTCGTTTATCCTTAGCTGTGGCTCCATCCTCGTTTATACATAAAGGGGGATAAGCAATAGGGAGGGAAGATTAGGGAAAGAAAAGAAATCTTTGCTAAGAAACCTGTTTTCTTTTCTTCTTTTTCTTCTTCCTCTTCTTCTTCTTCTTCCTCTTCTTTTTCTTCTTCACCTTCTTCTTTTTCTGCTGCTTTTTTTTTCTTTCTTTCATTTTTTTTTTAATACAAGAAAAGAAAAATCGCGCTGGTTTCCATCAAGCTTCACCATGTAGGGAGCCCAAGTACACGAAGAAGAGGAAGAAGAATGAAATGAAAAATAAGAAAGAGAAGAATAGTAAACAAAAGAAGAAGATGGAGAAGAAAAAGAAGGAAAAGAAGAAGAAAAAGAAGAGGGAGACGAAGAAGAAGGAGAGGAAGAAAAAAAAAAAGTAGAAAGTTTGCATTGTTGATGAAAAAAAATCGATATTTAAGGATGGTAATAAAGAAGTGGGGGGCAGTAAATCTAAAAGTGATCATCGTTATTCTTTGAGTGGAGATTAATCTTCAATCATAAAAGAATGCTGCATGATTCTAGTCCCTTGGGCTCTTACCAGAACCACTAAGATATTGACTCCATAAAACTTATGCAATCAATGCCCCAAACGGAAAGGACGAAGAAGAAAAACGTTTGTTGATAAACTTGATCACCGTTCCACTCCGACGATTCCCGCTTGGTTGACTATACTATTTAATCATTGCTTGAGAGACTTTATGACTAAACATCGCTCGAAAACCGGTTAGTGTACCCGTGTTCGATTCATATTCGGTCTTGGTCTCGGCAATGGTTGGGAGCGTACGCCAGAAGGCACTTCGCTGCAAATGAAGTCGTTACCTTGGCCCCACATTTTTGCCTGTGGTGATAATGAAATAAGAGCCACAGAAACCACCTAATTCAAATATCGGTCCACATAATATTAAGTGAGATTGAAGTCAGTCTACCACTGTGACTTGTGCCTACGCGTAGTAAATCCTGCCAATCCCGATCGAAAGAGACGTCTATCTTGGTCGCCACCCTGGCCTGGGGACTGGAGTGATATCGAAAACCAGACTAACATCGGGCTAGCGTTTGTTGGTCTACAACCAAGCATCAGAATACTTCGTAGCAAAGCCAGTGACGAGAGGCGGACATCTCTGATGGGCTTCCCCTCACGGGACTCGACCTTTTGCCAGAGGGAGTGGAGTCCCATTTATCATGGGTATAGGGCAGAGGTGGGGAACCTGCGGCCTTCTGCGGCCTTTGATACATATATAATTTTTTTTTAAAAGACCTTGAGTATTTTTTAAGTCTGAAATCATTATACACCTGTAACTTATAATATACACCACACACATAGGGAGGGGGGTGGAAAACTTACACCGTCCCCTAAAAAGGGATAAAATAATAATAAAAATAATAATAATAATTTGTTCAGTGCGGCCTCTATGTGGGACGATGAATTGTAAGGTGGCCTTCATGCACAAAAAGGTTCCCCACCCCTGGTATAGGGGGAAAGCTCCTCAAAGAGTTCCCAATTCCAGGTTAAAGGAGACGCCAGGAGTTGTGCCGAAGGAGGCCGGTGGTCGTACCTATGTGGAAGGCACCTTCAAACCCAATTCAGGGGGGGAACCTCCGGCGGGCCATACTGCTGGGCAACTAGAATATACAGGGTGTCTCAATAAAATGTACTCATTCCATGACATCACGAGTAACTGTAATATTGGATACACGCATGGGGTGGGGGAACTAGACTGGACTAAGGGGAAAGACTAATTTTTTCTCTTTAGTTTCGTCACATTCTTTAACTTAAAGCCTTAATCTTGTACTAATGTAAAAAAGAAATACTAGACTTACTGTCTTTCAAAGTGTGCGTACATTTTATTGAGACCCCCTGTATCACCCCTTTCCAGATATTAGGACACTAGAGCTGTTGGGTGAGCTTAGGCGCCTCTGGATGATAATGGTGACACTCTTTGAGACGCGAGTCCCGAGTTCAGGCGAGACCAGTATTTATGACTTCACTTATCACTGGTCGGGCTTGGCAGATAGGATCCACTTGAAGGATGCTGTTATTATTTCTACGAACTCTTTGCCTTATCTGATAATTGTTGTATGACCGATCGATGAGAGTCTGATGTATGTGAGAAGGCAAGACACCCTGAGCCACATCTCTATCATTGCAATAAACGCTCCGATCGGGAGAGGGGTTACTGGACAGAAGACAACATTCTATGCCAAGCTCAATTCTTTGGTAGGTCGAGCAACTCAGAGTGATACCCTGGATGTACTAAGTGACTTAAAGGCTCCAAAAGTACTGACAGGTCCAATTACTGTCCGTATGGCTCTGGAAGTGTGAACAATAATAACGGGATGTTCTTGGATTCGGAAGATCAAAGAAATTAAAATTACTGGTTTGTGATTGTAAAGGCGTAACTTCCATGGTAGGTTTTATTCTTCTAACGCTCATCGAGAAAAAAAAAAGGAAACTGACAAAGTTTTCATCAACATTCATTAGAAAGGCCCTTCAAAACAGTAAGGAGGTCTCCGGAACTGATCACAAGTTGTGGCTGCACTGAAGATGAACTTTAAATCTGATAAACCTCCAAGATCTATTTCTATGAATATAAATAAACTCAGTTAGTATGCCGTGTCAATCTTACACCGTTTTGAAGTACTGTATTGGGTATTCTCGAAGACCACATTCGTGGTCTTCGAGAGGAAAATTACCCACAGATGAACAAGTATGAAAGTCCCGGTTCGTTCTCTACCAGCTACAGGCGACTGTTACTTGCCCTTTCTATCTGACTACATAAAGCAAACATGACAACTTTGGCTGCAGCTAAGCACCTCCCGGTGTAGAAATCTTGCTAATTTACTTTAATATAATTTAATTGGTCTAGTAAATTTATTTTGATTTAATCTAATCACTTCTTGTTTATTTTCATCATTATGGTAGCACATTATATATCTTTTGGCAAAGACAAGATATTATTATTTAACTGTAGGACTAATTTTGATGTGACTGGAATGTCAGCTGACTGAGATTTCATTCTAGGCGGAAGTAGGTTTTTAGATGAACAAAACCGTACGGCATATACCATAATATATATATATATATATATATATATATATATATATATATATATATATATATATATATATATATATATATATATATATAGTTCCATAGCATCAGAGTCATGAGACTCTTAACCATATAAATACGGTAGTGAATCATTATTATTATCATTATCTTTATACAATTCAAGACCGGTTTATTAAGTCATTGGGTAGCTCCTCGTCTCACATGAAATGAAGTTACTAAGCTGAACTGGGACTTGGTTGAACAATCGTAGGCAGTGAATTGTTCTCAATAGTAAAATTTTTAGCTAAAGATATATTACGAGTGAAGTTCCTCAGGATTCCGTTTTCGGTCCACTTTTGTTCAGAATATATGCCAATGACATTTGGTTTGGACTTCAATTGTTGATGATAATAATCCGTGCGAAATAAAATAAAAATCACTCGAATCATGCAGTATTCAAGGAAATTAAGACGAACTAGAACAATTGTTTAAAAAAGTGGCTAATGAACTTTAAATCAGGTAAATGTAGAATTTATGCATATAATTAAAAATAATATTATGATGACAAGTTTAGAAAAAAAAAACACTAAACAAAGTGGAGAATAAGAAGGATCAGGGTTTAATTATAATCAGTAACGACTTTGAATAACTGAAGCATTGCATTTCTCCCCATAAGAAATCAAATAGGACAATGGGATTGGCAGTGTGATATTTTGATTATATAAACCACTGTTTGGCCCACTCCTGGAAAATAAGATTTTTGTGTGGTCCCCAGAACTCACTAAAGACACTGATAGATTGGCATGCAGAGGCAAGCCACGGAACTGATATAAGAAACAGATCAAAAAGCCGCTTAAATCATAAAAAGGAGACTTGGGAGATTTAATATAAATCTTTAAGATTATAAAACAAACTGGTAACTTCAAAGTTGAAAATATTGTCACATTATGTACTAACAGGACAAGAAATAATGACCTCAAGCAGTCAGAACATAGATTTAACATAGGAATAGGTAGAAACATCTTTGCCATCCGCGTGTTCAATACCTCGGCTGGAAGCCGAAGCAGTTGAATGTAGTACAGTTCGAAGTTTTGAAATTTACTTAGATTAACACCTTTGTGACATGAACTTACTACAGAAACAATGGAGTGCAGTATAGCTCGAATGAGCGCCTGTGCTGTTAACGGCAACGTCTATCAATTTGTTGACTTGTCTGCTAGTTTATCTACCCTTTTGTGTGTTCGGTTACTTTACTTTTTTTCAGCTTCGGTGTAGTCCAAACGGTCTCCTGTCGTTATGTTTTGCACTTGTATGACATTGGAAATCACTGTTATTCTACTTGGTCTGATGATATTCTTTCCAGGAGTTTTCTATGACCAACGTCAAACTATTTTGTTCAGTTTAGGTGTGTGTGTATGTGTGTGTGTGTGTGTGTGTGTATTCACTTGGTCTTTGTATTCACTTGGTCTTTGGATCACGTGTTGGACTCGTGATCGACAGCTATTTCCCTCCTGGAAGAGAGCTCAGAGCTCGTAGGTCCGATCTATGGGTAATGCTATGACCTTGCACACACACACACACCCAACTCCCCGCCCACGAGAGTTGGAGTAACACCCCTCAGCGCTGCGATACTGACATTATTTCAGCCCCGGGCGAGGGTCGAACCCGGACCTCCGTAGTGGCAGGCCAGAGCTCTAACCACAGCGCCATGTGTGTGTCTGTGTGTGTGTGTGTGAGAGAGAGAGAGAGAGAGAGAGAGAGAGAGAGAGAGAGAGAGAGAGAGAGAGAATGTGAACCCTTATGTTCCAAATACGTTCCTCAGCTGAAAGAGATCGCTTGATCTTTTCCAAAGCAAAATGTGTGCCCAGCGTCTTCGGGTCGATAGTCCTAACCGTCTCAAGTTTGTGACAACTACAAATAAAAAAAAAAAAAAAAAAAAAAAAAAAAAAAAAAAAAAAAAAAAAAAAAAAAAAAAAAAAAAAAAAAAAAAAAAAAAAAAAAAACCTGAGGCCCAGGGAAAAGTTGAATAAATTTGTTTTCTTTCAATTCCCAAGTTGGAGAGGAGTTGTGGAAGAGTTGTGGAAAAGCGAATCTGCCAAGTTTGAATTGATGAAATCTATACACCACGTCATGGACAAAGCGAGAAACGTCTTTTCTGTAACGAACTCGCCCAGCAAGTTCGTGGTTACGACTTCAGCCCCTTCAGGAGAGGGACTCCTTCAGGAAGTGAACTTCCTCAACAGGTGGAGTACCATTCTTTCTTTCCTTATCCCGGAGCTTTATTTTTCATATGTATGTAATTGGCAGCTACCGAGAAGTCTACCAAAAGAAGCATGACGCGAGTACATATCCTTTATTAACACGACGTTTTGCTTGTTAGTGCTATATCAAGTGCATCAAGTACTTGATCAAGCTCTAATAATCAAAAACATCGTAGCAACAAAGGCTCCATCCTTGAGTGGCATTTCTTTCAATGAATTTGTCACAAAGGTTTTGTCCCTTATACCTCCAGACAACCCCCGGCTCTGTTCCTTGGGCGAGCAGAGTTGCCAAGCGCCAGCCAAATCAAAATCCGCGGAGAGGCTTAATTACTCTGTCGAAAGGCTTAATGGGATTACAGTTATTTGTTTCCACTGCAAAGGTTTCTCCTGTTCATTGCCAGGAGTTATCTCAAACACAGCATTATTAAAACAACCACGGGTAAGGTTTAATTGACTGAGTAATCAATCAATAGAATGATCAATCAATCAGTCAATCAATTAATCAATCAAGAAACCAACCAACCAACCAGCCAACCAAACGATCAATGAATCAATCAAGCGATCAACCACTCATTAAATCAATCAATCAATTAAGCAATCAACAACCAACCAACCAGCCAACCAAACAAACGATCAATCAATCGATCGATCAACCACTCATTTAATCAGTCAATCAACCAATCAACCAACTATTCAATCAATGAAACAATAAACAAGAAAACAAGCAAAGAAACAAAAATAAACAAAATGGATGAATAAATAAACAAATGAATAGATAAACAAATAAACGAATTAATTAATTAATAAATAGATGAGTGAGTTAATAGATAAATAATAGAAAATAAAATAGATGAACAAATTAAGATAAATGAATAGATAAATAAATAAACAAATAAATAAATAGGTAAATAAACCAGAAAGCGAATAGACAAACAAATAAAATAATAGAATAAATGAAAAGGTAAACACATAAACAAATGAGTAAATAAATAAATAAATAAATAAATAAGTAAATAAATAAATGAATAAATAGATAAATAAATAAATAAGTAAATAAATAGATAAATAAATACAAATAAATTAATGAATGAATAGATAAATAAACAATTACATAAATAGATTATTAAATAAATAAACAAATAACTTCATAAATGAATAAACATATAAGTAACTGAATGAATAAACGAATAAATTTATAAATCAATAACTATCTAACTAAATGAATCAGTTAATGAGTAAGTCAATAAATCAACCAGCGAAGCAGTAAAATAATTAGATAATGAAACATAAATTAAATTGATGATAATATAGATTAGTTAATTACTTATTTGATTTGTGAACTTGTTGTCTCACAAAGGAACATTACCACACAGAGAAATATGTCAAAAGCCACAAGATGACCCGTCAAATAACTTATATCCCTGACCCATTCTGGGTACCGAATCCCAGACCACAAGGGTTTCCAGGATATTATGAACTGTGGAGGTGTCTAGAGCCGACTCGATTTCTTGTAGAACTGGAAGTCTATTATACACAACTTGCGCCCAAGAAATCCGTTCATGCCTTGGGCCGGGCACTCTAGCCGTCAGGCCTCTATAACTCAGTGAGAGAACGAAGTAAAAAGGTCATCAATTACTTCACTTGCTGTGGCGTTTTCGGCCTCAATCCCGCCTCGTAAGTACAAAGGCACTGGTACGATGTCCAATGGATAATGGCGACGGTCATTCGTCTCGGCTGTCCAAGTACAGAGGGTAAAGATAACCGCCTCATGGCGTAAATTCCTGACCTTTATGACTACAAAGGCTGAGTGATGTACATTTGGATTGCACAAACCAACATCAATGTTGTTAATAATCCCCCTTCCAATGTTTTCTCATTTCATTACGTTTCCCTTTTAATATTGTCAGCTTTTGATGTCTCTTGATCCTCTTTAATGCTGGTGGCTTTCATTTGCCTATAGCTCCTCGATAGTATTAGTCTTTTGTTGTCAGTAGTTCTCTTGCAACAGTTAGTTTTTGTTGGCTGTGATTAGCTTCTAGTGTTGCTAGTTTTCGTTATGTGTCGTTTCGTTATCTGCTGTTCCTTTGTAATGCCATTCAGTTCTCACTACTTCCCTTGCAATGTTGTCAGTCAACGTAGCCTGTGATTTGCCTGCCAGTCTTCATTGTCAGCAGTTCCCCTGCAGCGGTGTCAATTCTCGTTGTCAGAAACTCTGCTGTAATGTTGCCAGCCTTCGCTTTGCATCCACGAAAATTTCAGATGCCATTTTTGATAAAGTGAGTAATATGTTCTGCTTCTGTTGCCAAGTTTAATTGGATAATAATGAAGCAATTTAACTTTTCTAGAGTCTCGATTTTCATAGTCATCCTGTATTCATAGATTTTGCTCTGGCTAAAGGCAAATAAATTGACTCACTCGTTGGGTAGCCCACGGGCTCTGAGGATGAAACCACATTGATTAATCCTGTCAATCCAGTGGCTTACTAATTAGATTTTATTCTGACTAACCCCAAATATTTTCTTTTGCTACGACAGGAAGACTCAACCTGTTGCTTACGGGATCCACTGTGCTCTGACGGTGCTCTTTCACGGTCGTTAAAGTCGTGCTCTCGAGCACCAACAATTTGTGCGCCAAGTTTAACAAAAAAAAACCGTCGCACGCAATGTAAGGCTTCCCATCAATTATTAGTTTCTAATAAGTATCCGAGCTGTGTATTGATTTTTAATCTTCTGCGCAAGTAATTTGAACTTTTTTTTTCTCCTGTGGGCTTTTGAAATAAGTCTTACTAATTGGACAGCTTCATAGTATTCGAAATTATTGTAGTACTCTCATAGCTATCGAGAAAACAACTGGATTTTCATCAAATTGGGAAAAAGGGATTAATTCCAGCACTCAGAGTTACTCCCCAAATGAACGAAGAGAATGGACTACGTCTATTCACCCCGTCATAATCAATTCAACCTGATTGTGACCTAACATCATATGGTTTACGCCCACAACTGGAGGTCTCTAGCATTGAAGGGGGGCATCTTTCTTTTTAACCCTTTGGTGTATTGCAAAAGGTTATCACAAATGAAAACGAAAAGAGAGAGAAAAAAGAAGAATGGAAAAAAAAAATCTCCTAACAGAAGAGAAATAACCATATAGAGTCGAATAAAACTATCAAAAGGTTAAACGAGATAGCTTTGTCACCCACAAAAAGTTAACCGAAACCTCTTTTTTCACATCCACGGCGGTTTCCCTCGACCGAAAAAAAATAAAAGAAAAAAAAAATAAATGTATATATACTGGCGAGTCAGAATACACATACACATACATATACAAAGGCCTTAATCCCTCTTACAAAAGGGTGGCCGATTCAAAATATATTTTTGCCCCCAACTCGACATGTGAGAAAAATATGAAAGGAGGGGGAGGCGCGGGTGGGGGGGATGGTCACTGGACCCCTCGTTCCACACCGTTTAGTCCCCTTTTATGACATGCAGGGGAACACGGTTGTGATTTTCTTGTCCCTCACTATTCTAGATGTTTTACTTCAGTAAGCTAAAATGTCACGATGGAGGAACTATTCCACATCGATAGTCTGATAATACCTTTTTCAATAGATTTGGAAATAGTGATGTCATACAAGTACAGTAAAGGGATTAAATTCCTCATCTAATATATCATACTTGCTCCTTGAATTTTTTTCTCTTATAATAATAAGACAACCTTGCGATAAATAAATAGTATGGCAACAGCTAGAATAAATGAATGAATAAATCAACAAAATAATAAATAAATAAACAAATAAACATACAAATAGTATATGGAAATAAAATGTGATTAAACAAATAAATAAATAAATAAATTAATTAATAGATAAATAGGTAAGTAAACGAATAAACAGTTAAATAAATAAGTAAACAGTTAAAAAGCTAAAAAAAATATATAAGTAAATATAGATAAGCAAATGAAAAGATAATTAATGAAATAATGTGAATATATGTATACATGTATACATATACATACATACATATACATATATATATATATATATATATACATATATATATGAGAGACTGGGTGGAGGAAGAAGACCGAGTCGGTCGAAACGTATAAGCAATAAAAAGTTCCAGCCCATCTTCGCTTATTCTTCCTCCACCCAGTCTCTCATCTGTCAAAACCATTCATCATATATATATATATATATATATATATATATATATATATATATATATATATATATATATATACATATATATATATATATATATATATATATATATATATTAAAGTACATTGTAGTTGATAAAAATGTATCGCTATTCACCTGGACCCATTGAGTGTTGTACAAATATAAATAAATAAATATATACATATATAGATATATATATACATATAGATATATATATACATATATATATATATATATATATATATACATACATGTATATATATGTATATATATATATATATATATATATATATATACTAATAGTAATAAACCATCGGTCCCCTTCCCCGGTTTCGGACACTTCGGATCCCTTCCCATGGTATGTATTTCGGGTGACCCGTTTCCTCCGGCAATATTTTGACGTTGAGGTTATCCACACACTTGCGCGGACCATGATTTTTTTTCTTTATGTAAGAGAAGGTAAATTTAGATCGGGTTAGACTGGGTTAGATTGGTTAGGTTAGGTTAGGTTAAGCTGTGTTTGGTTAGGTTAGGTTATGCTAAGTTAGGCAAGGTTAGGCTAGTTTAGGTTAGATTAGGTTAGGTAAGGTTAGGTCAGGTTAAGTTAGGTTAGGTTATGATAGGTTAGGTTAGCTTAGTACTTGGTTAGGTTAAATTAGGTTCTGTTAATTTATGATAGGTTAGGTCAGCTTAGTACTTGGTTAGGTTAGGTTAGGTTAGGTTATATTATTACAGTGGTTCCGAAGTCAAGGAAGAGATCCGAAATTAAGGAAGGAACTCGTTGGAAAAGAATGTTGATTACACGAAGAATCCCTCTCCACCCTCCACACACCCCGACCACTCTGGAGAAAATTGTTCTTATGAGCAAAATTGGGGTGGAGACTCTTTACTTGATTACAGGAATCAGGCGGCCAAGACCTCACCAGTAGACCTGTCCTCAACTGAACTGAAGTGTGTAACGTCTAATAATGAGGTGAAGCGGAGAAAATATACCAAGTCGAGAGGAGCCAAACGAAACAGTGTGTTAAGAATAAATCTACATCAGTTGTAATGACTGATTAAATCTACCGTCAGGTTGTGCGCCTTTATGACTTCTGCCTTATGCACACGGATAGCTAGGCCAAGTGGCAGTCATCAGAAGCCGTTTGGGGTCACTCAGAAGATGGAGGCGGAAACGAAGTCTAAAGCGGGACAGGCCGTTGTATGGAAAGATGCAACAGGTACTTGTACTGCATCGCTCCGTGAAACGTTCGACTTGATCATTTCTTATAATGAGAACTCGATTTACATCCAAAAGGCTCCCAGTGACGACCATTTGTCATAAGTGTCTGAGTGTCAATATATGCAGAGCTGGGCGCGCTCCTCGGTGCGCTCCGCTGTAGTTTAGCCGCAATTAGCGCTCCCAAGCTATTAAATCTTAAGGGACAGGTTCATATAGAAATAAAAGTCCGGTAGGCCACATACTATACCAAAAAATAATTTCGTGGGCTACATAATATACCGGTGCCTATATGGCTTTAATAGTTTGGGAGCGCTAACCGCGGCCAAACTAAAGCAGAATGTACCGAGGAACGCACGTAACAACGCACAGAGGAACGCGCCCAGCTCTGAGTATTTGTTTCTGCCCAGAGTCCACACGACAGTTTACTTCGAGAATAAAGTGCGACAGTTCGCGCACTCACGCCCCACGTTGGTGTCTTCACGGGCCCCAAGATGTTGACAGGAGAGTTAGTGACTGTCGGTCATTCACACGTTTAAAACCCAGTTAAAGTTTCAATATTAGCTCTCTCTCTCAAAAAAAAAAATAATAAATAAATAAATAAATAAATAAATAAATAAATAAAATAAATGAATAAATAAATAGAAATAAAATAAATAAATAAATAAAATAAAAATAAAATAAATAAATAAATAAAATAAATAAATAAAAAAGGGCCATGATAGATGTACAAAAAATAGCTGATGTATTGCATTTACTGTGCAGTCGTACATGAGACAGAAAGATAGACAGATAGATACAGATATATAAATCTATGGACTATGGAGAGGCAGATAGACAGATTGACAGAGAGACAGAGAGACAAGCAGACAGGCTAGCAGACAGGCAGACAGATAGACACACACACACACATACGCACATACACACACACACACAAACAAACACACACACACACACACATTTACACACAACACCGTGCGCGGACGTTTTGACTTAGGACATTTCGGCCTCAGGAGACCCCGGACGTTTACCCTTCATTCATATATACCGTTTTTATATTATGTCTTATTTTAACTTATTCGTCACATTTTAGTTATAACATAATTTTATACACAGACATGATATTGTATTTCTTTAAATTGTTGGTATCACTGTTTTTCTCACCTATCAAACCTCTATTTTCACCACTAAACGGATAATTAATTCCTCAGAGTTCTTCACACATTCCAAAGTTTGAGCAGTTTCTAAGTTTATGGCATCATGAGTAATATGAAATGATGCTCACCTTCTCACCTACCACACCTAATTTCACACCTGCAAAGTTAGTCAACAGAGCAATTACTAAGTTTGAGCAGTTCATGTGTTATTGAAATAATTTTCGCATTTCTTACCATTGGAATTTTTTTTTTTAACAAATCATAAATTTGATTGAGTGATCATCCCTTGTTAAGCCACAAAATATTTTTACATGAAGAGTATGAATTGAATAAAAGCTAACTTATCATGAATGAATAAGATAGAAATTTTGTTATATTTGAGAAAGACAGGGAGATAGATAAATAGATCCATAGATATACATGTATAGATAGATAGATACATAGATTATATGGATAGATAGATAGAGACAAAGAGAGAGAAATAGATAGATAGATAGATAGAGAGAGAGAGAGAGAGATGGGTGGTCAAGTGTGGGTCTGCAACGTCTTGTCTTTGTTACCTATCGACCTCACCTGATCAGTCTTAGACCCTGTGACAATATATGTATGTATGTGTGTGTGTGTGTGTGTGTGTGTGTGTGTGTGTGTGTGTGTGTGTGTGTGTGTGTGTGTGTGTGTGTGTGTGTGTGTGTGTGTGTGTGTGTGTGTGTGTGTGTGTGTGTGTGTGTGTGTGTGTGTGTGGGTGTAGGTGGGGTAGACCTCTGTATGGAGTCTCGTCCTGAGTTCTGTTTAGTGAAAACCGACAGACGTTAACCAGGATTAAGTATCGGAAGGACATAAACATAGCAAAGGGGTTAATCAAAATTATAACCTTTACTCGTGCATCACCGGGACCTGAACTCAATCTGAATAAAGCTGTGTAGTCATAGCCAGAACGAAATCTCTAGATAACGTCACCGTTCATTATAGGCGCCTTCCATGGTCTCGTTATAGTCTTTCAGACTTCGTTCGATTCGGGGCCGTTCTATGTAATCGTGGTGCTTGCGGGTAGCCAGCTTGAAACGAAAAATCTTGGACATATTTTTTTTTTAAGAATGTGATCATGTTTTTTGAGTACTCTGGGTTCGGAAATTTCGATGATTTCGTGCTTGCTCTTATTATTGTCGTCAACTTCCGACAGACGCTGACTCTTGGTTAACGATCTCTCTATGAATCGTTCACTGTGAAAAATATAATCATAAAGAAAGATATACATGAATAACATGTGTGACAAAATGCATATATATATATATATATATATATATATATATATATACATTTATACATATATATAATACACACACACATATATACATATGTATATATATATATATATATATTACACACACACACATATATATATAATACACACACACACACACACACACACACACATATATATATATATATATATATATATGTATATATATATATATATATATATATATATATATATAGTATATAGCTAAACTCAAAGGTATAAATCCACTCCCACCCATTTCATCCCCACATACTCCACTACCCTTTACCACCCCTCCCTCTATATACATACGTATGTACAGACACACACACACACACACACATATATATATATATATATATATATATATAAATATATATACATGTATACAATTAACGCATATATACACACATATGTGTATATATATATATATATATATATATATATATATGTATATGTATATATATATACAGTATATATATGAGTTGAGATATTTAATCAATTACCTAAGCCTTAAAACATATTTTTATATATTTTGTTCCAACTGTAGAAGATTAGAGATATTTAAGGAAAAGCACTGAGAATGTTAATGTTAAGGTAATCTCTGTTAACGCCTTGTGGCCCAGAGACATCGTTTACATATTCTATTCTTTTAAACACAAGACATTTATGTGTTTAACGAGATCCTTAGAATATTCATCATATATTGTATATTTCTAAAAAAAAAAAAAGCACCAGACCCATAAAGATATTTCGGATTTATGGGAATATACGTTCCGTTATTTTACATTGAATTCCTCACTATACACGTTCAAATGCAAGGAAAATTATTTTGTAAACAAAACTGTATGGAATAGCAACGAGATATACACTTGCATAATCCTGATGTATCATGACTCGTATTTATGTATCCGAAACAGTGTGCCTCTGTGAGGCGAGCATCTAGCCAGAACCTATAAAGTAAATCTTTCTGTGTAACCGGCTTTCTGCACTCGCCTCGTTACCTGCAGACCGACCGGTCGAACCCCGAGCTCGCGTCGCCTCCGGCAGAGTGCCCCTCCGAGATCTCCACCGGACGTCAGGTTGCTGACAAGCGGGACCCGCCCTTCTTCAGAATTTACAGATGTGCGTGTGTGTGAGCGCGCGCTTGTGTGTTCCGGTTTTGTAAACCTGTGTACGAAGACCAAAACACACAGATTCATAAGCTTGTGTACGTACACACGCACTTGCACATTTGCGGCACCTACATCAGCATTCCTTACCTAAACATACACACAAAATGGTGAACATACTGGCACAAGCATATATAAGACCCCAACACATATACACACGCACACACATATACACAGACACAAACACGCATATACATGCACTCGCATGCGCGGACACGAGTACATATATGTGAAAAAGTCATACACACAAACATACACACACACACGAATACACGCACACGAGAACACACATCATGAATACCGGTGGAAATATGAAGAAATGAGGAAATGTTTCTTTATATTTAAATCATGGATGTGAACAAATATGAGCCCAGGATTAGTGGAAGAAATAACCGGAAACAAGACTGGTACAATAAAGGGTGTGAGACATCTAAAAATGACAGAGGCGTGGCTAAGGGAAAATGGAAAAAAGAGAAGAACCAGTAGAACAAAGAAAGCTTACAGTCGATCTGTAAATGATTACACAAGAATCCGCAGAAGAAAGCATATTTGAAAGACATATTGTAGGTAGATGAAAATATTAATGAAAATAGTTTTACAGGGTTATTAATGGTAAAATGAGACACAAATAAGGAATATCTAAGTGGTAAGGTTTTTGGGAGATTTCAACTCGGGCAGAAACTATGAATAGAAATTTTCTATATTTCCTCATAAAGTAAGACAGCTTTATAGAGGAGGGAAAAGCGAAAAATAAACTGGGTTTGAATGACATAAACGTAGAGGTGAAGGAAATGGTTAAATGTTTTAGACAACTACAGTAGATGTAAGAAAAACTTCGGGGCCTTGTCGGTTTTCAAATTGAACATTTAAGGAATGTGAGGAACAACTGGCTGATAAGATTCATGATCTTATTGAGAGTTCGTTAGAAAAAGGAAAAGCACCACAAGTTTAGAAAAGGGATAACGTGGCACCATTTCATGAAGGTGTAAGGAGACAGCAATGAGTTACAGGCAGGCATCATTGACCAACACAAAAGTTAAATCATATCAAATGATTGTGGAAGATCAATGGGTCACATATCTTAAAGGGATTAACAGTTTGACAGACAGCTTGGCTTTAGATATGGAAGGTCATGTGTAATGAACCTATGAAGATTTTGCTCGAGAGTTACTGGTGTGCTGCAAGCGAGGGCTCGGTAGAATGTGTGTACTTCGATCAAGAGAATGTTTTTGATAAAGTACCTCCTAGGATGAGGTGGATGGATGGGGTGAAGGGGGCTTTGGGGAAGAGGGGAATGTCAGTTGAGGAAGGACGGGAGAGGACAGAAGACAGGGGTGAATGGAGAATGGTTGTATATGGATGATGTTGTGATTGCATGAGGTGGAATGGGCGGGGGGATGGGGGGTGAGGTAGTATGTGTGAGCAAAATTTGACGCAGCCCGAAGGGATTTCTCCCCGTCCTCTCATTTTATGCAATGGGGGGGACGGAGAGGGGGGGTCGCCGATTTAATGAAGCGGCCTTGCTGTGGATGTGCTGTGTCTTGCGACACTGCTTCTGACCCAGGGCAGTGGACAAGGTGCAGGGATGACCCGTCATTCAGGAGGTGCTCAGATAAGAGGGAGGGTGGAGGGGTGTGGAGTGTATTCAGGGATGGAATGGGTGGAAATGATTTTATGCCTTTTTCTTTTTGGCTACCCCCCTTGTAAGGGGGAAGAAGCCTTGGTATATGTATGTATGTATGTACCTCATGGTCAATTGATGTGGAGACTGGAGTATATTGGAATCTTAAGATGTAAACTACTTGAATGAATGAAATATTTTCTAAAGGCTAAGTACATTAGGACACCTGTAAATTATTCACTGTCGTGATGGAGAGATGTGAAAAGTGGAGTCCCACAAAGTTTGGTGCTAAGACATATAATGCTTTTATATATGTTAATGACTTGATGGAAAGTACAGTGGGTCATGCTAACATGTTTGCAAATGATGCAACAATGATGAGAAAAACGAAGACTGAGGAGGACTGTTAGCCGTTGACGAAAGATCTGGACCCTATATTCTCATATAACCAAGAACGGAACACTTATTACCAGTATAGAAATTAAAAAAGCGAAGTATTGGAAACCAGCAATAACTCAAAAAGCAAATCCACTACAAAGGCAAAGAAAGAAAAACATCTGAGAGTGTTGATAAAGGACAACCTGTCACTTTGCAGAACATTGAGGTGGTTTTTCAAAAAATTAATGAAGAGGTAATGAAAACGCTCTTATAAACAACAATATGTCCAAGACTGGTATATACGTTGGTGGTATGGTCTCCACATAGAATGGAAGACATAAGCAAGGTCAAGAATATGCAAAGAACAGCAACCAAATTGATTCATAGCGTGGCAGATAAGCCATATCTAGAAAAACTAAACGAATTAAATTTGACGAGTTAAACACTATATGAGGACGGGGCCTTTATTTGTACGACGTTTCGCTTATTACAGCTTTTTCAAGTACAAGTTGAGATATATCGTCAATCTTGTCGGCAACTGCCACTTTCATGAAAATTAAATTTGCCAACGTTGATATATTGAAGAGAAAGATATAACTTCATTACAGTGTCCTGGTCTCTAAAGGAGTCTGCATTGACAGAGGAAGTCTACTGATTAGGGAAGTTTTCGAGTGATCGTAAAAAAATAATAATAAACAACAACAACTGAATGTCTCAAAGGTGCATAAATACTTTGAACAGCAAAGAAGGCCATAAAGCTCACTCAAAAATTCATTAGTATTTCGGTCTTTCTATGTCTTCGACACTTTCCTCACTTCCGCTGATTACTGTCAATCTTTCATTCCTACTCCCCCTTCTCCTTGCTGCAACATATATATAAATAATCTTTAAATTGCGTTTACTGGCAATTGACCCTTTAAAAAACACTATATTTTAATTTTCCTACAAACACTCAGCTCCTGTCATACAGAAATAAAGAACTTGGATGCTTACTTACTTACTTCTTCTAACTTCTGCTCCCAAGTAGGCTTTCAGCCTGTCAGTCGGGCCAGCACACTTCTCCAGATTGTCTTCTCAAAGCTTCCTTCTTCCCTCAAATCCTCTATTTTTCCTAATCCATTTCCCTCTAGGATTTCTTCAACCCCATCTTTCCATGATTATTACATTGTTGTTTGAAACTTGAAGTTGCAAAATTTTTTTTACAAGTACAGAAAATAAACATAAAGGGTTACAATAATTCAAATAATTTACAAGTACAGATAAATTAACTAATGGAGAGAAATAACTGGGGAGCAGTACTTACAAAGTAAAGAAAGTAAAGAAATGACACATGAGAGCGTATGCATTATGTTTATTTTCTGTACTTGTAATTTTTTTTGTAACTTCAAGTTTTAAATACCAATGCAACATTCCAAGTTCTTTATTTCTGTATGATTGTATTTTATATGTTCCAGATATTTCCTGAGGCTGTCTAAAGGTAGACGAAACGTTGAAAGTTAAAATATATGATTTTGGTGAACTCATATTTGCCCACCCACCAAATGTCCTTGTTAGGAAAATTGGAAATACGCACAAGAAGATTAACAACTGTCAGAATGCTGTCGATTTTAACAATCCATGCCTACAGAAGAATCTGCTCCCATATTAAAATATATATATATATATATATATATATATATATATATATATGTATATATATATATATATTCTGTTGAAAACGACAACAAATTCATTAGAGATTAATTTCTTTCGTAAGCTTTCTAGCTTTCTGAAAGTAGATTCATTTTTATACCCACCATTGACATACTTCCCTTCATTCCAACTGAAGATGCAGAACGATCTGCGAAACGTCTTGGATTTATTCTACTGTGTTTTGTTTATTTTCATTTATTTTGTGTATAACAAAGACTTCTGTGTTAATATAAGTTCCCAATGTCAATTGGAAATATGCTTCTTCCCCTCACTTTTCCTCAGAAATCTACTTTCCGAAAGCTAGAAAGCTTATGAAAGAAATTAATCTCTAATGAATTTGCTGTAGTTTTCAACAGAATATGCTTGAAAGAGAATCTCCTGCCACGCTTCACGTATATATATATATATATATATATATATATATATATAATATATATATATATATACACACATACAGACACACACATTTATATATATGCACACACACATTATATATATGTATATATATATATATATATTATATATATATATATATATACATATAGACTATATTATGACAGATAAGGCTGAAGACCCTGTTGGTCGAAACGTCAAAGCATTAAAATTCTCCCATTACTCCTTGTCTGCTTCCTCCACCTTCAGTCTTATATATATGTATATATATATATATATATATATTATATATATATATATTTTTATATATATATACATACATACATATATATATATATATATATATATATTTATATATATATATTTATTTATTTATGTTTTGGAAGGAGGCCATTTATGATGCATGCGTTGTTGAAGTCAACAGCTGTGATAGCATTATTATGCTTGTAGAAATGCTTTTCTAAGTTGCGCACCAACGTGCGGTCGTCTGGAAGCAGGTTCTTAAGCAGATTGCTGAAGTCCATGGTGTATATCTCTCGAGACGTCTTTCGGCCTTAACTGGCCATCTTCAGGAGGTGTGGGCTGGTCAAATTTGACCAGCCCACACCTCCTGAAGATGGCCAGTTAAGGCCGAAAAACGTCTCGAGAGATATACACCATGGACTTCAGCAATCTGCTTAAGAACCTGCTTCCAGACGACCGCACGTTGGTGCGCAACTTAGAAAAGCATTTCTACAAGCATAATAATGCTATCGCAGCTGTTGACTTCAACAACGCATGCATTTATTTATGTATGTATGCTGTTGTCATCGACTGTGGCTTGCCAGTGCTTCTATTCTTTTGCCGCTGTCGTGCGTCAAACGTATAGCCTGGTGCACATAATATATTTATACATTTGTCAGGACAATGATGGAACCCCACCTTAATTTGAATTATTATACCTGTCTAGCGTTGTAAGATTGATAATTATTGCCCTAGTAATAGGAAGAGAATATTTGCTCACTAGAACAGGATGTTCAATTTAGAAGCATATGGAAATTGTTAATAGATACATGTGAACTATGTTAGGCTAGATTCTATGTCTTTTAACATTAGGTCTTCAGGATGTGTTAACCCATTTCCAGTTATTCATTTGTAAGCCTGAACACCTTTGTCTAGTATGAATGTACGAAGATTCAAACGTGCTATCATGCAAGACCTCGCGGGCTGCCACGAGCAATCCATTGTTATATCTTTCTATCCGTGGAGATTGTGTCTACCTCTTAAGGCTCTGAATTTATTTGCTGGCAGTCAGGGAGAATAACCTATAAGGTACCCGAACCATCTCGATATAATCGCCGAAGAAAGATTCGAATGTGAAGTTATATACTATTAGTTATATGTTAGTTTATCATTATTTACTATTTACCTGTTTGTTTATTATTCAACTATACCTATGCATTTATTTATGTATTTTATTTGTTATTTATATTATTATAGTTTTTATTTATTATTTTATTATTATTATGAAAGCAGCTACATGATGAAAATCGAGTGCTGGAGAGAAGAATCGACGCTTTTCTCTTCAGGTCTCCCCAGTTGCTGTACTGCATTCTCCTCTACAGCTGTGGTTCCTGTCCTCCTAGCTGCTGCTGCTGGCCGCATCTTTATGGCTGTTACTGCTGTTCCTGTCACCATAACTAGTAATACCAGACCTATCGCCATAACAGCTGCTGCTGTACGAATCTCTACCAGAGTTGCTGTTACCGTTCCAGGATCCTGAGGTGTTGTTGGTCTTCCAGACGAAGACACCGTTCTTGTTCACCTGGATCTGTTGCCGATGACCCCTGTTCCGGGCACCGCGAGGGTTTCGTTCTCATCATTACAACGTAAGTCATCTATCGAGGAGCTGACGTCTTTTATTCTCCGGCTTTAGTTCCTCTTGCCTCATCGAGTTATGTTTAATTCCTATTACGCGGCTCGGAAAAAAAAAACATATTTTTGTAACGCCTTTTTTTTTTTTACCTTTGCTGTGAACTTGCTAGTTACTAGATTATTTTCTTATGCTTTTTATCTTATTATCATTTCTTTTTTATATCCATTCTTGTTTCTTTTGCCTTGTAACCAAGGCCATCATATCCACAAGTTTTAATTGTCGTCGTACATATAGAAATTACCTGTGGGTGCAACGGTGTGTGCGTGCGTGCATGCGTGCGTGTTTGTAAAATGTAAACAAATCTATGCCGATACAACTACGGAGACTGAATATAAACAACAAGCGTCATTCTCAATTTGTGTTTACAATTAAATTAATCATATTTTAGTAAAAAAAATAAACATACATTTTTGTATGTATATGTATGATATATACTGGATATGTATGTATATTAGTTGTGCATCTAATGTGTGCTTGTGTATTTTTTAAATTTCTAGAATCATGTATATTTCTTACCTTCTGACCAGCCGCCTGGTGGGACTGCCTCTTGTCAACCAGTGGCCCTCGTTTCCTAATTTCTCTCCTCCTGTCTCTTTCTCTGTAGACTTCATTTTGCAGTCTCTCTTTAAGATCTTCTCCTCGAATCGCCAAAGCTTCCTTAACTCCTTCCGTCCATCTTTTTCTAGGCCTGTCCACCCACCGGTCTTCTACCTTCCGTCCGCATATGAAGAGCAGCCGCCCCGGGCAGTCTCTCTCTCTCTCTCTCTCTCTCTCTCTCTCTCTCTCTCTCTCTCTCTCACACACACACACACACACACACACACACACACACACACACACACACACACACACATCCTCTGCATATGTCCATACCATCTCAGGCGATTTTCTTGTATATGTTCTTCATGTATATTTACAGTATATAATTTCCTATGCATGTATAGTATGAATCTGTATATGTATGTGTATAAATATATAATTCTACACCTGTGAACAAAAGCACACACGGAAATACATATACAAACAAACAAACACGGAGGAGTAATAGTTGTCGATTACGAGTCCACGAACACACACACACATGTTCACACACATAAACACACACACACACACACAAACGCACACACACACATACACACACACACACAAATAACAAGCAAACAATCTATAAAACAAGCAAAAAAGAAGCAACACAAATAAACAATAAAAACAAACATACAAGAAAAATAAACAAACAAGTAAAACAAACCAATGAATAAATAAAAGAAAGAAAAACAACAACCACAAAACAAGAAAACAAAGACACAAACAAGACAAACAAACAAATAAGACAAATAAAAAATATATAACAAAATTATAAAAAACAAAGAAAAAAACAACTAAGTAACTAAATAACTACCCAAATAACTAACCAGCTAAATAACAAATTAACCAACAAATACATCCCTGTCCTGCATGAAAAAACATAACAAGATATTCGAATAAAAGAAGAAGTGGGGCAGCCCGCACCAGAGGGGCGGAAAGAGGTGATATGACATTTATCTTTATTTCATTTGTTATTTACATTATTATAATTCTTATTTATTAATTTATTATTACTATGATTTTTTTCGCATCCGACCAAGATATGGACCAAAAGGTCTGCTGTCGGCATGCTCCGCCTTTGTAATCCTTTGTAAGTGGAGAAAGAAGAGCACAAACTAAAGAAAAAACATGTAAGATCAGCATTTGCAGCGTGAAAGAACATCAAGAGGACACACCAAAATAACTGAAGAGCATAGAGGGCTATGAGGATGTAGGGAAGCACAGCTTTTCCAGACAAGAGCGTTAATTTGTGTGACAGATTGGAAATAGAAATAATCCAAGCGAATATCGTAAGCGAAATTAAGGTTAGTTTTGACAAATGGAGGTACAGAAAGGGAATCTCATAAGGACAGCTATAACCTGTATATTACAATTATATAAATACACTTAGATAAACACACTAAGACATGCACACATTTATACACACATGAGCGTACAGACACACATACACACATATATATATATATATACAGTATATATATATATATATATATATATATATATACATATATATATATATAGAGAGAGAGAGAGAGAGAGAGAGAGAGAGAGAGAGTGAAAACATCGCAGATATGTTACTAATTACAAATGTGGGTTTCTTAAATAAACACTGAACATTAGGCAGCTGGGAAGTTTCCGTGTCGACAGTTTATTTTATAAGAGACCTGAGCTCTCTCATCTAGTTAAGGCCGCAAAAGTGAAGCAAAAATTTAAGTTATATGTTTTAAGAATCTCTGTATCTAATACATTAACTTAGATATAATTGGTCATGAATTGGTGCCCGAGTGGATGATTGAAAGACCCATTTATTTATGTATGCTAAGGGAAGATGGCGCTGTAATGTCAGATAATCATCTGTTCGAAAGGAGATTGAGAGTTGATTGAATGTAGAAAAGAGAGAAGGGAAGGTGGGAGAGAGGCGCTGTTATTGATTGAGTTGAGCGAAAAAGTTAAAGAGAAATGCCAGGCGACTATGGGATTTACATGTCACGTAAGAAAAGAGAGCAGGGAAGTGGGAGTAATTAAATGGATGCGAAGGAATTATTCAAGTTGGCAGAAATCGAGTGAGGGATTAAGATAAAGGATGGTAAGGAAGGACGGTTTGTGAATAGGGACAGAAAATAAGCGCACATACAATAAGTGGTTACAAAGAACGAATAAGGGAACATATGAAGGAATAAAGAGTATGAAAGTGTAATCCTGGGTGATTGGGGCCAAGAGAAGAGTGGATGAAAGGTCGGGTAGGCGCTTGACTGAGAATTTTGAAAGTTACAGAAAGATGTTTTGGATGGAATCGAAGAGTCTGCGAAGTAGAACCTCAGGGGCAGAGTAAAAGGTAAAAGTAGCAGTTGGATAATTGTTGATGAAAGAAAAGACTATAAGAGTGAGATAGATGGAATATATCAATATATTTCTTAATATAGAGGAAAGGAAAGAAAACGGAAAAAAGGTGAAGTAGGAATTGTGGAGTGACTGTTAAGATTGTTCAATATGTGTCTACATGAAGCAAATTCCCTGGTGGATTGGCAAAGTGCATGTATAATCCCGCTATACAATGACTGGAAAATAAGTATATGTGAATCGTGTGTTGATTGAAAGGAATAAGAGGGAAGAAAGGGGTCATTTTGAGAAGATCCGTTTGAGTGTGAGGAAGAGTGTGTAGATAGATTTTCTTTTATAAGACAGTTATGGAATAATTATTTAGCAAAAGATAAAGGCGTTTTTTAACTTTTCAATGATTCTGGAAGACACATTAAATGGTGACAAAGAAATGTTGTGGAACGTGTTACAAAAATATGGAGTAGTGAGAAGTGTGTAGAAGGCTTTCGTAAGTTATCATATGAATAGAAAGGCATAGGGGTCAAGAATAGAGTGCGTGAATGGTTTGAGGAGAACATGAGGCTTCGTCAAGGTTGTGTGATTTTATGGTTATTCAACGTGTATACAGACAGTGCACTAGCACAGTATTCAAAGCAAGCATGCTAAGCAGAAATTTGGATTAGCTAGTGAGATTGGAAGGACATGGGAAATTAACAGCCTATTATTTACAAATAAATCTGAGCTTGTGGCGGATTCTAAGGATTGTCTTTAAAAGATTTAGTAGAAATATATATATATATATATATATATATATATATATATATATATATATATATATATATAAATAAAATAAAACTAAAAATGAATGTGGGTAAAATTAAAGCGATGAGATGTACAAAGACTGGTGTTAGTCGTGTGCTAAATGCGAGTGTGAAAACTAAATCTAGTGATGGGACGATACCAGAATTTCTAAACATTCCGATACGTATCCCGATGCCGATAACTGATTAATCATTGTAGGTATCTGAATCGGACTCGCATCATAATCGGAAGTTTAGTGTAGTATCGGTATTTGTATCGAAATTGTTATAATTTTTTGTAGTATCGGTATTTGTATTGAAATTGTTATAATTTTTTGTATCATCCCATCATTAGCTCAGAGGCTTGAAGAATTAGAGATTTCTGAGTATCTGCGTGGTGACCTGAGTAGTGAATATGGAGATGAACGATAAAATAACGGAAACAAGTAAATATCGGGATGGAATGAAAAGTGTTATGGGAAATAGATATCTCGTTTTATGAAGGAGTGATTGTATCCAAGATACCGTGTGGAGCGGAGACTTGGACTGCAAGGAAGATGGGAAGGAAGAGATTGGATGTTTAGGAGATGAAGTGTTTTGAGAAATATGATAGGAGTTTCAAGAATGGAAGAAGCGAGAAGAGTGGTGAAGTAGAGAATGGGGTTGTGAAGAAAGCTCTTGTATAGGGTAGAATAGACAGCGAAGGGGTGTAGAAAGAACGAGAGAGGACTAAGATACAAAGACCAGAAACAAAATAGAGAGATGAGGTAAATGGAGACTTTAGATATGGATCATGCAAGAGATAGGGATGAATGGAGGGAGTGTGTGAAAGAATGAAGAGATGACAAGACCCATAGAGACGTTCTTCTCGCCTGTTTCATAATCTATTTTGAGTAGATGAGAAGATAGGGGTGGTGACTATAGTGTAACACAGTTGACAGGAGGATAAACCAGATCCTGTGTCAGAGCTGTGCCTCGCTGCATTGCTTTTGGCCCGAAGAGGATGGCGGGAAGCAGAATGATTCTTTATTCTTGAGGTGTTGAAATGCTACGAGGGTTGAAAGCGTTTATTTGTTTATGATGGAAGTGTGTGCTTTGACTCGTATTTCCCCCACATAAAGGGGAAAGGGTCTTTAGTGTATGCATGTATGTATGTATGTATGTATGTATGTATGTATGTACGTATGTATATATGTATGCATGTATGTATGTGTATATGTATGTATGTATGTATGCATGTATGTATGTATGCATGTGTATATGTACATATGTATTTATGCATGTATGTATATGTATGTATGTATGGATGTGTGTATACATGTATGTATATATGTATGCATGTATGTATGTATGTATGTGGATATGTATGTATGTATGTATGAATGAATGTATGTATGTATGTATGTATGTATGTATGTACGTGTATGTGTGTATCCACATATATACCGTATGTATGTACTGATGTATTTAAGCATAATGTACCTCTATATTTTTCTCAATATATGCACATACGATTCAATATATGAGTCTGTATATATTCATTTCATTATCTATTTAAATATTCATACATATTCTAGTGAGCATATTAGTCATGGAACAACTGGTCACCACCAAACTGCACATGCAACTCATTCCCCTGGCCTATGAACACCAGGACACCTGTAGGCATGTACGTGTGCACCTGTGTGCGTGTGTATACGTGTACGGAACAGCTGCAGGTTGACATGGGATATTGTATATGCAGGAAGTGAGGCATAGCAGACGGTTCTATGATTTCCATCTCACGATGATGCCTTCCCCGCTTTTGTATTGTGTTGTCGGATCGGGGGTCCGAAGCCCGCATCAGATCGGCGGCTGGCCTCACCCACCCGGGGGTGGGGTGGGGGTGGGGGGTTCAGGAAAGGGGCCGACCCGCATTTTCGAGGAAAGAAGGAAGGAAAGGGGAAAGGAAAGGGGAAGGTTGAAGGTGGATAGGGAGAGGAGTTAACCGGGGGAAGGTGGAAAGAGAAGCGGGAAGAGGGGGGGGGGATGAAGGGGGGAGAGGGAGTAGGGCGAAGTGAAGGGGACAAAGAAAGCGCAAGAAGATGTGGAAAGGAAAAGGAAGTAGAGGGTGAAGGGGGAAGAGGTCATGGGAACGGTGAAAGTGATGGGGACAGGAAAGGGAGAACGAAGGAGAAAGATGCAGTCAGACAGACAGACAGAGAGAGAGATAGAGATAGATAGGTAGAGAGAGAGAAGGAGGGAGAGAGGGAGAGAGAGAGAGAGAGAGAGAGAGAGAGAGAGAGAGAGAGAGAGAGAGAGAGAGAGAGAGAGAGAGAGAGAGAGAGAGAGAGAGATATGAGGGAACAAGTGGAAGCACTAGTAAAGTGCAGAATAAATATATGGGGCAGGAAAAGGTAAGGGTGTAGAAGAAAAGAAGGAAGAAGAGGAGGAGAAGAAGGAGGAAGGGAGAGAGAGGATGAGGAGGTAAAGGATGAAAAGTGGAGGAGGAGGAGAGAGAGGAGAAAGAAGAGATGGAGAAGGATTAGAAGTAGAAGGAGTAGGAGGAGGAGGAGATGGAAGAAAAGAAAGAGGAGGAGAAAGAGGAGAAATAAGAGTCGGAGAAGGATTAGAAGTAGAAGGAGGAAGAAGAGGAGGGGGACAAGAAAGAGGAGGAGTAGAAAGAGGAGAAAGAAGAGTCGGAGAAGGATTAGAAGTAGAAGGAAGAGGAAGAGGAAGAGGAAAGGGAAGAAAAGAAGAGTTATAAGGAAGAAAAGAAATAAGAAACGGAGGAAGAGTTGGAGGAGGAGGAGGAAGAGGATTAGGAGTTGTAGGAGGAGGGGAAGGAGGACTATAAGTGTTTCTGGTCACGTTACCATAACCTTCCCCATATGTTTGATATGTACGTAATATAGAATATTAACCGCTGGCTGGCAACTGAGATTGAAAAATTCCCTGGGAGCGGTTTTCAAGCTGGGTTTGTGAAGTATTGAGACCTGTTACAATGTTATAATGATAAAGCATATCAACAGATCTTACGGTCCATAAAAGTGCTGGATAATGGTATTAATGAATAAATAAATAAAAATTCTCTAGATTTTAATTCAAGTGAACTTTAAATATTATCTTATACAATCGGCTAGAAGCTTAGTTCATTTATTGAGGACACATTTAACAAAATTGTGTCTAAATACTTATAGATGAAATCGACATCCTGACAGCTTGAGATCATCATTTGTCGTTCAGTTATTATCTAGTGTACGCTTATTTTCAGTTTGGAAGAAATTATATAAAAAAAAAAATAATATCAAAGATTTGTATTAAGTCTCCTTTAGGTCTCTCTCTTCTTCTTCTTCTTTTTTTTTTTTTTTTTTTGAGAATTAAGTATCCTTTAAGTCTTTTTTTTTTTTTTTTTTTTTTTTTTTGACTAGGCTCAAATGCTGCGGATTCTAGAAAAAACATTCCTTAAGAACTCTCTAAACATTTTCTTCTGTTAAATGTTCTACCCTTCAGAATAACTCCCTGATTACAACTGTTCAACCAGCTTTCAATCAACTTTAGTAGGTTACCTCTCATTTCATAAGGTGTGATTTACTTTTGTCCTATTTCAACTTTTATATTATTCCTTTTGTCCTACGTCAAGATGACTTAGAAAATTTCAGACATTTTGTTGTGCAGGAGCGTTTACTTTTTAAGTAAAGTTCAATGGCTTCTCTCATAATTGTTTTCGTGATTTTTCTACAAACAAGGTCAGCTTAAAGTTCTATGGATTCTACGTTTGAACTTTTTGAATATGTGAATAACCCTTTCCCATTTACATTATCTTCGTGCATATCCGGTTGTGATATATGATAATTGCTAATAGGACAGTAATATATATATATATATATATATACATACATATATATATCTATATACATTTATATATACACACATATATATATATATATATATAAATATATATATATATATTGCATATATTTTCATATATATGTTAATGTATATATATATATATATATGTATATATATACATATATATATATATATATATATATATATATAAATACACGTTACTTTATAATTATCATTATTTTCTATTCAATATTCTGGGATGACAATCGTCGGACCAGTGGATTTCATTAACCTTGATTTTTTTTTCTATACATTTCCCAATATTCTATGCATGTTCCAATATAGGTATTGGACCTTTTGATATATATGATTAATCAACCACATGGTTTTATTATGGTACAGTGTTGAGGGAGGAAGAGAGTGGAAGGGAAGAAGTAGGAAGGGAAGAGGAGGAAGGATTATTAGAAGGAGGAGGATACAAAGGAGTTAAAGGGAGAGGAGGAAGAAAAAGAGGAGGAGGAGAAACAAGAGAAGGATGAGGAAGAGGAAGAAGATGGGAAGGAGGGGAGAAGGAGAAGGAAGGTGTGGTATAATGAGAAGGAAAACTCACTCCTTTTTTTCCCTATGTCACTTGCATTTCCTCTCTCTTGCTCCATCTGTTCCCCTTCTTCGTTCTCCCAGATTTGCGTTCTCCACATTCCTTCTCTTACATCCGTTCTATTCCTCCTCTCTTTCTCTCTCTTCTTCTCCCTACTCCTCCTCTCTTTCTCTCTTCTTCTCTCTGTCCCTCCTCTCTTTCTTTCTCTTCTCCCTACTCCTCTCTTTCTCTCTTCTCCCTATCTTCCCATATCCCTCACTCCTATTCCTCCATCTTTTCACTCTTTTCCATCTCCTCCTTTTCGTCCTTCTCCCATTTCTTATCCTCTCCCTCCCTCTCTATCTCATCCCTAATCCCTCTTCCTCTCTTTCCCTCGCTCTTCCTATTCATGTCCTGTTCTCCCATCATCCTTCGTTTCACTTCTCTAATTATGGCTTTCTTCTTTCCTCTTCTTCCTCATACTGTTCCACAGTCCTCTTTTCTTTCCCTTTCTCTCTATCTCTCTTCTTCCCCCACCACTTACCCCTTCTCCTTCCATGTTGTCAAATCCTCCTCTTCCTCTTCCTTTCCTCCGTCTAGCTCAATCTTTCTCTTATTCACTTTCTCCTTTCCCTCCTGTCCGCTAACTTGTTCCCTTCCCTTTCCCACCCACTCCGCCCTCCCTAATCCCCTTTTCCCCATCTCCCTCCCTTTCCCCCTTCTTGCCACCCCCTTCCGCTCTCTCTCCTCCTAATCCTTCCTCCCACCCCCTCCCCTCCCCCTAATCCTCTTTCCCCAACCCCTCCCTCTTCCTCTATCTCACTTTCCCCATTTGCTTCCCAGCCTCTTCCTCCCCCAGCCGCCGCGGCCCCCTCCCGGCCCCCTCCCGGCCACCCCAATCCCCGGCCCCCCGGCCCCCTGAACCAGCATATTTAAAGGTTCATCAGAGGGGTGTTTTAATCGCTGGTCGGCCGGTCGGTCTGTCTCACAAGCGGTCGAAAGTGGACATTTTGATTTGACAGCCAGCAGAGAGACTGGAGACTACCTTTCCTCCATCAAACTCGCGCTGTTGGTGCTCAGCGGACAAAAAGGCAGACAGGAAAAAAATATTGGGGGTATATATCAGTATTTTGTATTTCAGCGGTCAGTGTCTCATGCTTTTTCTCTATCTATATGTTACATACATATCAATCTATCAATCTGTATCCTTGTCTCCCTCTTTCTTTCTTTTCCTCTCTCTCTCTATGCCTCTATTTTCGCCTATCTCTTTCTCTCTGTCTCTGCCTGTCTCTCTCTTTGCCTATATCTCTTTCTGTCTTTCTCTCTCTCTCTGTCTCTCTCTCTCTGTGTTTCTTTTTCTTCCTCATTCTCTTTCTGTCCCACTTTCTCTTTTTCTTCTCTCTTTCTCTTTCACTCTCACTCGCTCTCTCCTTTTACCTGTCTCCCAATTTCCTGCCCACGCTGGACCTGATTTATGCTCTTCGCTTTTCGGGTGTGTTCTTTCCCTCCGCTCCCCTTTATGGCGGATATATGAGTCATTTATCTGTTATTTGTTCGTCATTAATATGCACTGGCCGGTCATGGTGGGTCAATCGACCGATGGCTTGGGCAGAGGGGCCTGTGATAGATTTACGACAGAATGAGAGAGTCTGATATGTGTCCACTGTTTATGTTGTAGGTAGTGAAAGAGCAATTCATCAGAGGGCCATATGTATATGTATACGTGTATATACATATATACATATATATATATATATATATATATGTATATATATATCATATATTATATACATATAAGTATATATATACATATATACATACATATATATATATATATATATAATATATATACAGTATAAACATACATAATATGTATGTATATATGTATATATATACTTATATGTATATAATATATGATATATATATACATATATATATTATATATATATATATATATGTGTGTGTGTGTGTGTGTGTGTGTGTGTATAAGCTTTGTTGAAATCTACAACAGTGGTAGCCAATTTCGTGAATACAGGACCAAAATAAATTGGAAAGTGGACGGTGGGGTTTTGTACCAAAACAAGAATCCTTTGAGTAAGGATGTCAGAATACCATTGAGTTGCCCGTAGGTTGCACGCAAGATTTCCTCATAATTGGGAAATCTTCCCAACTTCGAATTGTTTATCACTGCCGCGTTCCTCGAATCATTTTCAATTCAGTTGGTGCCCATGATTGACCTCGCGTCATGCTCACTTGATGAAACCTGGAGGATCTCATCTCTACCGCGTTGCCGCTGTATCAACCCAGACATTCCCTCTCTAACTTTGGTGACTTTATGAGCTCATATATGTGTTGGTTCCATCGATTTTCTGTTATTTTTCCTTCGTGCCTCCCTTCATCATTCATGCGTCATTCAGGTGTGGAAGGTGTTGTTGTTCTATGGGATTTACCACAGAGTTGCTTGTTTATGGTGTCCTATATCGCCTTTATGGTCTCGTATCTTTTTCACCAAAGCGCGGCCCGCTCCTTCTATGTAGATTTTGTGGCACCCGCTACAAGGTATCCTTTGTAAGACGTTACCCTTCCTTGGTGGTTCTCCTTTATGTTTTTCCTTTGTTATGTTACCTATGTTCCTTCAATTTTATTTTTATTTTTTTAATATCTATTCTCTGTAGGTATCTGTCCAGAACTGAAGATTATATGGGAATAACTAGATATCTTTGGTCAATATTTTCTTTCTTATTCTTCATAATTTCTCTAAATGGTTTTCTTCTTAAGCTTGAACAGTATTTCTAAAGGGAAAAAATCGTTTTCTGGATGTATTAATGATGAATGTGAATTATTCTTCTAAAAGCTTCTTATTATATAATTCTAATGACCTCAGGAAAACCTATCACAATATATGGTTTTATTCTTCCATTATGTGCCGACAGATAGATTTATTCGGAAAATTTATCCTGGCTGTCCGATTTTTATGTCATTGTGTCTAAGAAAGGATATTTGTGATCACGGTTGGTTTGATTCCTTTACAAAATAATAAATCTTATATTTTGGACTTGACACTGGAACATCGGACTAATAAGAACATAAGAATGAAGGAGACTGCAAGAGACCATAAGGCCTACACTAGGCAGCTCCGTAATATGGTATACTTTTTTTTATATTCTTCTTAACCAAATTAATTTTTCTACCCCTACTACTTAATGACATATACATTAATTCTATTCTTAATATACTATTAATTATCCTATAATACAAACATTCTCTATTATAATACACAGAATAAAATCTATTTAAGATGGAGTTTTACTGTGAATTTTTATAGTGGAAATATATCATAAGATATTTCAGTCAACTTGGTTTTATAGTTTATTTAGAATAAAGATAAAAACGTACACAAAAGTAAATCATTTACAAAACGTAAAATATTTACAATTTCTGTACGGCAGACAGGTGGAACAATAGGCTTAAATAATAACTTACGTTTACAGTGAAATGGAAAGAGCAAATTTTGTTTAATATCTTTATGCTGTCACACATAACACAGCAAATTGCATGACAAGCAATCATAACATACGTATGTAAATAGATATTGTACTCATTTATAACTTTAGACAGAAAATCCTTCAGGGGTTCACGTAAAGCACACACACGCACACACACACACATACCCACATATAAACACAAACACACACACACACACAATCACATAAACTACTCGAGACGCGGTTGGTAGAGTTCCCGGCTGCCACTTCGGAGGTTCGGGTTCGAATCCCGTCCAGGGCTGAAATAATTTTAGCATCGCTGGGCTACGAGTCGTTACTCCAACTCTCGTGGGCGGGGAGTTGGGTGTGTGAGTGCGTGTAAGGTCACAGCATTACCCACAGATCGGTCATATGAGCCCTGAGCTCTCTTCCGGGAGGGAAATAGCTATCGATCACGAGTCCAACACGTGATCCAAAACCATGGTGACCTACACAGACGCACACACACACACACAAACGCTTATACAAACACACACACACACACACAAACACCTAATTACACAATCACTTACAACTACACAGACGTACACGCACACACAAACGCTCACACAAATACAAACACACACACAATGGAATTCCCTGGCGTTAGTTATAATAAAACTCCACTATATCGGAGAGTAGTTAGCCGAAATGACCTTAACTCCTTAGGTCCAGCAATGTCACCTAAGCCGAATTAATTTCGCCCGACGTTAAGAAGAATCGATCACGTAATGGGAGACATCGTTGTGAACCGATTAACTCCTTTGGTCCCTCAGCTGAATAAAATCTTCACGGCTTAGTTGAGTTAAACCGCTTAAAGAGTGACACCGGATTAAGCCGGACCTCTTGGATGGATGCTCGCCCTTTACAAGCGCGTAGCAAATGATGAATTAATCCTTTTGCCAAAAGAGGATGGAACGGAGTTGTTTGAAGTAGCTCCACCACGCAGATGAATAGATCAACTTTTTTGTTTTTTCCTCTGCAAGTAAGGAGGGATGACAACTGGCGATTTTACCTTCTTAATTTATTTTTTATTTTATCTTATTTATTTATTTATTTATTTATTTATTATTTTTTTTTTTTACAAAAGTAATGAGTAAGGAGGGCCGTAGGACCATAACAGGATTGGGTAAAGACATAGATTTCCGGTCAGTAGAGCGAGTTACGGTAGATGTACTAACACTGAAAAAAATTACAATGACCATCATAATGATGATTTCATCATTATGATTATCATTAGCGTTGCTAATCCGTCTTTGTAATTTCTCTCAGCTGAGTAAAATCATTTTATAATAATCGCACAAGTTAAGAAAAGTATTAGAATATCATATCTGCTCATCCTCTTAATGTTATTGACGATACATTTTTGCTGGCTGCCGATTACATTCGGCATGAGGAGTTCCCTCTCCCTTTCCCCTCGATTAATCCTTTCATTATTATTTGTGACTTGCCCATTATTTTGTTTAAATTTAGTCGATTTTACTCAGCCGATGGAAGGACCCTTACAATTGTCATTTTTGTTTATATGTCACAGTCGGCTCAATCGTGGATTACAAGTTCTTCGGCTGAACTATTGTTTCATCTCATTTAAGTGGATCCCGCTGTCCACGATAAAAGTGACATCTTAAAGGCCCAGTCACTCCAAGCTTACGACCTGTTTCCGACCATCAGCGATCAGGTGGTCGTCGGACAGGTGCAGGTCGTCTTTGGAAGTCGTTGGTAGTCGGTAATAAGATAGATAAATAGATAGATTAATAGATATGTTACAACACACACTGAATAGTCCCCAGTGCATGGATTTCCTTCTTATCAACCACATTAACTTTTTCCATTTCAGTTCCATGCATAGGTTTTGGGTCGCCGACCGATCGCTTGATTTTCGGTCCAAGGTGGTCGGAAACGGGTCGTAAGCTTGGTGTGATTGGGGCTAAGTTACAGTTATACGTCATTCTCCTTATCTTTTCAAGGAATGAACCACTTTCACCATAAATTTAAGATCGACAAGTAAACCTAAAATCTAATTATGTACTTATTCATTTTATTTAGATTATTCCTTATTTGTTGAGACATTCTGACAGGTTGACGTAAGCGGAGTAGGAAACACAGGAGTCTTGGTCTTGAGTTTATGCTTGACCAGTTTCGCAGGTATGCTTTTTAAAAAAATATGTAGATACTGGTACACAGATGGCTCCTTTGAAAAAGCATACCTGCGAAACTAGTCAGGAATAAACTCAAGACTAAGACTCCTGTGTTTCCTACTCCGTATTCATTATTTATATATATTTTTTTTTCAGTCGCGACCGAACGAGCGTGTGGATGTGCATTTTAGTAAGAACTTATTTACAATTCATTCTTTTTTCCCGGAGCCGCCCACTGCGGGGATTTTATTTTCATGGCGTTTTTTCGCTCTCTGAAATACGGAAATAATAAATAGCTATCGAAGGGCAACTTTTTTTCACCGGCTTGCACCCGGTAATACGTATATTCCTCGACCATTTAAACTTTTCTTACTTCTTTAGTTTACTGGGTTTCCCCGGCAGAGTTATGTTACCTTAAATCACCATTATTATTGTTATTATTGTTGTAGTTATTGTTGTATTGTTATTATTGTTATAATTATAATTATTATTATTATTATTGTTACTATTATCATTAGTTATCATTAATATTGTTATTATTATTAGTTGTTATTATTGTTATTATTATGGTTATTATTATTGTTGTTATTTTTATCATTGCTTCTGAACCAAGGCAGTGGACATGATGCAGGGATGACCCGTCATCCAGGATCCAGGAGGTGCCAAGATAAGTGGGAGGGAAGAAGGTGGAGGGGAGTATGTAGGGGATGGAATGGGTGGGAGTGGTTTCTATGCCTTTGTTTTTTGGCTACCTCCCTTGAAGGGGGGGGGAAATCCTTTGGTATATGTATGCATTGTTATTATAATTTTCATTGTTATTGTCATAATTATTACCATTATTATCACTATTATTTTTGTTAAACTGGATAGTCGCTAACATTCTGACTTTTTTTTAACTAATTGTTCAATATGGAAGAGAAGTTTCCAATAGTCACCTGGAAGCTAACATCGGCATTGTTTTAAGGTCTCTTGCCTCTTCTTCAGCTGGGTGGGAACAGTAAATACTCAAACAATCTGAGTTTATATATTCATAAATGTGAATGACCTAACCGAGTGTGGCTTGTGATCTATTGTCCGTGACTGATGTCACCGGTCTGTTACTATGGAGTTCTAGTCTGTTTTTTATTTTATGTTATTTAATTTTTTAGGGATATATTATCTGATTCTGCTGTGTATTTAGAGGTGATCTGAATTTCTCGATTAAAGTAGCTTCGATTATTTGTAATCTGCGGTGATCATTTGTCCGGTAAATAACGGAAATATTATTTCTCAAATCTGTTGCTTGTGGTCTTTTGTTATGTTGTGCTCTGTCGTGGGCAAAAGATCCACCGTTGTAACGGCGGTGATAGAGTCTTTTTATCTAGAGAAGTTCTAGTGAATCCAATGTAAGAATGTTGAAGGATTGCACAATTCCCTATCTGACATGTGTGTTTATACACTACATTGTTCCCGCTATGTTCTCTGGTGCTAGCTGTGTTGTTCCTCACAATAAATGATGCGGTTTTGTTTGACCTTTAAAAGCAGACTAAGTTGAGAGAAATCGAAATATGTAGATACTGGTACACAGATGACTATTGGAAACTTCTGTTCCACTTTGAACAATAAAAAAAAAATAATAATAATAATAAAAATAAAAAATCTTCCGCAATTTTCAGCGATCAAGCTACACAGATTATGAGAACGTCAATAGCTACCCAGTTAAAAAAATTTATCAGAGATAAGATTACTCCAAGAATATTATTGACATTATTGTCATCTTTTTGTCACATAGACGCATGTTGATATATATTTACGAAAGAGAGGGCCTAATAAACACCTTCAAGCTACTTGTGATTCACCTTGGTCTTTGGATCACGTGTTGGACGCGTGATCGACAGCTGTTTCCCTCCCGGCAGAGAGCTCAGAGCTCGTATGACCGATCTATGGGTAATGCTATGACCTTACACGCATACACACCCCCAACTCCCCGCCCACGAGATTCGGAGTAACGACTCGAAGCGCAGCTATACTGAAAGCATTTCAGCCCTGGGCAGGATTTGAACTAGGTACCACCGGCACCACCGAGACGTGTATATGTATGTGTGCTTGTATGCATGAGGGAGGCTACACTCGTGAGCCCGTCTCCTTGCCTCTATCTACTATAAAGTCAAAGTGTCTGTGTGTGTGTGTGTGTGTGTGTGTGTGTGTGTGTGTGTGTGTGTGTGTGTGTGTGTGCATGATTCACTGACATGGTCTTGGATCACGTGTTAGACTCGTGATCGACAGCTATTTCCCTCCCGGAAGAGAGCTCAGAGCTCATATATGACCGATCTATGGGTAATGCTGTGACCATACACGCACGCACACACACCCAACTCCCCGCCCACGAGAGATGGAGTAACGACTCACAGCGCAGCGATACTGGAATTATGTCAGCCATGGGAGGGATTCGAACCCAGACTGCCGTAGTGGCGGCCGGGAACTCTACCACTGCGCTACTAGTGTGTGTGTGTGTGTGTGTGTGTGTGTGTGTGTGTGTGTGTGTGTGTGTGCGTGCTTTCTGACTTCGCTTCCATTGGCGTACCTCATATATTTTGTTCCAACCAAGCCAAGGTCACACAACACAAGTAGCCGTTCTTAGCGGCCTCTCCCTTCGGATGAATATGATTGCCAGGCGTCAGCCAGAACAAATTATGTAAGGTACGTCATCTCGCAGAGGCGGTTTACTTGTTTACTTTTTTCTCGTAAGTGTCAGATGTGCTTGGGGTATGTTTGCCCGCGCTTTTCACATCACCTACCTTGACGGTGCGACGCGTCGTCCTGGACTGAAGAACACTAAACCCGATTTTCTTTATGAATAAACGAATGGATATTGAAGTAAATGGTCTTGGAT
>NC_134811.1:12766163-12768663 GCF_046742065.1 Oratosquilla oratoria
ATATATATATATATATATATGTATATATATATATATATATATATATATATATATATATATATAGAGAGAGAGAGAGAGAGAGAGAGAGAGAGAGAGAGAGGGAGAGAGAGAGAGAGATATTTTGGTTTCAATTTGGAGACACATGGGCAGGGAACTCGCAATCTAGTTAGAAGTGATGAGGCTTTTGGTCTTTGAGAAGAAGCGTCGGGGAAATTATCCTCTACAATGTCCGTTTTTGGACGCTCTCTAAGACCTTAATCCTGCTTCAGCCCTGTTTGTCTTTGTACTATACAAGTTAGCATATACGGTTCCTTCAGAGCTGTGCAAGATACTTTGTGTGGAAATTAATGTTTTTTGTAACATGAAATAATAATAGTTTTATCACTGTACCATATAAGAGACTGATGTATGTTTACATACAGATTAGTTAAGAAAAAAAGCCTAAGCTAAAAGAAATAGCTATTACATTTGGTCGCAATTCACCAGCACTTGTCCTGAGGCGCAGGCTAAGAGAGCTAATGGGGGTCTAGCATTCGAAGAGTTGTAGGTGATGCAAAGGAGTAAACTTAACATCAGCATCCAGGCTTGTTTTTTTCCTGAGGGTTTGGTAGAGGTTCCAAAAATATCTTTCATCGACTCCTAAAACCTTGTGGTACAACAATTCGAGAAGATCAAAGGTTCCAAGACATGAAGGCTTTAGGTGTTTTACGTACGGGATTCAAGAAAGACGAGAGTCGGTGATCAAACTTAGAAATTTATTCTGTTCAGTGACTGGTGGAAAATGTTGCCTAGATGTGTAGTAAAGGTGTCATTGCAGCGGCGACATCTAAAGAAATGCATGTCGACTAATTTTGAAATGGAAACATGAAATCCATGGCCCTCATCCCATCGGGTTACGAAATATACAGCTTGTTGGAGAAGGTGGATAATGTTGATAAAGTGGGCTAAAATACAAGAAAGTGCCAGATTGTCAACGTAAAAGATGGTAGCTATTCCGGAGGGGGGGGGGTGCAATATGTGTTAATATGTAATGTGGCAATGGTATAAAGAAGAACAATGTGGATTTTTTTTTTTTTTTTTTTTTTACATCTTTAATTGGTTACATGATGAAGACAAGATGTTCCTTCGTACACTCGGGAAGTTTGGTGGGAATGGGATAGAATATGAAGGTACGTAGACAAGGTTCCGCAGATGTCTAGATGATAGTTCATACGCCTTTTCTAAGTTGAAAAAATACAGCAAAAACATGGCATTGTTGGCAGATACGGTAAGAATGATTGTTTCCGTTTGTGCCAAAAATGCCTGGAACAACAACCAGGGCAGGGGCCAAACTGGAAAGGTAACGGGAGGGGTGGTGTTCCGATTGCCATGAATGCAGGAAAGAGACACTGTTTCTGAGTTTAGAATGGCAATTTTTGAGAATGATTGGGTGATAGCTATTCAAAAATGGGGTCGGTGCAAAGAAAACCTTGGCTTGGCGCAAATGTTGTGTCATATCAAAGCTTATGTCATCAAGGTTTTGGGTTGCTGATTTGCAGTTGAAGTGTAAGGAGAATTTTTCTGTTCTCTTGTGAACAACCGATACCGTGAGAAACGTGAGGTTAAAATCAGATGATAAATGAGATTCGAGAATAGTCGTCCGAGACAAGTGTTTTTGAAGGTTATATGGATAGAGATGATAATGATATTTTTCCCAGTGTCTCTGCCACTTTAGGGGTAAGGAGAGGAAATGAGCTGGATGTTCATTTCGAGAATAAGAGGACAGTATGAAAGCGTCTTGTTGGAGATGTCGCAGATTTCCAAGAGATGACTGATTATAGGTTTGCCAAGTTGATCACTTTGCTTGGCGCATCAATTGACGGGCGATCGTATTTTCAGAAGAGGAGGAGGTTTTCTAGAGTGAGGCTCCTTTCGAGGCAGTGAAAGCCTAGCGTTCTCGCTCTGTGAGCTGTCTCAATTCGTGTTTCATTAAGCCCAGTCACACTAAGCTTACGACCTGTTTCCGACCACCTTCGACCGAAAATCAAACGATCGGTCGTCGACACAAAACCTATGCAAGGTATTGAAATGGAAAAAGTTAATGTGGTTGATAAGATGAAAATCTATGTACTTGGGACTATTCACTGTGTGTTGTAATATATCTATCAATCTATCTATTTATCTATCTTATCACCGACTACCAGCGACTTCCAAAGACTACCTGCAACTGGCCGGCGACCACCTGGTCGCCGGTGGTCGGAAACAGGTCGGAAACAGGTCGTAAGGTTGGTGTGATTGGCCTCTTAGGGAACTGAGAGTTGGGCTGTGGATGTTGAACACATTAGGATAGGAGGGTAGCTGATGTATTCTATAAGATAGGTAAGTTGTGAGCGTCGAGGGATATTTACACCAACGCTACTGACCTAGATGCGTACGAATAAGTCTACTTAGAATTGAGGCCTTTTAGAACTCGAAATTGTTTTCGAGGTAAACCCAGGTGGATGAGCATGGGTTTATCAAA
>NC_134811.1:12773663-12786163 GCF_046742065.1 Oratosquilla oratoria
GTGTTGGGGGTGATCATTCAGATATTAGTTGCCTCATTTTCTCTTTTTCTCCCTCTCTCTCTTTAATTCTCAGCTGAGGGAGCTCCTTCCCTCCGTCTGCTTAGGATAAGAGCGCACCTTGATTAACCCTTTGCTAACGAGGGAGAGCCACGAAAACGAACCAAAATAGCTTGGCAGTGGCAGAAATAAGAGGAAATGCATCGCTCGGCACCAGAACTCTTCATCAAGATGTTTTTTGGCACCTTGGCTACCAATAGTGATGCCACAAAAGTTCACACACACACACACACACACACACACACACACACACACACACACACACACACACACACACAAAAAAAAAAAAAACTCAGAGGAACATGAAATTTGCCACGCGATACGAACAGAGGAAACCCATGGGCAATGGCGATCTTTTGCATATTAATTTTGTTTGCCGTCAGGCGATTTTATTCAGCAGAGAGAAATCTCTATCGCTCAAGAGTTCGTATTATCATCTGGTGCCTGTCACGGCAAAATCTATAGACAATATTATGGCAATGAAGCGGTTGATAAACTCATCCTACAAACATAGACACAAAGACTATGGATAAATCATGACCCAGGAAGCACCACAACCATGAAAAGGGAGATAGAAAAATACAAATAAATAAGATAGACACGAGTTTCACAAAATCTCATTAACTCCCTGTGAACCAGAGTTTGCTCTTAGTTGAAAAGAATGACCTGGTCTGAATTGGCCAGGGCACCAATCTCAGAGACTCGAGGCCTTTGGCTCCTCGAGTGGCGCGGAACCAGATGACTTTGTCGGGATTGTTTTTATGCCCTTGAGGAGGAAGGGGTTTCTTAGGTTTGATTTATATCGTCTGTTCTTGGCCAGGAAATATATCCTAAGTACTTAAGAAATATTACAATTTGTAGCTTGATGGTTTCTTAGGTTGGATTTATATCGTCTGTTCTTGGACAGAAAATGTATCCTAAGTACATACATACATACATATACCAAGGCTTTTTCCCCCTTCCAAGGGAGGTAGCCAAAAAGGGAAAGGCATAAAAACACTCCCACCCATTTCATCCCTAAATACACTCCACACCCCTCCCACCCTTCCTCTCATCTGAGCACCTCCTGGATGACGGGTCATCCCTGCACCCTGCCCACCGCCCTGGGTCAGAAGCAGTGTCGCAAGACACAGTACATCCACAGCAAGGCCGCTTCATTTAATCGGCGACCCCCCTCTCCGTCCCCCTTTGCATATAAGGAGAGGACGGGGAGAAATCCCTTCGGGCTGCGTCAAAATTTACTCACACATACTACCCCACCCCCCCCGCCCATTCCTCCTCATGCAGTCACAACATCATCCATATACAACCATTCTCCACTCACCTCTGTCTTCCGTCCTCTCCCTTCCTTCCTCAACAGACATTCCCCTCTTCCCCAAAGCCCCCTTCACCCCATCCATCCACCTCATCCTAGGACGTCCCCTCATGTTCACTCCCTCCACATCTGCCTTCCATACCTCTTTTACTAGTCTTTCTTCACTCATTCTTTCCATGTGTCCAAACCATCCTAATATTCTTTCATCAACCCTCTCTCCCAAATCCTTTTTCACCCCTGTTCTCCTCCTCACCTCCTCATTTCTCACTCTATCTAGCCTAGTATCCCCCACCATACTTCTCAGACACCTCATCTCAAACACATTCAAACTCCTTCTCTCTTCTTCTCTTATGTTCCACGTTTCTGCCCCATACAGTATTGTTGGCACAATCACTCCTTCATACAGTCTCCTCTTAGCATCCATTCCCAAATGTCTATTTCTCATTACACTCTTTAAACCACCAAGGCATTTACTCGCTTCTCTCAATCTACATTCTACCTCCACCTTCACTCCACCTTTTCCTGCTACACTTGCACCCAAGTATCTAAAACTATCCACTTCCTCCAGTCGCTCTCCCTTAATGTTCACTTCCAGTCTACTGCCACTTTCACCCCTTGTACATCTCATCACCTTACTTTTACCCACATTTATCTTTAGCTTTCTTCTATCACATACTCTCCCAAACTCTGCCACCAGCTTCCTCAATCCCTCCTCTGACCCTGCCACAAGCGCAGTGTCGTCCGCAAACAACAGCTGGCTCACCTCCCACTTTTCTCCATTTTCTTTAACCATCTCCAATCCCTGAGTCACTACCCTAGCATTCACCTCTCGCACCACCCCATCCATGTATAAGTTGAACAGCCAGGGCGACATAACGCATCCTTGACGAAGTCCCACCTTTACTTCAAACCACTCACTCTCTCCATTTCCAATCCTAACACATGCTCTACTACTCACATAAAAACTCTTGACAGCTCCCAAAAGCTTTCCTCCTATCCCATATATCTGCATAACCTCCCACAGTGCCTTTCTGTCTACCCTATCATAAGCCTTTTCCAGATCCATAAAAGCCCAAAAAACATCCTTCCCCTTTCCTATAGCTTTCTCACATATCTGTCTTACCACAAAGATCTGATCTACACAACCTCTATCCGTCCTAAATCCACACTGTTCCTCACCAATTACTCCTTCTGTTCCTCTCCTATCCTAACTACTTAAAAAATATTACAATTGGTAGCTTGATGGTTTCTTAGGTTTGATTTATATCGTCTGTTCTTGACCAGAAAATATATCCTAAGTACTTAAGAAATATTACTATGGATCTGATGACGCTAGCTTGATGGTTTCTTAGGTTTGATTTATATCGTCTGTTCTTGGACAGAAAATGTATCCTAGATACTTAAGAAATATTACAATGGGTCTGATGACGCTAGCTTGATGGTTTCTTAGGTTTGATTTATATCGTCTGTTCTTGGACAGAAAATGTATCCTAGATACTTAAGAAATATTACAATGGGCCTGATGACGCTAGCTTGATGGTTTCTTAGGTTTGATTTATATCGTCTGTTCTTGGACAGAAAATATATCCTAAGTACTTAAGAAATATTACAATGGGTCTGACGACGCTAGCTTGATGGTTTCTTAGGTTTGATTTATATCGTCTGTTCTTGGCCAGAAAATATATCCTAAGTACTAAAGAAATATTACAATTGGTAGCTTGATGGTTTCTTAGGTTTGATTTATATCGTCTGTTCTTGGACAGAAAATGTATCCTAGATACTCAAGAAGTATTACAATGGTTCTGATGACGCTAGCTTGGTCATTTCTTAGGTTTGATTTATATCGTCTGTTCTTGACCAGAAAATGTATCCTAAATACTTAAGAAATATTACAATGGATCTGATGACGCTGGCTTGGTGGTAAATTTAATGGGTTTTATTTTGGGTTCTGCCAAGTGATTGCATTTATGTGAAAAAAAATACCTCGGATTATAAACATATTCTGGAAAACTTACCAACGCAATTATATATACATTGTAAAAACTGTATTTTATATGCTTTTTTCTGTATTTTTCAGTAGAGAATGTATTTACACTATTTCAAATTGTAGTCTTTTCATCTGTAAAATTATTCAAGGCATTTTTGTATCGTCTTTGTCAGGTTATATATAAAGTTGCAAGTTGTATAATATTGTACTGATACGTTTTATACCTTTAAATAATATTGTAATTACTTAAAGTACCTAAATATATTTACAAGAACATCGTAAAATTTAAATAAATTCTCCGTAATCATTCAATAAGCACTTTTCATCATAACTTTTATATATTTTTTGTTATCTGTGTTATCTGTAATGAAATCGTATACTTAGTTCTTTCATATTTCCTACACGAGAAAGCTTTGTAGTTTCATCTGTAAAATTATGTTCGAGATTTTCGTATTCTATTCGCGTTTCTTTTATGACTCCAAACAATGTTTTATAATCCTCTTAGTGTTTTGATATATTTACAGAAGCAACAAAAATTTTATAGGCAATTTCCGGAAACATTTAGAATAAGAAAAATGAAATTCATGGATTACTTTTTGCAATATATTTTACAGTCCTCGTTCAAACCAATCACCCGTGGGCATATTCAGTTGAGGGATGAATTTGCCGATCAGTGATTGAAATCTTAGTCATCTTGTATGTAATTGGCTGTTGCTGACAAGTTTATTTAATGAAACATAATGTGAAGACGGAGCCTGTACTGGTACGACGTTTCGCTTATTACAGCTTTATGAAGTACACGAAATTTGGTAAAGCTGTAATAATCGAAACGTCATATTAACAAAGGCTTCATCATCACATGGTGCTTCTGTAGATATCTGCAGCTCCAGTCACACCAAGCTTACGACCGGTTTCCGACCACCTTGGACCGAAAATCAAGCGATCAGTCGGCGACACAAAACCTATGCAAGGAATTGAAATGGAAAAAGTTAATGTGGTTGATAAGATGAAAACCTATGTATTGGGGACTATTCAGTGTGTGTTGCATTATATTTATCTATTTATCTATTGCTCTATCTATTTATCTATCTTATTACCGACTACCAGCGACTTCCAAAGACCACCTGCAACTGGTCGGCGACCACCTGGTCGCTGGTGGTCGGAAATAGGTCGTAAGCTTGCTGTGACTGGGCTCTTAGACATCCCAACTTTCTGATGGCACGAGGCTGTGAAGAACAACAAAAGCTAACTCACAAGTGATTGTTCAAAGGGATTTGCACAAATTTGCCTAGTGCCCAATTAAATTCAATACATTTAATTATAAAGTCACATAAATAGGTAGAAACAATCTTAAAATTATTAGGAAAAGAATTTTAACTACAGTGGAGAGCAAAAAGTATTTAGATGTGATTACCAGTAACGACTCCGGATCATCAAAGGATTATATTTTTACGTCAAAGGGAAGACAGGATTCCGGGACAGATAGCGTGACCTATCGACATCAAAAGTCCAATTTTCATCAACAAGCTATGCCGGGCTAACGATTTGTGTAGTTAGTACACCGATCATTAGCCCACACTCACGCAGAAATGGCCACCCCTGCAGGGTTCCGCATGTAGAAGTGGCCACCCCCGCAGGGTTCCACATGTAGAAGTGGCCACCCCTCAGGGTACCACATGCAGAAGTGTCTACCCCCTCAGGGTTCCACATGTATAATTGGCCACCCCCTCAGGGTTCCACATGTAAAGTGGCCATCCCCTCAAGGTTCCACATGTAGAAGTGGCCACCCCCTCAGGGCTCCGCATGTAGAAGTGGCCACCCCCGCAGGAATCCGCATGTAGAAGTGCCCACCCCTCAGGGTACCACATGTAGAAGTGGCCACCCCCTCAGGGTTCCGCATGTAGGATTGGCCACCCACTCAGTGTTCCGCGTGTAGAAGTGGCCACCCCCGCAGGGTTCCGCATGAAGAAGCGGCCACCCCCTCAGGATTCCGCATGTAGAAGTGGCCACCCCTGCAGGGTTCCGCATGTACAAGTGGCCACCCCCGCAGGGTTCCGCATGTAGAAGTGGCCAGCCTCGCAGGGTTCCACAGTCCCATTAACTCATCTGCAGTCAGAGGTCCCCTCTGGCGATTACAATCGCAAAGTGTTAACCAGAATGAAGTCTCTGATGTACATACTGAGTACAAAAGTGGTCAAAGGAACGACCTCGACTCAATTATCCCTAAAAGTCTCTGCTCACCTGATTAGAACCATCTGGGGCTCACCAGAATAGAATCTCTAAAGTGCAACACGGAGACACTTGAAAGAGCATAGGGACGAAAGTGTTATAAATTATCAGATCACATGAAAACGGCGAAACATTGTGAACATATATTCCTTAAAAGATGGAGAACAGAGAGAAACTGATGCAGATTTTTAACACTTTATCAGGATTTGGTAGCGTCAGAATTTAGATTAGTTGCTCAGTTAATACTAATCGGACGAGAAGCGATGGTCAGAGGAGGTCAGGAAATATATTATCTTGCGAAAAAGTCAGAACAATTTTATTAACCGCGTGGCTGGTATTTGGAATAAATTGGTTGTATAGGTGAAAGCATATACTGTTGTACAGATCGAAATGTTGGATAAATTGGACAAACATCGGAAAGACATTCTATTACTTGTTTGTTTCTTTGCCTTGTTACTTATCTGCATTCTCATTTAATTCTGTCTAATTATCTACTTGTACTTCTGAGCTCAGAGTTCGCATATGACCGATCTATGTGTAACGCTGTGACCTTACACCCACACACCCAACACCCCGCCACGAGAGCTGGAGTAACGTCTCGCAACGCAACGATACTAATGTTTTTTTTTTCAGCCCTGGGCTAGATTCGAACATGGACATCCGTAGTGGTAGCCGGGAACTCTACCAACCGCGCCACGAGTCGTGCAAATGTGTGTGTGTGTGTGTGTGTGTGTGTGTGTGTGTGTGTGCGTGCGCTTGTGTGTGTTAGTAGATGTGTGTGTGTATTTGTGTGCGTGTGTGTGTTTGTGTGCGTATGCGTGCATTTGTGTGTGTGTGTGTGTTTGTGCGTGTGCATGCGTGTGTATTTGTGTTTTGTGTCTGCATGTGTGTGTGTTTGTGTGTGTGTGTTTGTGTTTGTGTGTGTGTGTGTGTGTGTGTGTGTGTGTGTGTGTGTGTGTGTGTGTGTGTGTTTTTGCGTGTTTGTATATTTGTGATTCACCATGGTCTTGGATCACGTGTCGGACTCGTGATCGACAGCTATTTCCCTCCCGGAAAAGAGCTCAGAGTTCATATATGACTGATCTACGGGTAATGCTGTGACCCTACACGCACACACACACCCAACTCCCCGCCCACAAGAATTGGAGTAACGACTCTCAGTATGTGTACACACACACACAAATATTATATATATATATATATATACATACATATACAGTATGTACACATATACGCGCGCGCGCGCACACACACACATATATATATATATATATATATATATATGTATATATATATATATATATATATATATATATATATAAGTAGAAAGTAATCGCTGGACTCGTAGAGTTTAATGGCGACGTTTCGAACCCCATCCAGGGTTCATCAGGGAGATACATTGGCATACAAAAGAAATCATTATATATCGGCACGTGCGTCACCCTGGGAAAGGTCTCTAAGGCGACCGTTACAAACATCCAAAATTGCACAACATACGGATTCCGCAGGAAAATAACATAATTTAGATGGCAATAGAAATACTAGTAGTCTAGTAGTTTACACAGTAGTACTCCTGAGTGAATAAACACACTGATTACCCGGACTAAAGAGAACGGACCTAGTAAACACCGAACCAACCATATGGCGTATATCGGACAAAATCCACCCTCCTTCTCATTGCTGGTTACGAAGCCCTTTTCTCCAACCTCCCCCTCGTTCCTTCGTGCACGGCGTTCAAGGTGACGCAACGGTTCATACTCCTTTGATCACTGGCCCATGCTTCCAAAAATAACCTTGGCCCCTTTCCGCTGGCTTTGTATCCGACTCCCGCATTCTGCCAGTCCATCTATTGTTGTCAGTCTTCACAGTGCCTAAGAATCGCAAAGGTTTTATCCCTTCTATTTACCGCCCTCCGGTGTTTTGTACCTGTGTCGCCCACGTGATATGCATCACAATCACTGCATTTGATGTCGTATACTACCCTAGCCTGGCCTCAGATTACCGTGTAGTGTTTTCATAGGTTTGTGCGCAACTGCCATCCCGTGTTACTTTAAAAGCCTAGCCGTCACTTCAGACGTCCCTTTTATGTAGGGTACCGTAATTCTGCTAGTGTATTCTGCTAGGGGGTCTCCTGCCTTCTGCGTTGTTCTCCTGTTTCGCTGTCCACCTTCTCACCATTGCCCTAGGGTGTCCATTGTCTTTGAAGACCTTCCTAAGGCGGTTCTTCTCTTCCTTCATCTTCTGCCCCGAAGAACAAACTTTCTCCGCTCTCGACCACACCGTTTTGACCACACTTTTCTTTTGTGTCATCGTCGGAATTAAACTCTTTATACGACGAGTCCAGCGTTTACTTTCAACTAAACTATGGCACCTGGACTCCAGCTATTCTACACACACACACACACACACACACAAAACTACGGGCTAAAGGGGGGAGTCCTGGTCTGTTAAAGCGGTCTGTTCATAGACATGCAGACTTCACCGACAACAAGAGCTACAATGCAATTCATCTCGTCTTGAAACTCGTCAGTTGTCGAGTTGTCGGTGATGTATCACATCTTGATTATCTCGATAGGAATGGGGTCAAAAGCTTCAGAAATTACAGAAACGAGAAACCATGGCACAACTAATTTAGTTATAACAATATCAACTAAGAACAATTAATATCATTCGGGTTATCGGGAGCTGTCAGTAATTTGTACGACCACAAACAAACACATAATCGTACATCTATACCCAAAATCTTGGTATAGTATTAATATAATATTATTAATATTATTATTATTATTATCATTACTGAAAAAAAAAACGTTCAGTTATACCCTATGTACATATATAAGCGTGTGGGACAGACTACAACGATTGAAGCACCGAAAGCTTCCGGTCTTGCCACATTTCCATGAGTTTTCATATTTCGGTCGAAATATTTATTCTCCAGAAATTGTCCGTAGTTACCGAAGTCCCTTGCTTTAGTGTCCGTAGTTTCCCGGCTGTTTTATATACATATATATATATATATATATATATACATATATATATATATATAAGTGAAAAGGTGGTAGAGAAATACGGGTTAGAGCGAGAACACTGTATTACTGACGTTTCGACTACAAGTCTTCTTCAGAGTGACAGACAGTGTGTGTGTACATCATATATACTCTCTTTATGGCTCATCCGGCTGGACGTTTCAGCAAGTCGCATGCCGATTGGCCCGATACTCCCTCCTCCACAACCAATCTGGCGGCTGCAAATGACAAGTTAACGAACTCTTCTCTGTGGTTGCTGACCTTTCCCAGTGTTATGCACGCGGACTCGACCAGCTTTCTCATTCTCCTTTGAAGTCCGGTGCAGATAAGGCGTGCTTCTTCCCATTCTGGTAAATGTCCGTGTGTGTCCACATGTACTACCAGTGAATTTGAAGTCCTGTGATGTCGTAGGTCGTTCTTGTGTTCTCCTAGTCTTTTTGTCAACCCCCGTGACGTCTCACCGTAATATGTTGCAGGACATCCACTATGGTCTCAAACTGTCCGGAAATAGATTCAATTTGGAAGTAGGTAGAAACAACTTTGCAAACCGTGTAGTTAATGAATGGAATAAACTTCCTGCACAGGTAGTGCAATGTAGTTCAGTTCGAAGCTTTAAGAATCATTTAGATAAACACCTAAGTAAGATGCTGTAATGATTATAATTTATGTTATATTATTTGTTTTTGTTTTGTTATAATTTGTCTGTCTGATTTTCATTTATTATTAGTTATATGTCAATTTATAATCATTTACTATTTACCTTTTTGTTTGCATCCGACCTAGATATGGATCAAAAGGTCTCCTGTCGGCATGCTCCACCTTTGTAATATATATATATATGTATGTGTATATACATACATATATATATATATATATACATACATATATATACAGTATATTCATAAATATATATATATATATATATATATATATATATATATATACACGGTATGTACATATATATGTACACACTTATAAATATGAATATTTTGTATATATATATATATATACATATATATAATGTTATATACATGTATATTTTCGGTATATACATATGTGTACACCTATAAATATGAATATACTGTATATAAATATATATATATATATATAATGTTATATATATGTATATATACGGTATATACATATGTGTACACACCTATTGATATGAATATATTGTATATAAATATATTAACAAAATTTACTTCATCTCTACCTGAATTTGCATTTACATATTCAATTATGTGTGAGAGATAGCTATCTCGGAATGTTTATTTACTTCCATTCTTGTTTATGACTTCCTCTCCTTTCTCTTTGTTTATAGTCAGCAGTTTTCCATTATAATTTGGCTCTATTTCATGTATTATTTTGTTTTGAAGGATGACTTTCTTAACATTTCTTTGTCTCGTGTTGTATGCAGTTTCAAACAGTATTCTTCTGTTCCTCTCTTTAAGCAATGACCTGCTTTCTAATATAAGGATTCCTTTCGTTTTATATATTATTATAATATTATGGTATCTCCTTTATCTTCTTTCTCATTGTCGTCAACTTTTATTTCTTCAATCTCTTTGTATCAGACACTGTAGACTGGAAATCCATACTGTATTCCTTTGAAGACGATGAAGAAGAAAAACAGTATATCTTTTTTAACGTGTGAGTTCCATCCCACCACTTTACAGACTAGGCTGTCTGAGGTTCTATGTAATTAACTCCTTCAAGACAGAGACGTTCTTTATGGATCTCGGTCCGCGCGAAGACAGGCCATTTTTTTGCGGCGTCCGGTATAGGCGAGGGTGGATGCAGGCTAGACAGCGGACTCAATCAATCAAGGCACCATTTCAGCCAGAACTCTCTACCTCGGATGCACAGGACTGTACTTATTCGGAATAAAACACACAAATAAAACACCACATTGAAAAGATTACCATCTACATAGTTGTAAACATAACCATACATATAAAATATAAATTATACGAATGAATAAATGATTGATAATATAGTTGAATTTAAAATTGATTTGCACATCATACATATCATCTGATTATGCTGATTTATACTCGTTTGAACCAAGATGTTGTTAGAAAGCATATCAAAATTGTTTTCCTCTGTATATAATTTTGATTCTCTGCTCCCAGGCTGTATTACTATCTTTTAGTAATTTTTGGTCTTCCCTTTCTGCATCTAATTGTTTGTACTAGCAGTGAAATCTATAAAGCTTATTTATCATAACCACGGGTCTTGTCTAAATACGAATGCAAGGTTTCTAATGTTCCTTCGTCTTTTATTCTCCTTTGATGTTTGTCGGCGCACACAAACGTATTTATACACCTATTGATTTCTTTTGTTTGATTATTCATAATATGGAGCATGACTAGACCCAATCATGATCTCCGTGGGACCCGCTTGTTATCTCTTTTCTCCCCTCTTAAACTCGTCCCTTGTGTGTGTGCATATGTGTGTGTGTGTGTGTGTGTGTGTGTGTGTGTGTGTGTGTGTGTGTGTGTGTGTGTGTGTGTGTGTGTGTGTGTGTGTGTATGTGTGTGTCTGTGCCCGTGTGTATGTGCTTGTGTGTGTGTGCTTGTGTGGGTGGGTGTGCACGTGTGTGTATGTGTGCTTGTTCTGTGTGTGTGTGTACATGAGCATAAATATAATAGAATAGAATAGAATAGAATAGAATAAATTGGAATAGAATAGAATAGAATAGAATAATATGAAATATGATAGAATAGAATAGAACAAAGTTTATTTGCTGGGACCTTGTGAGAAAATTATGTAGATCATCTCTTTAAAAAACATATTATGTTCAACCCATGCCTATATATGTTTCATATTACACGTTATGTATATGACATGTTACACAATACACTTACAAGACACACGTATATATACTTCCATATACATATTAATAAATACGAAGACGACTATAATAATAAACACGATCTATCTATCTATCTATATATCTGCATACCAAAATGCCTCCTCTTTCCTCTTATAAGAAATAGTAGCCAGCAAGGGAATCTGCCCATCCTAACCCTATACTTCCGTTTACATATGAATAAATACAAACACGCCTATAATAATAAACACGATCTATCTATCTACCTATATATCTGCATACCAAAACGCCTTCTCTTTCCCCTTATAAGAAATAGTAGCCAGCAATGGAATCTGCCCAGCCCCTATACTTCCGTTTACATATGAATAAATACAATCACGCATATAATAACAAACACGATCTATCTATCTACATATCTGCATACCAAAACGCCTCTTAATTCCTCTTACAAGAAATAGTAGCCAACAAAGGAATATATATACCCTAACCCTATACTCCCGTATACATATGAACAAATATAATAATTAACCCGATCTATCTATCTACATATCTGCATACCAAAACGCCTCCTCTTTCCTCTTATAAGAGAGTAGCCAGCAAAGGAATCTACCCCAACCCATTCCCACTCCTATCCATCACCCATTTCGTTCCCTTTTATCTTACCTCTTTGTGGATGAAGGTTATCTAAACATACAGAACGCGGACCTTAAGAACAGAGCAAAATTCTCCAAGACATGCTAATTAGCTGTCAGCATTAACATTATGAACTTGTAAACTGTTATGTTACTCCTACAATGGTATGGTATATATCTTCTCCTTAATTTACAATATTTTGCATTTGACGAGCAAAAATTGAATGGTATGCCTGACCTACTAAATTATCATTCCATTTGGTACACATCCTGTTTTCTTTCTACACATTCCTATACCTGGCGGCAAATAGTAATTGTTAATTTGTTATTACTTGCTTGTAACTTCATTAGTTTTAATCTTTGGCGTTTTTATTTAATTTTTTTTTAAACAATATTTTTCCATGCACGATACATCATTGTA
>NC_134811.1:12796163-12798663 GCF_046742065.1 Oratosquilla oratoria
TCTGTCTGATTTTCATTTATTATTAGTTATATGTCAATTTATTATCATTTACTATTTACCTGTTTGTTTGTTATTCAACTATACCTATGCATTTATTTATGTATTTTATTTGTTATTTACATTATTATCGTTTTTATTTATTATTAATATGATTTTTTTTTTTTTTTTTTTTTTTTTGCATCCGACCTAGATATGGATCAAAAGGTCTCCTGTCGGCATGCTCCGCCTTTGTAATCCTTTGTAATCCTTTGTAAAACGATTAGACAACTTTATGGATGGGGATGACAGGTGGTGATGGATACGGAGCTGCCTAGTGTAGGCCTTATGGTCTTTTGCAGTCTCCTTTATTCTTATGTTCTTATGTTCATACTTAACCTAATTGAAAACAACGAGTGAGAGAAATAAAAACAGGTAAAAATACCAATGAAAACAACCGCAATTTAGTTTAAACAACCGCAATTTAGCCTAAACCTGCATCACCAAGTATGGCTGCACTGCAGACCGTTGTCTTACAAAGAAACAAAATAACTCATATGAACAGTCACAGAAATGAAATATCTTCCAACGTTTTTCCATTATCTGATACTAACTTAAATTATGATAGATGCTCACCTCGCGTAAACTTGATACTTGGATCATTTTCAGTCAAATAAGTAACAAAGGTTTAAGTTACAATACAAACACAGAGCGACTGACTTCGACACTAGTATCATCTTCCTTCAGAAGAGGTCTCCGCGTGACATTGTGAAAATGAACGAGTTTGTGGTATCTATACTTGAAGCTTTCACAAGCAACGTATATTTGCACGCAAGCCTAAGCTGACTGGCCACCCTATGTTTTCGGTGTCGTTGAAGCATATAATAATCAATCAATTAGATTCCTCTCGTAGAGAAAAAATGGTCAAATACTTTAAATTATTACTTCATTTAACAATAAATAATTTGATAAAGTGATAGATATATAAGCAAATAAATAGATAGGAATCAAATAAATAATCAGATGAATAGATAGATAAATAAACTTATTAATTAATCAATAGATGAATGAGTGTATAAATGAATTAATGGATGAATAAATATGTACATAAATAGATTTATCAATTGGTGAATAGATTAATGAACAAATAAACCGATAAATGAAGAAATAAATAAACAAGTGAATTAACAAATGGCTAAATAAATAATAATTAAATGCCAATACTCTGAAAGTAGGATTCAAACGCTTATCGATCTTTAGTGTGCAGTAAATTAAGGGATATACAGACGGCAACATTCCCTATTCTTTGGCAACTCAGCCGTATACGTTAACCGTTTGGATTTGACTAAGTGTGACCGCGTGCCAGTATAAACCCGTTCACGGTAATTAATTAAATGTATGTTTTGGATGCCGTCAGGTAATTTAATTCATCTTTATAACCCGCTAACCTGCTGTATAGGCTACTAACAACTCCACTAACACTTATGTGGCTGTTGTTTTTCATATCTTTTTATTGTTGCTAGTTGGGTTTATCATTGTCATAGTAGAAATCCTGTTGTGTATTCTAAGCGCGAACAATTGCATTTCTCGTTAAGGTAGGTATGTCGCCGTAGCGTATTCGGTGTTGATACCGCCTTGTGTACACGGAAAGTCTAACTCGCTCACCATTGACGACAGTTCTCCCTTGACCGAATTCTCCGAAAGACCCAAGGCCGAAGCTCACAGCTCTATATTTCAATACAACATTGAATATCACGCCCAAACCCGTTTCAGACGCTTTTAGTCCAGCTTTCAAAGTCTATGATGTGAATATACATACAAACATATACAAACTTATACACATATACATACGCGCGCACACAGACACACACACACACACACACACACACACACAATCACATGCACACACGCACTCATACACACGCGCGCACACAAACACGAACACACAGGCACACACACATGTAGATTTGTTTTTGATCTACATTGAGTTTGGAGGAGTTGAGATAAAAGAGTTGAGGTCTTGTCATTTTACTTTCCTCCTCCAGACTGCTCTACACTGGCGTCAGCGGCCACGGATTAGCGGATTCCATGTGCTAAGACATATCAGAGATCTACACTCCAGTCGAACATGGCCACTTCACGACTCTACATTCTGGTGGCGAGCGGTGGCTACGAAACTTCAATACTACCATTACTCCGAGGCAACAAATCTACATAAAATTAAGTAAATTTTATTTTAATCACAAGTATTTTCCAATAACACCATTGTTCCAACACTATGTGAATTTATCTTCATGTCAAAATTCTGTAATGTTCTTGTAATACTTCTTATCTTTCTTGAGCATTAATCTCACTTTTGTCAGTGCGTGGTATCTGAGCCGAGCATCTGTTGCAAGATGATTGAAGGGAATATTCAATCCTTTAGATGTCTAGCGTGCACACGCGCGCACGCACGCATTTAATACAAGATGGAACGTCTGACGTCTTCAGAGAACTCCTATAGTAACCCCTATTGTGTATGATC
>NC_134811.1:12801163-12816163 GCF_046742065.1 Oratosquilla oratoria
AGTGAGGTAACGCAGGCACTTGTGTTTTTGTTATTTAGTTAATAGGAATGGTATCGTGATTATCAGCCACCGACTGTTGTCCAATTAACGTTGATTTCTTAGAACTCGAAGACATCATGTGATATTTGAAGCAAGAACTGTTTTTGTTGTTAATCCCCATGTTGGTATATGATGACGTACTTCAGTAAGCTAATTTCAACATTCGGCATGATTATTTGTGACACAGTTATTGTCACGAACCTCTAGGCCTTTCTTGCAGTTCCCCCTAGAGTTCCAGATGTCTGGATCATGGACGAAGAACTCATTGATGTAGATGGACTTTCTCAAAGAAGGTTGGAAACCTTCTAGTCACAAGATCACGTAGAGGTAGGAGTTCAATAGCTCCTGGATTTCCTGTTAGACACGTAGGAACACCTGTTCCCCCCTTTTTTTTTTTTCTTTCTTTCTTTTTTATTGCCTTTGCTAGCCTGTCGAAGACGAAGACAGGGACTATTAAAAAAAAAAGAAAAAAAAAGGGGGGGGGGTGACCACTTCTTCGGATAGAAATAAGAGGTTTTGTTGAAAACCTGACAAGAACCGCTTTTGATACAACAGTATTGATCATCGAATAGGCATGAGTACTTTTTAGTAGATTTGGGTTGATGTTTGGTACTGATGCTCCTTAAACAGGTTTCAATCAACGCCTTGAGTAGACTTTGATAATGAAAATACGGATCTTCTGAATTTTTCGTTTCTTTCACTCTGTCAGTTTAATATGATGACGAAATAGCCAGATCTTCAGTGACTAGATTACTTTCGTTATCTACTTTTCCTGTCAAAGGTCATAAGACGGTGATATATATATCTAAGATCAAAGTACCTTTGGAAATTAAGGTAGTCTTTCAACAGCACCAACAGAAGATATTTATTACCTCTAATATCAAAATTTAATTCAAATTGTACCATACATGAGGTTGTTGTGGTTTTATTTCTTCAACGATTACCTTTCCTTTATAGATAGTTTAGAATTAATGGGTTACGATGTTCCTTTCTAGCTGTCCAATAGGGAACTCACCCTCTTCTTTATTATTTATTACTTTCAAGTTATTAACAGGGACTATCAAATAAGTTGGGTAATTCTGCCCCTAAAGTTTTTGCCTTCTGTATTTGTGAGTCTGACTGCCTGTCCTCTCTTTTTTGTCGTACTCATAGATTTTATACAGGTTTTCCACTAACTGCATTGGCTTTGCGTGATATTGGAATTCTGGCTTCTTCTCAGAATTCTGTTACTGGCCGGATTATTGTCACAGCACTGTCTGTCTTCCCGTCACCAATATGAAGGTGTAGGAACAATGAGGTATTTTGCCCTTTAAACGGTAGTTTTCTTCCCTCTGTTTCATCACTGGGTGCAAAGAAATAGTCCTTGGCCCGGTTTGCCATGGTCTCTATGGAATGCTTATCAATTAACATGAGAAAGGCAGCGCTGGAAGGGTTGCGTGCGCGCGTCAACCCACCCGCCCGGAGAGTTGAGCTCGACAAATCAGGAGACAAGTTCTCCAGGTAAATCACCAGTGTATCGCTCACTACGCGCGCGAGCGTGCACACACACACACACATACACACACACACACACACACGCACACACATACACAGACGCATGCATGCACGCACGCACACACACTAACTCACATACACACACACAGACACGCATACACACACCCACACCCACACCCACACATATATATATATATATATATATATATATATATGTATATACACAAACACAAACACACACACACACACACACACACACACATATATATATATATAGATATATATATATATACATATATATATACAGTATATATATATATATATTAGATAAGGTAGATGTAGTAGCACACGAGTAAAATACAATTCAAATCCACTATCGGAGAAAAATAAGCTAAGATACAGAGGAAAACGTATCAAAAGGTCAGTGGTCACCAGATTCTACCACCAGTTTGGCAGTCAAGAAATTTATCTCCAAGGAACAAAATGTCTTGAATCCATCAAGGGCATGTGACTTGAGGCTTCCGTAGTTCCCTTTTGTTGTAATTTTCCTCCATATATATATATTCTTGTTTCCTACTCTATGTATGTACCTGCTGAAGAGGACCATAGTCAGTGGTCGAAATATACGGTTTACTCTGTATCTCAGCTTATTTTTCTCCGACAGTGGGTGTAAGTTATATATTTATACATACATACATATATATATGTATATGCATATATGTATATGCATATATGTATATACATATACATATATATATACATATATATATATATATATATATATATACATACTGTAGAGAGAGAGAGAGAGAGAGAGAGAGAGAGAGAGAGAGAGAGAGAGAGAGAGAGATGGATAGACGGGATGACGGAATCGTGAGTAAAAATGGAAATATCCGTTGGGCAGGGAAAAAAAGAAGGCAAGAGATAGGTGTAGGTTGAAAATGGTTGTGAATTGACGATAAATCGACGCAGTCCGATGGGATTCCTCATCACCTCAATTTTTCCATGTTTATCTGTTATGACTCGTGACCTCTCAGTCCACTCGTGACCTCTCAGTCCACTCGTGACCTCTCAGTCCACTCGTGACCTCAGCTCAGTCCACTCGTGACCTCAGCTCAGTCCACTCGTGACCTCAGCTTCAGTCCACTCGTGACCTCAGCTCAGTCCACTCGTGACCTCAGCTCAGTCCGCTCGTGACCTCAGCTAGAGACCTCGTTTTTCTGCACAGACACCAGCTAGTGAATACCTGTGAATTTTATATCTCCGAATAGTGTTAAGTGATTGTGTTGTGTTTTTGTAATTGTATACGTATAGCGCTATACAGTTACAGATATAAGATAAAGTGCAGGGTTCTATTTAATTTCAAAACAGTTTTCTGTTACCGTATTCCAAAGGTAGGAGAAATAGTATAAGGTAAGCAGAGTAAGCTTCGCGTATTTAGTTTATTAGAGACAGCTTTGATTTTTTTGTTGTTGATTTGTATTTTCTCTTTGCCGTTTTTATTGCTAAAGGGGGAGCGAAATGGCTTGTGAAGGTTGCGTGAACCTAGAGGTCCGTCTCAGGATGTGTGAGGAGGAAATTCGGCTTCTCAGGAGTGCGCTCCGTGAGAAGAGTGAACCCTCCCCACAACCCAAAGAGCGTTCCACTTCTTCACCTACTGTCACTGCCATGAGCGAGTGGCGCTCCGTGGGGTCCCGTTTGTCGAGCCCGCGTTCGGTAGACGTGTGCCCTGTGGAGCAACCGCTGGCTCTAGTCAATCGTTTTGCTCTACTGGAGGATGAAGTGGCTGAAAACCAGGAGTTCTTGGTGGTGGGGGACTCCATGGTTCGAGGCTATGACGACATCCTGCAGCGAAAGACTAAGCGACGTTGCAAGCTTGTATGTCAACCGGGCCGTGGGATCGTTGATTGTACCCGGTCCATCAGGGAGCAAGGACGGAAGAACACGGTTACGATTGTACATACGGGTAGTAACGATGTAGGTAGGGTGAGATCAGAGGAGCTTGTTCGGAATTACAAGGTCCTCCTTCAGGAGATGAAGGAACGTGGGAGCCGTCACGTAGTCTGTGGGATCCTCCCGAGGATCTACGCAGGTTCGTGTTGGAACAGTAGAGCCATAGGGATCAATGATAGGATATCGCAGTTGTGCACACAATTGGGATACCACTTTCTTGATCCTTGGTATCTCTTTTCTAGGCGCCATGACCTTTACGCTTCTGATGGGATCCACCTTACCCGCAGAGGCAAAGATGTTCTTACAAACCTCATTGTGGGAGTTTGTAATGAACCAGCTCCTTTTTTAGGGTAGAAGGCCAAAGGGAAGGGGAAATAGAATGTACTTGGGAAAACAGTGTAGACATACATACATACATATACCAAGGCTTTTTCCCCCTTCCAAGGGAGGTAGCCAAAAAGGGAAAGGCATAAAAAACACTCCCACCCATTTCATCCCTAAATACACTCCACACCCCTCCCACCCTTCCTCTCATCTGAGCACCTCCTGGATGACGGGTCATCCCTGCACCCTGCCCACCGCCCTGGGTCAGAAGCAGTGTCGCAAGACACAGTACATCCACAGCAAGGCCGCTTCATTTAATCGGCGACCCCCCTCTCCGTCCCCCTTTGCATATAAGGAGAGGACGGGGAGAAATCCCTTCGGGCTGCGTCAAAATTTACTCACACATACTACCCCACCCCCCACCCCCCACCCCCCCCGCCCAAATAGAATGTACTTGGGAAAACAGTGTAGAGTATAGCATTAATGTAGAACAATGTACCAGTATAGGACAAAATATAATTTTAGGATATAATGTCGCTAGAGGACGAAATGTCACATTAGGATATAATGTCATAGGACAAAATGTCGCAATGGGATATAATGACAGTGGAGGACAAAAGATCACGATGGGAAGTAATGATAAAGGAGAACAAAATATCACGATAGGATGTAATGATAATGGAGGAGAAAATATCACGGTAGGATATAATGTCATTGAAGGCCAAAATGTAATTTTAGGAAGGGATACCGGACAGAATGTCAATGAAGGCCAAAATATCATGATAGGATGTAATATCGCTAGAGGACGAAATGACACATTAGGATGTAATGTCTTAGGACAAAATGTCACAATGGGATGTAATGACAGTGGAGGACAAAAGATCACGATGGGAAATAATGATAGTGGAGAACAAAATATCACGATAGGATGTAATGATAATGGAGGAGAAAATATCACGGTAGGATATAATGTCAGTGAAGAACAAAATATAATTTTAGGAAGAGATACCGGACAGAATGTCAATGAAGGCCAAAATATCAAGATAGGATGTAATGACAGTGGAAGACAAAAGATCACGATGGGATGTAATTATAGTGGAGGAAAAAATATCACGGTAGGATATAATGTCACTGGAGGACAAAATATAATTTTAGAAAGGGATGCCGGACATAATGTCACTGAACGACGGGAGGCCGGCGTGAATCACGGTGACGTAGGGGGACAAAATGTACAAAATAGATCGGATGACCGTAATCGACCAGATGTCCGTGATGGGGGAAATGTTAATTTTGATAGGAGAAATGTTAATGAGGCATTGAATGTCAATGAAGGACCAAATAATAATAATATAGAGCAAGGCATAAATAAAAAACAAAATGATAATATAAGACATGATATTGAAACTCAAAATGTGTCAAAAAGAAATAATCAGGAGTTTCTTAAAACTATGTACTTTAATGCTCGTAGTATTAGGAACAAATTTCAAGAAATACAGGCGTATGTCAAAAGCGAAAATCTCGATATGATAGGAATAACTGAGACATGGTTAAATGGTACAGAGTTCGAAGCTGAATTTAATATTGCGGGATTTAAACACTTTCATCAGGATAGAAACCACAAGAAAGGTGGGGGTGTTCTATTGTACGTTAAAAACAATGTTCATGCTTGTGTTTTAGAGAAAGTGAAACAGGATGCATATGACAGTTTGTGGGTTGAGTTAACCCAAACAAATGGACAAAAAATGAATATAGGTGTAATATATAGGCCAAAGACATTATCATTAGCAGACGACAAACTGTTATTTCAAGAACTGTCTAGTTTCTGCAACCGGGATTTATTGATAATGGGTGATTTCAATTTTACTGACATTGATTGGATGACCCTTGAACATGGCCATATAGGTAGTCGCTTGATTGATTTTCTTGGTGACAATTACATAATTCAGCATGTAAAAGAGCCCACAAGATATGGAAACTTACTCGATTTATTGATCACTAGCCGCGAAAGCATGGCAACTGATGTAGAAGTCGGTGAATCTGTTGCAAATAGCGATCACAACTTAGTCAGATTCAAACTCCTAAACAATTTTAGAATAGATACTTGTGCTTCTAAAATACCCGATTTCAGTAAAGCTCAGTTCATAGAACTACGTCAGGAGCTTCAGCTTACAGATTGGGAGGAAAAATTAAACGAAAGGCCTGTAGATCAGATGTGGGAAATATTTCAAAATACGCTCACTAAGATGATTCAAACTTACATTCCTTTTAAGGACAGACGTCCCCCAAATCAGGCTCGCCCAAAGTGGCTCGACAAAGAAACTGAAAAAAGTATTGCTAAAAAGAGACAGGCTTATAAGAAATATAAGTGCTCGGGTGCATCTAATGACTATGAAAGTTATGTATCAATACAGAGAGATTTAAAAAAGACAATAAGAAAAAGAAAACGACAATACGAAATGAACATCGCTGAGAAATCCAAAGAGAATCCCAAAGAATTCTATAGTTACATTAGAGATAAAAAGGTTGTTAGGAATCACATTGGTCCTCTATTATCTGCTGACGGTCAACTTGAATATTCAAATGAAGGAATGTGTAATCTCTTAAACAATTATTTTAGCTCGGTATTCGTAAACGAAACACCTCAAAGTGAATTCCAAACTGAAACCTGTGAAAAGTCTGGGGTAAACTTACTCACTACGGTAAATATAACAAAAGAAACAATTAAAAGGTGTATAGACAAACTCAAAGTTAATAAAACACCAGGGCCTGACGGTTGGCATCCAAGAATCTTAAAGGAAATGAAAAATGAGATTGTTGTTCCATTAGAAATTATTTTCAAGAAATCCATCATATCCGGAGATGTCCCAAGAGAATGGAAGCTAGCTAACGTTACTCCCATATTCAAAAAAGGTGACAAAAAGAAACCAAATAACTATAGGCCTATTAGTTTGACTTCGATCGTAGGAAAAATAATGGAAACTATCATCAGAGATGCTATCGAATATCATTTAGAAAGTAACCGTTTGATAAATGATAGCCAACATGGTTTCAGACGGAAACGTTCTTGCGTGACTAACTTACTCGAATTCTACAACACAGTTGTCTCGAATTATGACAAAAGAAACAATATAGATTTAATATATCTAGACTTTGCAAAAGCTTTTGATACCGTCCCACACGAAAGACTACTTACTAAATTAGCTTTGCATGGAATAAGTGGTAGCCTATTAGGTTGGACTAGTAATTGGTTGAAAGGTCGAAAACAGAGAGTTGTTTTAAATGGAAAAACTTCTGGATGGAATAGTGTTGCAAGTGGAGTTCCTCAGGGTTCCGTTCTTGGGCCACTTCTATTCATAGTATATATAAATGATATAGACCATGGACTAAAATCTACTGTTTCCAAATTTGCTGATGATACAAAACTGTGCGGAGTGGCAAATGATCACTCAAACCAATTAGATATTCAAGAAGATTTAGATAAATTACAGCAATGGTCTGAAAAGTGGCTAATGAAATTTAACGCAAGTAAATGCAAGGTAATGCACATAGGTAAAAATAACAGCAAGTACGATTACAAGTTATTTGGAAATTCGTTAACAAAAGTGGATAGTGAAAAAGATCTCGGCGTAATTATCAGTAACGACCTCAAATCATCCAAGCAGTGTATTTCAGCCTCTGAGAAAGCAAATAAGATTCTGGGATTGATTGCGCGATCTTTTGATTTCAAAAGTCCATCACTCATTAACAAGCTATATAAATCGTTAGTTCGTCCACATTTGGAATATGCTGTTTCCGTATGGTCACCGAATCTCATTAAAGACATTGACAGACTGGAAAAAGTACAACGGCGAGCCACAAAACTGATTCCAAATATCAAAAATAAATCATACGAAAATCGACTTAAGCACATGAATCTGTTTTCCCTAAAAAAGCGTAGACTCAGAGGTGACTTGATACAGGTCTTTAAGATTTTAAAGGGAATTGACAACATCAAAAGTGACCAAATTTTCACATTGAATGAGAATCAGACAAGAAACAATGGTCTCAAACTGTCCGGAAATAGATTCAATTTGGAAGTAGGTAGAAACAACTTTGCCAACCGTGTAGTTAATGAATGGAATAAACTTCCTGCACAGGTAGTGCAATGTAGTTCAGTTCGAAGCTTTAAGAATCATTTAGATAAATACCTAAGTAAGATGCTGTAATTATTATAATTTATGTTATATTATTTGTTTTTGTTTTGTTATAATTTGTCTGTCTGATTTTCATTTATTATTAGTTATATGTCAATTTATTATCATTTACTATTTACCTGTTTGTTTGTTATTCAACTATACCAATGCATTTATTTATGTATTTTAATTGTTATTTACATTGTTATAGTTTTAATTTATTATTAATATGATTTTTTTTTTTTTTTTTTTTTTTTTTTTTTTTTTTTTTTTTTTTTTTTTTTTTTTTTTTTTTTTTTTTTCATCCGACCTAGATATGGATCAAAAGGTCTCCTGTCGGCATGCTTTGCCTTTGTAATCCTTTGTAATAATCCGGACTGTGGGTGGGAGATAGGGATGTCTCTTCATCCATGAAGAGCCATCGTGTGAGGGAAACAAATGGGCAACGGAAACTAGTGGGATGAGTTGAGGTTAGTGCATATCTTGGCCGGCAACCTGTCACCTGAAAAAACATATCGGCAGGATTGTGGTAGGAAGGCATGGACTTTTGCAAAAGGTTGAATTGTTTTTCACTAAATGGATGAACAGACACACACAGATGTATATTAGTATATATGCATATTATATATATATATATATATATATATATATATATATATATATATATAGATCTGTGTGGGTGGGTGGGTGGGTGTGGGTGGGTATGTGTGTGTGTTTTTATCGATAGTTTCAACAGAAGAAGAAGTGAACAATGTCCTTTGGCTAGCTGAACAGAAATCTGTTGTTACTGTAGAAAAGAAAGCTTAGAAATTGATACAACAAAAATTCACCTCATAGGAACTCTATTGCAAAACAAATAAAAAATTAAAGAGACAGGCTCTGTTAATGATAACGCACGGCCTGGTAGGCCAAGCGTCACTGAAGAAAGTGTAACATTCATAGAAGAAGCCTTTACCTCAAGTCTAAGAAAATCGATAAGACGAGCATCACTAGAGTTGAGGGTTTCAGGGCCTTCTTTACATAGAATTCTGCATTCAAGACTTCACAATTACATCAAATATTGTTGGAAGAGGACTAGTATGAACGACTCATGTTCTGTCAGCGGTTCAATGAAGAAATGAGCATTTCTGAGTAGTTTAATGTTCTCTGATGAAGCAATATTTCACATTAGTGTCAAGGTCGACAGGCATAATTGTCAAGTTTGGGAAAATTGAAATCCAAATGAGTTTGTTGAGCAAGAAAGTAAATGTGTGGTGTGCTTTGGAAGAAAATCTAGTAATTGGACCATTCTTTTTTAAAGATCGTGTTACTAATGATGCCAACTTCATAGATATGCTACATAATTACTTTACTCCTCAGCTTGAACAAGGAGGACTGATAGAGAACACAGTGTTTCAACAACATGGTGCTCCTTTCTCATCCTCTCTTCTCTAAATGACAAAGTTACCAACTGATGGATTGGAAGAGATGGACCAATTTCTTGACCTTCATGTTCGCCAGACTTGACTTCATTAGATCTATTTTAATGGAGACATGTAAAAACAATTGTGTATACAATATAACCTTGTCCATTAGAAGATATAAAAGCTAAAATATTTAATGTGACTTCGGGCATTATTGCAAATAATTTGGCAAAGATTTTTAGTGAACTACAAAATGTATTACCCGCTGTATTACTAACGATTGTAAACATGTTGATGCTTAAAAAGAACTATCAAAATTAAGTTGTTCCTATCTAGTTTAATATATACATATATCATATATATGTATATATATTATAGATATGTATATATATATATATATATATGTATATATATATATATATATATACATATATATATATATATATATATATATATATAAATATATATATATATATATATATATATATATATATATACATATATATATATATATATATATATATATGTGTATATATGTATATATATATATATATATATATATATATATATATATGCTTCTAGGGCACAGGTTTTCACGTAAACAATTCTGATTAAAGTCAACTGCGCTAATAGCTTTGGCTATTTTAAGATACAACTTCTTCAGTTTGAAGAATACCTTTTTTTCTCCATAGTTCAAAGTATGAACAAAATCATTCATGATGTCAATTCCATGGATAAGGTGTAGAAATAGGCGCTGATGAATGCCGAAATATATAATAATATTATGTAACAGTACAAAAAGCTGTGTGTGTGTGTGTGTGTGTGTGTGTGTACATATCTATATATATATATATATATATGCAGTAAGCTTCGTAATACTTATTGTATATCCTTCTTATCACATATACTATAAAAAAAATTAAAGTGACAGACTTTTTGGACACAAGGCACACACACGCACACACACACACACACACACATATATATATATATATATATATATATATATATATATATATATATATATATATATATATATACATATTTTGTGTAAGCGTGCATGTATGTGTGTCTGTTTGTGTGTGTATGTGCGTAATGATAGTAATAATAATGATGATGATAATAATGATGATAATAAAAATAATAATAATGAAAATAATAACAATAACAATAATATTAATAATAATAATAATAATAATAATAACAACAATAATAATAGTATTAACAATAATAATGATAAAAATAATAACAATAATAATAATAACAAAAATAATAACAATAATAATAATAATAATAATGATTATGACAATAACAATAATACATACATACATACATACATATACCAAAGCTTTTTCCCCCTTTCAAGGGAGGTATAATAATAATAAATGATTTATTACATCAACAGCGATACGGAGATACACTGACATCATACAATTTGTCTAAATCTTGGAACTAGGCTAATATAGGTTCATAATGTGCAGGACGTTGTTCCACTGCGATAACCACTCTCATTATCAATAACCGGGTGTTCTATACATTGCCAATGACGATAAAGTCGTAGGTCGTCCTTTTGATGGTGGTTCCCACACGACGACAGAATTTATATTTTATTGTTGGTGGAAGCCGAGAGATTTGACCTTACTAAGCCTGATTCCCCCTGGGTACGTTCGCGGTTAATGCGGTGAGTCAGCACCGCTCTCTACCCCCTCGAGTTGCTTTGTAATGAACACAAGTCACTTCCTCCGTGCTGCTGGTTGCTGAAGAGGGTGGATAACCGCAACTTAGTTCCAATTTGTATTACTGGGTCGGTGCAATGGAGAGCTGCACGTTATATCATATCACTAACAATAGGTCCCATAAGTCTAGTGGGGTGAGTTCAACAGACTGACCTTAGACTGCTACCAATAGCGCCATTGTTAACCCGAGAGGCAGGAGGTCTGTCCCGCACGGCTGCCAGAGCTCAAGTGTGTGTGTGTGTGTGTGTGTGTGTGTGTGTGTGTGTGTGTATGTGTGCGTGTGTGTGTGCGTTTGTATTTGTATTAGTGTGTGTGTGCGTATTTGTGTTAGTGTGTGTGTGCGTGTGTATGTACATAAGTGCGTGTGTGCATGTGTGTGTGTGTATGTGTTGTGCGCGTGTGTGTGTGTGCGCGTGCATGTGTATGTGTGTGTTTGTGTGCGCGCGCGTGCTTGTGTATGTGCGTGTGTGTGTGTGTTTATGTGTGTGTGAGTTTGCGTGTGTGTGTGTGTACATAGATAAAGGAAGTTACACTATGAGGCGCTTAACTGCGGCCGAAGCTGTCATTTATGATCAAGGTACTGACGCAAGAGATGTGCCAGTCACTGTCAGCCGTCAGTAACTTAATCCGAAACCTCAAGTCACGAGATGAGTTCGAAGCTCACTACAACACGATGTTTATTTTTGCAATGGTCAGGATATTCTACCCAGCTGATGCAACTTCTTCAGGACCGCAAAAGAACGAGTTAATTCACTCTTTATCTTTGTGTTACTACTTGTGTCTTCATTATCGTTGCTGCCAGGAGATTCTACTCAGCTAAGTGAAACAAACTGACAAAGGTGAATAAGACAAAATTAAGATATTTTCATAAGAAGGTGTCTGGTTGAAGCCGGGGAGGCCAATCTTCCTGAAGATCCCACAGAAGTCTTCGTTGTCACGAGGTGAACACACACACACAAGAACACAAGAACAAAGGAGACTGCAATAGACTACAAGGACCACACTAGGCAGCTCCGTATCCATCACCCCTGTCATCCCCATCCATAAAGTTGTCTAATCGTTTTTTAAAACAACTGATAGTTTCAGCGCTTACTACATGGTTACTATGTTTATTCCATTCATCGACCACCCTATTTGTAAACCAATTCTTGCCTATTTCCTTCTTAAATCTAAATTTGTCCAGTTTATATCCATTACTGCGAGTCCTGTCCTGTTGAGAACGAAGCCGAACATTCCTTGGCAGCTTATACGGCGAAGGTTGCGAAAAATTAATGAGAATAGGTACTTTGGCAATTGTATATGTTGTCGTGGTATTGCAGTGGTGAGTGGTAAAGAAGAAGAAGAACGAGGATAAAGAGAAATAGGAAAATAACAAAAATAATATAGCGCATAAGAGGAAAAAGAAAGAAAAGAAGAAGAATATAGGAGGTATTATAAAAGAAAAGTAACAAAAAAAAACAAGAAGATGGAAGATGAAGAAGAACAAGAAGACGAAGACAAAGAAGAAGGAGAGGAAGAAGATGACGAAGAAGAAGAAGAAAAAGAAGATGAGGAAGAAGAAGAAGACGACGAAGAAGATGAAGAAGAAGACGAAGAAGATGACGAAGAAGAAGAAGAAAAAGAAGATGAGGAAGAAGAAGAAGAAGAAGACGACGAAGAAGATGAAGAAGAAGAAGACGGAGATGAAGAAAAAGAAGTTATAGAAGAAAGAAGACAGAAGAAGAAGAAAGAAGAAGAAGAAGAAAGTAGAAGTAGAAGAAGAAGAAGAAAAAGAGGAAGAAGTAAAACACGTTAAAATTGAAAGGAGGTCAAACTTCCAATACATTTTTTTCCCCCGAAACCACATCTTGGATATATTTAGCAAATGGAGCGAACTGAAGCGTCTTCAGATTTCTGGCAACTAGGGTCACATTTTCTGTAAAATCAGCTCGTCCGTTTTCTTAATGGGGGTCGACGCTCCATCAAATGGTCCGTCTTGGTGCTCTATGAAACGCTTCTCGTCCTCCACCATTTTTTTTTTCTTATACAGTTAATAAAATTTATTTCTCCTTTAAGAATACATGTATACTATACTAAACTATATCATATGTATATGTTTATATATGTGTGTATATATATATATATATATATATATATATATATATATATATATATAAATTATCAACCACAATGCACTTTAATTCTAAGCCATATAGGCGCATGCAGAAATTGTAACGTGGTACGTCCGTTACAATTTCTGCATGCGCCTATATGGCTTAGAATTAAAGTGCATTGTGGTTTATAGAAATGTATCGCTAATCACTGGGACCCATTCAGTGTTGTATATATATATATATATATATATATATATATATATATATATATATATATATATATATATATATATACACAAATATATATATACACACACACACACACACACACACATATATATATATATATATATATATATATATATATTTGGATGATGGAGAACATATATACAGGGGAAGGCTCGGAACCCTATACACTCTAACGTTTCGTTCGCGTAGAACTTCTTCAGAGAGTGTATGTAGAACTGCAATTGGAGTTTATGTACTAAATCTAATTATCTTTTCGGACACTTGGGAAAGGTCGTTTTACTGGCGTGTTTTAGAATTAAAATACTAGTTTCTTTAGCTAAATTGATAAACCCTCCTCGATGATTCGATGAGTTATTAGTAGAAATATATGCTGATTCAACAATTCTTCTAGTGAATTTATCAAAACCTTTATGTAGCACTTCAGCTTCTCTCCAGTTTGGTAAATGATCAAATTTTTCCGCATGAACTACTAAAGAATTAGATGTCCTATGTGCTTTTATGTCGTTTTTATGTTCATAAATTCTTTTTTCTAATCCTCTTGACGATTCGCCATAATAAGCCATTGAGCAACTATTGCACGGGATTTTGTATACGACGCTGTTTTCGGAATTGGTTCTCTTTTCAGAAGTCTTTATTAAATCACCTATCCTCTTGTTAGTTATTTTAGCTATGTTTATACCCGATTTTGTTAAATATTTGTCTATTATTGGTGACGTTTCTGAGCCAGGTACTGATATAAAATTTGTATTATTTTTATTTTTATCATTTCTCTCTTTCTTTCCGCGATTGTAAATATTTATTGCTTTTCTTTTTGTTCTTTTCAACATTCCCTCTGGATATCCAAGTTTGTCAAAGGTTTTCATAATGTAATCAAATTCGCCTTCTAGGTATTCATTACTACAGATTCGTAGTGCCCTGAGAAAAAATCCTATTACTATACCACTCTTTGTCCTATCATCATGTGCGGAGAAGTAATGTACTAAATCCTCTTTGTTTGTTTCCTTTCTGTATACTGAGAAAGTTACAGTGTAACTTTCTCAGTATACAGAAAGGAAACAAACAAAGAGGATTTAGTACATTACTTCTCCGCACATGATGATAGGACAAAGAGTGGTATAGTAATAGGATTTTTTCTCAGGGCACTACGAATCTGTAGTAATGAATACCTAGAAGGCGAATTTGATTACATTATGAAAACCTTTGACAAACTTGGATATCCAGAGGGAATGTTGAAAAGAACAAAAAGAAAAGCAATAAATATTTACAATCGCGGAAAGAAAGAGAGAAATGATAAAAATAAAAATAATACAAATTTTATATCAGTACCTGGCTCAGAAACGTCACCAATAATAGACAAATATTTAACAAAATCGGGTATAAACATAGCTAAAATAACTAACAAGAGGATAGGTGATTTAATAAAGACTTCTGAAAAGAGAACCAATTCCGAAAACAGCGTCGTATACAAAATCCCGTGCAATAGTTGCTCAATGGCTTATTATGGCGAATCGTCAAGAGGATTAGAAAAAAGAATTTA
>NC_134811.1:12818663-12828663 GCF_046742065.1 Oratosquilla oratoria
TTATTCACTTTTCTTCTTAGGATATATGCCCCGTGGGGCTACAGGGAGAAGGATGCCTAGTCCCTCTCTCCGTCCCTTTCTTCTCGCCTCTTACGATCCAAGTGGGATACTTAGTGGCAGTATTCTTTTCCCCCACCAGAGGGAATTCCCCCATCACAGAAAGAGAATACTCAGAGAAATGGTACAGGACAGCAACAAGGGGTTGGGGGACAGCATAACTGAGGGACAGTCGTAGTATAAAAGTGTCATCATTTCTCCCCGTCCTCTACTTATATGCAAGGGGGGACGGAGAGGGGGGGTCGCCGATTAAATGAAGCGGCCTTGCTGTGGATGTGCTGTGTCTTGCGACACTGCTTCTGACCCAGGGCGGTGGGCAGGGTGCAGGGATGACCCGTCATCCAGGAGGTGCTCAGATGAGAGGGAGGGTGGGAGGGGTGTGGAGTGTATTCAGGGATGAAATGGGTGGGAGTGTTTTTATGCCTTTCCCTTTTTGGCTACCTCCCTTGGAAGGGGGAAAAAGCCTTGGTATATGTATGTATGTATGTATTATTATTATTATTGTTGTTATTATTTTTATTATCATTATTATTTTTATCATTATCATAATTTCATTATTATTATTATTATTATTATTATTATCATTATTGGCTACCTCCCTTGTAAGGGTGAAAAAAGGCTTTGGTATATGTATGTATATATGTATGTGTTACTATTATTATTATTATTGTTATCAATATTTTTATTCTCTATTAGCATTGTTAGCATTGTCAATATTATTATTATTGGTAGTAGTAGTCGTAGCATATTGCTAATGTTAATTAATCATTACTACTATCTTTTAAACAATATATTTAGCATTCGGTGGTTTCCACACTTGTCACCAACTCAGGCAATGCTGGGGTGTAGTAAGGTCTGTTTCATGTATAAATGTCTACAACTCATTACAGCATATCTGCGAAACTAGTCAGGAATAATCTCAGACTAAGACATCTGTGTTTCCTACTCTCACTTACGTCATATATATATATATATATATATATATATATATATATATATATATATATATATATATATATATATGCAGAAAACCACTAGGAAAATAACAGAAAAGAGACCGAGCGCTTTCGTCTATTCAGACATTTTCAAGGTGTCTGAATAAACGACAGCGCTCGGCCTCCTTTCTCTTATTTTCCTAGCGGTTTTCTGCATAATTAGAATCACGCGTTCAAGCGATTTCTTCTGCATATATATATATATATATATATATATATATATATATATATATATATATATATATATATCCCCTTTGCAATACATATAGGCCTTTTTCAGTAGTTTTTCTTTTCTAAAAGAAATCACAACAACAGGGGAAGAGCGAAGACATACTTTGATTAGGACATCCCTCTCGAAACGGAAAAAAAAAAAAAAGTTCATTAGTATATTAGATTTACATTTCCAATTTTCATTTTGGGCGGTAAAATTAGAATATTTTTTGTTGACTTTGCATACGTCCTTAGTCCTACTGACATGGAAGAGGTTTTTACCAAATCTGAGATTTATACTGTGATATATAAAGGTTACGAAAACTTTACTGAAGCGGAAATAAAGTATAATGATAATAATATTATTATATATATTTTTGATAAAACATTTATAATGGCTCTTTTTCATAATGGAATAGAAAAAAATCAAAGGTTAAAACTTAACTTTAAAACAATCAAAGGTTAAAATCAAAGGTTAAAACTTATCTTTAAAACAATCATTTTAACTACATTGGTTATTTTTTTTTAAAGCAAACGTGTGCCCTACACATATTTTTCTGATATTTTGAATACAGACCATATACACGAATAGAACAAAGGGGATGAACGAAGTGATAGACAAGGGATAAAGCTCATTTGTATTTTACGTTCGACTGATTTCTGACTCCTTCCCAATTACATTTCCATGTTGATTTTTTCAACGATGAAATAATTCTTTCACTATTACTAAATGTCTTAGATAAAGATATAGTCTATAGACTTATACTGGCACACATTTTCAAATATTACACAAACATACACAAACACAACCACAGGCATACACTCACACCTACATCCACACACACACACACACACACTTACACACACACACACATGCACATGATTTGTTAGCATCAAATCCGGCTATATGGGCATGTGACCTCTGAACTCATTATGAAAGACTCAAGCCATTAATAGCTGTCATCCATTAGAATTTCATTGCTATCTAATCTTCAACTTGTCACCCTTTTTTAAATAAAGAATGAATATGAATGTGAATGCATAAATATATATATATATATATATATATATTTATATATATATATATATATATATATATATATATATATATATATATATATATATATATGTGTGTGTGTGTGTGTGTGTGTGTGTGTGTGTGTGTGTGTATACACACATATAAAAAAATCATAATATATATACATATACATATATGTATATATACATACACACACTATATATATATATATATATATATATATATATATATGTATATATATATATATATATACGCACATATACATACATACTTGCATTCAAAAAAGTGAATAAGCTCGCTTCCCTCATCCATATTTTCTAGGTTCTAAGAGAGGGTCCGTAATGTTAACTATTGTGAACTTCAAAATTTCCCGTAGCAGTGAATATATTTGATGGAACTTTGCATATCTCTTTTTCCCGATTATTCCAGCATGTGTGTCAGGTCCCTTTGAAAATGGCTGAGATGAACTTCAGTATAGACATTTCATCTTCACCTCTGCCGTCCCGCGAGATCCCCTTCCCCCCACCTCTTCGTTTCTCGTTTTACTCCTCCTCCCTAGTAACAATCCCCTCTTCTGCCCCCTCCTCTTCTCTCCCTTCCTCTTCTTTCCCATCCTCTTTTCTTCCCCTTCCTCCTCCCTTACTCTCTTCACTTCTATTTTCCTATTCCCTACACTAGTTTTCACTTCTATTCCTCCTTTTAGAATGATGTTATGTGTTGTTTCTTGCGTGTTGTACTTGGGTTGGTGTATCCCAAACAGTAATGGAAAGTACCAGGATCCTCTTGAAAAGTTGTGTATAACTTGCACCTGTATAGGATTATATAAGTTGCATGTTACGTGTTGTAAGCTGTAACTTATAGCAGGAGATTCCAAGTGTAAAACAGCATATGTGGGCTCATTTGAAAGAAGTTGCATTAGTTTAAGAAAAGGAGTTGCATGTTGAGTGCTGCATGTTGCGTGTTGCAAAGTGTAATGTGCATCAGCAGATCCCTCGTAAAAAGGTGAATATGTGGACCAATTTGCAGCTGGGTAGATGCAGCCGTTCGGAAGGATCTTGCGTGGAGTCCATGCACACATACACACACAAACATACATACACACAAACATACATACACACACGCACACACGCACACACACACACACACACACACACACACATATATATATATATATATATATATATATAACTGTATATGTATATTGCGTGTGTGTGTGTGTGTGTGTGTGTGTGTGTGTGTGTGTGTGTGTGTGTGTGTGTGTGTGTGTGTGTGTTTGTTTGAGTGTATGTGTGTGTGTGTGTGTGTTTGTTTGAGTGTATGTGTGTGTGTGTGTGTGTGTGTGTGTGTGTGTGTGTGTGTGTGTGTGTGTGTGTGTGTGTGTGTATGTGTGTGGGCGGGCGTGTGTGTGTGTATGTGTTTGTGTGTGTGTGCGTGTGTGTGTATGTGTGTGTGTGTATGTGTGTGTGTGTTTGTGTATGTGTGCGTGTGCGTATGTGTGTGTGCGGGCGTGTGTGTGTGTATGTGTGTGTGTGTGTGTGTGTGTGTATGTGTTGCGCGTGTGTGTGTGTTGCGTGTGTGTGTGTGTGTGTGTGTGTGTGTGTGTGTGTGTGTGTGTCTGTCTGTGTTGCGTGTGTGTGTGTGTTGTGTGTGTGTATGTGTGTGTGCGTGCGCGCGTGTGTGTGTGTGTGTGTGTGTGTGTGTGTGTGTGTGTGTGTGTGTGTGCGTATGTGTGTGTGTGCGCGTGTGTGCACATGCATCTGTATGTGTCTGTTGTAACTTGATTTAATTATTATGTTATATGTATGAATGTTAATTCTTTTATATTGTATATTTATCATCAGGTATTATGTACAATAATTTTGTTTTTCTACTGGTATGTTTGCATGTAAGTGCAAACTGCACCAATATTATATGCAGTCTTATGTATATTATGAAAATTATATAAATACCTGTCACAAGTCTCATCCACTCCCGGTCTCCTCCTCACCTAATCGTTGCTCACTCTATCCAACCTTGTAACCCCTTTCATACTTCTCAGACATTTCATCTCAAACACATTTAAGCTTTTCCTCTCTGCCTCTCTTAAATTTCAAGTCTCTACCCCATACAATACCATCGGCACAATCACCCCTTCATACAATCTCATCTTTGCATCCATTCCCAGCTGTCTATTTCTCATAACACTTTTTGGGTCTCCCAAGGCATTTATTTGCCTCTCTCAATCTACAATTTACCTCCACCTCCACTCCTCCCTTTCCTGCTGCATGTGACCCCAAATACCTAAAACTATCCACTTCCTCCATCCTCTAATCTTTTAGAATTACTTTCAACTCGCTAGCATCCTCTACCTTTGTACATCTCATCACTTTGCTCTTACCCACATTTACCTTCAACTTTCTCCTATCGCATACTTTCCCAAACTCCGTCACTATCTTCCTAAATTCCTCCACTGACCCTACTACAACCGCAGTGTCGTCAGCAAACAACAACTGGCTCACCTCCCACGTTTCTCCATTTTCTTTTAACAATATTTAATCCCCTGTCCATTGTCCTCGCATTTACCTCACGCAGTGCGCGCACCATGTATACATAGAAATATCTTTTTAATATATATGTCTTTACTTTTTCACCACCATGGGTCTCTGGGCAGTCGTCCCTCAATCTACTTCCTTCCACCCTCCACTGCCCTTTACCCTCCTTCCCGCCCTTTTCAACTCTATCACTCTCCTGTCAACTGCGTACAATTGACTCCCACTTATGTGTCGAGTTTTACGTTGGAAGAATGTTCGTCTGTCCGCGTGTGTCTCCCTGTTTGTCTCTGTCTTTTTGTCTCTATTTGCCTCTACGTCTGTCTATCTGTCTGCTACTCTTTCTGTCTGCGTCTCTCTGTGTCTGCCTGTTTGTTTACGGCGTGTGATGGCTGAGTGGTCCACTTACGATAAACGATAGATGAAGGAGAAAGAACTCAGTGCATTTGACAATTAATAAATTCAAATATATCATATCACAGAGCCGAACCACTCATGCCCTTCCTCTCCAGTCGCTCGGGGTTAAGGAGGATCGATCCTCACAAGCTTCCAGGTACACATCAGACGAATCTTTGCCAAGTAAGAACAAAAATGATTGATCCGGGATAGATACGTCTCCTTTGCATCAGCTCACTCAAGGCTATCTCCTTCGCAATTGATCTAGAGAGACAGGATAGACTTTGCAAAAGTAAACCACTTGTCTACAACGTCCTTAACGCCATACTTGGTATTAATCAATTGGGTTAAATCTTATAACACCATAGCTATGGTAATGTCTCCTAAACTGAACAAAATAGATAGTGTATGCCACCATGGCAAATGAGATATTCAACACAGACCCTTCTTAACTGTGACGATTCATAGCGCTTACCAGAACGAAACCTTCAATGTCACAGCAATGAAGGGGATTTAATTACACTTATAAACTCAGAACACTTCTTGGCCCTTAGACTAGGCTGGATGCTTCCCTCGGCTGAATGAAATCACCTGCGGCAGTCAGAATTAAATTGAAGAATAGTGAAAAGTTTAACCGAGACATGTTTCACCATTTGGCTGCCAATGTGTTTTTCTCTCAGCTGCATCACACCGATACGTATACACCCAACCACACCCACGCACTCACACACACACACACACACACACACACACACACACATATATATATATATATATATATATATACATGTATATATATATATTAAAGAACGTAGATGTAGTAGCACAGGATAAAATAAATCTTGAACCTACTCTCGGAGAAAGATAAGCTGAGATACAGAGAAAACCATACATTTCGACCACTGACTGTGATCCTCTTCAGCAGGTAGATACATAAAATAGGAAGACAAGGACATATATACAGAGGAAAATACTACAAAAGGGAACTAGGGAAGCCTGGATTCACGTGTCCTTGATGGGGTCGGACCTTCTGTTACTTAGAGATAAGTTTGGTTACTGATAAGTTAGTTATAGCATCTGGTGACCACTGACCTTTTGATGTGTGGAAATTAGAATTTTTTTTAATAGAGTTTCAACAGTTTTTCTTTTGAAACTACAATTTGAATGATATACTACAGCTGCATTCTTCCAATTCATTCGGTGATCTAAGAGAACTGAATGGAGGAATACAGCTGAGTTTTCTTGTCCGTATTTTACAGAATTTTTATGTTCTTTTATTATTGTGGGTAGGTCACGTCCCGTTCGTCTCCAGTACACTTCGTCACAATCAAGACATGGTAATTTATACACTCCGGGGTTCATTCTTAGAAGTTCTGTGACGGACATTTACTACTTTTTTGGGTAACTGAATGTGATTTTAATTTGATTGCTGGATAGTAATTTTGAAGCGGCACGGATGAGGTTATTACATGGGAGCTTAATATTTGATTTATCCCAGACAAATTTAGCACTAGAGTTTGGTGTACCCAGACTGGGTTTTGACAAAAGCCCTCAGCAAAGCCAAAGTCAATTATTATAGTACATCAAACTCTAGTACTAAATTTCTCTGAGATAAATAAAATATTAAGCTCCCATATAATGATTCTATCCATGCCGCTTCTAAATTACTACCCAGTAATCAAATTAAAATCACATTCAGTAACCTAATGAATATATTATATATATATATATACACACATATATATATATATATATATATATATATATATATATATATATGTATTATGTGTATGTGTGCGCGTGTGTGTGTGTGTGTGCGTATATGTGTGTATGTGTGTGTGTGTACACTTTTTCTTCTTTTTTAAGTTACCTCCCTCTAGTTTTCTCTCTCGACACTTGCCTCCATTAAGCTATTGCTTTTTCTTTCAAGCTAAATTTTCAAAGCTCTTATTCTTTATCTTCCTCGAGGTCAATTTCCATCTCTCCTTCTCTGTCTCATTGCATCATACTCCCTATTTTCTTACTTGTTTTTTACTACAATTTCTTTTTTTCTCTCTCTCTCCTGTTCTCCATACAGTCTCATTTATCAAGAGAGAAAAGGAGAGACAACGAAGGATTTTTGCAGATAAACAGAGATATAGCTAGATATATAAACACTGTATATACATTGGTAAATAGATAGAGGCGAAAGATACACAGGCAGGTAGATAGATAGACGGATAGATAGACAGAAAGACGGGTAGATAGATTGACAGATAGATAGATAAGCAGATATATATATATATATATATATATATATATATATATATATATATATATATATATAGATAGATAAATAAATAATGGATACATAAAGAGAGAGAGAGAGAGAGAGAGACAAAGAGAGTGAGAGAGAGAGAAAGGAAGGAGAGAGAAAGAAAGAAAGAGATAGAAAGAGAGAATGGGGGAGAGAGAAAGAAAGAGAAAGAGAAAGAGAGGCGGAGCGAAGACCATATGAGCAGTTACGTTGAGTCCCATTCCGTGTTCTTGCCTTGATATCGCCAAGGTCAATTCCAACAGAGTATATTCCGACATTAGCGAGAAAAAAAAAATCTAGATGGTATGATTATTCATGGGGGAGAGTTTTTGCATCGTAAAACTACCACTAATGAAGCCTGGCTTCTGGCAAAGTGAAGCGGAATCTATCTCAACATAATTATAAACTCAAATGAGAAGAGACGCAAACAGAGAGCTGAAAGTTGACAGGTTTAAAAGCATAAATAAACAAATCGATGAGCGTATCGTATACGAGGGATATATGAGGAAATTATCAAAAGTAATTAAAATGTGTTTCAGTTAAATGGACGCACACTCTCACACACACATACACACACATAGACACAAGCACACAACACACACACCCGGAATCGCACGCACACACACACACATACACACACAAACGTGCGTCCACATACACGCGCGCGCACACACACACACAAACGTACGTACACACACACACAAACGCATGCACACACACACACACACACACACACACAAACACACACACACACATACACACAGACAAACGTTCATACACATGTGTATACATGAATATATATATATATATATATATATATGTATATATATATATATATATATGTATGTATATATATATATACAGTATATATATTGTTGAGATACTCTGATTGGGTGACGTGAGTGCGAAAAAAACACTGATTCTAAGAAGTTTACTCTTTGACTTGTTTTCATCGATACCTTTTCCCGTTACAGTATTGCAATGGAGACGTGCATAATACCATAAAATAATATGATAATAAGAAATTTTAACAGTACAGATGGAATAAATGAGAAATTACAAATAGAAAAAACTGAAAAGAAAGAAAGAAAAAAGTAAAAATAATGATTATCAAAATGAGGATATGATGACAGGAATAGTGGAACAAAAATATATTAAAGGATATATGTAAAATGAATAAATATACACAAACAAAAACATATTGCCATTTCCTCTTTAAATCCTATTTGTATTTGTTAATTTATCCTATATGTTTGTTAAACTTTATTACTATTCTCAATGCATGGTCGAACTTAAATTTTATTCAACCATTGTATTGGTGAGATTGCAGCCTGTGAAAGAGGTAGGGGTGTTACAAATGAGACACAACTATGTCTAGCCAAGCCTAGGAGAAATCGGAAAGGTGAAGGGACTCGACAGTGATGAGATTAATAGTGAGGGTTACATCTACTTGTCAAGCCTCAGCGATGAAATCCACATCTTGAGGGTAGTTTTAGGCCTATCTAGCCAAATACAAGGAGATCACAATATAGTCAATGACTGTGAAATTATTCTTAAGGTGGAATTCCGTGGAATGCTTGTGTTGCAAGATGATTGAAGAAAATATTCAATCCTTTAAATGTCCAGCGTGGATACCCAGATTTGTGTTTGATCTACATTGAGTTTGGAGGCGTTGAGCCAAACTAAAGTTGTGGTTTACTGGTTTAATTCTCTCCGTCTAGACTGATCTGCATCTCAGAACATTCCCCGAGGAAGACTCTGGCGGTTGCCAATGGTGATATTAACATACACATGGTGGCTGTTGCCAAAACAAAGAGCTATATACAATTCATTCTCTACTACCTACGTGTACTCTACTTCTAGAATGTACAATACATGAACTGAGTATGGACACTCAGTATTTATGCATGAGTGATTTATTCACAAGCAGTGGGAACACATTAGAAATATATTGGTCATATAACGACTTTTGGCTGTTGGCAGTATCAGACGCAGGTGTCCAGACGCTCGGCCCAATTGACCAAGGTGAGATCAATCGTGCTCGGCCCAAATGACCGCTGTTAGGTCAAAACCAATAGGTGGTCCCGCGGGAGTTCTCTGGAGACGTCGCACCTAACCTCTTGTAGATAATGCGTGCTTGCGCGCGTGTGCACACTGGACATTTAAAGGATTGAGTATTTCCTTCAACCATCTTGCAGAAGCTGCTTGTGATGTTTTTGGAATTTCCTAATGTGATGGAGTTATGTGACGTACAATCTGGGATCTTACTGAGGGGAGATTGGTATGGACATGTTTTTTGTATATGTTGTATTTGTTGTATGCTAATAGTAGGGTGAATATATGTAGTTCCAACAATTTCTAATCTCTTGATATTATGTTCTCTGCTTATGGCTTGCCTATGAATTTTGTTGGTATCACGACCACTGCCTGGTCCTAGTAGAAACACTCGTCGGTATGTTTTATTCTGTATTACTTTTAA
>NC_134811.1:12841163-12871163 GCF_046742065.1 Oratosquilla oratoria
GACGCACTTTTTCTCCATGCTGCCCATCTGGCATCAACTCGACATTATAAAAGAACTCTTTGAGGGAAACACGACACGTTCTGAATGTAGTAAAAATTCTGACAAATAAAATCGTCTACCATTACATAGGCAATCCGGCTCAAAACGTTGATGGGGGTTATTCTACCCTCTAAGAGGCCACAACACTCAGCAGATTAAAGTCGTGAGCATCTAAAAACAATCAAGACCCATAACCATCCATGGCTGTCGCGCATCAACATAACCGGCGATTTGAAACTGCAATATTACGCCAAGAACAGGGCATTCCCTATTCACACATGGCTACCTCGTGACAGGAAACGATCCTCCCAATTGCCAATGTAAAATTCCCCTCCACACAATACCGCACGTACTACGAAAATGTTCAATTTGCACAAAACCCCGCAGCCACCACCTACACCATCATTTACCCCCTTAAAACAACAAAAATTACACCCAATTCTGGTTGACAAAATAGACGCCAATACCCCTCATTCTTTCTCCCTTTCTCTCTCTCTTTCTCTCTCTCTCTCTCTCTCTCTCTCTCTATATATATATATATATATAATATATATATACATATATATATATATAATATATATATATATATATATATATATATATATATATATAAATATATATATAATAACACTGAATGGTTCCCAGAGAGGAATGGGTAGCTTTTTTTCTACAACAAATCACTTTTTATTCCATACCATTGCAGTCAAAACTGAAGAATTGCTCGATGGGGACATCCGTTGGAAATTGAAACGTGGACGAGCCGAGGATTCGAACCCAGCTAACCCGTAACAAAGTTACAGTGACTTAAATATATATACATATACATACATATATATATATATATATATATATATATATATATATATATATATATATGAAAATGCATAATGGCTGTGAAAGGTTATCCAGAAAGATAGAAACGCTAGTAAACTTAGAGTCCATAACAAAACATTAAAATCGTGATGCATCAGCGAAAGGGGCAAGACATTTCCTTGGGCAAAATAGAATTGCCAGGCGGCAGTAAGTCGCGCATAGAGGTAAAAAGGTGAGATTGAGATCACTCGCGCGGAGGCAGCCAGGATAAACCATATAGATCGGCGGATCAGCGTTCGGACTAAATCGAGTTTGTTTCTTATCCGGCGACTTGCGTGTGAATGAAATCCTTAGTAGCAACAGAATACATTTGACGCGCAAAATAGGACTGAATAGCTTAAGTTGGATAAAATCACCAATCGGCTGCCAGAATACAACTGGAAATATCCTTACAGAAGTAAGTGAGATGAATCGAGAAAGGACTATGGAATGTAACTTTCAGATGAATAGAGTCGGTAGACGTCTTAGTCAGTTCAAATTTCGAGATTTAATTCTAATAGGTAACAGACGATTTCATTCAGCATTGAATGCTGACCGCATAACGTTATGTTAATTGATCCCCTTCGTTTAAATAATTCTTTACAAATATTGTTCTGTCCAACTCCAGCAGAACCTTTTCAACTAAGGGCAGAACTTTCTGATGAAGACTGAGAGAGGTCTTCCGAGGCTTTTTCTAGTTAACAGCGGGTGATTTTATTTATCTGGGTTGGAGAGGCAGGATTTGGTGCTAAGGTCGTTAAAACGCTGGCAGGGATTCCCTGTGTGTTGGGTGCAACAAAACAGAGTAGATGCCATGACTATCTCGCATTGAGTACAATGCTGAAATTCCTCTTATCTTGGTAATGGGGCCATTCCCCGCTTTCATATCCTAAGACCCGTTTCAACGCGGTGACGAACTTAATGGATTTTGTTCCGGAGAAGACTAGGCAACTTGAAGTTGGGCGTTCCAGCTGGAAAGAAAGAGGTCTGGAACGAACGAAACCCCCTTTCTTGCTGGATCTCCCCCGCCTTCCTCTCCCCACTTTCCACACCTCATCGCCTCTTCTCCTTAGCCGGTATAAAATCCATTGCGTTACTGTGTTGAGGAGTTAATAACCATCAATAACAGTGGGCTGCCATTTATACGCTCGCAAGTGCCTGGGCAGTAGTAACCTTTATACTCCGAAGTGCTATAATCTTTGCAGCCATTGCTTGCTTTATACGTTCTTTTATACCAAACGCCACATGATTTCATCTAGTAAAAGGTCTACGCACTAAAATATATGAACATATTTTGATTCGTTCAGAATGGTAGAATTATTATGTTATTATATCTAGTTAATGCCTGTTGGCTCTATGCAGCAATGGGCCCGGTTTTGTAACCAAAGAATTACTGACTGAATTTTTATAAAAAACTATTAAAACGATGACAGAACATGAAGATTCAGGTCTGGCAATGCAAATGGATTTATATTGAACAACAAAAAGGCCCTTGGCGTTAGGTGACAGTTACAGTGGTTGTTAGTGTAAATAAACGATGGTGTTGAATAACGAATATATGAATTCGGGGAGTCATTATGGATACATTCACGGTTTACTTTTCAAATACACCGTGGAACAATGTGTACCGTTTTTTATTCTTTATGAAAGAGGTCCAGGTTTGGTTTTTATTATTATTATTATTATTATAATTATTATTACTATTATTATTATTATTATCATTATTATTACTGTTATTGTTATTATTATTACTATTATCATTATCATTATTATTATGAGGAGACGGAAAGAGGGGGTCGCCAATTTAATGAAGCAGCCTTGCTGTGGATGTGCTGTGTCTTGCGACATTGCTTCTGACCCAGGGCGGTGGACAAGATGCAGAGATGACCCGTCATCCAGGAGGTGTCAAGATCAGAGGGAGGAAAGAGGGTGGAGGGGAGTGGAGTGTGATAGGGATGGAATGGGTGGAAGTGGTTGTTATGCCTTTGTTTTTTGGCTACCTCTCTTATAAGGGGAAAAAAGCCTTTGGTATATGTGTGTATGTATTATTATTGTTATTATTATTATTATTATTATTATGATTAATAATAACAATAATATTATCAAGTGTAATGAGAAATAGTATTTGTTAATGGATGTAAAGAGGAGATTATATGAAGTACTGAGTGTGCTGACAGCAATGTCCTGGGGGCAGAGACATGGAACTTAAGAGAGGCAGAGAGGAAACGTTTAAATATGTTTGAGATGAAATGTCTTAGAAGTATGCTAGGGACTACAAGGTTGGATAGATTGAGAAACGAGGATGTGACGAGGAGAGCGGTGGTGGAAAACGAGATAAAGGATAGGATTGATGAGTGTTGGGATAGTTTGGATACATGGAAAGAATGGGTGAAGAATGATTAGAAAAAGACGTGTGGAAGGCAGAGGTAGAGGGAGTGAACATAAAGGGGCGACCGAGGATGAGGTGGATGGATGGATGGGTTGTAAGGGTTGTTGAGCAAGAGGGGAATGTCTGTTGAGCAAGGAATGGAGGAGGCAGGAGATAGGGATGAGTGGAGATTGACTGTGTATAGATGATACTGTGACGCAAGGAATGGAATAAGTGGTGGATGGGGGGGGTAGGTTTCTGGTGGAGGTACTACTATAGAACCAGCAAGATCATAATCTTAAATGAGCTCAACCCCAGGGATAGTCATTGGTTTCTCCCGGATACCAATTTTTACCTCCTTGTTGTACAATTTATATTTCAGAAACACTTTAGCTAACTCCGTGGATTCAGCAGTAGTCAAGCCACTTACAAATACTTATTTCCAGTGAATTTCTTCTCGATCTCAGGCAAAGCCTTCTTGATTACAACAGACTTGTGACAAGGTAAAAGGGAGTTCTCAGAAATGACAATTTTACCCGATCATTTAAAATTTATAAAAACATCTTCATGAGACTGTGAAGACCGTCTTACAACATGAGACATAGGATTTGGTGGGCCTTGGAACTTTGACACATTATATGTATTAGATTTACTTTAGCATTTCTCTGGATTTTTAGTCTGAGTACCGTACACTAAAGCCCTACACCTGGTTCTTGGGAGTGAATTATGTGATGACATATGTTTTTTTTTTTTTCAATAACTATAGGTACTAGATGAGGAGGGAGTATGAACTATGGTTTCACCAATTAGTAGCTCATCATCCGGAGTGGAAAGGATACTTTCTTCTTCTCACCATACTCCAGGTAGGGCAGTTGTCCTGTCAGTTGTGATGCCTCGAAAATTTTACTCCCTGGCCTAGGTACTACTGCTTGGGGGCCATTGCCCATTGTCTGGACCTCCATTCAGGTCTGAGGCATCCCTTGAGTTTCTTGAGCAAATTTACAACCACCGGCTTGCTAGGCCTGTCGTGGCAATCGGGGAGAAAGGATACCTACTGATGACTTTATATTGGTCTTCCGTCGTTGTGACCCCAACCTATGAACCACCGCAAACTGATCGGCCATCAAGGTAGCTTCATTAGGTTCAAGGACATCCTTATCATTTAAATATAGTATGACTTAGAATGAAATTATTTGTTTAAATTCTTCAAGCACCATCAATTTTACAAATTGTTTATAAGTTTTAGTTTACGCAGATGAGAGCCATTGTTCAAAAAGTTAAATTTTCTCTGATGTAAACAACAAAATTAGTACCATGAGATTTAGGCAAATTTCTAAACTTTTCTTTATACGACTCTGGAGTAACTTGATGGGCATCAAGAATATTAGTTTTGACAAATTCATAAGATGTGTATTCCTCAAGGTTGTTAAAAACTTTAGTAGCTGTTCCAACTATGGTACTTTGAATTAACAGTACCCACTCTTGCATAAACACAGCAAAGGAGACATGGACTGGAAGTGAAGCGTTTATTCCTGACGTTTCGTCTACTGACTTTCTCAAAGGAAGGAGCATACTGGATACGTGCAGAGTTTATATACATGCTTTGCGGCTCCAGGGGGTATGCGAACGTAGAACGCTGTGTTCTGATTGGCCCGCTGAGACAGCTAATCGCTCACATACCCCTTTGAGCTGCAAAACATGTATATAAACTCTGCACCTATCCAGTATGCTCATTCCTTTGAGAAATTCAATAGGCGAAACGTCAGGAATAAACGCTTCACTTCCAGTCCATGCTTCCTTTGCCGTGTTTATGCAACTTGTTCACATGGATTTTCAGTGCCCACTCTTACTCGGGGTATTTAAAGTGTTCAGCAAGTCTTTGAACTGTCTAAAGAAATATTCTGGCTCAGGTTTGTTGAAATTAGGGACAGAAGCAACCCGTTTATGCAACTGGAAGGAGGTTTTATTTCCACATCCGCATCAAGCTAATTCTAATTGATGTTGACGTTCACTCTAACGTTCTTCCTGTTCACATTTACTTTTATTTTTTCGTTAATACTCTTGTTCACGTCCACATTCTTTCAGTCTACTCTCAAGCTTAATTACTAGCATGCCTTCCTGTTCCATTCTATTTCTTATTTCATTTTCTATATTTCTAAGCATATTACTGGTCTGTTCAATGAAGAGGGAGTCAGAACGAGTAATTCTAGGATTTGGAGGAGTTTCTAAGATCTCATCATCATTTATATTCGCTCCTCCTCTCTCTCTTTCAACCTCCTCTTTCATACTGATTTCTACCTCTGTACTAACCTGCGGACGTAATTGGTAGGTATCAACAGTAAAAATCTCTAAGTCAACAAGGCTTCTAATAACAGTTTCCTTAAGCTCCTGTTTAGTCAATGTTGAAGAGGCAGTTATGCTATAATTTTGGGCTAAGTGTCGCCAGTCTGATTTCTTGAGATCACACTCCAGTTGGTTTACCGGAGGATTTCCCATAAGTCTTTATCATAAAAAATATCTTAAATAAAAGTGAAAAACTAAGTTTTTAGACTTAGTAATTAGAAAAGCAAGTTTTATTCCAGGAATTCCACTGCAATAAATTATTCTGAAACCAAATCTTGGACTTCACAAAAATTAATCAGTCACTATTCAATTTTTGGCTAAAAGCGGAATAAAGATGCGTTTCTTGAATACTCGAGTCTAAGAATAGTTGTTCTAACGACTGTATATCAACTAGGATACCAGGACTAATCACCAGAAACTGTAGATAACCTGCTTAGAAAGGTTTCCCGAGAGGAATAAAGGTTATTCTACACAAACTGACGCTGCCTCAGAATGATTCAAACAACTGTCTGGTTCCTAGATAACATGACTTACTGTGCTGGTATAGAGAACTTTCGAAGCTTAGGGAAAATAACATTAACGCCTTTACACAGACACTGACAAAGTACATATAAGGGTCATAATACCAAGTTTGATTGAAGGCTCACAATAAGTGAATAGCTTATGTAGGGTCGACTATTAACATAACAGTAAGCAACTGCATACCGAGAATACTGACTAAGTCACAGTGATAACTGAATTAGCAGTTCTCCGTTGAAACTTTAATGGACTACGAATGATTGGACATAATAACGTTGGGACTTCACCCTTCCATAATCCTAACCATTTCACCTAAAGCCTACTTAGCATCAAATCTCTAAAATAGCATTACATCACTACTATAAATCGAAGAAACAAACTAAAAAAAATATCAATATTCACTGTAGTTATAAATTCTATCATATTGTAATAAAATAATCATACAGGCACACCAATACTTCAAGGGTTCCAAAAATGAAAGAACTGCAGACTTTCGATATAACCCAAGTTCACTAATTTACTTTACTTGAAGTTAAATTAGATCCGAGGACAGGCCCTGTATTTCCTATATGCTGCTGTACTGAACTACATAATAGGATGTTTTAAGATACTGCTGCTAGAAGCTCAGAGAGGGGTACAGACATGTACATATAACAATAAAAATAAAACATAGAAATATAAAAAATATATAAAAATATAAATAAATATAAAAATAAATATGAAAAAATAAAAATATATAAATATAAATATAAAATATGAATATAAAAAAATAAATAAATATAAAAATAAATATGAAAATATAAAAAAACAATAACAATAAAACATAGAAATAAACGGAATAAATTTAAAAGAAATTAATAGGTTGGCTACTTTATAAGAGTGATTATGAGCATTGATAGCATGTGATCTCAGGATATTAATCAGAGTGGGTAATGGGTAGTCCGCAAAAAACCTTTAACAACATTTATTTACAACTTTAGCCCATTCAACTCCGATGACAAGATGTCTTGTCATTTGGTCAAATAAAACAAAAAATCATAATAAAACAACAAAATGTTTGATGATCAAACAGCACCAGAAAAATATGACGTCATATTTTTCTGGTGCTGTTTGATCATCAAACATTTTGTTGTTTTATTATGATTTTTTGTTTTATTTGACCAAATGACAAGACATCTTGTCATCGGAGTTGAATGGGTTAACCCATTCAACTCCGATGACAAGATGTCTTGTCATTTGGTCAAATAAAACAAAAAATCATAAAACACCAAAATGTTTGATCAAACACCAGAAAAATATGACGTCAGTCCTCGCTTCGCTCGCAGCGAAGCGAGGACTGACGGCATATTTTTCTGGTGTTTGATAAAACATTTTTGTGTTTTATGATTTTTTTTTTTATTTTACCAAATGACAAGACATCTTGTCATCGGAGTTGAATGGGTTAATAACCCAAAGGTGACAATACTGGCGCCAAAACACCCACAACACACAAAACTCAATAAATATCCTAAATGTAAGTCAAATATATATCACTATCTAGGTAATATACATATCCCTAGCCTACATGACTCTTAAAAAAAAAAAAAAAAAAAAAAAAAAAAATCAATTGAAGACAATCTCCCCCACGGATGATATCCACAGATTCGCTTCAAACTAACCACACAGATATACTCGTATGTATGGTACAGTCCATCTTTTCACACTAATTCTGAAACTCCCTTGTGGTCGACGGTAAAGGGAGGGGGATATCGTCGATGGTGGAGAGGTCAAGGTGTAGGAGACCAAGAATTCGCATTGGGACATCCACTCTTATAAACGACAAAGCTTCTTGTCTATCTTCTCTCTCTTTCGTAAAGCGACTTTGCCTTCCATAGGCAGGAGTCCAAGTATTTCGCCGTATACCATTAGTTAGAATTATAGTCTAAAACTAAAACGCGTTTTCGCACCTCCTGGTGCTTCTTCAGTGGTAAATGAAGAAGCACATATGTTATTTGTACATATGAGAGATTTTAATCATTGCACTGAATGGAATAAAACTGAAAAATTTATCTTATATAAAAACATTATGGAGAGGAATATTATTGAATCATGCTATATTAAGAATACCTTTGAGAACAACATGAATATGAATTTGGGATTGTACAAATTGGATAATTTTATTATTAAAAAAGTTGTCGATGGTAGATATGTAACCTGGCTACCTGTGTTGAGCTAGTCAAAATGGACCTTCCCTAGTTTATTTTATGTTCTGTATGTACTGTATATAATGTCCTCATTACTCTTGTTTATATTGTACCTTTGAAAATGTCTTAAATAGACGAAAAACGCTCGGTTACCAATTTTTCATTTTCCTAGTGGTTACATGCATATATGAATATATGCATGTATGTATTTATGTATGCATGTATGTATGTACATATGTATGTGTATATGTATGTATATATGTGTATGTATGTATGTATGTATGTATACAGTATATGTATATATGTACATATGTATGTATATATGCATATATGCATATATCTATGTATGTATGTATATATGTATGTATGTATACAGTATATGCATATATGTACATATGTATGTATATATACCATTACTAACCATTATTTTATGTCACATGCCTCACACGTGATCCACATGCATACAAAAAGGTGCTCGACGGTCACTGGCCTCTTGCATTACCTCCAATCTTGCTGGCCTCCACATTCCCAAATCATAAACACCTGACTCAAACATACAACACACATCACGCCACCCCCCAAAGGAAAGTTACCGAAACAAATACATAGTGTCGTCAGATCATTAACCATTTCCTTATACCTACCAAACTACATAACTGTAACTGTAAACCATACACCATATCAAGACACATTCACTAATACTAAATAGATCCATTGTAATGCAATTAACACAAAATAATATTGTATAAATCCTAAACCTATGATCTAACTACTATCCCTGCACCAGACAGGCATATTCACATATATATGCGACCACTGCGTTGCTACACCATAACTCTCCCTTCGAGGGAGTACCTGAGGACTCTCCCCGAAGGGTATTACATCCCCATGCTGTAAATATATCTTCACTACAATAAATCAATAAAGCCCGAAGAGGATTTACCTTCCCTGCCACAGGTTTAGCCATTCGCCGGTTATACGACTCTCGGCAGACGGTGGTCCTCGACGCCGTCCGAAGAGAGACCGCCCGTTCACGACTAAAACCGCCAGTGTAGCCCTACGGGGTGACACGACCGGCGACAGCGGTGGTGGCAGTCCGCTGCCTCTCCTTACGCCTCCGAAGAAAGACCGCCCATCCATGACTACCCACGCCCTCCTGTGTAGCCATCAAAAGCCTACACAGCCTCAGAAGGAAGCAGCTAGTCCACGTCTAAAATCGTCAGCCCAGAGCAGTGATTCCTAGCAACGCAATCTCAAGACAAAATTCAATGCATCACCGCATCAAACTCTAATGAAGAAGACACAAGAACGTCCAGTGCAGCACATCGAATCCCAGTATCAATCAAGCCCAGGGCATCGGCTTCAAGAATTCAATCAAGCCCCCGGAATCCAACCCAGAGTCAGAAAAATTGAGGCAACTGCCCACAATACTTCATTCAGCCCCGCGCACCTACTTCGAGTTTATATGTATATGTATTTATATATATATATATATATATACAAGGGAGGTGGCCAAAAATAGGAAAATGCATAAAATCATTCCCACCCATTCCATCCCTGAATACACTCCACACCCCTCCACCCTCCCTCTCATCTTAGCACCTCCTGGATGACGGGTCATCCCTGTACCTTGTCCACTGCCCTGGGTCAGAAGTCCATATATATATATACATACATATACCAAGGCTTTTTTCCCCCTTACAAGGGAGGTAGCCAAAAAAGAAAAGGCATAAAATCATTCCCACCCATTCCATCCCTGAATACACTCCACATCCCTCTTTTCTTAGCACCTCCTGGATGACGGGTCATCCCTGCACCTTGTCCACTGCCCTGGGTCAGAAGCAGTGTCGCAAGACACAGCACATCCACAGCAAGGCCGCCTCACCAAATCAGCGACCCCCCTCTCCGTCCACCCATTGCATATATATATACATATGTATATATGTGTATATGTGCAAAGAAATCACAAAACACGTGATAAACTATTTTTGCAGAAACCACCGGGAAATTAAAAAAACGGATACCAAACGTTTTCTTCTATTTAAGACATTTTTAAATGTACAAAAAAGCAATACAGAAAGAAACAATATATACATGAGAAGACAGAGGATATTCGGAAAGGTCCAGTGTTACAATTGATCACACACAATCTTGTATGTGTATATGTATATATGTTTATATGTATATAGGTTTATATGATGAAAGTGGAAAAAAAGTCACGGGTCTAGTTCCGATTTTCTGAGTTTATTCCTGACCGGTTTCGCTCTATGCTTCACATTCCTCTGAAGAAGCATAGAGAGAAACCGGTCAGGAATAAACTCAGAAACTCGGAACTAGACCCGTGACTTCTTTTTCCACCTTCATCAACTTGTCACAATGTACCAGCATATGTTTATATGTATATATACGTATGCACATATGTACATATGTGTATATTTATATGTGTGCTTATGTACATGTGTATCTGTGTGCATAAGTCATACAGGTTCGGAGAACCACCCTGAGATGAAGTTTCCTGCCGAGACGTCACATCCGGGATGTCGTGGGTCACCTGCCTCTGACACTCTTCCCTCCTGATTCATATTGTCACGGTTGGAGGTCTTTCTCGGGTTATAACTTGCAGGAACACCAAATGTCTCCTCCCGAACAGAAGTAAAGTTAATGGATCCTAAACTCTTTGGTCTGAACATTTTTCGATCGATAGAGAGCCAATTTGCATGGGAGGCCACGCCCTTGCTAAAGGGGGAGGTGTCTTGGAAATTACTAGATTAGTCTAGCGTTAGCCACAGTGGAAGAAATATTGGCACACGGTAAACAAGGTTTAATCCAGCTGTGCAATAACCCATTTGAAAATAATGTTAACCTGATCTTTGTAACTCAGCTCCTACATTATGCTTTGTCAAATTGCTAGACGATATAACGAAGACCTTGAGCACGGTGACCCGCACCTTATGGATCATATCCTGGCTACGAGAGGTACGAAACTGCGAAGATGAGTTTCGTCTAAGTCAGTCCACTGGGCTGGCACCTCAAGAAGAAAATGAAATAATTTGACGACAGTTAGGATGACTATGACGATGAAGAGATTCGCGAAGAGATACGGTGGGACCAAAGAAAACGGCAATGGAAGGTTTTTGTTCACTTGAATAGAATCGCTTGGCGAAAGCTAAGGTAATATTAGATGAAGGGAACAGTCTGTCCAGACTGATCAGTCGAGTCAGAATTTACAATATCCTTAAGGTTCTTTTTATTACCAGTCAAAGAGGACTTTCTGGTTGTGGGGAAAGTGAAAGCTAAATAGATATTTCGCTCTTTTCATCCTATCTTCATATTTTCTTGTTTTTCTCTAATTAGAATGTTTTAATATTATATTGAATACAAACTTGCTACTAATGAAATCCTCTTATTTTGTGTTTCGTCACTTTAATACATATAACTGTAAGGTCTGCACTACGAGTGAAATGATTACCAACATAAAATTTTATTGTGGCAATGAGCACTGACGTCAGCACATAGAGGGTCGACTTCGAATTCATGTCAACACTAGAATGAGGATATCAGGAAGGCATGTACCACGATCATATCTTAGTTTCTTAAGGGGAAATATTTAGATAAAATAATCATTACTAAGACTTATGTTAACATACTTTTTCGTAATGTTGAAGAAGAGTTATTTCTAATGATAAACATTTACAGGGAACACACTTAAAATAAATTCCTGCGAAGCATAAAATATTACAGAATTCCTGTTATTTGAATTATACGCAATTGCTTTGTAATAAACATTTTCTGCTGACTGTGTTTTTCATATTCTGAATTACTACAAAATGAATTTATATGGTTAAAAGTAGCACCCATTATTGACAAGTACATAGTACTTTCAAAACAAGAACAGCCTAAACTTTATACCAACAGTAAAGGACACAAACACAGGTTCATGCAGACACACGCACACCAAATCAGATCTCCAGGAAGATACAAGATGTTGATTATGAGGATATCGCGTGTTAACAAGCCGTGGTGAATCACACACACACACACACACACACACACACACACACACACACACACACACACACACACACACACACACACACACACACACACAGGCATATTATGATCTTCCATCTGGAGTAGCTGATGATCAAGAATTCAACAAGTTATCTGAGACCATGGTGAATCACACACACACACACACACACACACACACACACACGAACACACATACACAAACACGAATACGATCATACATATACATACACAGGCACACACACACACACACACACACGAACACGCACATATATACACACGCACACACACAGAAACAAGCACACACACACACACATACACACGAGCGCAAACACACGCACACACAAACACGAACACACACATATTTACACACGCACACAAACACACACACGAACTGACGCACGCACGCACATGCACTCGCTTTCTTAGAAACATGTGATATTTCTTATGGAATTGAATAAAACATTGAAATGAAAAATGAACACAAAATGTAATTTGTGGCTGATGTGTTGCTGTCGCTGGCCATTGTTCTCTCCGCTTCAGGTATTCTATGACGTCAGAAGTTGATTCTTTGTTGAATCGAACAAAGGACATCGGGTTGGGTCCTCGATACACTACTGGAGAAGAACGATAACAAAGAGCAACAGAGGACTCTTTGGCCTTATTCAGTAGAGGTTAGCCTTCAACCGGAGGGACGAATGTCTTCTCCACTGAATGAAATAGTCTGACAAGAGGCACGAAAATCTATTCAAGCCTGATGCCGAGCGCTTCAAGTTAACTCTCGGAATACGAATTCAAGTTGAAGGGATTCGATTAGTTGGTGCCGAGGAAGTCTGGATCCCTGACTGCATCCGACGGGGCCAAGTCTTAACTTTTTCATTATGGACATGTGATTGATCTAATTCTCTTCTGACTTATGTCACACGATTTCATTCAGGAGGACAGGAGTGACTCGGGAGGAAAAAAGCTGAAACTTTATTTTGTCACGACTTTTCTAAAGTGAATAAAATCATATTGGATCGGCCTGAACAAAACCTTATGGAGTAATCAGTTTTATTGAAGGTGACAGTCGCGATAATGCAATACTACATTACCGTGTTCGAACCTACATACATACATACATACATACATACATACATACATATACCAAAGGCTTTTTCCCCCTCCATGGGGGGTAGCCTAATTATTGTCACACACTGTCGGGATTGCTTTATTTGGATTAGATCATCTGACAGCACCTTAATTGATATGTATATAACAGTGATCCTTGCCATGTACGAACTAGTCGATGAAGGTCTTAATGAAGAGCTAAATTTACATTACAGTGAAGAAGAGGGCCGCGCGGTCGCCCAGTGGATAATGTGTCGAACTCATGAGTAGGTGGTCGTGAGTTTGATCCCCGGACCTGCTGCATCCTTTTTGCGTTGATTCCCGACTGCCCTGGCCGGGCGGGGAGGCGACCCAACAGAGGTCTGACAAATGATAATAATAAAAAATAAAAATAAATCAATAGAAAATAGATAAAACAAATAAATAAAATAAATAAGTAAATAAATAAATACACAAATACGTAAATAATTAATTAATTAAATACAAATAAATTAATTAAAAAAGGCGACTTGCTGCAACTGACAGGGCTGCCCTATCAGGGGGGTTTTCAATTCCCACCTCATGGCAGTGAGACGGTGAGTTTCGAGTGAAGAAGAAAAAATCGATAAAGACGAGCCTGTTCACTTTTTTTTTTTTTTCAAATACGATCACGTCATCTGGCGAAGCTAAAGGAAATCTTTGTTTAACTTGGTAACGTCATCAGCTGTAACTAATCGCCTTCTGGCGTATCATTCTTTTGTTTTTTATTTCGTGTCTTCTAAACTCGTCATTGTCGAGCAGAAACCGAATCTATGTTTTCTGTTTATTATTTTCATTTTGAAATGACAACCTCACTTTTCGCAACGACTTTACTTTGAATAAAGCCATTTTTTTTAAACTAATTCCACTTTAGCTAACGCTAGACCACTTTATTTGGTTAGAGGGAGATTGATTTAAAATGAACCTACATTTCGTCTAATACAGACATTATTCTTTTCGACAGGACCTTTTAACTCTTTTGTTCCCATAGAGAGGTTGGCGGAGGAAATTCCGAGGGAGGATCGTGTTCCTGCACGGTCTGTTTGGACGTCCCTGTATCCTCTTGGGCTTCTAAATGAAATTTCTTTTGTACAGAGTTGGAGAAGGAAACATTGGTCGTATTCAGGAAAGAAACCTAATGTTTATTGCAGATACATAGATGACATCTTTGTTAGGGTAAATGACGACGAAGAACTGGAGGATCTTTCTCCAGCACCTCGTCGAAAACTCGAGTCCCGTTTTCACCACCGACCACCGAAAACAGTTTCAATAGTTCCTTCCCTTTCTTCGATATGTAGAATTCCAACTCGAACTCTGTGTACATAACTAGTATCTATGTTAACCCATTAAACTCCGATGACAAGATGTCTTGTCATTTGGTCAAATAAAACAAAAAATCATAATAAAACAACAAAATGTTTGATGATCAAACAGCACCAGAAAAATATGACGTCATCAGTCCTCCTCGAGGAGGACTGATGACGTCATATTTTTCTGGTGCTGTTTGATCATCAAACATTTTGTTGTTTTATTATGATTTTTTGTTTTATTTGACCAAATGACAAGACATCGTGTCATCGGAGTTGAATGGGTTAAGGCGACCAACCATGGACTCTGCCTAAATGGACAGAGTGACCCCGGGAGTATAAGAAGTCAACAATCAATGCATACATCAGAAGAGCACTCACTCACCACTGCCCTGACCGCACATTATCCCACCACGAACTAGAACGATCTTCCCAATTCCTAATTAATAATAATTTCCATAATTATCTTGTAGAGAGAGCGAGAAAGAACAAAAATAAATAAAATACAAGTGTATCATACACGTAATCCCCACGCTGATCCATCAAAAAAGATCCTTACAAAACCTTTTTACGGGAACCACATAACAACAATGTTAAACCTACATCAGCAGATGAATATATACAATAGACCTCATGGTATTCTACCAATCTAATAAATTTTCCAACCTAATAATAAAGAACACCCCTCCATCCTCCTCAGGAGCCTTTCCAAAGGATAAACTTCATTTACATGCAAACTTGTCAATACGAGGAGTGGGTGCCTCGATCTTCTTAGGCCGGCCACACACGTGCAGTTCAAACTGACAGTTACAACTGTTCAGTTATAACTGTCAGTTGAAACTGCACGTGTGTGGGTATCTCAGTATCACTGAGATACCCACACACGTGCAGTTTCAACTTATGCGGGAATGACAACCACTCGCCCCTCAAGCCACCTCACTTGCCACATTCAAGCAAAACATACTAGAAACCATCATCTCCAAGAACATTCAAACCCATCAACGAGAGAGCATCTAGTTAAAGGTACAACGATACTTGTCTACGATAATAATGCCCACTGTCTCCCCCTAGAAGAAGCCCTTTATGTGACTTATCATCCTTGATATTCATTGTGGTGATTTTCTGATTCTCCTATCTAATAGAGACTTAGAAACATCCACCCATTGAGGCACCACTATACATAGAATAACGTCGTCTCCAGTAACCTCCCCCCAGCGACACTTCTGTGTATATTTATAATCTTGTAGACTATTTGTATTCAGTTGAGTATATAACTAGAAATGACCAAACGTCGTTAATCAATCTGTTTGTTGATTTTCAGTACAAGGTATATGTGTGAATGATATTTTGACGCAGCCCGAAGAGATACCTTCCTGTCTTCTCACTGTCTGTCTCTCTCTCTTCTTTCTCTCTTTTTTTTTTTATAAAGGGAGGGGTCGCCATTTAAGTGGAGCACCCTCTACTGTGGATGTACTGTGCCTTGCTGCACTGCGTTTCACCTAGTGTAGTTGGCGGATGCAGGGATGACCCGTCATCCACGAAGAGCTGAGATGGAAGAGATAGAGGAGGTGGTGGGAGTGAAATGGGTGGGAATAGATACGTGCCTCTGAGATTGGCTATCTCCTTTATAAGGGGGAAAAATCTCTCGGTATGTATCTATATATGTATGTATTTATATATATATATATATATATATATATATATATATATATATATGTAGATAATATTATTCCTATTGCCATTGTTCTTTGATATACGTATTTACTTACATATCTATATTTACGTGTTTATATATATATATATATATACATATATATACATATATATATATATATATACATATATATATTATATATATATATATATATATATATATATATATATATATATTTACTATTGCTATTGTTCTTTAATATATACATATATATTTAATTATATATCTATATTTATGTTTATATATATATATATATATATATATATATATATATATATATATATATATTATTTATATGAACACAAAGGAAACAGAAACACGAGAGAAGCGTTGAGTTTTTAACCGACGTTTTGACTGGTATTTTTCAAGGTAAATGTTATACATTTAGAGGGTAGATACACAATTATACATATGCCACGTGGTTGTTTGTTCCTCTCTTATTTTCATATCCAATCCTTGATCACTAATGTTGCTGCTGGGAGAGACCGTGTGATGAATCCCCCTCGGTTGATATTGGATTTGTTTTTATTAATTTCTGCATCTTCTAGGATTATTTATTTTTTATGTATTTTATTTATTCATTCATTTATTTTTTAATTATTTATTCATTTATTTATTTATTTGTTTATTTATTTATTTATTTTTTTTTTTTTTAGTCCTTGGTGTAGTATTTTTATGTTGTTCCAATCTGGTAGGTGTCCTGCTTTGTCTATGTGTGTCACAAGTGAGTTGCTAGGTCTGTGTGATCTGACGTCGTTTTTATGCTGTTGTGTCAGTTTTGTGATACCTTGTCCGCTTTCGCCGTGATTCGATTGATCACATCCGGTACATGGGATTTTGTACACAATGATATTTTCATATTAATTTCTATTACAGCCTGTTGTTTTACTTGTTATTATTTTGCATATTCTTTGCCCTATGTTTGTGATTATTTTGATGATGTTTAGCATTTTGTATTTTCTTATTTCTGTGACTGATGTAGGACTTAAGAGTACTAATATATTGATCTTGTTTTCCTCTGTTATTTTTTATTATTATTTCTTGTGCTTTTTTATTATCATTTTTTTTACAGTACAATTAACCTTCTTGGGTACTTTGAATTTTTAAATATTGAAACTATGTATTTTATTTCGTCCTCTATATATTCCGTGTTACAGTTTCTGTAAATCCGTAAGAAGAATTTGATGATGATACCTGTTTTAATTCTTTCGCTGTGTCCTAATAGGTAGTGGACGTAATCTTCTATGTCGGTTTGTTTTCTGCATTCTTTATATTTTGGGTCAGAATCTGTTCTAATGATTATTGTGTCTAAAGATTAAAAACACCCTTCTTGTTCTTCTAATATAAACTTATCTTTTTCACAAACATTATTTAGTAATCTGAATTTTTTCTGGAGGTTTATGATTTTGGATGTTATGATGAATATATCGTCTAGATATCTTATCCATGTGATGTGTCTACTAATTATTCTTTGTAAGCTGCCTATTTCTAGTGTCTTTGAAAAGAGATGCTGTTATTGCACTAACAGCCCACGAGTATAAGTCAAATATGAGTCAAACCCGAAACAAATTTATAAGAAGCTGAAACTTTCAGGAAATATTCAGAAAACTATCAGGAACAACATACGAATCCTAATAATCCCAATGAAACCCCGACAGGCTTTTGAGAAATTCAAGATGGCGTTCAAGGTGGCCGTCGATTTCATCTATATACTTATAAAATTCTGATAACCTTGTTTGTCATCTTGCTTGCTTGCTTGAAACCGTCACCCAGCCAATTAGAAGAAGAGATATTACGTCACGACTGAGGACCAGCCAATCAGAGGAAGAGATATGACGTCACGACTGAGGACCAGCCAATCAGAAGAAGAGATCAAAAGAAGAGATATGACGTCACGACTGAGGACTAGCAAATCAGATGAGACATGACGTCACGACATCAGCTCTGTGGGTCCTAAGGAACCCCAGCTCTGAGCGCGTGACGCCACGACTACTAATTTTCCAATTTGCTAATTTTTTAATTTCCAATTTTCCGATTACATATTTTCTGACCATTAATATCTAAATTTTTCATATTCATTATTTAAAAGTATAGCCAACTCCTGAATTAGCACCTATGAGGCATAATGAGTATATTAGAATATTACGTAGTGTTCCAAGCAACGACGACATGACGTCACCATTTTCCGATTACATATTTTCTGACCAATAATATCTAAAATTTTCATATTTAGTATTTATAAGTATGGTCAACTCCTGAATTAGCATCCATGAGGCATAATGAGTTTATTAAAATATTACGAACCGTATGAATCATATGATGCGTAGTTTTCCAAGCAACGACGACATGACGTCACAATCTTCTGCATTTCACTTCTTATAACTAATCAAGTCACTGTCTTCGTCTACTGAATAGAGGTAAGTAATCTAAATTATGTTCAATTTGATATAGAAACTTATTTTCCGTGATTTATACTATACGGTGATAGTGACAGTATATCTATCATAAAGCTTATATTTAAAAACGTTGCTACTCGCTCAAGTCCCATGGGACTCCCTGAATGATAATGATAATGAGTGGGACTGGGATTGGGAGTGGGAGTGGGATTGGGAGAGGGATGACGAGATGTGACATAACATGAGCATAATTAAGAAGGCTCTCCATATTTAATTTCTTGAGAACGCCTGTATCCAGTTAACTTTCCTTCGAGAGAGCACGAGGACCGCACACAACTGGTAAGTCTTACGCTAATAGTAACCTCCTTTAAAAAGAGGATCCATTTAAGATTTTATTTGACCCAACGGGTCACGGGTGGTCTAGTATTCTATCATATTTCAGGCTTAAAACATCATTGAATCAATTACTATGGCTATTTTTAATATAAGATAAACTTATTGCATATTCAATACGGCTGACATGTACATTGTTGTTTGACTTTTCAGAGCTAGGGATGGAGTCATGCATCATTTGTGGGGATTTATGCTTCGAGGATTTTGTGCAAGTTGGATCCAAAGGAAGGACAACTCTAGTAGTTGCAAACCTTGAGAGATAGGATAGTCCTCATTAACATCTACAGATAAAGAACCTACTGCCACTTTACATTGCTCGTAGAAAAGTCTACACTCGGAAATCATCCATCAGATGTGAGAAGAGAAAGTCTGAAGAATCAGCAGGAGATGAGGAATTTGAACCCACCACCCTGCGGTCCAGAACTCCTTTGTTTGACATCACTACACACTGCCTGTTCCACCCTGAAGTATTGCTTGTTAACAGCAGACTTGGAACAAAATGCAGGAAGTTAATAAGCAATGTAGAGACAATAGAGTTCAAGAACAATGTATTGAAAAGGGCAACAGAGAGGGGTGACGAGCGGGGAGAGGCGGTTGCCAAAATAGAGGCAAATATTGGTTTGGTTGCCACAGAGGCAAAATACCATCGTGCCTGTGACCAGGAGTTTCTTTCTAATCCCCAAAATTGAAACTTGTTGGTAAATCAGTTGATGTTAAAAAGAGTTCAGCTTTCAATGTACATATCTAGATGGCAACGATGAATATCAATATGCAGTTTCTGACTTCATGGAGTACATTGAAACATTCCTGAATGGTGAGGAAGGCTATTCTCTCAAGTACTTCAAACAGAAACTGAAAGAATGATACTAAGATGATGTCATTATAACAAGCCTCCCTGGAAAATCCAGCATAGTCAAGTTTCCGTGGCTCTACTCACCAAATACTTCGTCAGACGCGGGTAGCAGCTCAAGCAGCTGACAAAGCTTATGAAAATGACGAATAGTTGAAGTGGCAGCTTCACTTAATCGTGATGAGATTGGTTTGTCAGTGTATGATCTCAGCGAATATCCAACCTTGGAAGAAACTAAATGGTTCCTCTCTGATTCCTGAGCCTCTGAAGCTCATCTTGCACAAGTTACTGAACCCAGAGGGCAAAATTGCTGCTGTAATGAGTCGGTGATACACCGCCGTAGCCCATTCTGTCATTTCTATCTGCAGTTCAAGGTCTTTCATTTCTCCAGTGATATATATATATACATATATATATATATATATATATATATATATATATATATATATATATATAGCACACACACACACACACACACATATATATATATATATATATAGCACACACACACACACACACACATATATATATATATATATATATATATATATATATATATATATATATATATATATATACACGGGAGCTGGCACCTACATGGGGTGGTTAGAATTGAAAATCTAAATAACAACAAGACATGTCGATAGAGATAGAAATCTCTTCAAGGTCGTCCATATGGAACAGCTATTGAAGATATATGAGACAAAGATCAGCTCGCAAACACATTCGCAGGACCATCTGGTAACTGGCACGTCCTTGATGGGGAACTGGCAAATTCCTCATAGTTTTATGAAGTACCATCATAATGACCATTGGGTACTCTTCAGTAATACAGAGTTCCACCGAATATACCGAAGAAAATTATACAAAAGAAATATCGCACCAGAACCTAGTTTGGAAGGGAAGAGATATTACATTTACAGCCAAAATAAAACCAGGCATTCCTGTTGGTAATCGTCTCCTAACTTATGGGCAATATGACACCGAATATGGGTGAGCCATGTCTAAGCGGATCCAAGTCTTCAACATTAAATATCATAAAGAAAATTAATAACTACGCCTACAACGCAAGAACCCTTCAGGAAAAAAAAAACACAGGCTGGAGAGTTTAATGGAAGGAATTGAGAACATCATGTGGAACGTCGTGGATTAAATGAAGTTTGAAAGTAGAAAGAAAATCCAATGCAACAACAAAATAACCACCACCTAATTTTACCATAGAAGGAGGGATGCAAATGATTAGAATTCTTGATAAATAGAAAGGTTTGCTGGTAACGTAGTAAAGTTACTTTATCAGACAGGGTGGATTTGATTGTGGGTAGGTTATGTAAATGGTACACTCGAAAAATCATTTATGGTTATGCACGTAGGTTGACAGAAATGGAAAGATAAATCTACAATTAGCTAGACGACGAGATTAACAAACATCTAGATAGGTCTATAAATATATAGATAAGCAGATAAATAGATGGATAGATAGAGAAACAGATATTAATGAAACGATAGATAGACGTATAAAGCTCCGGACAGATATGTACACAGAAAACATTTAATAAGATAAATATGATGATCAATAACTGCACAAAAAATAAATTGACACATGTTTTCGCTCTGCATATTGATGCCGGGACTCTTCTTGCATTTCAGGTCCATAAATTTGCATCGCTTCGGCAATGAGCGACGCCACATTTGTTTGTTTAAATGTGAGAGACTTTTCAGCCAGTCTGCCATCATCTGCGGGCGATGTAATCACTGGGAAAGCAAAATAAGCTAATGAAAAACTGATTATGTCCATGAAAATCAACTAACGAGTTCTTTGGCAGTGCTGCAGTTTATTTATTGCATATGCGTGTGTGTGTGTGTGTGTGTGTGTGTGTGTGTGTGTGTGTGTGTGTGTGTGTGTGTGCGTGTGTGTGTGCGCGCCCTGCGCATGTGGGTGTGTATTTGTGTGATTCGCCATGATCTTTGATCACGTGTTGGACTCGTGATCGACAGTTATTAACCTCCCGAATGAGAGCTCAGAGCTCGTATGACCAATTTATGGGTAATATTGTGACCATACATGCACACACACTCACACCCAACTCCTCGCCCACGAGAGTTGAAGTAACAACTTGAAGCGCAGCGACACTGAAATGTGTGTGCGTGCGTGCGTGCGTGCGTGTGTGTGTGTGTGTGTGTACGTGTGGATTTGTGTGTTTGCATGTGTGTGTTTGTGTGTACCTGTGGGTTTGTGGGTTTGCAAATGTGTGTATGTGTATGTGTTTGTGTGTGTGCTCGTGTGTGTGTGTGTGTGCGTGAATGTTTGTGTATGTATATGTGTCTGTATGTGTGTGTGTACGTGTTTACCTATTTCTATTGACAGGGATTCTATATACAGAGTTTGAGCTCAAGTGATCTGATTGCGCCTGTGTGTTTGCGTGTGGGGATGTACACACGCGCGTGTGCGTGTTTGTGTATGTGTGTACGTGCGTTTGGTTGTGGAAACCGTGAATACATGTGTGTTGATGTGTATGTGTTTGTGTGTCTGCTCATGTATATTGTTTTGTGTTTTTCTGGGTATGTATGTGTGTGTGTACGTATGTTTGTGAGTACAAATATGTGCGTGTGAATTAATGCGTGTGTACGTGTGTGTATGTAAATGTGTGTCCATGTGTAACCATCTGTGTGTGTGTGTGTGTGTGTGTGTGTGTGTGTGTGTGTAAGTAAATATATGCGTGTGCACCCATCTGTGTGTGTGTGTGTGTGTGTGTGTGTGTGTGTGTAAGCAAATGTGTGTGCGTGTGCACCCATCTTTGTGTGTGTGTGCGTGTGTGTGTGTGTGTGTGTGTAAGCAAATGTGTGTGCGTGTGCACCCATCTGTGTGTGTGTGTGTGTGTGTGTAAGCAAATGCGTGTGCGTGTGCTGTGTGTGTGTGCGTGTATGTGCGTGTGTGCGCGCGTGGGTGCGTGTGCGCGTGTGTGTGTGTGTGTGTTTGTGCGCATGACTGTATGTGTATACGTATATCTGTATGTCTATGGATTTATAAGTATGTGTACATTTACTCACATATATCTACTAACAAACGAACACGGGTTTTCTGCACCCATGCACGTGTATGCACCTGTTCAGTAACGCGTTCGTAAGCGGAAGCGTACGCGCATGAGCCGCGTTCGTATTAGGAAGCGTGCGCGCATGAGCCGCGGCTTATGTGCATCGGAGGGCGTGCGGCAAGACGCCGCGTCTCCACCTACGCCGCCGCTTCCAGAGTATTTGTGTACGACGGCGCGCGCGTATGATTCCCCAAGAGTCCTTGAGCCTCCGGCGGATGAATACTCAGGAGTTGAAGATCAAGAAGTTGTTCTTCTCGAGACAAAACGAGTGTCTTAATGCGATCAACTTTGTAAATCTCTGTGTGGCTACGAAAAGTCAAGTCCACCGCCTCCGGGGCACGGAAACTTTGCCTGCATCTAGTGCTTGTGTATCTTATGTTCACTTTCATGTTTTATTCTTTTTAACTATCTTGATATTTGTATCTTCGACTATATATAATATTTACAAAGCATGAGATGTGTGTGTGTGCGTGTATGTGTGTGTTTGTGTGTGTGTGTGTTTGTGTGTGGGTGTGTGAGTGTGTTTGTGTGTGTATGTTTGTTTGTGTGTGTGTGTGCGTGAGTGTGAGTGTTTGTGTGTGTGTGTTTGTGTGTGTGTGTGTGTGTGTGTGTGTGTGTGTGTGTGTGTGTGTGTGTGTGTGCGCGTGCGTGTTGTGTGTATGTGATTATGTGCGTGTTTGAGTGTTGTGTGTGTGTGTGTGTGTGTGTGTGTGTGTGTGTGTGTGTGTGTGTTGTGTGTGTATGTGTTTGACTGCATGCGTGCATGCTTATGTGTGTGTGTGCATGTGTGTGTTTGTGTGTGTGTCTGTGTTCGTGTTTGTTTGTTTGCTTGTTTGTGTGTGTGTCTGTGTTCGTGTTTGTTTGTTTGTGTGTTCGTGTTTGTGTGTGTTCGTGTTTGTGTGTGTGTGTGTGTGTGTGTGTGTGTGTGTGTGTGTGTGTGTGTGTGTGTGTGTGTGTGTGTGTGTGTGTTTGTGTGTGTGTCTGTGTTCGTGTTTGTTTGTTTGCTTGTTTGTGTGTGTGTGTGTGTGTGTGTGTGTTTGTGTGTGTGTGTGTGTGTGTGTGTGTGTGTGTGTGTGTGTGTGTGTGTGTGTGTGTGTGTGTGTGCGTGCGTGTGTGTGTGTGTGTGTGTGTGTGTGTGTGTGTGTGTGTGTGTGTGTGTGTGTGTGTGTGTGTAAGGTCACAGCATTACCCATAGATCGGTCATTTATGAACTCTTGATCTCCCATCCGGGAGGTTTATGGCTGTCGATCACGAGTCCAACACGTAATCCAAGACCATGAGAATCACACACATACGCACACACACACACACACACACACGCACCCACATAATCACACACACACACATATACACGAACACACACAACATATGCACATAAATAAATGCATACATATCGTAAAAATGCGAATGAGAAAAATATTATATATTTCTTTTTGAAATCATATTAATAGACGCAGCGATATACGCTCGTCATTTAAGTAATGATATTGAAATGACTAAATCAGGCAGCGCGGATTAATTCTAATGATATGTGTTCACAAAAAGTAAAAGAAAAAGGAAGGAGACAGATGGTTCGCTGTGATTAATGTTTTCTTCTGCAGATACTCATACTTTAGTAAGAATCCTTGATTATCGCTCCACTTTATGAGGGAAATATGTAAAGGTCTAATTTATAAGAGAAGTGATTATCTGTATGTCTTCGTTTCAGGTCATTGTAGTCAATGGGTAATGGGTCTTCCCAAACTGAAGAGAATTGGTAGCAGAGAATACAAAAAATTAAAAAGGTAAGATAGAGGATTATTTATAAAAAAAAATAATAATAAAAAAAAAATAAAGAATTTACAAGAAATAAAGAGTAAAGCTGCGTCGACCGGGAATGGGTTAATAGTTACTAATACCTCAAGTATATATTCTTTTCTTTCTGTGTAAATTATAATTTTACAAAGGATTAAAAGGAATTACAAAGGCGGAGCATGCAGACAGGAGACCTCTTGGTCCATAACAAGGTCGGATGCGGAAAAAATATAATAATGATAAATAGATAAAAAATCAATAAAAATTATAATAATATAAATAATAATAAAATAAATAAACGCATAGGTATAGTTAAATAATAAACAGGTGAATAGTAGATAAAAATAAATTGACAGATAACTAATAGTAAATGAAAATCAAGCAAATATTAATAATAATAAACAGAGACAAATAATCTTGAATGAAAATGCCCCAACAGAGACTAGGAACGCAGCAGCATTATCTCAAGATCTTCGACGACTACCGTTGCGAAAGGTACAGTAACGTGCACAGACATTGCAAGGAGCAGGTTCTTTGGGCTGGAAGTTGGGCACTTCACTCTTTTGTGTTATTCGTATTTGGCAACTATCCGGTAGGGTGCAACACCATTTTCCACATTATAATTTCTGAATGGTAAGGAAATGGAAAAAAGCCTGTGAGATATTATTTTTCATTCATTTTTATATATTTTTGTGATGGGCAATTTTGGGGCACAGGGCACCCCCAGCGTCCCCCCCCCCCCTCTGCACGGGCCTGGAAAGGTATTTAGATCTTTCATTTCGACCGTCAGAAAGTTATTCTGGTCAGCGATGTGATAACCATTCGATTAATTATTAACTATTATGAAGAGTATCCGCAGATCCTCTAGTGAAAATGTGGGAAAATCATGTTTATATACACTTTAAACCCACTATCGGAGAAATAATATCAGAAGTACAGGAAAACTGTATATTTCGACTACTATCTGCTGAAGAGGACTACAGATAGTAGTCGAAATATACAGTTTTCCTGTACTTCTGATATTATTTCTCCGATAGGGGGTTAAAAGGGTACATTTACAAATGTGTTATAACATTACAGTTTCTCATGTTTATATATTACTTTACCAGCCCCAGAACTTGTTTCGTGGTTGTAAAGAATAATTTGTTTATCCGAGCTGCGTCTACATTCAAGGCAAATGTGCTCTATGGGTTTTGATGTAATCTAGAGCACTCTGAGGCTCGCAACAACACATACATAGACCATATAAGAGACTCAGCCGACGCTTAACAAAGCATCTACAAGGGGGAGGCACTATATAACGCCAAACCAGGGAGATCATCAGAGATGCTAATGGAGTGTACTAGAATCATTACCAGCAACGGAGATTATCGAAAGCTATGGCTTACGGAAGGAACGCTGATTCGAGAAAAATCTCCACTACTGACATCCAGTCAAATATGACATCTACAATTGTTTCATTTAATTCTACACAAGTCCAACCAACTCTGAGGTCAACCCTAAGAAGAGGGATGAGGAGATATCATGATGAAGAAACCGTGGTAATTGTGCATTTGTATATAATTCAACATTGGAAACACTATATTTTAAATTTATTTTTATTTGTTATTCCTTTATCACTGCCTATGCTTGTAGAATATATTTTATTAATGTTCGAGATATATAATTCATGAAATATCCCACTGGGAACAAAACGCTGAAGAAAGACATTACTAATTTTGTTGAGCTTATATTTCCGCATCCCCATGATGCAAGAGTTATTATTAAAAATCTGGAAAATATAAAGAAGAAAGTTATCAATTGTCAGAGTGAGAAGTTAATTCTAGTTGTATTCGAGAGAACCTGCTATATATGCGTATATTGGTATATACATGTATATACATGTGTCTATGTGTATATATGGATGTATGTACATACTTTATATATATATATATATATATATATATATATATATACATATATAAATATATTCATATACATATATATATATATACATATATATATATATATACATGTATATATACATACATATATATATATATTCATGCATACATATATACATATATATAAATACATGCATTCATGCATATATACATACATACATACTGTACATGTATACATTCATACCTACATAATACTATACATACTATATGTTCAGTAAAAATCATAGATATTGGCACAGAGAATATCACAGCACAAACACCACACTCTAAGCGAGATATATTCCCAAAGATTAAAAAAAAAAAAAAAAAATACAAACCACATTTGACACTGTCTAATATAGAAAAGACAGAAAAAATCAAATCAGGAACCACCAGACAAAAAAAAAAAATAAACAAATAAATAAATGAATAAATAAATCAATAAAATAAAAGTATACATTTTTAAAAAGGCAGGTATTTTGTCTTGATAGACAATAATAGTATCGGTATTAATAACAACAGAAATATACAAGTGTGAAGTATGAAAAATAATTCTCCATTCACGAGGCAATTGGATCAGCGAAGAACAAAATGTCATCACTAGAATAGCAATGCAATATCACTACCATGTGTTTCTCTAAAACTTCAAACCTTGGAACAGCACAGAACAAAATAACACCACCAAAACAAACAATACAATATCATTGAAAATAATTTCTGCGAAACAGCTTTAAACCCATGCCATGAATAAAAATATGCATTTTTTTCTCCAGCAGCGCATAGAAAGGCTTCCGAGAAGCTAAAAAAAAAATAAAACGCAGAAGACTACCACATGACACATTTGATCCCAATAGCAATAAAAACTTTAACAAACATAATTCCTATCCCGAAACCAAGCAAACTGCTAGAGAACCCAGCATCAAACAGTGTCCGTCCCTCCTTGACCATATCGAAACTGATGATTTTTTTTTATCACAGATAGAATCAAAACGCATATACATACTTCATCACCCTCAACATTGCTCACAAACCTCACCTAACAAGACCTAGAAGGTTTCAAGTATTAAAAAAAAAAAAAAAAGCCTGACAAATAGTATTTGTGGCAAAGGGTATAAATATGGATTGTAACATGCTCCATGGTCACTTCCCTATGCAAGCATGTATATATTACAATAGAGAAGTTAACGAATGGAATAGACTTAGTAACATTGTAGTGAGCGCTAAAACAAATGTTTGTTGCACAAGATTAGGCAATTTTATGGATAGGGAGGAAAGGTGGTAAGGGACATGATACTGCCAAGTGTAGGCCTTATGGTTTCTTGTGTGTGTTTGTGCGTGTGTGTGTGTGTGTGTAAGTGTGTGTGTGTAAGTGTGTGTGTGTATGTGTGTGTGTGTAAGTGTGTGTGTGTATGTGTGTGTGTGTGTGTGTGCGCGCGCGCGTGTGTGTGTTTGTGTATGTGTGTGTGTGTGTGTGTGTGTGTGTGTGTGTGTGTGTGTGTGTGTGTGTGTGTGTGTGTGTGCGTGCATGTTTGTGTCTGTGTGTGTGAGTGTGTGTGTGTATGTTTCTGTGTGTGTGTGTGTGTGTGTGTGTGTGTGTGTGTGTGTGTGTGTGTGTGTGTGTGTGTGTGTGTATACGTGTGTTTGTGTATATGTAGAGGCGTGTGCGTGTGTGTTCATGCTCTTACTGGGAAACAAAGTATGCATAATGAATAGAACATCTGAAAGCACAATCCATTGAGATGTTTTATGAAATTCTCTAACGACCCACCTTTGTAATTACTTCAAAATTATATATACATATCCCATTATTTTTCCTACGGAGAGAAATTTTACTTTCTTCTTGTTTTCTTAGCATCTCCATCCCTAATTATACACTCTTATTCATCGTTTGTCTTCTTATACTCTCATTTATTGTAGATTCTTCCCCCTCCTCCCTTCGAATAGGAAAACTCATCCTTCTTCACGCTTTCATCTGTTGTTCTCTTTTTCTCTCTAGGCTCTCCCATTCCTCTTCAGCATCCTTCCTCTCCCTCTCACACTCTCTCCCATCTTTTGTTCGCTTTTAATTAGACACAAAGAAGAAGCACCCCCTCTATCCGCCTGGCCTGATAATAAAAGATGATAAATGAGGCAAGAGAACAACGTATCAGGAAATGGCGGAAAATCACGCCAGACCTGAGTCCTCTTGGCGGATTTTGTTGTCGAATTTTTTTCTCGCAAGCTATGCGAAGGTAACATACTCGTACTCTCAGCGCACAATATACTGTATACGTGTACTTGCGCGCAACCCCTGGAAGTGCACATACATAAAGACATAAAAAATCAAGCACCAACGCTAATACACCTACACACATACACACACACATACATATATACACACACCTCGTGGCGCAGTAGTTAGAGTTCCCGGCTGCCACTACGGCCGTCCGGGTTCGAATCTCGCCCAGGGCTGAAATAATTTCAGTATCGTTGCGCTGCGAGTTGTTACTCCAACTATCGTGGGCGGGGAGTTGGGTGCGTGTGTGCGCGTGTAAGGTCACTGTATTACCCATAGATTGGTCATATATGAGCTATGAGCTCTCTTCCGGGAGGGGAATAGCTGTAGATCACAAGTCCATGGTGAATGGTGAATCACACATACACATATATATACGCGCGCACACACACACGCACGCACACAAACACACTCACACACACACACACACACAAGCACGCATGTAAATGCTCATGTACAGCTTTTACTTGTCATATCCCAATAATGGGATATTGTCTAACTCTCCTCTATGGAGATCCACCTTTGTTGGTTTATTATTATTACTACTCCTATTAGCTGTGCTTTTAGTGTCTGGAGACGTTTCAATAGCGAGCTTAGCCAACAATCTCAATAAAATCTTCCATCCTTTTTCTGGTCAGGAGAGTATTGTGGTGTTTATCAGAATAGGTTTTTGGGATCCCATTCCGCAGGTGAAGGGTAATTCATCGACTGAGATTTGTGGTCGATTGTCCTATCTATGAAGAAGGAAGGGGCGCATAGTTCCCTGTCTTATATGTGTATTCATGTACAATATATC
>NC_134811.1:12878663-12881163 GCF_046742065.1 Oratosquilla oratoria
TCCACACCCCTCCACCCTCCCTCCCATCTTAGCACCTCCTAGATGACGGGTCATCCCTGCACCCTGTCCACTGCCCTGGGTCAGAAGCAGTGTCGCAGGACACAGCACATCCACAGCAAGGCCGCTTCATTAAATCGGCGACCCCCCCTCTCCGTCCCCCCATATAAAGGAGAGGACGGGGAGAAATCCCTTCGGGCTGCGTCAAAAATTTTTGCTCACACACACTACCTCACCCCCATTCCCCCGTCCAATCCACCTCATGCATCACAACATTTTCCATATACAACCATTCTCCATTCACCCCTGTCTTCTGTCCTCTCCCGTCCTTCCTCAACCGACATTCCCCTCTTCCCCAAAGCCCCCTTCACCCCATCCATCCATCTCATCCTAGGACGTCCCCTCATGTTCACTCCCTCCACATCTGCCTTCCATGTACTAGAGTTCAATGTACTAGAAGAAATAACTAAAAAAAACTTTAATCTGAAGGTTCTCTCTTCGGCTGAATAAAATCGTCCCTGGTGCCATCGTGAGAGTGTCAGGGTGGGAGGAGGAGGGGCTGACGTGACGTAAGCATCAGCTTGGAGTGGGTCATTCAGATCAGTCGGAGTCTGTAACCCAGACAGACCCTCTGCGCCTGGATGAACTCTCAAACATTTGACTGAAGTAAAGATTGTGTTAGCGGGTTGAAGGGGTCATAGTACAACTTAAATGAGCAGAGGAGGAGAAAAGTGGGCAAGAAGGAAGATGACAAGGAGGAGGAGGAGGAGGAGAAGGAAGAAGGAAGTGAGTGGGGGAAAGGAGAAGGAATGGAGATAGGAGGAAGGGAAAAGTGGGCAAGAAGGAAAATGACAAGGAGGAGGAGGAGGAGGAGGAGGAGGAAGAGGAGGAGGAGGAGGAAGAGGAGGAGGAGGAGAAGGAGGAGGGAGATGAGTAGGGAAAGGAGAAGGAATAGGGATAGGAGGAGGAGAAAAGTGGGCAAGAAGGAAGATGACAAGGAGGAGGAGGAGGAGGAAAAGGAGGAAGGAGTTGAGTAGGGAAAGGAGAAGGAATAAGGATAGGAGGAGGAGAAAAGTAGGCCAGAAGGAAGATGATAAGGAGGAGGAGAAGGAGGAGAAGGAGGAAGGAGTTGAGTAGGGAAAGGAGAAGGAATAGGGATAGGAGGAGGAGAAAAAGGGGCAAGAAGGAAGATGATAAGGAGGAGGAGGAGGAGGAGAAAAGTAGGCAAGAAGGAAGATGATAAGGAGGAGGAGAAGGAAGACATTGAGAAGGAAAAGAAGGAAGAGATACGAGGAGTAAGAGGAGTAGGAAAGGAGGAGGAGGAGGAGGAAGAAAAGAGGATGAAAAGGATGGGGAAGAGAATAAAGATAAGAATGAAAATGAGGAGGAAGACGAGAAGATGGATTAAGAAGAAGAGGAAGGTGCGAAGATGGAAAAATAAAAGGGAAGAGGAACAAGAGGAGAAGAAGGAGAAGAGCAGGTGTAAGGGAGGAGGAGGAGGGGAAGGAGATAAGGAGAAGGAAGAGGAGGAGTAGGAGCAGGAGGTGAGAAGGAGGAGGAGGAGTAGGCGAAGAGGAGGAGTTGGAGGAGGAGGCGAGGAGGAGCAGGAGTAGGAGGAGAGGAGGAGGAGGAGCAGGAGTTGAGAAGGAGGAGGAGGAGGAGGCGAGGAGGAGGAGGAGGAAGACGAGAAAGAGGAGGAGGAGGAAGAGGAGAAAGAGGAGGAGGAGGAGGAGAAAGAGGAGGAGGAGGAGAAAGAGGAGGAGGAGGAGGAGAAGGAGGAGGAAAAGGTGGAGGAAGTGGAGGAAGAGGAGCAACTAAGAGGAGAGGACGAGCAAGAAGACCCTCAGAGGCTTTCAAAGTTTCATCAGCTGACACCAAACAGAATATTCTGTAGAGTGTAGTCCGTATGTGGTATTGGCAACATAAAATCAACGTCTTAGGGATCTGAGTGACATCTCTATTAACTAGATTCACGTAACATTCATATGTGATTAAGGAGAAGCCCCACTCAAAAATGTATATTTATTACTTTCAATTTTCACCATTTCTTCCTTCTACTGGCCTCTTCATATCTCACCTTTACCAGTTCTGACTTCGGCGCAATATTTTTTTTAAAAAAAAAAAAAAAAAAAAAAAAAAAAAAAACTCAGGTTACCTTTGATAAAGCAGATAATGTAGAGCATCTCATCATACCAAAGGAGTTGATCGGAGTGTTTCCAACCCTTCCATTATTGTCAGGTTATCTCTGTCGATTAAACCATTTTGTATAAGGAAAAGCATTACTTGTCAGAGACGCAGCCGTTGGTTAAGTGTTTATATTGAAGTGTTTAACTCCGGTCCAACGACATTCCTTTATATAAATGAAGTTGTTTGACATTAGACGTGATATGATTGTGTGAAGGGCGTTACTGCTCGCAACGGACTAGTTTTTGAGTGCTGAGCTTTATTCCAAAGGTCAGGACAAAAGCCACATATTCACTGAACACAACACTCTTCCTGAACA
>NC_134811.1:12893663-12896163 GCF_046742065.1 Oratosquilla oratoria
CACACACACACACAAACGCACACATACATATACACACGCACACACAAATACACACACATACACAAAAACGCACACAAAACAGCACACATACAAAACACACACATACACACAAACACACACGCGCGGGTGCACACACACACACATACACACACACGCACACACACAAAAAACACGCGCGCGCGAACGCACACAAAACAGCACAAATAAAACACACGCGCGGGCGCACATATACACACACATACGCACACACACACACATATTATACAGGGTGACCACAAAAACACTCCTTTATTTCAAATATTTATATTATTACATATTGAGTTCATAATCATACAAGTTTGGTGTCTATAGTTGCAGAAATTAACAAAGTTTCATCTGCGATATGGGTTGATACCATAGGCGCTCGATGTGTGCCCCTTTTGTTGCCCGGCATATATCAAGGCGATAATCAAGCTCCGTCCAGACTTTCTGCAGCATATCTAGCGTAATCGCACGTAGAGCTTCGGTGACACGTTCCTGCAGTTCATCAATGGTCTTGGGCAAGGGAGGTATGTAAACTTTGACTTTGACATATCCCCAGAGGAAAAAGTCGCACACAGTTAGGTCTGGTGATCTTAGGGGCCATTTGCAAAACACTTGGTTGCGTTGTCCAGCACGGCCAATCCATCGGTTAGGTAGGTTTGTGTTGAGAAATGCGCGTACATTGAGAGACAAGTGTGGCAGTGCTCCATCCTGCTGAAAAATGTAGCCATCACCTTCAGCAGCTTGTAGTCTTGGCAGCAACCAGTTCTGTAACATTTTTAGGCAGGTTTGGCCAGTAATGGATGGTCCTTCAAAGAAAAACGGTTCATACACAGACCTCTCTGTTACTGTACTAAACACATTCACTTTGGGAGAGTTACTTTCAAACTCAAGACTGGCATGAAGATTCTGGGTTCCCCATATTCTCACATTGTGTCTGTCCACCTTTCCACTTAGGTGGAAGGTTGCTTCATCACTGAAGATGATCTTTGACAACTAACCAGGATCATTTTCTATTGACTCCTGGAGACTGTGGGAAAATTCAAAGTGCATTTCTTTATCTTTCTAGTATAACTTTTGGACCAGTTACAGCCCATAAAGGGTAAACAACAAAAGCGTCTCTGACCTTGTCGACAACTTCCTCTGACACTGCTGGGCGGCCGGAATGTCCTTTTCTCTGATCACAGATGCACCTCCTCGCAATGAAATCATTGTACTACTTTAAAATGGACTTGTTAGTAGGTGGATTGTTAGGATGAATGCGTCTGAACGAACGCTGCACATTTGTAACACTGTTTGTTTTGCCAAACTCCAACACACACCAGCTACGTTGCTGTGGGGTCTACGCCATCTTGGATAAGACTGCCACCTAGCGGGTCAGGTAGAAATTGCGAACTAGAAAAAAAGAGAAGCAAAAATGCATTAGTTTATGCAACTATGGACACCAAACTTGTAAGATTCTGAACTCAATATGTTATATTATGAATCATTTAAATCAAGGAGTGTTTTTGTGGTCACCCTGTATATATAATTATATATATATATATGTATATATATATATATATATATATATATATACATATACATGCACACACACACACACACACATATATATATATATATATATATATATATATATATATATATATGTCTGTGTGTGTGTGTGTGTGTGTGTGTGTGTGTGTGTGTGTGTGTGTGTGTGTGTGTGTGTGTGTGTGTATGTGTGTGTGCGTGTGTGTGTGTACCTAATTGCCTAGTTTATCTTACAGGAAGGGGAGCTATGCATACATATATATATATATATATATATATATATATATATATATATATATATATATGTGTGTGTGTGTGTGTGTGTGTGTGTGTGTGTGTGTGTGTGTGTGTGTGTGTGTGAATGGTTTGACAGGGAAATCAGCTTAAGTAAAACTAATATGGAACCATAGTGTATTAAGATCGCATTGATTACCGAATAGACTTCGGAGATGCCAGTCCCTTTAAAATAGTCGTCCCATTTATTGATCTATTTATTTATTTATTTATTTTATTTATTTATTTGAAGGGGCGGGGTGAGGAGAGCAAGCTTCCGTTGGCTAGTTTGAAAGCTAACAGATGGATAATTGGTTCCTCTAAGTTTAATGGCGCTACTGAATAAAGGATTGAAATCAGTCATGTTCGATTGGATGTTGAATGTCAGTGCTCTCTTTCTCTCTTATGTAAATTGCTCCTAACGCATTATTTCTTTTCAGGCCAGTATACTGTCAGAGTTCTGGTATTGTTCACTATTGTACCTCTGTAAGCTTTAGATTAATGGCAAGGTTCATGACGTTAATTTTTTCTCTGATGTAAGTGAAGAGATGAAAATTGAGAAAAACAGGATATAAAAGATAACAGAGAGAGAGAGAGAGAGAGAGAGAGAGAGAGAGAGAGTGAGAAAGAGAGAGAGCGAGAGAGAGGGAATGAGAGGTATTAAGTGCGCATA
>NC_134811.1:12898663-12911163 GCF_046742065.1 Oratosquilla oratoria
TGGCGGGCCGTCTTGGAATGGAGCTCGCTTATTGGTCAGTTTATGCCCCTGCGATAACCAATCCTGCCGAGGCGCGTGATCGGTTTACAAACCCTTCTCTATGACTAGTTGTTATTGCTAAATTGATGTAAGCTGCTTCTATAGTTTTCATTTTCATTTTTTCCATACCAGTGTGAAGTACACATTTTTCCGTGGATCGTAGCGTGTATTACTAATGACTTAAATAATTTGTGGTGTTGCAAGGCAATTTTTGTGTTTATAGATGGTGGATGGGGTTGGGTGGGTTGCTTATGTTGATTCGGTGGCCCAGTAATCTCTGGCCTGACACTAGGTAGGCCTCGCGGCGCTGATAGGTTGGGGGGGGGGGGGAGTTAGGGATAGGGAGGGAGTATGGGGGGTTGGGGGTTGATGAGTTTGGTCATTAGCGTGGGCAGAGTTTATGACATGTCTGCCGGAGCTGTTATAAAGGAAGTAGTTAGCCAACCATGAACACACCCATCTCTCCTCACTCCCCACTCTCAACCAACAGTCATTCATTTTCTTTTTATTTTCAATCCTCGTGAACGCAGGGCCACCCACTTCTCCCGTCCATTTCCCGGGTCAGAAGCAATGCAGGAAGACACAGCAAGCCCCGCACCTCTTCGTTTACATGGCGATCCTCTATTTGATTCGTTTCTATCCGAAAATAGTGAAGACGAGGAGAAACATCTTTGGGCCGTCTTAATTCATAATCCATTCACAACCCTTCTCCACTCACATACATACATCTTGCCTTTTCACTTTCCTGCTGAACAGACATTCCCTTTTACTCATGACCCCGTTCATCTATCTCATTCTCGGTCTACCCCTCAGTTTCACTCCACCCACCTTTGCCTTCCACACTCTTGTTGATAGTCTTTCCTCACTCATTCTGCCTATGTGCCCAAACCACCCAAGCATTATTTTATCGGCCAGCTCATTTCCCATTCCAGTAGCTTAGGATGTTCTTACTTTTTGGTTAGGGAAGAATGTCCCGTAGAATGGAGTGGTGATATTACATTTTATATTTCTGTGTTCATACTTCACTGGGGGAGGTTACTGTGCAACTGGGAGAGGTTACCGGGTTGTCGGGCAGTGGCATGGTTGTCATATACTTGGGAGAGCCTCCGACTTCGGGTTGTGACGAAATATCGCGTGTTTGGTTTTGTGCCGTTTTACCCCTTACCGGGGTTTATGGTGTTTTGTCCCATACTTGGGTTTGTTGCGTGCTTGGCTTAGTGGCAGTTATTCGCATGCTTGGGAGTGCCTTTGGATCCTCTGCTTGCATGTTTAAATTTGGGCTCAACTCTTTGACATATACCTGTAATACCTCTAAGACTGGGAGGCGTTTATTGTCTGTACATATATCCCTTGTAAGGGGGAAAAAGCTTTGGTATATGTATGTATGTACATATATCCAAGATCTCCGTATTTTTTTTAGCATGTTTCTTGTCAGGGGTATGCCACGTTCATTTCTTTGGTGGTATTTAGGGGCTGCTGCTATAAGTTAGAAAAAAGGTGACGGAATAACTTCATGCCAATATAGGTGGAGGGAAAGGCTTCACAATTCCCTCGGGTAGATTTAAATCTGTAAATGACTTGTGACTTCTGAAGTTCCTATCTCGCTTGGTATGGGCTATTCTTAAGTAGGAGATGGCATTTTTATTATTATTATCATTATTATTATTATTATTATTATTATTATTATTATTATTTATTAATTTTATTTATTTTTGTCTTATAACAAATCCCTAAGTGTAGTATTTTCTCTAGGTTGACTGGTTTCATATTTTTCTTAATAATTTGTTACATTGTGCGTTTTCCTTCTTTGTAAGCTGTTGTAAAAGAGGATTTACAGTATATGTTAATTTTCTCCTTGTTATGTTTATTGTCATTACCTTCGTACCAACCGTCCATTATCTTCTTGGTCTCGTGGTTAATGTCTTTCTCACTAAAGCCATTGTTTATAAGTACTTCATTATGTACTTGTTTCCACGTGCTACAGTGGGTGAGTGCTCCCCCGGATGTAGGCGTCGATGGTAGAGTCCTTATATCTCTGAGGGCACTCACTTAAAGCCATTAGGTAGTGTCTAAGGTTGGTGGGCTTGGTGTATAGTTCTGAGTCTTTAGCTTATTTTACGAGTAGGTCGAGGAGGGGCAAAGCTCCTTCATCGTTGTCATCCATGATGAAAGTGAACTCAGAGACGTCTTGTAGTATATATATATATGTATATGTATATATATATATGTATATACATAACTATATATATATGTATATATATATATGTATATACATAACTATGTATATATATATATCATATATATATATACATATATATATGTATATATATATGTATATATATATATATATACATATATATATATCATATATATATATACATATATATATACATACATATATATATACATATATATATACATATATATATATACATATATATATATGTATATATATATACATATATATATATGTATATATATATACATATATATATATAAATATATATATATATACATATATATATAAATATATATATATATACATATATATATATATAAATATACATATATACATATATATATATACATATATATATATATACATATATATATATATACATATATATATATATATATATATATATATATATATATATATGTTAATGGAATAACATCGTGGGACTGAGCGAAGTCCGAAGAGCGGAAGAAAAGCTGATATAGTTATAAGATAGTCACCACCTGTTCTACTGTAGAAGTAAGGAAAAAGAAAGATCTAGTGGAGTAGGATTCTTGATAAACTGAAAGGGTGCTGCTATCGTAGTGAAGGTCAATAGATTATGGGATAAGGTAGCTTGGATTACAAAATAGGACGAGGGAGTCATATGAGAGGTACAAAGAAAAGAAAAGAGAAGTAAAGCAAAAGGTAAAGGAGGCAAAGAGGATAGCAGATGTGAAATGGGGTAAAAGTATGAGAGAAATTTTTGAAAGTAATAAGAAGATATTTTGGAAAGAAATTAAGAGAGGAAGAGGAGGCGAATCAAGTACAGAAGAAAAGGTAAAAGGTGCAGATGGAGAGATGATAATGGAAGAGAAGGCAGTAAGGGGAAGATGGGCAGAATATTTTAGGGAGTTGCTAAATGTGAAGGAGGATAGGGAGGGAAAGATAGCTGCAGCGGGAAATGCTAAGAAAATGACCGTGATGAGTGAGGAAAATGGAGGAGAAATAAGGAAGGATGAAGTGAAGGCAGCTGTTAAGATGATGAAAGCAGGTAAGGCACCTGGTCTGGATGGATGCCATGCAGAATGTCTAAAAAAAGGAGGCACAGTGATGGTGGACTGGCTGGTGAGGTTATTTAATGTTTGCTGGAGAGAGGGTAATGTGCCGGAGGACTGGAGGAGTGTCTGTATAGTTCCACTTTACAAGGAAAAAGGGGACAAGTGTGAATGTAGTAGTTTCAGAGGGATTAGCTTGTTAAGTGCAGTTGGGAAGGCTTATGGGAGGATCTTGATTGAGAGAATTAGGAGAGGAACAGAGGGAGTAATTGATGAGGAACAGTGTGGATTTAGGACGGGTAGAGGTTGTGTAGATCAGATTTTTGTGGTAAGACAGATATGTGAGAAAGCTATAGGAAAGGGGAAGGATGTTTTTTTGGCCTTTATGGACCTGGAAAAGCCTTACGACAGGGTAGACAGAAAGGCACTGTGGGAGATTTTGAGGATATACGGGATAGGACGAAAGCTTCTAGGAGCTGTCAAGAGTTTTTATGAGAGTAGTAGAGCTTGTGTTAGGATTAGAAATGGAGAGAGTGAGTGGTTTGAGGTGAAGGTGGGACTTCGTCAAAGATGCGTTATGTCGCCCTGGCTGTTTAACTAATACATGGATGGGGTAGTGCGAGAGCTAAATGCAAGGGTAGTGGGTCAGGGATTGGAGATGGTTAAAGAAAATGGAGAAAAGTGGGAGGTGACCCAGCTGTTGTTTGCGGACGACACTGCGCTTGTGGCAGGATCGGAGGAGGGATTGAGGAAGTTGGTGACAGTTTGGGAGAGTGTGTGATAGAAGAAAGCTGAAGATAAATGTGGGTAAAAGTAAGGTGATGAAAGTGGCAGTAATCTGGATGTAAGCATTAAAGGAGAGCGACTGGAGGAAGTGGATAGTTTTAGATACTTGGGTGCAAATGTGGCAGGAAAAGGTGGAGTGAAGGTAGAGGTAGAATGTAGATTAAGAGAAGCGAGTAAATGCCTTGGTGCATTGAAGAGTGTAATGAGGAATAGACATTTGGGAATGGATGCTAAGAGGAGACTATATGAAGGAGTGATTGTGCCAACAGCACTGTATGGGGCAGAAACATGGAACATAAGAGAGGAAGAGAGAAGGAGTTTGAATGTGTTTGAGATGAGGTGTCTGAGAAGTATGATGGGGGTTACTAGGCTGGATAGTGAGAAATGAGGAGGTGAGGAGGAGAACAGGGGTGGAAAGGGGGTTGGGAGATAGGGTTGATGAAAGAGTATTATGATGGTTTGGACACATGGAAAGAATGAGTGAAGAAAGACTAGTAAAAGAGGTATGGAAGGCAGATGTGGAGGGAGTGAACATGAAGGGACGTCCTAGGATGAGGTGGATGGATGGGGTGAAGGGGGCTTTGGGGAAGAGGGGAATGTCTGTTGAGGAAGGACGGGAGAGGACAGAAGACAGGGGTGAATGGAAAATGGTTGTGCATGGATGATTTTTGTGATGCATGAGGTGGAATGGGTGGGGGGATGGGGGTGAGGTAGTATGTGTGAGCAAATTTTGACGCAGCCCGAAGGGATTTCTCCCCGTCTTCTCCTTTATGCATGAGGGGACGGAGAGGGGGGTTCGCCGATTTAATGAAGCGGCCTTGCTGTGGATGTGCTGTGTCTTGCGACACTGCTTCTGACCCAGGGCAGTGGACAAGGTGCAGGGATGACCCGTCATCCAGGAGGTACTAAGATGAGAGGGAGGGTGGAGGTGTGTGGAGTGTATTCAGGGATGGAATGGGTGGGAATGTTTTTATGCCTTTTCCTTTTTGGCTACCTCCCTTGTAAGGGGGAAAAAGCCTTGGTATATGTATGTATGTATTCAAAAGATACAATCTAAAAAAATAGGTCTATTCACAAACTTCACAGAGTCCAGACGATGAAATCGAATTCTTCAATGATGGTCTAAGTCAGGTAATGGATCAAGAAAAAAGTAAATGCACGTTAGTAATAGGCGAATTTAATGCTAAAGTACGGAAGAAGTGGGAGATGAGTCGTGCATTGGGAAATTTGGAGTAGATGTGAGACATGACAGAGGCGAGATGTTGGTCAATTTTGTATGGAACTACAACATGAGAACAATGAACACTTTCTTTCAAAAGCGTATAAGACGTAGATAGACCTGATGGAGCCCAAATGGAATATGAGAGAACGAAATAGTTTTCATATTAGAAGATGAGAGCAAGAGCGCTAGCAATGTTAATGCCACAAATGAAGACAATATAGGTAGTGACAATAGAATGGTAGGTTGCACTGCTAAATTCAATTTCAGATCCGAGAGAAATAAACTAGTTTTGAGAAAGAAAATAAGCCTTACGAAGGTTAATTATAACAAGGAATTTCAGTTAGAAATTAAAAACAGATTCGAAGCTCTGAGAAATAATGAGGACACCGTCGAAGGTGTGAATTTGAATTTAGTGAATATCACTAGGGAATCGGCAAAAAAAGTAGTTAGTACAAAAAACATTAAAGAAAATAAATACTCCAAAGCTACAAAAGACCTAGTTAAAAGAAGGACTATGCAGATTAAAAGTACGAGAGATGAAATAGAGAAAGTAGAACTAAAAAAGCTTATCAACAAAAGGCAGAGATCAGAGAAGAGAAAGAGAAACATGGATGAAATTGAGGAAGCTATCCGGAAAAATAAAAGTATTTTTGGAGAGGCAGCAAATTATATCTTTGAAAGATAGAAATCGAGAGATCATTAAATGCAGAGACAGAATGGTAAAAAGAGAAGAATTTTATCAATATTAAGACATTTACTCGTCAAAGACCGTACTTGAGTAAATAATTTAATCTGTAGACGTTTGTAGTGCACTAGAAGTTACAAAAGAAGTAAAGTTTGCTCTAAAAACATGAAACGAAGAAAAGCACCTGGGAAGATGGTATATCGATAGATCTTCTGAAAGAAACAAGGAAAGGAGTTCGTATTGAATTAGCTCAGTTGTACACCCAATGTTTACGTCAAGAAAACGTTCCTGAATCCTGGTGCAATGTTATAATGATCTTGCTTCATCAAAAATGAGACAAGAAAGAATTTAGTAACTATCGACCAATTGGCTTGTTTTCAAATGAAATATTCTCCAAGATCCTTACAAATAGACTAAGTCAAATCTTAGATGGAAAAAAACAGGCAGGCTTTAAAAACTGATATTCTACACTAGACCATTTGCAGGCGATAAGTCAACTAAACGAGAATACTACAGAATAAGATATACATTTTTGCTTACCTTTTTTATAAAAGATTACGATAAGGCCCTTGACTCGTTAGAACAAATAGCAAAATTATACTCGCTACGCAAGCAGAGTGCAAACGAACAGATCGTAAGGGTTATAGAAAAGATTTATGCGAAAGGAACAACTGTAATTCGACTACATAAAAATACATAAAAGGTCGAGAAAGAAATATGACAAGGCGATACAATTTCAACAAACTTATTTACAGCTTGCCTGGAAGGGATTTTTAGAAGGTTGATATGGTACAAGAAAGGACTGAAGCTTAATGGCGAATGTCTTAATAATCTAGGATTTGCGGAGGACATTGTTCCTATTTCAGAAAGAGCAGAAGACTTGCAAGATATGCTCAATTATCTAAACAAGAACATTCACAATTAGGTTGGAAAATGAATAAGGGTAAAACAAAAGTAATGTTCAAAATGAAAGTTCAAAGTAAATCGACTATAATCGACGTTGGGAGTCCTGAAAAAGTTAAAGAAAATAATTATTTCGGCTAGATGGTGAAAGTGTGTGTGTGTGTGCATACACATTTATATGTATGTGAGGAGGTGAACAGGGGTGGAAAGGGAACTGGGAGATAGGGTTGATGAAAGAGTATTAGGATGGTTTGGACACATGGAAAGAATGAGTGAAGAAAGATTAGTAAAAGAAGTGTGGAAGGCAGAGGTGGAAGGAGTGAATATGAGGGGGTGTCCTAGGATGAAATGGATGGATGGGGTGAAAGGGGCATTACAAAAGAGAGGAATGTCTGTGGAAGAAGGACGGGAGGTGACAGAAGATAGGGATGAATGGAGAGGGGTTGTGTATAGATGATGCTGTGATGCATGAGGGGGAGTGGGTGGGGGATGAGGGGTGAGGAAGTATGTATGAGAAAAAAATTGACGGAGCCCGAAGCTTTTCCTTTTCTGCATGAGGAGACGGAGAGGGGCGGTGTCGCTGAATTTATGAAGCGGCCTTGCTGTGGATGTACTGCGTCTTGCGACACTGCTTCTGACCCAGGGCAGTGGACAGGGTGCAGGGATGACCCGTCATCCAGGAGGTGCCAAGATAAGAGGGAGGGAAGAAGGTGGAGGGGAGTGGAATATATAGGAAATGGAATGGGTGTGAGTGGTTTCTATGCCTTTTTCTTTTTGGCTACCTCCCGTGTCGGGGGAAAAAGCCTTTGGTATATGTATATATAGATATATACATACATACATATATATATATATATATATATATATATATATATAAACGCACACACACATACAAATACAAGAACAAGCATGCACACACAAACACACGCAATCTCACACACCTACACTCAAACAAACACACACACACACACGCACGCGCACCTACACACACACACAAACACATAAACACATACACAAACACATACGCACGCACACATACACACACACACACACATACACACACACACTCACACAAACGCGCACACACATACACACACACACAAAAACGCGCACACAAAAACGCGAACACACACACGCACACTCCTTTTATCTTTCAGCTTCATTAGTTTTCTTTTCAGATTCATAATATTTCTTAATCGACCAAGGACTTTGGCTGTGCCTTCGAGGTGTATTTTTCAATCTAAAATTATCCCCAATTCTCTAAAAGCTTCTTAATGTATTGTAATCACAAAAGCTTGGCTGCTCTCCGATTCTTGTTAACCAGAAATTAATATCTGATATAGAGTTGCAGTTAAATATTTTTTTCCTTTAGAATTTTTTTTTCTCGATGCTATTGTGAAACGAAATCGTTATCTTGCGGTAATTTTCTTATGCACTGGAATGGCAAAGAACTGATATTAGGGATCGTTAATAGGAGAGAATTTTTAATCACTTCTGGAATTCAGTACCAGACATTTTGTTTCTTTCAAGGTAAATAAAATTGTGAGGCAAATAGGTTGATAGGTAATCAGAGTGCCTAACAGCTTGCTGATGATGGGAGGTTTATACGAAACCTAAAACATATATATATATATATATATATATATATATATATATATATACATATATATATATTATACATATATATATATATATATATATATATATATATATATACACATAATGTATATCGGCTAAATCACTAACACTTGTCACGTGCTAGCAGAGGTTCGAGTCCTTGGCTGTACCACGTTTTAATTTCTGCATGTATGCCTCCTCGAGGTTCTCGATGTTGATGGCTTAGAATTAAAATGTATTGTGAGTGATATATATATATATATATATATATATATATATATATATATATATATATAATGTGTACATATACACACTGACTGAGAACGAAAGAGCGAGTTAATTTGTGAACATGTGGTTATTAATACATATATGCATGTATGCAGGATTTCGCTTTGTAACTTATGCACATATTTTTTTATGCTGACGTGGAATCGGTTGTAGATGTCAGCTCTAACGTACACATGTGACAACAACATTTAAATCCATGTCTCTCTATTTTTATCTGTGTCAACACGTCTGTCACTAACAAAAGAGAGTGGCAATATCTGGTTTTGTAAGATGAGAAAATACTAAAGTTTTTTTTTAACCGTGTGAGCTTATTGTTCTCATTCTCGATCATTCATCGTGTGATGCTAGACGAGCGGTTTGGCCAGCAAGTGTTTTGTTCATATATTGACACCTATAAAGGGTACAGCGCTGTAGTAATCCCTTTTCTTTTTAATAAAATATTTTTTTTGTTACTGTATTGTAGTGTATTGTATTGGTTTGTACTGTAATGCAGTGTATTGTAGTATGTAGTTTGTATTATATTGTGGTGTATTGTATTCTTTTGTATTCTAATGCATTGTATTGTAATATGTAATTTCCTTGTCTTGTAAAGACGCAAATATGTAATTTGTATTAAATTGTATTGTATTGTACCGCATTTTATTGTATCATATTATTTTTCAATGTATTGTATTGTATAATATTGTATTGTATTGAACTGAATTGTATTGTATTATATTGCATTATATCGTATTGTACTGAATTGTACTGTATTGTAATGTATTGTATTATATTGTATTGTATTATATTGTATTGTATTGTACTTTCTCGTCGACAATTCAGCAACGTTTTAACCCCTGAAAACAAAATCATGCCGTTAGCGGGAAGTCTTGTGAGCTCATGGGTCAGCTAATGGGGTGCTGCTACTTATGGGGTCCCCATATTTCTCAAACGCGAGACGTCAGGTGTGCCTGGTAGGGGGCGGTTATAGTTTAGAAAAAAAAAATGAAAGAATAAGTTTTCGTCGCTCGCTTCTGCCGGGAAAAGAATGTAACCGTCGTGAATTGCAGTGAAAAGAGAATAATAATAAAAATAAAAATAAATAAATAAATAAATAAAAATAAATAAATAGAATTAAATAAAGTCGAGATACGTTTGAATAGTGTGATATCCAACAGAAGTTTTCTTCAAGTGAATGAAATCGCCTGGTGGGAGTCAGAACACACAGACACACACACACACACACACACACACACACAGACACACACACACAAACATATATATACATATATGTATATACACGCCAAGTGCTTCTTTACACATCTATATCAGGTTATGGATGAGCTCTTTCTAGTCATTCATCATTAGATTTGTTTTTGATACCGTGACACCACATTACAAACGAATACAAAGGTGCCATACCAACGGGACAGCGGATACCACTGTGCCGTTATGAGTACAGTAATTACCAGAAGTCTAATCATCCTTCTTGGAATTTATTGCGTTCCATATACCAAACAAGATGATTCCCCTTATCGCTCAACCGGTGCTGACCTATTTACATATTTGCTTATTTATCTACTCATCTGTCTGTTTATCTGTCACGGAAAGATAAACACACGCATGCACACACAAAAACACACACGCAAGCACGCATGTACACATACACAGACGCATGCATTCATATACACACACACACACATGCGCACACACAAACACACACGCCCTCCCAAATACACACACACACAAACACACACACAGATATGCACGCACACACACACACACAGATACGCACGCACACACACACACACACACACACACACACACACACACATACACACACACGCTTCCAAATATACAAACACACACACACACACACACACACACACACACACATATATATATACACATGCACACACACACTCACGCACACACACAACACACACACGCGCACACACATATACACAAGCGCGCACGCACGCAAACACACACACACACACATATACTCACACAAAAACACATACACGCACATTCACAGACACACATATACACAAACACGAGCGCTCTCTTTTCATAAGCCAAAAATCCAATGTGTAGAGTTCTTGCAGAATTCTTTAGATAGATCACCGGATATTCTTCATCGCAAGCAAAATTTCTCTTTACCGATGATTTCTTTCAGCCAGTTCTTAACACTTTCTGTATCCTTGATCACTCGATGCTAAATTCCCGATTGCGATGGTGTGGGTAAATCTATTCTTTCTTCAGCCAAGGTTTGAAGAACATTTGTTGCTTTCCTTGTTGACAAGAACACGTTTGATACCAGCTTGGCAGCAGATTTTGCTGCGTGATACTTCCGTTTCATGATGGAAATACTTCTGCAACATCACAATACTTGCTGCTCTTTTCTCCATCAGCACTACTAATCAGTTCTTTATTTTGGCTTGTTGACGGTTCTGATGAGTTTCCCGGCCGTTTCAAAAGATGGATCGTTGACATAGGACCCACTTTCTTTGTCGTATATCCCACTCGACCTTCTGAATCAACCTGTTTTCTATAAAGGTCTTTGTTTCCACTTAGTTTTGTAATCTCAAAAAGATAAGTGAGATTTTTTAGAATCCTTTATTTTGCCGCCTTCTATATTTTTCAAGCACTTTTAATAGCTTGTCAACCTTTGCTGAAACTTGCTGTTTAGAAAGAAAAGGGAAACTTCAGCAATTTCTAAGACATCTTCATTATTCGGTCTCGCCCTTTGAGCTCATCGTACAACTCTAAACATCTACTAACAAAGTCTCTGTTCAAAGGCATTTTGCACATTATCTCATTTATGTCCTTTTTTCATTTCCTGTACGCTGGGATGGCGTTTTGTGATTGTTGTCAAATTCCGTGTCCATTTCTTTCCATTTGAGTCCATCGTTGATTTGAATCGTTTACGTCTAAAAGACAAGTTTGAATCTGGAAACATAATACTGTACATGCAATGAAAAATGAGAATTGGGATTGGGCTAAGTTCGCTTAGTACATACATACATATACCAAAGGCTTTTTCGCCCTTACACGGGGGGTAGCCAAAAAGAAAAAGGCATAGAAACCACTCCCACCCATTCCATCCCCCACATACTCCACTCCCCTCCACCCTCCTCCCTCCCTCTCATCTTGGCACCTTCTGGATGACGGGTCATCCCTGCATCCTGTCCACTGCCCTGGGTCAGAAGCAGTGTCGCAAGACACAGCACATCCACAGCAAGGCCGCTTCATTAATTTGGCGACCCCCCCTCTCTGTCCCCTCATGAAAAAAAGAAGACGGGGAGAAATCCCTTCGGGCTGCGTGAAATTATTTCTCATACATACTTCCTCACTCCCCATCCCCCACCCACTCCCCCTCATGCAACACAGCATCATCCATACACAACCCTTCTCCATTCACCCCTATCTTCTGTCCTCTCCCGTCCTTCCTCAACAGTCATTCTTCTCTTTTGTAATGCCCCTTTTACCCCATCCATCTATCTCTTCTTAGGACGCCCCCTCATATTTACTCCTTCCGCCTCTGTCTTCCGCACCTCTTTTACTAATCTTTCTTCACTCATTCTTTCCATGTGTCCAAACCATCCTAATACTCTTTTATCAACCCTATCTCCCAACTCCCTTTCCAGCCCTGTTCTCCTTCTCACCTCCTCATTCCTCACTCTATCTGGTACAAATACAAAACAC
>NC_134811.1:12916163-12931163 GCF_046742065.1 Oratosquilla oratoria
TGAGGTGGCAATTGCGGTGTGTTTGTGTTTATGTTTAAAAAATATGAGCTATGAGTGCGTGTATATATGTCTGAGATATGAAATGAATATTCGGCGTGGTTGTAAACTTAACGATGTGGGCACGGAAGTGTTTTGGTGTGATGCAGATTATACAGTATGTATTAATGTGAATATAACATAAATTCCTCCTGTTGATATCATGTTAAGATGTAAATATTAAATGAAAACTAAATATAGATATTAGGTGAAGATGTGAACATTACCAAATATTTTATTCATTGTTCCAATCTGTATTAATGTGAATATAACATAAATTCCTCCTGTTGATAGCATGTGAAGATGTAAATATTAAATTAAAACTAAATATAGATATTAGGTGAAGATGTTAATATGCCAAAATATTTTATTCATTGTTCCTGATAAAATCTCACTCTTATCTAATACTGTTTCCATCTCCAGGGTATCTTATAACTATTACTGTAGCTTTCAATGGACAAACTTTTCTAACAAGCTTCCGCCACGATTAAATAACGAGCATGAACGTGGGTACTATGTAAGCTCGTGTGAATGATATGGACATAGTAAGAGTGGTTACTGATTTTATTTGTGATCTTATTGTGGAGAGAATCATATACTCTGGGTGAATATGGATTGTATGCGTGGCTTGGGGAGGGAGTCCAGGCAATTTATATGTATATGGAGGAGGTGGAGTTGATGGTATAGGAAGGGAGGCTTTGGAGGAGTTACAGGGAGATGACTGTATACGTGGAGAGGAAGATAACAGGGAATGTTAGGGAAGAGGAAGGAGAGGGTGAAGTGAGAGAAGAAGAGTAAAAATAAAGGAAAATGTGAGTTAGGGAGTAGAAAGGAGAAGAAAAAGGGAGGGACAGATAAGTAAGGGGATTAAGAATGAAGGAGAGAGTGAAAATCAGGGTAGGAATTACGGTGAAGGTGAAAGTGAAAATGACAATGAAGGCGAGTTTAGCGTTAATGTGAGCTCAGGAAAGAAAAATGAGAGAGAAAAGTCTTAATTAATTGCGTAGCGGGAGATGAAGGAATGGATATAATGGTATTAGGTATGAGGCATCTGCTGCATGTTCTATACAGCCAGTCTCCTAGGAACTTAGTAGCATCCTGAAAAAGCAAGTCACTTCTTTTATAATTGGAAACTAGTCTCTACTCAAAAGAAAAAAAAAAAAGTAGCCTCCAACTTCTCTTCCTTCGTTCTGTTGTCCTCCTTTCCTACGTCTACGCGACTCAACGTTCTTGTTGCGATATTGCCCCTAAGGATGAAGCTCCCGACGATTTCCAATAAGATATTAATCCTAATGGTAATTGGTATAGGGAAGGGAGCAAAAGAAGATAAAGCAATACAGGGGAATGCATTAAGCAAATAAGCACCATTTTGAATTTAGCATATACATACTTCTTTTTGAATTTCCTCTGCCTGGCGATATGTGACTAACAGTGTTCTTCTTTTCTCTGTCCTCTCTTGCGCCAACTTTATCATCTCCTCTCTACTTAACCAAGTAGAATTCAGGTCCCTGTCGATTACCTGACTTCACTGTGTCCACGGCCTTCCTTGGTCTCACTCCCATCATCTCTTCCTTCCAAATTCCCTTTGATATCCAATCCTCTTCCAGCCTTTCCAAAAGGTGTTTCTACTGGTACCATGTAATCCAGTACAACCTGCCACATGGTTGGGTTGCCGACAACTAAACTGGCTCTCCTACAGGTTTCCCACCAATGGTGAAAAAATCAAATATCAGACGAAACTTTTATGACTTAATGCCATCCAATCCGGTTACAGTCCACTGATTCGTGTATTTGCCTTGTGCTGTATGTAGCGTTTCTTTGGGGTTAGTGAGGGTGAATCTTTGATTATATATATATATATATATATATATATATATATATATATATATATATATATACATATATATACATACATATATATACATATATTATATACATATATTATATATATATACATATATATACATATATATACATACATATATATACATATATACATACATATATATACACACATATATACATTATATATATATATATATATATATATAAAAGTATATATAATTTATATATATGAATATATATATATATATATATATGGCTCGAATATATATGTCACTTCTTATGGGTGTGGGCATAGAGCCTGGCCCCATAATATCCATCAAGCAAGTAATGCGTTGGTAAGGCTGCCGGAAATGAGGCAAAAACACGTCAAGTCAGGTCCGGAGTGAACCTAGTGTAGAGTCTCCGTGTGGGTGCTTAGCACATCATTTCCTTGTTCTAGGACGGTCAATAAAATTGTTTATCGACAGAGCTCATGGGGCTTAGAATAGTGGCTTTCTCTCAGGTGAGACCAGCCAGTGGTATGATAATTAGCGAATATTACACCCACAACTTGTCGGGGTACAAAAATGGCGCCCACATTGACATGCATATCATAAAAGCAACTTTAGTATTGCACTATACTGTACGTTTCTATCGGGGCATATGAACTTAAAGAGAATTTGTTCCACGCCAAACTTGTATCTATATTCAATTGCTACCAGTTACGGGACACACTTGTTGTGGTTGCTTTCAATGTGAATATTGCCTAAGCCAAAGTTGGATATGAAATATATAATGGACACTATCGTTCTGTAATCCCGAACGATAAATGTTTTCTCCTTGTAAACGTTCCTAGGTCGAAAATGTTCAGAAATGTATGTTCCTGATTGCACATGCAAACCTTAGGTTATGAATATAATATAAAAAATATGTAAGAATAATGGTAAAAACATTAATCCCATATTTTCTAGCAATTGTTTAAGAATCCTATAGAACAACAACCATAAATACATGCATGTATATAAATGTATACCAAATACAAACGAATACAAATATACATACAGTACATATACAAATAAGTAAACACATTAATGCAAGCATATATACATAGAAACATATATATATATATATATATATACATATATATATATATATATATTTGTATACACACACACACACACACACACACACACACATATATATATATATATATATATCTATATATGTGTGTGTGTGTGTGTGTGTGTGTGTGTGTGTGTGTGTGTGTGTGTCTGTGTGTGTGTGTGTATACCAAAACCTTTTTCCCCCTTTCAAGAGGGATAGCATCTGCATCTCTGCATCTGCGAATTGCCCTGAGTCAAACGCACTGCAAGCAAGACACAGTACACTCACAGCAATGCCGCTTTACTTAATCGGTGATCCACCCCTCTCCGTCCTCTCATTCAGAACAAGAAAAGACACGAGAACTCCCTTCGGGCTTCGTCAAAATATCATTCACACATAAGCATCCCTTATCCCCTATCCCTCCCTTACATAAGAGGATCATCCGTACACAGTCACTCTCCACACATCCCTACCTGCTGCCTGCTCCCTTCCTTGCTTACCCTTCATCAGCGCCCCCTTCACTCCATCCATCCATCTCATCCTCGGTCGTCCCTTCGAGTTAACTCTCTCCACCTCTGCCTTCCACACCTCTTTTACTTATATATATATATATATTATATATATATATATATATATATATATATATAGATATATAAATATATATATATATATATAGATACATACATATATATATATTATATATACATATATTTCTATATACAAATACATATATATATATACATATATATATTATATATATTATATATACATATATTTCTATATACAAATACACATATATATATATATATATACACACACACACATATATATATATATATATATATATATATATATATACATATACATATTTTAACCTGCATTTATGGAGACATTTTCACCCATTTATACGCATGCAAATTATATACGATATGGCCAATTGATTGAATGATTGACTTTTTCAGTGACCCTTGATTGATTATTCTATAAAGTGAATGGCTGACTATTGTACTAATGGTTATATGGAACGATGGGTAAAAAGACATACAATGTACCGAATACAGAGAAATGAGTGAACGGGGAAATAAAAAAACGGAAATAGTGAGAGAAGGAGAATGATGGAGATGGAGGTACAGGGGAGATGCAGGCGAGGGAGACCCAAGCTGCGTTGGAAGGACAGACTGAGAGAGGACCTTAAGGAGAAACATCTGGAGGAGGAGGAGCAGGTGATGGACCGAAACAGGTGGAAACGACTAGCGAGCAACGGCGACCCCATATGGAAATGGGAAACGTCAACAGGAAAAGAAGAAGAAGAAGTGGGAGATTATGAGAGGAAGATGAAAAGACAGAGAAAGACGCAGAGTGCGGGGTGATCTAATAGAAGTGTTCAAGTGGATCAAAGACTATAACAAGGGTGATGCAAACAAGGTCATCATAATAAAACAACAGGGCAGGACTCGCAGTAATGGGTATAAACTGGACAAATTTAGATTTAAGAAGGAAATAGGCAAGAATTGGTTTACTAATAGGGTGGTCGATGAATGGAATAAACTTAGTAACCATGTAGTAAGCGCTGAAACTATCAGTTGTTTTAAAAAACGATTAGACAACTTTATGGATGGGGATGACAGGTGGTGATGGATACGGAGCTGCCTAGTGTAGGCCTTATGGTCTTTTGCAGTCTCCTTTATTCTTATGTTCTTATGTTCTTTCAGGTTACACTTATAGTGAAAAAATAAATGCTTATGTAGACAAACTTATAGGTAGACAGACAAATAGATAAACGAATAGAAGGGTAGAGACAGACAGACAATTGGAAATAAAGATTGTCGGGCAGAAAAAAAATCTGTGGGACAGATAGTTAGGCGGATGGTTAAATAGACAGGTGGACAGTTGTACAGGTGGACAGGTGTAGAGTTTGACGTACGAGTACTGTCGAGATTGAGAATAGTGTCTATGTATTAGTGCAAATCTAGAAAGCAAAAAAAAAAAAATTCTGAATGAGATAGGTGTGGGTAAGATTATATCGGGAAAAAAAAAAAATCCGAAATAAGACATATCAAGAAAACTGTAAGAGGAAGAGGTAGGATGTACAGTAAATAGATAATTGAGTTGACAGTAAAATAGAGAATAAATCTTAATAATCCTTCATAATGCAGGAATAGATTAAATATAAGCTTATCGGTAACTAGAAATGGTAACAACGGCGCTTTTAGATTTCGACATTTTGTTATACGTCAAGCGCAGCTTCCTGGGTGGTTGCAAATATTGGCTTCGATACTGTACTACCTCATAATTACGAAACTATAATTTGACGAAAGAATTTGTGACCTTCTATGGATCATAATGTAAAAAAAGATGGTTATGTAGCTGTCTTTCTTTTATTTGGTTCGTATAATCCAGTCAGTGAGGTCATAAGGTGCAAACATTATTTGCATTATTTGCATAATTATGTACAATTTCATAAGTATGTACTATATTACAAAATATAATGCAAATACCATAGCCCCCAAATATAGTTTTCTTGCAAAAATAATTATTTCTGTCAAAGACAACCATAGGCCTGCTGTAAAAAAAAAAAAAAAAAAAAAAAAAAAAAAAAATCGTTGCATTTAAAAACATATCGGGTGAAGTTCTTTAGCATCATCGAAGGTAACTAACAGGGAAGGACACAATTCCGTCCCTTTCAGTATTGCATAAACTGTCGTTGCCCACCAGCGAGCGAGCTCTCCAGAGAAATTATAATTCACTGTAAATCATTAGAACTGTTGATTTCTATCACCCGCCAGGAAACTAAAAATGCGAAGGATAAATTATTATGGGGTGAGAAACGTAGAGGAAAGGGAAAAAAAAAAGGAAGAGCCTATGACATAAATATAATAGTTCACTGTAAAGCATTAGAACTATTGATTTCTATCACACGTCAGGAAATTAAAAATGCGAAGGTTAAATTATTATGGGGTGAAAAACGTAGAGAGAAAGAGAGAGAGAGAGAGAGAGAGAAAGGAAAAACCTATGACATAAATATAATCCTTAATCTTCTGACAGAAATAAATCACGGAGATTTACATTTAGTTTTGGTATAGCACCTCCAGAAGGCTCTGTGCAATTGTGCTGATCTGCCTTGGTTCCCTTGCACTTTCTCTCAACAGACATATTTAATGCTGCACATTCTGGGCAACCACGAGAGCTCCACCCCCACGTAATAAAACCCAGGCACCTTGCTCTCCTTACACTATTGAGAATTTCAGTCTTATTAGGCAGCCTATGGAACTCCAGTTGACATTGTTGGCAGTGTGTGCATGTGTACATGTGTGTGTATGTATTTTACCTAGTTGTAATATACGGGAAAAAATAAATGCTTATGTAGACAAACTTATAGGTAGACAGACGAATAGATATTGATCGAAATAGCCTTTTACCACCTCATTTCGGGAATTTCCTCCAAATGAAAAAAAAAAAAAAAATGTAAACCAGGAGGAATTATATGATATATCCCACATAACTACATAAATCGAACCGGAAAAATAAACTTCCTGAAATTGTGAGGTCACTTTTCCCTGGAAAAGCCCTTAGAACGATCTTCTTAATCTACTGAAACACTATTTGTATCAACTTTATGTCCACCCCTCAGGTTCTTAATAAAATTAATTTGTTTCTAACGAGCAGAGGTTGTTTTCAGAACTAAATAAAATTGTCAGACAAGAGGCAGAATACATATCAACATTCCTTTTAACCGTCAAAGGTTAAACCTCTATTGTATGGTTGTATCACGTGGCTATCTCAGTTCACTGTGTCTTGGTACACAATTCATGATGTATGAGGAAGCATTCTGAATGTTGTATCTTACAGTAGAACTTAATGAAACTTGTGGATTTTAGATTGGTGGAATGGAAAAGGGGCACTCCGTGCTCAAGATCTAGTCTAAAATGTCACCGTAATTGACATATACCAGAACAGATTTAGTGATGTGGTAGATATTACTTATGATATAAATTTATTTACACAAACACACACATACACATACACACACACAGTCAAACACACGCGCACACAGTCAAACACATTCACACACACACACACACACACACACACACACACAGTCACACACACACACACAGTCACACACACACACACACACACACACACACACACGCACGCACACACACGTACACACAGTGATACAGACTCACATACAGTTACACACACATCCACGATTGTTCACAGTGGACAATATATGCTTGTATTGTATTCAGTGTTTAGATTAAACCACCGAAAATTGTCAGGAAACTGCATTACTAAAAAGAAAGAAAGAAAGAAAAAAAAAATCCTCCCTCTCCGTTCGTTGCCTTTCGTTCCTACACCTTCCCTCCACCGGCACTTGACACCGAGTTTTTATATTTTCCATTCTATTCTTTTTGGAGCAGCCCTGCCCAAGCATTTTATTTACTTTTTTTTTTTTGTCCCCCACGCTCTGAAAAAATATAGATAAATAAAACAGAAAGGCCGTGGAATACGGAGGCGACCGACCGACCGACGTATGTTATTCGCATGGACATAGAGTTCATATGCACATAGTATTCCCGTATACATGATATTCCTAAACTAAAAGTATTCACTTTCGAAATGTTTTGTATGGAGACTACACTCCCGACGGCTTTAAGATCAATTCGTAATGTGCATCGGAAAGTGAGTTTACAGGAAATACTCAATTCACCCATGGATTTACTCTAATAACTGAGCATGTGGGATCCGACTGCCGCTACATTCTTTCCTTATATAAATATTTCCTTATATAGATCTTATATAAATCCTTGGAAGGGATTTTTTCTTCTTCTAAAGAATACCACCGTAAGAATCTTACGGTGGTATTCTTAAAAAAAAAAAAAAAAAAAAAAAAAAATATATATATATATATATATATATATATATATATAAAATAATATATATATATATAAAATAATATATATATATATAAAATAATATATATATATATATATATATATATATATATATATATATATATACAAATCTTTGCTCATATAAATATTATATACATCCTTGGAAGGGAAAGATTTTTTTTTAAGAATACCATTTATGCTGTGCGCCCCCATCTCGCCGTGAGCAGGCAGGCCACCCACGTGGACCCTCGGAGCTGTGGGGCTCGTGATGGGGAGCGAAAACCATAGAGGGTGACACTTCGGGCTCGTTTCTGCCTCTCGTGCGGACAGACATTGCCCAGCACCTGTAGAGATTGCTAAAACTTTCTTCGTGTGTTGTGGCTGGGGTATGTGGGGATGGAGTGGTTAGCACGCTTGAACACCTTAGATTTTGTTGACAATGGGTTGTCACGTGGGTTGTCACGTGGGGTTGTTATGATTAATTACAGTGCGTAACTACAGTGACGCCCTCTCAGCTGAATAAAGTAATCTATCTTAGATATAACAAAACTCCTGAAATACGTCAATGTGTATGCGAGATATTGCAGAATTACAAATAGGTTTCTATGCAGTAAAAGACTGTGGTAATAAGGGAATATGAGACTATCTCTAATAGTATAAAGAATTATCCTTGTTTCTATGTTGATAGTCTTTCTTAGTTTTGTGAATTCAGTGAAAGTGGTTGTCTAGATTGGTTCAGAGTAAAAGGATTTTATCTCTTTTTTACAATATTACTATGTTTGAAATAGAAGCAACGAGAAAAACAATCTATTCTTGTAAGACTTTCAACTGTTGTTGTTCTGTGGAAGGCAGTTTAAGGGCCGAGATAATATCTTATTCCCATTCAGTTGGATAATAAAAGCTTATCTTTGGTTTCGTGTACTTTATAAACATTGTAGTTGTTCTTATCGTACTGAAGCTTACGTATTTAAATATCTAGCCTGTAGTATTTGGGATAATGAAGAATCTAAACAGCTTTGTCGATTTTATCCTCGAAATAGAACTGGTCATTCTAAATAACTTGATAAGACTACTGCAGGTAATGCAAATCTGGTGACTCAAAGCAATGGTCAGTAGGAAAAAGATACTGGCGTTATTCTGCTTATAAGTCCAAGTATTTCCAATAAATGCTAATTCTAACTATAAGGATAAACAATTTGCTTACGTTTGATATTGACACGATAGCTGTTCATATTACTTTAATGAAGTAAATCATCCATACTCAACGTTGAGTTTTGTGATAGTATTATGAACATATGATGAACCACAAATATCTTTCCTTAGTAAAACATGTGTACAAATTTTGTTAAATCATTTTCAAGCAAAATGTGTATTATATGATGTTGATCCTCAGACCTCAGATTTCTATTGCACAGACATGATGAAAAAAAGTTGGATTTTCCTAATTCAATTAGATGGATTCTGTAGTAAGTAAAGTGTTTTGTGCTTTAAAAAAATGCTTAATTGAACCGAACAATACAACAGATGATATTGTAGTTCACATTTTTTTCCAACGAAAAAGGCAACTACCATGTTAATAAAAGCCTGTCTGTTCCTATTCATTACAGAAATTGGAATGAGAATATCTAGGTAACTTGGTAGAAAACACTATTTCTAAACTCGTTATTCGTAGTGATTGAACTGCACCAGTTCTGCTAAAGCTAAGACAGATCAAGTGTCCAAAATTATCCTGATTCCAGAAATTTAAGAAACATTGTTCGTGACTATCACCCTTAATCTCAAGTTGATTAATTATTCTTCGGGACTGGAAAAGACGATTTTTTCAAGACAGATTTAAAGAATCCTGTTTACAGTTACGGTCTATATGAGCAAACTGAAGCCCTTCGGCGTGGCCAGGGAAAACCCTTATTGTTTAAATATCTAGTGATAACCCGCACATGATCTGTTTTACATAATATGTACGTTTTCCATTTATAGAATATATATGTATGTATATATGTATGTATATATATATATATATATATATATATATATATATATATATATATATATATATATATGTGTGTGTGTGTGTGTGTGTGTGTGTATATACATGCATATATATACATATATATAAATATATATATATGTATATATGTATATATATATATATATATATATATCGAGAAAGAGTGAGAGGTAGTGAGCCCATCTTATGTGATGGAGTGATGTGCCCCCAGCTCGGATTCCTGGGGCTTCACCCGACCGCGCCCAAAGGTTAAAGCTAAAATGGTTTGACCATTGTAGTTATATCATCTACTCGTAAAAATCCCTCGACATGTTCAGTACCAACAAAGAACTATGAAATAAATTTGTAAAATGTTGCAAGAAATAAGGGAAGGCCGAGAATATATATTTACTGGAATAGACTTTAAAGGAATAGATTTTTCGTGATTTATCTGTAGTTAAAAGGATTTTATAGTAAAATGTTGGTATCAACCTGCAATTTTGTATATATATAAGTTCTGGTAGAGATATTAACTTATATGAAATTTAGTTTGAGGCTATTTTGGAGTCTCCAGCTCCTAAGACATGGTCCATGGTCACTTAATTTGATTTATTTGTGAGAAAAAAAATCTAGCATGTTATCACACTTTCAATGTTATTTTTTATTTCAATTTACGCTTACAAGGAAGAAGTAGGATGTGTTTTATTGCAAGAGATAAATGACACAGAAAAGACAGTGTATTATACCAGTAAGATGTCGGCCGTTGACTTGAACTACTCACAGACCAACAAAAATCTATTCACTTTTCTATACGCAGGAAAAATTGAGATGATGATATTTTCTTTTGGAAATAAAGATTAAATGCAAAATTTAATAATAAACTTTTACTTGGGTTGTTTGTCACATAAGAAAATGTTCCAGTTAATGCCAATATTATTGTTCAACGTTGGAATTTATAAATGTTTCAATATGGTCACAATTTAATAAAAACAATTTGGTTGCAGAGGTTCTCAAATGATCATCTAATGATGATAGTAGTGACCTAGTACTCATGTCGAATATATGAAACTGAGTGAATCTTAGTAGTTCAACTTATAAAAATATATGCAGTTATACAAGTAGAGATACTATACCGAACCAAATTTTACAAAGAGTAAAACTTGTCTGTGTCCATAAGAGTAAATGTTCAGCCTTTCTCGATTTACTGGGCAGTCGGGATTTGTCGACTTCGATTGTTGCCGGGGGTGACTGACGATTTTACACAATTGTGCAAACTTTGTCTCTTAAAGGTCAAGTACAACTAGCGTGAGACCTCGACTATATGTATATATGTATGTATATATATATATATATATATATATATATATATATATATATATATATACATACATAATATATATATACAATATATATACAATATATATACAATATATATATTTATATATATATACACCTCGTAATTCAACATTAATACACTGAATCTATTTCTAAGATTTTGCTCTGGAAAAAACAGACAACTCTATCCAATTTGTATGAAAGAAGTTCTACATAATATATATTCTTTTTTACGAATTTTGTTTTAGCAAAAGGTTAACCATTAAACCAATGTTACGGAATGTAAAAATCTAACAGTCTCAGTAACTGTACATTTCCAAAGCTGAATGAATGACGTAAAGATAAAGATACATGGATACAGATATTCTCAACTGAATTGCCACTCTAAAAGAATCCTTCTTAGCCACTTACCTACCACATGGCACGTTTACCTTTTAGACTCATTGGCGCCAGTCTATTCTATTCGTCCCCACTCGGCAGTGAAGGGTTTATGGTATACCTCGATTAACCCATTCCTTACCGCGTGTGAATCTGCGCTCCTTTTTTTTTTTTTTTTTTTTTTTTTTGGGGGGGGGGGGGTCTTTAACCGAACTATGTCATCCTTTTCTATGGTATCTCCTGGGTGACATTTTTCATTTTACTGTGGTTGTCACTAGACTTGCTTATTCCGTAATGGCTGGCATTTTTTTCCTTTACTTCCGGTGGTGAACTAATCTCCCCTATTGTCCCTCCCTTGTGTTTCCGTCCTAAAATCTCTCCTTTACTAAAAGTACATTTGAGAATACCTCTACGGTATGGCACTGCCCCCAAGGATAGAAACGCTGGTTATAAAAAACAAGATGCATAGTCTGGTTACACCCATCGTTATTACCTATAATATTTTCATCATGAATATTGGGAAAATAGGATTACATGAAGAATCGTCACCCTAGACTTCGACAGGGTGACAATTCTTCATGCGGGACATCCTAGGGTGACAATTCTTCATGTGGGCCATCCTGGGTTTACGATTCTTCGTTTATATAAGCTGATGACAATAATCATAACCTACATTCAACCTAACCTAACGTGACCTAATCTCACCTAACCTAATCTTTATTCCACTGTTAATATTCGGCTTATGGGGTGAGAGTTCTTCAGGTGGGATCTCATGGGGTGACGATTCTTCATGTGGGCGTTCTGGGGTGACAATTCTTCGTGTACCCCGGAAAATAACAAGTCCACAAATCCTTGAGGACCCATTTAAATGGCTTGGCGATCCAGCTTTGGGTCGCGATCCAAGGCGATTCTTTTTCATCTCTGTTGCATCCATTCGGTCACGACGGGGTTCAATGAACAAGTAAGAGGGGGTTCGACAGACACGTGTTTAAAGTGATGTGAGAACGTGTGAACGGGGTATTTGGTTGTCGAACACGTTGGTTAAACCCCAAATACCTCGTTCACACGTTCACACATCACTTTAAACACGTGTCTGTCGAACCGCGTTCGACGAACCGTTAGACCGAAAGAACCAGTGGCCGCGGTGCCATTTTGGCAAGACCACCCAGCTGAAAGTACATTCGCATACATTCAAAACTGCGATACTGGCTGTTGATTTCCAGGGAGCTGTGGGCAGCATATGTCTTCGGGAGACAGGTTTACGACGTCGACGAGTCTTGGGCTCGTTTGCATTGTAAATGTCTGACATAAACGGATAGGCTTCTTTTATCTTCGCACTTAGAGGCAAAACCAGTTGTACATTTATGTAATTTACGTTTTTTTTTTCCTCCCTGAAGGGTCGTGATAATTCTCAATTGTCACTAATTAACAATGAAATGACTCGTGCTTCCCTCAAGCCAAATAAGATTGTTTGACGTCAACCAGGGCATAATTCTTTATTTTAGACGATAACTTAGCAAAAGACCATATACGGACACTTGCCCTTCAAAACTATATGCCTTCTGTCATATCTCCAAATTTGGGAAGTACCAAGTAAATTTCATGCTCATGTTCTCCAATTTTAAGCAAGTAAATCATATCTAAGAAATAAAAAATGGGCGATAACTTATAAAAAAAAAAACATGACGAAAGGCAGAATACATATTAATTTTTGTTACCCATTAAAGGTCAAACCTCTATTGTATGGTTGTATCACGTGGCTATCTGAGTGCACTTTGTCTTGGTATATATAAATATATATATATATATATAATATATATATATATATATATATATATATATATATACATTCAACAAGAGCCCACTGTGTTGGATAAGAAGAAATGAAATAAATGATATCCATATATTTCGATCACGGATCCTCTTCAGTGGAGAGGATCACAGTCCGTGATCGAAATATATGGATATCATTTATTTCATTTCTTCTTATCCAACACAGTGGGTTCTTGTTGAATTTTACGAATGTGTTACGACATTACTTTGTAGATATATATACACGTATGTATGAAGTATGGAAGACAAATGAGTGAAAGGGTGGTGAGCTAAACACAGAGAACAGTTGGGGTTTTATTCACTGACGTTTCGTCCTTACCAGGACATTCTCAATGTTCTAAACCACCAAAAGTGGTTTAGAACATTTGCTTTAGAACAGATTTGATAAATGGCAACTCTTTTGAGAAAGAAACTGAGATTATATTCATGTATGTCTATCCTCACTTTTAATTCTTTTCCAGTCTGACCAATAAAACATGTGTAACAGGACTTAAATGGTATAGAATATACACATAGTTCCTTATTTCCAAGGAATTCTTAATTGTTCTTACTGAACAAAAATTTTTATCCATGCTTCTAAGAGCATACAAACTTTTTGGATGGTGAAAACTTAAGAATATCTGATTTTGCGTCAAAAAATAAAATATCCTAACCAACAACATATAACCATTTCATTCAAAATATTCAGGAAGACTTATTATGAAGGAAATTTTAGTAAAATAATTAAAATTAAAAGTTTTCTAGTACTACCATTTCTCGAGAACTTTGTAAGACTCTTTCATATTCATAAGAATTTCAAAATTCAAGTACACTTTAAGAACTTAAACACAGTGGAAATTTTTATCATTAAGACTTTCCCAGAAAATAAGAAAGCCTGTGTTTATTCTATACCACGTAAATATTGTGACACATGTTATATTGGTCCGACTGGAAATGAATTAAAAGTGAGGATAGACCAATAACAATATAGCGTTAGACGTTGGCAAATGTCAAACGTATTATTTATATACTTTTATTTATATGTATATGTATATGTATATGTATATGTACATGTATATACATATGTATATGTGCATGTATATGCATATGTATACATATGTATATGTAAATATACTGTTTGTATATGTACTGTATATGTATAAGTATAGGTATGTATATGCATATGTACATGTATAGGTATGTATATTTATGTATGTATATGCATATATATATATATATATATATATATATACACATGTACATATGCATATATATATATATATATATATATATATATATATATATATATATATATAAATATATATTCATGTATATATATATATGTATATATATGTATAATAAAACCACTTGGAAAATAAAATAAAAGGTGACCGAAAGTTTTCGTGTGTATATGTATATATTTATATATATATATATATATATATATATATATATATATATACATATATATATATATATATGTGTGTGTGTGTGTGTGTGTGTGTGTGTGTGTGTGTATGTGTGTGCGTGTGTGTATGTGTGTGCGTGTGTGTGTATTCACCATGGTCTTTGGATCACGTGTTGGACTCGTGATCGACTGCTATTCCCCTCCCGGAAGAGAGCGCA
>NC_134811.1:12938663-12966163 GCF_046742065.1 Oratosquilla oratoria
CAGTACCCTTTCAACATATCTAGCTTACTGACAAACTTCGCCTTCCCCACACAATCGATACAGTCATCCAACCTTGGTATCGGGTACGAATCACTCTTAGTCACTTGGTTCACTTTCCGAAAGTCTGTACAGAACCTGTACGAATCACTACCTGCCTTCTGCACTAACACACACGGGGAACTCCACGCACTGTTACTTTCCTCAATTAATCCATTTTCCAACATATACTGGACTTCCTTTTTCATAATTTCCCTTTTCTTTGGATTCACTCGGTATGGGTGTTGCTTCATCGGCCTGGCATCACCTACATCGACATCATGTTCCAACACGGTACATCTCCTCGGAGTGTCCGAAAATAAGGTTCCACACTTATGTATCTCACGGATGATATCATCTCTCCTTTCACTGCTCAGATGATTCAGTTTAGCTCCTAGATTCTCTAACACCATCGAGTTCTCCAAATTCTTCTCCTCGCACCTGCTGAATTTCTCCTCCTCTCCATCATCCATTTCTCGTTCTGCATTCACCGCGCCGCAACTCAACTCGGGTACCTCCGTCTTCTCCTCCTCCCTTCCATGATATGGTTTGATCATGTTCACATGGCACAACTGGTTCTTCTTCTGCCTACCAGGAGTGTTGACTATGTAGTTCAGCTCTCCTACCTTCTTCTCAACTGTCCATGGACCACAATATCTTGCCTTCAAGGGATCCCCTTGGATAGGTAATAACACCAAAACTCTGTCACCTGGTTTGAATTCTCTCACTCTCGCCTTCTTGTCATACCACTTCTTCATCTCCTGTTGTGCATTCTTCAGGTTCTCTGCGACAAGCTCCCTCGCCTTCATCAATCTACTCTTGAATTCTGATACATACGTTAACAAATGCGGGTCATCACTCTTGCCGAGCCACTTCTCTTTCATCATGCTCAAAGGACCTCTCACATCGTGGCCGTACACTAGTTCGAATGGACTGAATCCAGTCGATTCCTGTACTGCATCTCTGACCGCAAATAAAGCTAGTGGGACTCCCTCATCCCAATCTATACCAAGATCCTCACAGTATACTCTCAGAATGTTCTTAAGAGTTTGGTGGAATCTCTCCAAGCTACCTTGTGATTGTGGATGGTATGCACTTGCCAACTTCTGTTCAATATGCAAGCCCTTCAATATCTTCCTGAACATGCCGGAAGTGAAGTTACTTCCTCTATCGGATTGTATCACCTCTGGGAGTCCTACCCAAGAGAAATATTTCACCAACTCCCTCACTATACTTTTGGCATGAATACTCCTTAGTGGAATAGCCTCTGGGAATCTCGTGGCTACACACATTATTGTCAGTAGATAAGAATTTCCTCTCCTAGTTCTCGGTAAAGGTCCAACACAGTCAATGACTATTTTGCTGAACGGCTTGCAAAATGCTGGTATGGGCTGCAATGGTGCTCGTGGGATCACTTGATTCGGTTTACCCACTCTCTGGCACACGTCACAAGTTCTACAGAACTCCGCAACATCTCTCTTCAGGCTTGGCCAATAGAAATGAGTCAACAGTTTCCCTGCTGTTTTCCTCACTCCTAGATGTCCTGCCAAACTAGACTCGTGAGACAAGGCTATCAATGTATGCCTATACTTCTTCGGTACCACTATCTGCATTTTCATTTCCCAATGTTCCGTTGCGGGTACACTCGCAGGTCTCCACTTCCTCATCAATACATGGTCGTGAAGATAGAATCCAGTAGAACTATCATCAGACACGCCATTTCTATTTGCTTCTCCAAAGCATTCCTTCAAAGTAGGATCATTGCGCTGGGCCTCGATAAGTTCCTTCCTGCCAACATTGAAATCAGGGGATATCTCTAATTTCATCTCCACACTTTCATCTTTCACAGGCTTATGTTCCTTTTCCTCATCAAATATATCACCTAAACCCATATCCTCATCGTTAGTTTCCTTATTCCTCATCATGGCTCTGGTCACTACACAAGCTGGGTAAATTCTTTGGATACTTCCATCATCCGCACTCTCCTCACTTGCATTTACTTCACCTCCGCTCAGAGATTCCTTACTCCCTGCAACTGTAGTTCCTTCTCCATTTCCACACTCACTTTGGACCTTCTTCCGAATTCCAATATCTAAGACATCTCCTTCACCTTGCACGTCGACATTCCCATCCTTCACATTCCCGAGGGGTTTAGCAATCATTATTGGTTCTGGGACCACCTTATCTCCGGCTAAATCATTTCCCAAAAGCATATCCACACCATTTATAGGGAGTTCTTCACGGACTCCAACTTCCACTTTGCCACTAACATATCCTGTGTCTATTTCTACATAATGCAATGGGGTATTCGTTCCTGCAACCACACCTCTTATTCTAGCCTCTTCACCGGTATATGAACTTTCGGTCCAATCCAATGTCTCTCGGAGGACTAGACTCAGATTCGCCCCTGTATCCCTTAGGATTTTTATTTGCTTCTTCGCTCCTCCAGGTAATGATATCGTTCCTTCTGTTATGAACGGTTGGAAACTACCCACAATTTTCTCCTTCCTCTTAGGTTCTACATCCAAGCTCACTTGTGGTTTCCTCCATGCCACAGTCAATCCAGCAGATTTGGACACTTTCCTACACTGATACTGCACATGACCACTCTCTCCACATCCGTAACATTTCACATGTGACCTTTCCTGCCTGTTCACATAACCGTTAAAATTCTGCTGCCTCATAGGGTTATACTGGGGTGGGTTCCTAGGTTTGCTTCTCTCTTGATACTGCGGAACATAATGGGGTTGTGATTTCTGGTGGTTGTAATGGTCCTGCCTATAATCAAAGTGGCCTACTCTTTGGTCATTCCTTCCATAAGCATGTCCCACATTCCTTATTCCAACTGGTTTGTGGCTCACTTGCCCTGTACACATCTTCCGCATAACAGTCAATTCATCCGCTAACTGTGCTGCATCCGTTATATTCTTAATCCGACTCCTACAGATTTCATATCTGATATCAGGGTGCGCCCTCTCTGTAAAGTGTTCCAACAACATCAACTGTTTCAGGTCCTCAAAGTCTTCTACTCTCTCCGATTTGCACCACCGTTCGAATCGCATGGTACTCTCCCTGGCCATCTCTCCATATGTCTGTCCATCTGTCTTCTTCATACTTCTGAGTTTCCTCCTATATACTTCAGGTGTCATCTCACTTGTCTTGAGCACAGCCTCCTTCACTCTGTGGTATTGGACTGAATCATGTAATGATAAACCTGCAAAGGCCTCCCTCGCTTTTCCCGTGAACTTCGCTTGAACTAACATCGCCCAATCCGATCTCTCCCATTTTCTGATAGTGGCCAGTTTTTCAAACTGGATAAAGAAGTCTTCTGCCTCTCCTTCTATAAATTCGGGTAACTGACTGACCCTATCATCTCCTCCGCCTCCTGCGTTTCTTCCTCCTTGTGTACCAAAGACTTCTATCTCTTTTAATCTTATTTTGTTTTCCATCTCCTTTAGTTTTAATTCCTTTTCTGCTCGGATTTTCTCTATCTCAACTTGCGCTCGCCAGTCACATTTATTCGACTCTGCATTTCCACTTAACTGCCCTTCTTCTTTCTCTGACTCATTCCCACTAATTCCGCCAAGGACTTCCTTCCTGACCAAGGCTGTCATGATTTGTCTCTGTAAATCACCCTTGGGAGCATCTAACACCGTAATCTCATATACCTCCGCTAACTTGTGCAAGTCGTCTACCTTAAGCTGGTACAAATTATGTATATCGGGGTTTTCCACAAATTCTCGCACGGCTTTACTCTTAACTATTCGGTCCATTTCCACATTCTGTTCATGCATTTCCACTTCATCACTGTGGTCACTACCCATTTCTACTTGGTCGCCGTACGTAGCCATTGTATACAGAATATATTTCACTTTATATTTCACACTTTCACTAAAATAAATTTTTCAACACAACATACCTCTGTCCTTGGGAGTTTACTCTGGGGAGTTCCTACATGTGTAATTCTTACTTGCGACTGTATCCGACTGGTTGTGGCTTCCTTGTCTAGTTCTGGATCCTATCCCGGACGGCCGGGCCCCCAACTGTCACGTTACCACCTCTAACCTTAAAGCAATCAGTTAGTAAATAAAGGACCTAAGGAGGACAACGACAGATCTTGCCTCATCCCTTAAAGGTGGAGTGACAATAAACGGATATCTATTTCATTTCCTTCCTTACACTTCCTTCTGTAAATATATCTTATTCCCTCTCAGTTAGGAAATCATCATCCCACATTAGTAATCATAGCAAAATGGAGGTTATAAAAGATAGTAGGTAATTTTCTCTATACCTATATTGAATAAGCCTATCAGTACAGAGCTAAAATAATGCATTTACCATTGCATCTCGGAATCCAGTACATTCTTATCATATGAGGTAATTATTCAATGTTTCCACTGCTACTCAGTTGAGCTACTGCCTCTACATCAACATAATCATCACATTGCATTCCATGCAATTACATACCAATTCCTATTGTCATCACAATTCTACAACCACACACAAATTATATCATCTCTGTCTAACCACTTCAACAAGTTCTGCTCCTACAAACACATGAAAATTGGATCCTTGCTAATCATCTCAAATAACATACATCCTACCAAGATATGCAGTTATAACTCGCCAGAAATCATTGCTCCTCCCCCTCTGTGTATTTCACCATTATTTATCCTCCTTATTTCTCCCGATTCTTATTTTCCCTACCATTTTATACCCACGAAAGGACTTGCACGTCCGCCTTGCTTTATACACAGAAAGAGAGAGAGAGAACAATGCCTCCCTTGTTTTCGCGTTTGAGTTGGCACCATGGTTCCAATACTCTTGGCGTCATCCTAACAATACATTCAATATTGTAAAATACATACCGTACATGAATCATACATCAAAAGCAACTACAATACGTATTTCTATAAATTCTTACGTAACTAGAGCACCGTGGATCTCAAAAGTATAAACGTATCTCTAGATACATTTTATCCAAAACACTTTAATATCAGACCGTGAATTCGCGTCTGTATATAAACAAAGCTGGGCACCCTGGGCACCAGCATTTGGAAAAAAAAGAGAACGTAATTAGCACCAGGGGGTGACTATGGTAACAATATATATATACACATATATGTATATATATACAAATATATATATACAAATATATATATATATATATATATATACATATACACACACATATGTATACATATATATTTATACAAATATATATGTATATATATATATATACATACACACACACACATATGTATACATATATATTTATACATACATATATATATATATATACATACATATATATATATATATATATATATATATATATATATATATATATATATATATGTTGTCTTATGATCTACCCTCCATTAAACCGATCAGTCTGACTACAACCAGAACAAGGCTCTACAAAGTCCGTCTTCGGTGACTCCTTCTAAGGGCTCTTCTTGGAGTGGAAGAGGGATTAGTTCTCGATCGACTCTTTCAGACCGTTTAAGGCTCCTTGGAGACTTTATTCTGGACCAGTGGCTCTCGACCTGGGGGCCATGGAGGCACCCAGGGGAGCCATGACAAGATTTTAGGGGGACCGTGGCCTGCCGTTACAAATTATATATCTCTATATAATGTTAGGGAAAGAATCCATCACTCTGTACTGGGACAAGAAAAATGAGATGATGATTGTCGATTTAGTAATAAAGCTTAAGGTTTCTCCTCATCAACATTTTATGTATTAATTTGATTCATCTATTTATTTATCATTATTATTACTATTTTATTGTCATTATTATTACCATTCTTATTATTATTAATGTTATCATTATTATTTTATCATTATTATTACCATTCTTCTTATCATTATTGTTATCATTATTATTATTACTATTATTATTATTACTATTATTATTATTGTTGTTACTATTATCATTACTATATTTTACCTTTTTTTGGTGGGGTAGGATTTGAGAGAAAAATGAAGGCGAGCCAAACGAATGTCGAGAATTCATGAAGAAGGAATGGAGTGAAAAAAGATTGAGATCCACTGTTTTGGACGGAACCAGGCTCTTCTGTTCAGTTAATGCGTGTCTCTTGGGTTGAAAGGGTTCAACGTGATTCAATTAACTCCTCAAACACAATGAGGACCTTAGCAGGTCTTACTCGACCAAACGCTAGTCAATCCTACTGGGAGACAATTCCGCCCGCGTTAATCCTTTCAACCGCATGCCGGCCTTTGAGGACTTTTCTGATAAACTCCAAGTAATTTAATTCATCTGAGGTTTAAATGTTATCCCTATAGCACCTGAAATAGTAGCGACATTCATTGATTTTATTCTATGGAGCACTAGATGATTACGACAAGTTAAGAGACAACTTCCTCGACTGAAAATGCTAACATATTGAACGCTAGATCATCATTGGAGACAACCTGGACAGCGCACGGCCCCACACACGATCCTCCAAGGCGGATATCATCTAAGGTATTTTTATGGTACTGGGTCGGGGATATAATTTCATTTCGTATGGTTGGTTACTGTTCTGGTCTCGAGTCGGACAAGGTGAGTCACATCAGGACGACTGGAATGAAAAGAATCCTGCGAAAATTATCGCAAGTAATAGATCAATTTTAAGACTTTGGTAAAAAAAATACTATGTAACATAGAAAACCTCCCCTCGTTATTATTATTATTATTATTATTATTATTATTATTATTATTATTATTATTATTATTATTATTATTTTTTTTTTTTTTTTTTTTTTTTTTTTTTTTCTTATCACGAGCCAAAAGATCTCTAGCTTTGTATTCTATTTTATCATTCATGTTTACTTACTTTGCATTTTCTTTTTATTTATTTATTTACTTATTTATTTATTTTAGTTGCAACAGAGCTATTTCAGTGAGGTTTTGACACCTGTTTAAAGTGCGAATATCTGTTTCGGTTAAATGACCCGTACACCCTGCATAGGCTAAAACTCCAAACAGTTTCATCCAAGAAAGACCTGCAACACCATTACATAAGATTCGGCCCAAATTGGCATTTATTATGGAGAGCTACAAGAGTTTATTCAAAATATTATATTTCAAATGTTAAAATAATGTTACCTTTGTATATAGAATCTGTTATATATAGCCTGCTAAGTTGATTTGATCGCGCTCATCAAAACAAACTTCCACTTTCGAATCCAACAGGTATCAGTTGACTTTTATTTGTCCTGGAAGTCTGAGCACATCGGGCAAACGTTATGACCCCACCATGCCTTCTGGAATGAGCTCCTTATCCCCTTCTCATATCGTATTTGCAATGTAAAATGTTAAACAATCAATAATTTCATTCTGGCTATCAGCAGAAATAGTCAGTTCAGCTGAGAGAATCTTCAGTGTTGGAAAGGGTTATATTACCATCTCGGTTAAGCCTAATCGGTAATTTTTTTGTTTTTGCTCTTGTGATCAATTTAGGGCATTTTGATAATTCTGTTCCGACTAAAGCGATCTTTTTATAGTTTTAAGACAACATTGTAACAATAAATCTTAGCATGTGTACATATCCTATATACACGCTTTATGTAATATCTAACATACCCATTCATACATAGAAGACACGTAAAGCTATAAAAGGAGTGGATTAACCCTGGGAGTTCCGCAAGGTAACCTACTTAAGTCACTAATCCCCTTGACTACAGACGTGCGTCGACGGCACCTTTGTGTACAATCCGCCCAAAGCCACTGTCTACAGAAAACGCGACTGGAGGTTGTGAGGGGAACTGACTTGCCGTCAAGCATAGAACTATGACGTTATCTCGATTAATCTCGTGTCGAGCTCGACGTAGGAACTCGTGGCCTTTGGAGGATTACCAGGGAATCAGGAAGGATGAGAGTGAACTCGCTCAAACTCCTTTGAATAATTGATGTATTTTGTTCTGGTTCTCATGAGAATATTCTGTTGCAGCGAAGGAACAAAGATGAAAAGATAGATCAACAGATAAGTAAGATATATGTAAATAGATGGACATATAAATATTCAAATAGAAAATACATACATAATAAACCAAAGGCTTTTTTCCCTTTACAAAGGAGGCAACCAAAAAGAAAATGAATAGATGAAATGTGAAAAAAAAAAGATATATATATATATATATATATAATGGATGGGAAAATAAGTAAAAAACAGATAAATAGATAATTAGATAGGTAAATAAACAAACACATAAACAGATAAATAAAAAATAACATATATAAGTAAATGAATAGGTGAATAGATGAGTAGATGACTAGATAAATATATGAATAAATGAATGAGTAAATTAATAAGTAAATGAATAATAAACGAATAAATAAATAAGTAAATTAATTAATATAGAAATAAGTTAATGAATAAATTGACAAATAAACCAATCAATAAGGAAAATGCTTGATAAATTAACGAGAAAATTTCAAGGGGTCTTTTTAACAATTGGAAAATGTCAACAGCTGTTTAACACAGTAAGTCACACACCACAGACACTAAGTTCTAGCTAATGTCAGCCATGCAACTTTATTCAGCTGCTGGGTGGGCTCGGTACAACACGGGGTCACAATAGATCGAGATTACATTATGTCCTGAGGCCACGCCCGGCGGTGATCGGAAGATAATAGCTATAAAATGCGTCACCGGATGATATCGCTGCGACGCTATGGTAGCGCGCCTGAAGTGTTCAATACTTCCTAGGCTCCTTCTCCACCTCCCTCTCACCTGTTCAAGTTATTAATCATTTCAGTGAGACTACATACTTCATATAATCTATTCCAGAGTGCGTCATTTATATATATATATAATATATATATGTATGTATATATATATATATATTATACATATATATATATATATTTGCAAAAATAATCACAATAACGCGTGACGAAAAGATATTGCAGAAACCACAGGGAAATTAAAGTCGGAATACTGAACGTTTTCGTCTATTACGACATCCTCAGAGTACAAAGAAAGAAAAAATAGAACACAATATATATACAGAAAAAAGAAGAAAACTGGGAGAGGTCATAGCCACATAAAACCTTCGGACATAATATTGTGTTCTATTTTTTCTTTCTTTGTACTCTGAGGATGTCGTAATAGACGAAAACGTTCAGTATTCCGACTTTAATTTCCCTGTGGCTTCTGCAATATATATATATATGGTTTTTTTTTTTTTTTTTTTTTTTTTTTTTGAAGGGCGGACGTCGGACAAAATAAGTGTCTCGATCGGTTTTGTCCTCTTCTCTGTCCTAGGCCCAGCCCCGGAACTGAATAAGATATATTCCTGGTATCAAGAACAGAATATGTGAAATACGCTATCGTTTCGAAGAGACTGAATCCTTCCCGCTCCCCTAAGCCCTCACTTCATACCATCCTCCCAACACCGAACCACGAAGTGAGTTTCATTCTCCTCCTATTCCTCCTCCTTACTTTGCTCCGCCTCCTCCCCCTTACTCCTTCTCCTCCTCTTACTAATCTCACTATCTGAATTCTGCCTCCTTTCATTCTGTTGTATCTCCTCATGTTTCCTTAATTTTTAATTTTCTGTCGTCTCCTTTTCTTTCCACTTTTCTTTTTATTCATATTTATCCTCCTTGTCTTGCGCCTTTTTTTTTTCCTGCTTCGCCCCTTCTCGTCCTCTTTCTCTTTTCCTTTGTAGTCTTTGTTTTATTCCACTTCCTTCTCTCCTCACCCTCTTCCTATTACTTTTGTCTTTGCTGTTCCTCGTCCCTTTTCTCCTTTTATCATCTCCCTCGTGTTCCCCTCTTATCTTCTTTTTCCTCGATCCCTCCTCCAAGACCCTCGCTTTGGTAAATTCGTAATACCCATTCAGAAACTCTAGACATCCTCCCATCACTTACCGGCTCTCCACACTCGCCTCTTCTCACTTCTCTTCCTTTTCTTTCCCCAATAAAGATTCTTTTCTTCCTGTATGACAGAAACAACCCAACCAACAATATACTGAAATGATCAAATATAACAATTTCAATTTTCAAAACACAAAGAGACACCAAAAACACCTGTACCTCTTATTTTTTTTTTTTTTCCCCATTTGACTTATCATGAACAAATATGTCCCATGGTAATTTGCTAATTCATTGTATTTCGCTCAATAGCGTGGCATAAATCCAGTTCCTATCGGCCTGGATCTACGAGGAGGGCTCTACCGAGGCCTCCGAAAGGTACAGGCCCTGTTGTTTATATGATCACACGTTTATACGTCACGCGAGAAGGCGGCCCGCGGTCGCAACTCACCACCCTCCGCTCCCTCTCAGTCCTTGTCTTTCATCAACCACATACTTACCTTTCCTTGTATTTCTTTTAAATAATCAGTATTCAGTGATGGTAGAGGATATCACTGAGCTTACATTGGATTATAAGTTATGAAATACGAATAATTCTATGTATGATAGGTAGAGTTTAGGATACTTGTTGGCTATGATATGTGTGCAAATGTATCACTTCGTTAACTTGTATGCAATAGAATTAACTTATCTACTGCTTACAGCATCTAAATCAGTTTCATATCATTTTCCTATGTACGCATACCTTTTAAACTCAGTCACTTCTCACATAATCAGATATACTGTACTGATCCTGTGCAATCTCGATATAAGTGTCAAATATAATGTTAAGGCTTGACTTGCACTGTTACCTACATACATGATGATGAAATGATTTAACGTTACAAACTCCTTCCTGTCGGGAGGCTAGTATGGTGCCCCTTACAAAAGACTGTAACATTTAATTCAATGATCCATGTCTTTGATTCAACTTCGCCGCAAGTAACGACGCCCTAAAGCCCCAGTCACACTATCACGATTTTCGTCAAATGTTATGAATTTGAAAACCTGCATGACGACTTCGCCTACAGTATTCTACGCTTCACTAAGGGAAATTCAACAATGACACAGAGGTAATATGACATTTGGAGATTTGAAAAACAAAAAATTGTAAACGAACTAGATTTTACTCAAACGCACTCGAGTCGTGATAGTGTGACCGGGGCTTTACCTACTCAGCAAGCAAAAATTGCTAGGTGCATAATCGCATCCCCGGTTATGATCCACTGATCTACACACACACACACACACACACACACACACAAGAATTTAAGAGCAAATTAGATATGGCGAGATACAGAGACGTAAGATACAACTGGGTAAAGGCAACTAGGTAAATACACACATACACACACACAAAGTTCCTTTACATATTAGTTGTATCTAAGTAACCAATGTATTGCAAATATTTCTTTATTTCTTTAATATACTTTCAACATTACACATTGAATATTAACAACATCCTTTTTAAGCCTTAATAATATATGACTACGTAAATATTACATATACTTCCAAGATTACACATTGAATGTTGAAATGTTCGTTTTCGTAACCTTAGTAATGTATGACTATGTAAATATCATATACAGTTCGAACATTATACGTTGACTGATGATTTTTTTTCATATCCTTAGCAGTGTATGGTTCCGTAAATATCACGGAATACATCTTTATTTAGTCAATATACTTCCAATGTTACACATTGAATGATGAATTTTTTTCTTTCTTAGCATGAATAATGTATGGTTTATCTTGGAACAAAACCTTGTTATATCCATATATATCCAATATTATACACTGAATGCTGACGACTTCATTCTCTTAGTCTTAGTAGTATATGAAATTTTGTCATTCACAGATTTGTCATACTTGTTCAATAACATATTAGCCACAGACCAAACATTTTGGATAACAAGTTGCTTATGTGAAATATCACAGATAAAAAAATTATGGAATTCGAACGTGTCCTTAAGATGATTCAAAGTCAAATTCTTCAAGACAGTTCTATGGATTACTAGGTTCAGAAATTCTTTCTCATAAGTACTAATAAGTACCTCTCACAGTTCTATGGTTTACTAGGTTCAGAAATTCCTTCTCACAAGAACTCATAATTACCTTTCACAAGTACCTAAAAAAATGTAGGTAATAGTGCATGTATTAATAGAAGTGACTGAGTTTAAAAGGTGTGAGTACATTGGTAATGGTTAAGAAACACTGGTGTAGCTGCTGCAATTGTACTATTCATAAAGTACAATACTCTGTATACCGTAGGATTGGGTAATCGGGCCATCACTAGGGGTAAATGAGCCATATAAAATTTATTCACTTATTTAATTGAAATAGATTTTAAAATATTTCACTTTTACCCTGAACAAATACCTACCTCCATTTTACCAGAATTTTATTTACCAGTTGTAACATTCTTAATACATGAATAACTTTTATATGGCCCATTTACCCCATCCTACGATAAGTAGTAGAAAAGTTAACTACATTGCATACAAGTCAACAAAATGTTTCATTTGCACAGTTGCCATAGTCTACAAGTATCCTAAACTCTACCTTTTATTCACGAAATTATATTTCTTTCAATACTAATCATCGAATATAAGCTCAATGAGTTACTGAATACTGACCATTTAAAAGAAATACAAACAAAAGTAAGTTTGTAGTTGATAAACGGTCGCGGAGGGTGAGCCGAGGCCGCGGGCCGCCTGCTCGCGTGACGTATAAACGTGTGATCATATAAACTAAGAAAGTAGGTAATATAGTGAATCATAACTTAGTAAATAACTGATTCATGTTTCGGTCAGTTGGTATTCATAGTGCTTCGGACTGTAATCAGTTTCATCATTTTTTGCCTTTGATACATCTGTTTCTTCTAAATAGAATTTTTAGTAAATTGACGTAATCAAATAACAGCCGCGCTATTGAATTTCCGAGTTAAAAAAAATCTGATACGTAGCTGTTTATTTTCGAACGAAAATCAGTTTTACTTTTTTTTTGTTGCTTTTCAGATATCTATTTTTAAATCATTCATTTGCCTTAATAAATTTCCAAAAACAAATAGTGATAGCGCTATATATTTTTTTCAAATAATGAAATTGATATGTCCATTACCCAAGCGTTTTTTTTTTTTTTTTTTTTTTTTTTTTTTTGTTTTTTTAACTCCTATTCCGACGAGAGGAGCGAGGAAGAACTAGTCGACAACCTTCCTCTACATTGAAGTGTGCGCAAGGATTCGGATGTGTTAGGTGAGGTTTGGTTAGATTAGGTTCTATTATGTCAGATTAAATTCGGTTCAGTTAAATTCGGTTCATTTCAGTTAGATTAGGTTAGGTCAAGTTAGGTTCGGTTAGGCAAGGTCTGGTTAAGTTAGGTTACGTTACGTTAGGATAGGTTGGATGATATTGTGTTGGGTTGGGCTATGTTCATTGGGATAGGGTTGGTTCTGGCAGGATTGGAATGGATTTGATTTGGTTGGGTTTGGTGTAGTTGGGCTTAGATTAGGTTGAGTTGGATTGGGTTGGGTCAGGTTGGGTTGGGTTAGGCTGGGTTGGGTTGGGTTGGGTTGGTTTGGGTTGTGTTGGGTTAGGTTGGTTTGGGATGGGTTGGGTTAGGTTGGGTTGCGTTGGGTTGGTTTGGGTTGCGTTGGGTTGGTTTGGGTTGGGCTGGGTTGGGTCGGATTGGTAAAGGTTGGGTTTGAATGAATTGGGTGGGTTGGATTAGATTGTGTTCGGTTGGGTTAGATTAGGCTGAGTTCGATTATTTTGAGTTGGGATGAGTGGTTGGGTTGGGTTTCGTTGGATTGGGTTTGATTTGGTTTGGTTGGCTTAGAATAAGTTGAGCTGGATTGATTTGGGTTGGGTTGGATTAATTTGGGTTATATTAGATCATACTGGATTGGATTGGATTGAGTTGGGCTGGGTTAGATTATTTGCTGTTGAATTTGGTTGGGTTAGATTGGGTTGGGTTAAAACGAGTTGGCTTAAGTTGTGTTTGATTGGAATGGGATGGGTTGGAGGATTGATTTAGGATGGGTTGGGCTGGGCTGGATTGGGTTGGGTTGGGTTGGTTTTGTTGGGTTTATCTGGACTGTGTTGGTTTGGGTTGGGTTGGGCTCGGTTGGTTTGGATTGGGTTGGGTTGGATTCGGTTGGATTGTCTGGGTTGGTCTGGGTTGCTCTGGATTGCATTGTGCTGGGTTAGGTTGCGTTGCATTAGGTTCAGTTAGATTAAGGTTTAATATCCTCTTCAACCCCACAAAGGACGAGAAATATAGTATGCAATAGAGCGTGACATAAGTTTGAAAAAGTTAAATAACGCTATTATGTTTCCGAAGATTATTGAAAGAATCCTATCTCTACATATTATCTTGTTTTCTTGTCATGCGCACTAAGGAAATGAATAAAATCATCCTTGTTTGTAGGTTTTCTGTACACCTTGAATTTCGTCTCTCCCATACTCTACGTTCTAATGATGACTTGCGGTATCGTGACGTCGACGACTGCCTAATCGTTACGCGCAAAGGTACAAATACAGACATAATATTACAGTAAGTGAATGAAACCCATTATAAAATACATTTCACCACAGCAAAAGATAAGGACTGATCTTTACCATTTCTCGCCACAGTTGTTTGAGTTGTACGAGGTTCATCAGTGTCCTGTGTTACTGATATACATATTTTCTTTGAAGAAGCCTTTTTGTGCGAATCTAGTCAGAAATAAAATTGGATTCTAATTCGTGTTTTCCTTACCCTCCTTTCCAATACATATATATATATATATATATATATATATATATATATATATATATATATATATATATATATATATATATATATAAACGATCCTTTAATGAGGAAAATAGAAAAAATTAGAGAAGTGATGTTCCAAAAGTATATCTACTACTGGTATCCGTTCTTCTTTCTCTTTTTTTGTTTTCTTTTATTTGCTTGCTTGCTTGCTTCCTTGTTTGATTGATCAGTTCATTGATTGGTTGATTGATTATTTGATTGTTTGATTGATTGATTGATTTATTGATAATATGATAATACAGCTATCTTTATGATAGTTGTCCACTGGACATTCTGTGAATAATAACAACTTGTATTTAGCATTGTCACTGAGGTCATACCGAACCCTTTCTGCCCTTAGATCTGAAGTCAATGACGGGGGATGCCTCTAGGGAAGGTACAAGGAAGAATCAATTCCGTGAAAAAAAGTTGTAACATCCCAGGAAGGATTATAACTTTCAGCTCTCAGGACGACGGATGAGCCGTCGAACCATTGCACTACATCCACAAAGTCTTACTGAAGAATACAGACTCTCGCTGTATATCAGTCTTCCAAGTCATGGAAACTTCTTTCGGTTAACTACAATCTCTTGGGATAAAGTTTGCAATGCAACAAATATCGAATTCATAAAGGTTATTAGTTCTTGAAGGTGATCATCAACCAGTTTCATACCGAGGCACATTTGCATTATAGATTTGGTGATGTTGTCTTTTACGCCTCCCGAGCAATCGTGTTCTATTTAAAGCCAAGATTCTGTTCTCAGCCATATGATGAAAACTGTCTGGCTCAAGTCACAACAAGATATGTACAGGGTGAACCTTAGTAGAGAGATTCATTTGTGGGAAGTCCACTTTTTCAAACGTCTTTTCAGCTAAACGTGCGCGCGGTCGTCAGAGTTCTTTAAAACTTATCTTTGCAATTTATCGCCACAGTTTCTTATAATACTTTCCAATTGCGGAAAGAAATTAAGTAGGAGATGAAAGGGACATCATTCCCGGTACTATTTACGAACAGACGAAAAGTATTCTTTCAAGATATATATATTTTCTAATCTGAGAATCTTTGTGAAAGCACCACCCTAATCTATACTTATTTCGTCCGTTCTTCTTCTCTTCCTTTCTTTTTCTCGTCCCTCTTCCGTATCTTCCTCCCTGACATCCACCCGCGCGGGATCTAATCCCACCTGGCACTTTTCCCCCACTCCTTCTACTTCTTTTATCTCACTTTCCAATCCCTTTCCCCATCCTCGCGCCCCCTCTTCCTTTTCCCCTCATCTCCACCCCGTCTGTCCCATTCAGTACTTTTTCTACCTTTACCTCTTCCTCCCCTCATTCTTTCCCACTTGACACATTCTCCTCCTTCCCGCATCCACTCTCCTCGTCCTTTATCCCTCTTCCCCTCACTGTCACCTAACTATCATCACCAGCTCCCAATTCCCTCCCTTTCCTCAATCTTCCTCTCCAACCTGAAATACTTTTCCCTCCTCTTTCCCCTCCCTCCCCTTCTCCTCACCATCCCCTACCTGGCTCCTACAGTAATCTCTCCTCTATTCCCCACCCTAAACCTTTCCCCTACTCCTTTCCAACCTTAAGGACTTTTTCCCTCCTCCTTCCCCGCCCTTTCTCCTTACCACCCCATGTCTGGCTCCTACAATAATCCCTCCTCTATTACTCACCCGAAAACTTCTCCTCAGCTCTTTTCTTTCCTCCATCTGGTGCCCATTCCTTATCCTCCTCTCTCCCTTTCTCCCTCGGATGTTTGACATCTTCCTCTCCCTGGCCAAAGGGAGACGTTCCACGTCCTCCTCCTCCTCCTCCCCATCCGCCATTTTTCTCTCCACCACGCACTCCCCCACCCCTTTCTACCCTAATCCTACGACGTCTCTCCTAACTCACCCTGCCTTCTTCCCCCTTACCCTCCCTTTCCGTCCTATATTTATTCTCTCACCTTTTACCCTCCCTCGTTCACTTTCCGAATAACTTTTAATTTTCTCTCCCTCCACCTCTCCTTTCTCTCTCCAATGTGTCATCTTTTTCTCCCTCTTGATTCTATAGATCTCACCTTTGTCTTCTCTTTCTTCTTTTTCCTCTACGTTGTTTATCCCACTTCCACTCCCCACCTGATCCCACCCGTCCTTCTCCTCTCGCTTGCCCTCGCCCGCCCGTCCCTCTCATACTAACCTAACCCTCCCACCCTCCTCCCCTCCTTTCCCTACCCGCCCTCACGTGGTACTGGAGGGTCCTGCAGATGCAGATGTGATTACTTGGTCTGACAGCTACGGTGCGTGGCACTACTTGCAGGAGGGTCAGGCACAGTAATTGCAATGTCAGCTGTACTAATTGTAGTGCCAGCTGTGGGAGTAGTTACCGAGGTAGTTCAAGTTGCAATGGAAGATGTAGTGCCGTGGTTACTAAATTTGGCAGTTGTAATGGTCTGAGTAACAGAGTGCCAATTAGCGCTTCCGTCTGGAAGGGAAGGAGCATCTCCCCTTAACCAAAGAAATTATTTAGTGACACGAAAAAATATATATATGATAAAGATGTAAATAAGAAAATAGCATCATGCTGAAAAGTCTAAACAGATACACTTAAGCCTTCTATGGTCAATTCTACTGACCTTACAAGATATTTTTCTTATTAATATTGCTAGACAACTGATCTGTATTTCCATAGTCTCGTTCATTTACACTTCATCATCCTCTATTTTTCTCTTATGCAAATGATATGAATCTAACAAGAATTTCAATTCATCGGCTGAGATTTTTTTTCATTTGAGATAAACTTTTGCCGGTATGAAGTGAACAGAATTCCAGGGTCAACCTTCAAATGAAACAAGTCATCTGGTACCATCCCAAACTATATTAGTAACACTAATATACTAAAGGATGCCGAAAGTAGTACATACATATACCAAGGGCTTTTTCCCCCTTACAAGGGTGGTAGCTAAAGTTAAAGGCATAAATCCACTCCCACCTATTTAATCCTCACATACTCCACTCCCATTCACCCCCTCTCCTCTGGACTCCTCCTGGATGACGGGTCATCCCTGCATCTCGCCCACCGCCCTGGGTCAAAAGTACATCGACTCTTTCAATTGCAATATGAGAGTAATAGCCTTTACTTAACCCCGGTGAGGCACTGGGAGAAAGGCAATATCATCACCACGATCAAGAGGAAGGTTTTGAGTCTCCCAACTCTTTACGAAGTCTCCAACCATATCATCCTAAACTACTTAGATGTAGTCGGAGAAGACAACATTACCTTAAGTGTTTGTACAGTCGCAGTAGTCGGCAATCACTGCTGACCTTTGGGATCGAACCCGGATCTTCGGACTTACAAGGCAAGTGCAGAGTATTTGTTCTCCATGACGATGCGATCACAAATGTAAACATACGATTGGCTTTAAACGCTTTCGACCTTGTGGTATTATTGATTGATTGATCGATTAATTGAATTATTTAATTATCTATTAATTCATCTAATTATTCATTTTATCTATTAACTTATTCATTAATTCGTGTATCTATTCATCTATTTACTTATCTATTTTTTAAAATTTCAATAATTTATTATGTTTACCTTATCTTCATATCTATTCATTCATTTCCTCATGCAATTGTTATTTACCAAGTTCCTCATTTATTCATTATTAATTGATATTTAAGTATATATATATATATATATATATATATATATATATATATATAATATAATATATATATATATATATATCACGTGAAAACCACTGTTGGAGCAAAAAAGACTGGAGAAAGGGAAACTATATATTTCGATTGCAAATGCAATCCTCTTTAGTTTCTACTGAAGAGGATTGCAGTTTGCAATCGAAATATATAGTTTCCCTGTCTCCAGTCCTTTTTGCTCCAACAGTGGTTTTCACGTGATTGACAAATGTGGGATTACATTTTTCACCTATAATACATATATACATATATATACATATTTATATATGTGTTTGTATAGTATCTATTTGCTCTATTCTTATTCACTTGAATATCTAAACATTTATAAATCTATACATCTACCAATTTACCTACTTTTATGTTCATTTATTATCTGCATTAATATATATATATATATATATATATATATATATATATATATATATGTATGTATGTATATATATATATATACACTTATATGTATATATATATATACACACACATATATGCATTTATATATTTACATACGAATCTATATATTTCGATTACTAACTGCAATCCTCTTCAGTGGTACTAAGTGGGAGGAGGATGCTATCTTAAATAGCAACCTTTTACAAAAGAAAAGGAACTAGGATAGTAGTAAATATCACTACACTCAGTCTCTAGTGACCTGAGGATGACATGAGGTCAGGTCAAGAGGAGGGGGAGGATACCTTTTAACAATTTGTTTTGTAATGAATAATTCTGAAATTATGTCTGGGGTCCAATGACCCTTAGAAATATTTATAGTAGGCAGATAGTCTATTAAAGTTAATTCTACCATTTTCCTTCTGACCCCACAATCAGATTTGTAAATAAGTTCAGATTTGTCCCAGTCCATTCAGTGATTTAATTTATTCACGTGCTGGAACACGGCTGACCTCTCTTGACCATACGTGACTGACCTTTTATGCTCATTCAACCTTGTTCTTAGGTCTCTCCCCGTCTGACTGATGTATGTTTGATTACAATTTTTATACGGGAGTAAACCCCTGGGATATGTTCTTCTATCAACCTCTGATGAACACTAACAACTTTTTAATTGATAGTATTCGGGTAATTATGAATTAAATTTCCCTTGTCTAAAACCATCGCGTTTGTACGCACTTGTTTTTGAACTAATGTTTTTTTCCTTTCAAAATTTGTTCTTTAGGCAAAAGTTTGGCTGTGGCGTGAGTTCTAACCTTTCTCCATTTCTGGCCAACCTTTACATGGAATACTTTGGTCTTAGCAAGTTGTAAGATTCTCCGACAATTTTGTTTATCTGTTTATCAGGGGACATGTCATTTGAGATAATTACTCCCAAGTCTTTTTCAGATCTCACTTTCTTTACTTCCTTTGTTCCAATTTCATAGTCCTAATATTATTATTATTATTATTATTATTATTATTTTTTTTTTTTTAACTTTTTACGGACTCCATTATGCTACATTTCTTAATGTTGAAGTTTGCTTCCCACTTTTGGCTCCATTTACAAACCTTATTTAGGTCCTGTAGTGATTCACAATCAGTTTCAGTATTCACTTTCCTCAGCAATTTAGCATCATCTGCAAAGAAGCTCATGTAACAATCCACATTTTCATCCATGTCATTCACATAAATAGCGAACATTATTGGAGCCAACACCTATCCCTGTGGAACTCCACTAATCACCTCCTCCCAAGCTGAATTTTTTTCTCTGAGCACTACTCTCATTTTTCTGCCATGCAAGAAATTCTCCACTAAGTTGAGTAATTTACCTTATATCACTCCTATGTTTTCCATTTCTTATATAATTTTTTGTGTGGTACTTGTCGAAGGCTTTTTTGTAAGTCTAGGAGAGAATATAAAGAAAATTGAACGAATCCAGAGAGCAGCCATGAAAATGGTTTGAACCTCTCATATGTGGAGACAATGGCTAAATTGAAATTACTGACTTTGGAACAAAGAAGAGAAAGAGGCGATCTTTTTGGCCATTTACAGAATCATGAAAGGCACAGAAGTCCTTGATAGAGAGGACTTACTAAATTGGGATAAGAGAAATACAAGGGGACATGATAAGACACTCAAAAAGGATAATTATAGAAGAGACCTGAAAAAAAAACAGCTTTCAACACAGAGTGTGGATACCTGGAACAAAATGAATAAAACAAAAGTGTGTGCTAGGATTATACACGAATTCAAGAGCAAACTAGACACTGCGTCGCTCCCCTTTTCCGTAAGATACACATACACACACTCACATACACACACACACACTCACACACACATACACACACACACAACTCGTGACGCAATTGGTAGAGTTCCCGGCTGCAACTACAACGTTTAGGGTTCGAATTCCGCCCAGGGCTAAAATAATTTCAGAATCCCTGCACTGCGGGTTGTTACTCTAACTCTCGTGGGCGGGGAGTTGAGGGTGTGTGTGCGTGTAAGGTCACAGCATTACCTTTAAATCGGTCATATATGAGCTCTCAGCTCTCTTTCGGGAGGGAAATAACTGTCGATCACGAGTCCATACGTAATCCAAGACCATGGTGAATCATACACACACACACACACACACACATTTATAAGTTTAATTAGTTGTTTTAGAGATCTACATCCATTTTTGTTTCATGTTCACAGGACATGGATGAAACACTCCTGTATTCCATGTGTTCACTCGTCGTTTCTACATTTCGGATGTCTCCAATCCATCGTGCTTTAGTTCAAATTGGTTATACATTAAGTAATTATCACTTTTGTTGGGAGCTTGTTCCCCTCTCTCAATGTTCTAATTTGCAAGTTAACCTTTTGCATGTTTTCTTTCCCGTCATTTCCAAAGTTCGGCTTCATGTCCCTTCGTTGAAGTTATCCCATTTATGTACTTGCTCAAGGAGATCAGATCTCCCCTCTCTCTCTCTTTTCCTCCAATGGGGTTAATACGTACTAACGCTGCAAGACCTTCTTCGTATAATACACTGTGCAGTCCAAAAGGGCTCTCTTGTTATGGGAATAGGATATTTTCGATTTCGATGATTCCTTTCTTTATGTGAACTATAGACCACTGGGCTTTCTCCATGGTGCTGAATTGTGAGTAGCCTTATCAAGTTATTGTCCACATATGAGAAAGCTGTTCTTAATACCCACCCGATGTTCATAAACTTTTCGAACTGATCCCTGATCCATCTATATAGTGTGGTTCATCATGTATCGGCAGCCTTATGGTTTTTTGCAGTCTCCTTCATTCTTATGTTCTATTACCCTCCTGGATGAGAGCTCAGAGCTCATATATTGCCCGATGTATGGGTTGTGCTGTGACCTCACACACACACACACACACACACACACACACACACTCACTCGGTGGCATAGTTGGTAGAGCGCTGAACTGGGAAGCAGAAGTGCTCCCAGCACCCAGTTCGAATCCTGCCCAGGGCCGAAATTATTTCGGTATCGCTGTGCCTCGGGTCGTTACTCTGACTCTCGTGGGCGGGGAGTTGGGTGTGTGTGTGTGTGCAAGGTCATAGCATTACCCATAGATCGGACCTACGAGCTCTGAGCTCTCTTCCAGGAGGGAAATAGCTGTCGATCACGAGTCCAACACGTGATCCAAAGACCAAGTGAATACACACACACACACACTACTCCCCGTCCACGAAAGTGCCGACTAGCAGTGCAGCGTTGCTGAAATTATTTCAACCCTGGACGGGAATCGAACTTAGACAGTTTGGTTAATGGTCGCAAATGGTGCCACTGCACCGTCAAGCCGGTATGTGTGAGTGTGTGTGTGTGTGTGTGTGTGTGTGTGTGTGTGTGCATTTGCGTGTATGGGTGAATGTGTGTGTATGTGTGTGTGTGTGTGTATGTGTGTGTGCGCGTGTGTGTGTGTGTGAGTGTGTTTGAGTGTGTTTGAGTGTGTGTGTGTGTGTGTGTGTGTGTGTGTGTGTGTGTGTGTGTGTGTGTGTGTGTGTGTGAGTGTGTGTGTGAATGTGTATGTGTGCGTGTGTTTGCGTGTGTATGTGTGTGTCTTTAAATCTATATGTATATATGAATAACAGTTGTAATGTGAGCTTGTTATAATTTTTCGTTTGCTTTCTTTTCTTTTGCAAGCAATCTTGTTTACATGCAAAAAAGCCAACTAATAGTGCATGTGTTTGTGTAGCTAAATGCAAATATATTAGTTATATGTATATAATGCCTCTCTGTGTGCTTGCGTGTGTTGGCTCATTTTGTACCCAGTCCATTATCCCTCTTTTTTTCCCAAAGCAACAATTTTACTTATTTTTTCATGGTTTTTTGCTTTTACTACCCTAGCTGGAAATTCTTTTCATTTTTTTTTTTTTGTGTTCTTTTGTCAAATTATCTTTCTTGGCATCCTTCTTACATTTTCCTTTATAAAGTTTCATTTCATATATTCTCATCCGGTCCGTTGATACCTTTATATAGATCTATTTCAACGATTTTTTTCAGTGTTATAAACATAATTTTCTGTAGTTATCTTTAGTATGATACTCCCAGAGGACTTGGATTTTGTTTGTGATGATTCTTTGAATTTTTTTTTTTTTTTTTTTTGAGATACTTGTTTTACTGTCCTTCAGAATAATCATAATAGATCTATTTTCAACGAATTAATTTTTTTTCCAGTGTTATAAACATAATTTTCTGTAGCTATTCCTAGTATGATCCTCCCTGAGGACTCGGATTTGACTTGTGATGATAATTCTTTGGACTTTTTCTCTTAAGATTTTTTTTGAGATACTATTTTCACTGCACCTTAGGATAACCAGAATAATATAGGTTCATTGTAGTATACCTCAATCTTGCTTCTTTTCTGTCTACCCGTTTTGGTATGATCAGACTGCCTCCTCCCCCTCTTTCGGCTCTCCATCGTGTGTATCATATTATGTTCCGTTTACTATTCATTTGACGAAGTTTGACTTTGAATGTAAAGGAAAACGGACACAGAGATATGAGCTTTTGATTTCCTGACGTTTAGTTACAAAGGTCTCCTTTGTGAGAAAGCGCCAGGAAAATAAAAGCTCATTTCTCCATCTACTGTGACTTGGTATCACTAGTCCCCTTTGTCTCTTGTGAAAGATTTCATCCAAATCTGCTTGCATGTCCGCTGGTAATCTATCTGTGCTATGTCCTTTCCTGTGCAAAGTATTCTTATCCTTTGAGTCCACAGCACCTGTCAGCTTGATTATTCATGTATTTCAGGATTTCAGGATCATGACAGTGCCACTTTTCCCTGTGGAAATCGAGCTGTTACATCTCGACACAGCACATCCACAGCGGCCTTGCTGTGGATATGCTGTGTCTTTCGACACTGCTTCTGACCCAGGGCAGTGGACAAGATGCAGGGATGACCCGTCATCCAGGAGGTGCCAAGATAAGAGGGAGGGAAGAGGGTGGAGGGGAATGGAATGTGATAGGGTTAGAATGGGTGGGACTGGTTTTTATGCCTTTGTTTTTTTGGCTACCTCCCTCATAAGGGGGAAAAAAGCCTTTGGTATATGTATGTACGTCTCTACAGTCGAGTAGTATCCACGGGTCTCTGCTTTTTCATCTCTTTGTTCTCCAGAAAAACTCATCCACTCAAATGTTTCGCCTCTGGTGTCACCCTTTCTGTTCTAAACAACAGAAGTTTATTGTGCAGCACCTTATCAAATATTTAGCTTGAGGCATACGTATACACAGCCTACACATATATTTCTCCCGCAGTAATACATCCATAACTTTTGATCTTCGACACATTATATTTCTATTCTGAATTAAAATTGCTTGCATTATTCTCTTACATATATAAATTCACACAAATACACACACACACACACACACACACACACACACATATATATATATATATATATATATATATATATATATATATATATATATTGCAACATAACATTCTCCTTGTGAGCGAAACAGTTCACAAATTAACTTGATTATTCCCGTTTCCTTTCTCATAAATGGTATCTGCTACCTGACTCTTACTCTCCAACTATCATACCATGTATTGTTCCAACTGAGACTATATCTCCCTATTCCCAGTGTGTGTGTTTGTGTGTGTGTGTGTGTGTGTGTGTGTGTGTGTGTGTGTGTGTGTGTGTGTGCGTACGCGCGTACATATGTTTGTGTGAGTATGTATGTGTGTGTGCGTTTGTGTGTCTACATGTGTGTTTGTGTGTTTACATGTGTGCGTTTTTTATGTGTATGTGTCCATTTGTTTGTGTGTGACGTGTTTATGAGGATGTATATAAGTTCTTGTGTATATGAGTATGTATTTAACGTTTATGTGTGCGTGTGCGTGTGTATGCATATACGCGCATTCATCTATGTGTATACATGCACGTGTACCTACACATATTTGTACTTTCTCATTTCATTATCTCCCCAACCCTATTTAATCAAACACTGAGAAAAAAATCCGCAGATGTTGGCTGTAAACAAAACCGGACACGTCCAAAGACTAAACATAAACAAAACGGCCAAAGAGGCGATGCCACAGTCCCGGTCCGGCAGAGGGGGACCTGAGGGGACGGATTCAGCTGCCAGTGAAAGGCCCTCGCAGGGGAGAGGGGAAAGGAGGGGACCGACACGTGTGTGCAGGAAGAGGAAGAGGAGGAGGAGGAGGAGGAGGAGGAGGAGGAAGAGGGGAGAAGGATAGGAGGAAGATGGAGAAAAGGAAATGGAGAGGAGGAAGAGGAAGAAGAAAATTAAGGGGAAGAAGGCAAAGAAAGGAGGAGAGGAGAAAGATGAGGAAGAGGAGGAGGAAGAGGAGGAGGATGGGAAGAGGGGAGAAGGATAGGAGGGAGATGAATGAAAGGAAATGGAGAGGAGGAAGAGGAAGAAAATTAAGGGGAAAAAGGCAAAGAAAGAGGGGAAAAGGATAGGAAAAAGATGAGGAAAAGGAGGAGGAGGAGGAGGAGGAGAAGAGAGGAGAAGGATAGGAGGAAGATGAAGAAAAGGAAATGGAGAGGAGGAGGGGAGAAGGATAGGAGGAAGATGAAGAAAAGGAAATGGAGAGGAGGAAGAGGAAGAAGAAAATTAAGGGGAAGAAGGCAAAGAAAGAGGGGAGAAGGATAGGAGGAAGATGAGGAAGAGGAAGAGGAGGAGAGGAAGATGGGGAGAAGGATAGGAGGAGGATGAAGAAAAGAAAATAGAGAGGAGGAAGAGGAAGAAGAAAATTAAGGGGAAGAAGGCAAAGAAAGAGGGGAGAAGGATAGGAGGAAGATGAGGAAAAGGAGGAGGGGAAGAGGGGAGAGAAGGATAGGAGGAAGATGAAGAATATGAAATGGTAAGGAGGAAGAGGAGGAGGAACAGTAAGGGGAAGAGGTCAAAGAAAGAGGGGAGCAGGATAGGAGGAAGATGAAGAAAAGAAAATGAAGACGAGGAAGAGGAGGAAAAGTAAGGGGAAGAGGTCAAAGATGAAGAGGAAAAGGAGGAAAAGGAAGATGAGGAGGTGAAGTCAAGGAGCAGTATGGAGAGTGATGACAAAGAAGACAAGGTGTAGGAAACAGAGGAACCGATAAAAGGAAAACTGTGAAGAAAATGAAAAATAAAAGTGAAAGTAAAGAAAAAGACAAAAGGAAATAGGCAGAGGAAGATAAACGGAAAGGAAAAGAAAAAGGAAATGAATATGGAAAGAGAAACAGAAGAAAAGGGGAAGGAAAGGAAGACGAAAAAGGGAAAATAATGGAGAAAAAGAAATAGAAATAGAAATGGAAAAGAGAGAGGGATACGGAAAGAGGAAGGGAAAGGAAAAAGGAAAGGGAGCAGATAAAGGAAAGTGAGAGGCAAAGGGAAAGGGGAAAACGAAAATGAAAGGGAAATACATAGGTAAAGGAAAAGGGGGAAAGGTAAGGCACATAGGCGAGATCAAGGGCGAGGGAGAGGGAGAGGAGATGGAGTGAGAGAGAGAGAGAGCGAGATGGAAAAAGAGAGAGAGGGTGAAAGGGAGAGGACGAGGAGAGGGAGGTGAGAGAGAGAGCGAGATAGAAAAAGAGGGGGAGCGAGAGAGGAAGTGGGAGAGGAAAAGAAAGAGGGAGAAGGAGAGGAAGAAGAAGAAGGAAAGAGAAAGGAGGGGGAGGGGAGAGGGAAAGGGAGAGAGATAGGAAGATGGAGAGGGAGAGGAAGAGGGACAGGAAAGGAGAATAAAAATATGCAGGTGAAAAGGAACGAAACTCAAAGTAATTGTAAATAGGAATAGGAAAGGGAGAAGGAAAGCAAAGGAAAAAGGAAGGGGAAAGGGGGTGGAAGGGCAAAAGGGAAGAAAAAAGGGGATTTATATTTTCTTATCAATAAATAATACTCTTATCCTTGAGGAGATTACTGAATCGAAGAGAAGAGGTGGATTCACTGAATTGATGTAGGAGCTTAATAAGGTCACAGAAGACAAATGTTCTTTGAGTGGAAATCAGTTTCCAGTCATAGAATAATGCTCTATGACTCTGGTCAGTGTGTATGTGTGTGTGTGTGTGTGTGTGTGTGTGTGTGTGTGTGTGTGTGTGTGTGTGTGTGTGTGTGTGTGTGTGTGTGTGTGTGTGTGTGTGTGTGTGTGTGTGATTCACCATGATCTTGGATGACACGTTGGACTCGTGATCGACAGTCATTAACCTACCGAATGTGAACTCAGAGCTCGTATGACCGATCTATGGGTACTACTGTGACCTTACACGCACACACACACGGCCAACTCTCCGCCCACGAGAGTTGGAGTAACAATCCGCAGCGCAGCGATACTGAAATTATTTCAGCTCTGAGTAGAATTCGAACCCGGACCACCGTACTGGCAGCCGGAAATTCTAATCACTGCGCCATGTGGTGTGTGTGTGTGTGTGTGTGTGTGTGTGTGTGTGTGTGTGTGTGTGATCGTCATTTGGTCTCGAAAATATTGGCTGTATAAAACATAGGCAGTCAATACCCCACGTGATCCTGACATATACTACATTTGCCGAGAGCAATATGAGATAGAAATTTCCGTTATTAGCCTATCTGTCTTATGGTTGTCGGGTGGGAAGAAACCAAACAACAGGTTTGTTATTTCTGTAACATGACTCTGAAACTGGAGAGTTTCTGAAAAATAGATCTCCTTGAAACAGTGAGGCCGAATAGC
>NC_134811.1:12971163-12978663 GCF_046742065.1 Oratosquilla oratoria
ATCTCTTGATGTTAATAAGAATAATATCATTATAGGGTAACATCTTATTGATATGATAAACAAAACAAAAGAAAGAGAGAAAAATGTCATCCTTCAGTGTGGTCATACACGTATTTCATTGCAATTCCTTGTGTATAAAAGAAACGTCCTCTTGGAGGACTAAATATGGCCTGCCTTTCCTTTACCTTTGAATATTCTGGCCTATTTTCTGGAGTGTCTAGTTATATATATATATATATATATATATATATATATATATATATATATATATATATATATATGTGTGTGTGTGTGTGTGTGTGTGTGTGTGTGTGTGTGTGTGTGTGTCTGTAAATATATATAGATATATATATATATAAATAAATATATATATATATGAATATATATATATATATGAGAAGACATCCTGACAGGTTGTAAGAGGAGTAGAGGGAAACACACAAGTAGAACAGGAGTTTATTCCTTGACTAGTTTCGCACAGTAATATATACATATATATATATATATATATATATATATATATATATATATATATATATATATATATATATATATATATATATATATATATATATATATGATAGAATAGACACATTTCTGTTGAGGATTAGGCGGCCCTCAGCCTGAACAGAACCTTGTTCGATCGAGTCCTCATTTTGGGGTGCAAGTGTCAGTCCCTCAACTGCCTGATAAATCGTGTTCATTTACTTCAACAAAAGCTAGACAGTGCGTCGATGTAATGAAAGAGAATAAGTCTGACTTGTCCAGAGCTATGTTTTCTTTTCCACTGTGATGTCTACGAGGCGCCTGGGGGAGTCACTCTTGGTATGTCTGATGTGCGCACAAAATATTTTCCAATGACGAGTCTGATAGATGGCGTTCGTGCAGAAGGTCCATCAACTGGTGTGCCCAAAATTATAACATCCCTGTCTGCATGGCAGAGCTTCTAGCTATCTATACTCATTAATTGTATATTATAATATCTCTGCCTGCATGGCAGAGCTTCTGGCTGTATGCCCATTAATTGTATATTTGACAACACTGGCATAACATAGATACTATTACATCAAAAGCATTATCACAGGCCTCTTCTCTGAAGGTGTTAATTTTATCTCTAAGTTCATCATAGTATTCTTTTAAATGTGTGTATACTCATTCCCTCCCATTAGCATAACATATATATATATATATATTTGTATATTATATATATATATATATATATATATATATATATTTATACATATATATATATCAAAATATATAATATAATATATATATATTAATAAGTTATTATATATATATATACATATATATATATATATATCTATATATATATATATATATATATACATTCTAACAACCACAATGCACATTAATACTCAGCCATCAAAGGCCAGCATCCTTGAAATTGAAATGTGTTACTACCCCGGACTCGATATATATATATATATATATATATATATATATATATATATATACATATATATATACATATATATATATATACATATATATATACATATATATATATATATATATATACATATATATATGTATATATATATACATATATATATATATATATATATATATATATATTACATCAAAAGCATTATTACATGCATTTTTTATGTTAAAGGTGTTTAGGTTCATCATAGTATTTTTAATGTGTGTATACCCATTCCCTCCCACTGGTATAACATAGATACCATTACATCAAAAGCATTATTAAAGGCATGTTTTATGTTACAGGAGTTAAGCTTCTATGTTCATCATAGTATTCTTTTTAATGTGTGTATACCCACCCCCTCAAAAAAAAAAAAGAGAGCGAGAGAGAGAGAGAGAGAGAGAGAGAGAGAGAGAGAGAGAGAGAGAGAGAGAGAGAGAGAAGATCCGGTCTACTTGGGCGGTTGCTCTTATCACATCATGTATTCAACATATTTCATTCAGAATGACACCAAATCATTTTATTCGGATTAAAGGACCATGATGACGGATGCAGACTAATCTGATCTACCTAATCGCTTCCATGAATTATTCAATGAATTTTTATTTCAAGTGATGTCAAGCGATCTTATTCAGCTCAGAGGTCTCCATAATGAAAAAGGTGATGTCATGACATGTGTAACGTTGCTTGCCGGCTATATGACATTTCTGATCATAAATTAAAGATTCAGTGGCACTAAATGAATCGTACATTTATTTTATCATGCTGTTATATGAATAGAGAGATGAATTTCAAATTAATGAATGAATAGCTAAGTAAATGAACAAATACATTGTTAAATAAATAATTGAATTTATCAATAAACATGTAAATAAAAGAATAAATGGGTAAACAAATATGAATAAATACACAATTAGATAAATAAACGTACAGATAATGAATGAATAAATTAATAGATAAATGAATGAATGAATGAATAAATCAGTTAATAAATAATCAATAAATAGATATATAGATAAATAAATATATGAATAAATAAAGAAATATACAAAATGATAAATTAATAAACAAAGATATATGAATAAATGAATAAATAAATGAATAAATAAATAACTAAATAATTAAATCGATCAATAAAAAAGAAATACACAAAGAAAGAGATAAATGAATAAGTTTATAAATCGATGATATGATAAATACCTAATTAGTAATGAAAAATAAGTGAATGAATTAACTGATTCATGTATCAGCATATCAATAAGCAAATTAATATGTAAAGATAAGTAAAGAAATTCCGGGATATTTGTAGTTAAGAACATAAGAATGAAGGAGACTGCAAGAGACCATGAGACCTATACTAGGCAGTTCTATGTCCATTACTACCTGTAATCCCCAATCATAAAGTTGTCTGACCGTTTCTTAAAACAACTGATAGTTCCAGCGCTCACTACATGGTTACTAAGTCTGTTCCCTTCGTTGACCACTCTATAAGTAAATCAATTCTTGCCTATTTCCTTCTTAAATCTAAGTTTGTACAGTTTAAATCCATTACTGCGAGTCTCACCCTTATCAAAGCCTTTGATCCACTTAAACACCTCTATTAGATCACCCCGCACTCTGCATCTTTTCAGAGAGTGTAAGTTGAGGTGCCTAAGCCTCTCTTCGTAAGTTAGATTTCTAAGCCCATGTATCATTTTGGTCATTCTCCTTTGTACTGATTCTAGTGAATTGATGTCCATTCTATAAGACGGAGACTAAAACTGTACCACATAGTCAAGGATGGATCTAACTAACGCTAGTTTGATAATTACCTCTGCACTTCTATTCGTAACCATCCTAGCAATGAAACCTAATGCTCTGTTTGTAATACAAATTCAGATAAGAAAATAATGTCCTCCAAGTGTGAAATATAGCATTTATAGGGCTGTTAATCTTCCCTTAAAAAGTAAAGAAGAATATATATTTCGGAGATGTTCTTTATTAGTTTTGGCATCTTTGTATTTGTTTACAAAGTCGGAGTAATTCGTCTGCAGACGTTGCAAATGGAGGCAACTGTACATCATGATCACATAAGCTTTTCTTCAAATATATGATACAAGGAGAGCTATTGATAGCCAAGACTTTTTTGTTTTTAACTTGGCTACATTGTATTTATTTATGTAGTCGGAACCTACCTTCTGCATTCGTTTTGAATTGAGTTAACTGCGCGTGTTGATGACAAAAGGTAAATAATCTATCCGAATATCAAATAAGAAGAAAAGTATCTGTATCAAAGACGTGTTGTGATAAATTGGGCGATATTGCATTTGTTTACATAGTTGGAGCCATCCTTATGCACTTGGAAGAGACCGTGTTTCTTGATCTGATGCCTCAAAGTTTCAAACCATTTGTGTGTGTGTGTGTGTGTGTGTGTGTGTGTGTGTGTGTGTGTGTGTGTGTGTGTGTGTGTGTGTGTGTGTGTGTACCTAGTCGTATTATACGGGAAGGGAGCTATGCTCGTGGTAACCCGTGTTTGTATCTTTCAGCATAAAGTATTTTCCTAAAATCTTGAATAGTATTTGCACACACTGTTTCTTTATCTAAGTTGTGTGTGTGTGTGTGTGTGTGTGTGTGTGTGTGTGTGTGTGTGTGTGTGTGTGTGTGTGTGTGTGTGTGTGTGTGTGTGTGCATATGTGCGTGTGTGTGTGTTTGGGGTCTCATTCTTTTCAAGAAAGGATGTTTCCCTCCCCTCAAGAGCTTTATTTAATCCTTCAACTTTAGAGGAACTTTCCTCAGTTTTACCACTGCACTACGATAACGTTCTACAGATATTTTTTCTGGCTTATGCTATGTTTTCATTCAGCTGAGAATAGGATATTATACAGAAAGGGCCTAGTGCTGTCTCATCTACAACCCTCGCTACAAGGACGCTGTTTACATACGATTTTATGCAACTATTGGGCAAAACCTAGCGCCGAAGGGCCTGACCCCCTTCGTTAGGGGTCCTAAAACGAACTTGACAAAATGGTTTGATATTAGCCAGAATAACCTCATTAAAATGTGCCATCAAATCTAAGAGTTTCAGTCATGACATTTTCATCCCCTTCAGCCTTTCAAAGACTTCGTCCCGGTTGGAGAAAACAGTTAATGAGACATATTCAGCCACAATGTAGTTTCCTCACTCACTGTGTAGCGGGTCAGCTTCGGTATCACCTCCCAGGATGCAGTTTAATTCTCATTAATAAAGACTTAACCTGGCAGTCTGAGGACATCGGGGAAATGTGAAAGCTTTGGTCTTAGCTCACCTCTACGTTTGCGGAAGTTCCTTCTTTTTTATTGTTGCAAAAAAGGTCAACACACAGCTACAGTATCACATTTAAAATCTGTTTTTCTTCTGTTACCTTTCCTGTTAATGAACATCAACACGCTTTGTCTTATTATGTCTCGATTAATCGCTTCATTCTGGGTTTCTATTGTAAATGAGTTGAACAGGTCACTGTCCGCAGCAAATCCCATAAAGCGGATCATCGATGAGAAAAGGTCAACTGTCCGTTACTAGGTCACCTCTATTCTGAAACAAAGAAAATCTAACGCTAACCTCGACGTATATAAAGCATACAAGCTTAATGCAGGAATTAATCCTTTAATCCTTCCTTTGTGGAACAACAAGGCTCCCTCATCTAAATTAGATTACTTGTCGACAACAAAATTATGAGTCGCGTATACCAGTGACAGTGTCTGTGAAGACAAATTCTTCATTTAAAAAGATTCGAATTATGGATTACACGTTAAGGATGAAATTTGTAAAATTATTTTGATCTAAAAGGAATTTACGCACTTCTATTCGTAACCATCCTAGCAATGAAACCTAATGCTCTGTATGTAATACGAATTCAGAGAAGTTAAGGATGAAATTTGTAAAATTGTTTTGATCTAAAAGGAATTTACGCTTGGAGGAGCTTAGCTATCCATCACCTATACCCTCTGTCCACAAACCAGGACAATTGAAAGTCACCTTTGATCATTAGCGAACGAAACGGGACTTGGCATTTAAGAGGATGAATGGATTCAGGAACCCACTTAAAAGTATACAAGTGTCTTTGAAACATATATTAATTCTCCTCTGTTTTCTCCTGAAAATCTATAATGGTAATCTTTGCAGAGTGACCTTAGAATCTGGTCTCCCCTATAGATCCAACTATGACTGACCTTTTCACTTCATTTACAGATTTTCTTCCACCTAAAACCAGACGATTTCGTTTCGCTGAATAATAAAATCGTAACGAAATTGAATCTCGACAGATGAAGACAAAACTTTACAGCAATTTTACTCCGTCGATTAAATAAAATTGTTAGCCAAGGCACTTTTGTAAAAAGTTAATCCCTTTAGTGCAGAGTTCAAACAAACAGGATGGCGTAAGCTTCTGCGTTTTTTTAAATATCTACAATGGGATTAAAACTCCCCAGGCATTCAAGACGAATAGTTTCTTTAAAACTGATTGCAATGTCTTGAAGGTAGCAAGAACGTGTAAGGGTAAGAGTAGAGCTGGGGACCAACCAATTATCTGAAGAAGCTTGTCTAGAGTCGGGCAGAAAGAAATCTAAGAAATATGTCACCATCTCAAAAGTAAAGGGATCTCACTATCTCATGCCAGACAATGACTACAGAAGAGCTTGTCGTGTATACAGATTTCACTTTGTCCATCGCAAGAAAATTTCATTCAGCATAAGGAAAGTCGCCACTGCGAAGAAATATATGAAATAAATCTAAGAAAGATGTCACCATCTCAAAAGTAAAAGGATCTCACTATCTCATGCCAGACAATGACTACAGAAGAGCTTGTCGCGTATACAGATTTCACTTTGTCCATCGCAAGAAAATTTAATTCAGCATAAGGAAAGTCGCCACTGCGAAGAAATCTATGAAAGAAATCTAAGAAAGATGTCACCTTCTCAAAAGTAAAGGGATCTCACTATCTCATGCCAGACAATGACTACAGAAGAGCTTGTCGCGTATACAGATTTCACTTTGTCCATCGAAAGACAATTTTATTCAGCATGAGGAAAGTCGCCACTGCGAAGAAATCTATGAAAGAAATTTAAGAAAGATGTCACCAACTCAAAAGTAAAGGGACTTCACTGTCACATGCCAGACGGTCTCTACGGAGAAGCTTATCACGTATGCAGATTTCACTTTGTCCATCGCAAGACAATTTTATTCAGCATAAGGAAAGTCGCCGCTGCGAAGGATTTAGATTTATACTGCAACAAAATTGCAAACATCGCTCAGACTCTGAGAACCACCTGGCCACTTGGCAGCCAGCTGTAGTCTAGTCTAGTGTCCCACGTGCACCGAAGTGCTTTACCAACTCAACGTTCTTTCAAAGGAAGAACCTACTGGAAGTCAGGGTCTTTGTAACTGATACTTGTCAGTCACTGCCTGCATGTGACTCACTTTTCTTTTTCTTTTCTTTTCTTTTTAGTGATGTCTCATCATGCTTCCCACCCCCCACCCACCCCCTTTTTTTTTTTTTTTTTAATACCGGCTCGACCTACTGACCATATAGTTCAGATATTTGGAGGCTGAGTGTCTTATTCAGCTGTTGTAAATTCTGTGCGGTGATATAATATTATATTGAATTCGAATAACTTGTCACCTACAGGAAATCCTCTTTTGTTTGCAGAACGGGATTGCTAACCTAACAAAACAATCAATCAATGGGGCTAATACCACAATAACCCAGTCTCACTCTCTTCTTCTCTAGGCTGATATTTATCCCTGAAATACTGTGTACACTGAATAATATGTCAAAAACACATCAACAGACACTTGAAAGTGTCTGAAAGTCACCTTAGTTTGACTTTCTTAACCCATTATCTTGATGAAGTATTTCTTATCTTTCATTCTTGATTATACCAGACGAATGCATTTAGCTAATCATAGAATTCGGATCCTAAAAAGGTCTCCACTGACCTAAACATTATTTTGACCAGAAGTCGTTCTTCATCTGAATAAATTCGACCGGTGTTTCCCAAAAACAAAAATTTAAGAAATATTTCATCACAGCTTATGA
>NC_134811.1:12983663-12986163 GCF_046742065.1 Oratosquilla oratoria
AAAAATTTGGATAAAAGAATGCATACCAGATAGCTGGAGAGAGGGGATTATCATTCCAATACACAAAAAAAGAGGATAAGTTAGAGCGCACAAACTATAGAGGAACAAGCCTACTATCAACTACATATAAAGTTTTTACCAAGATATTGTATAACAGAATGGAAGAATACATGGAGCATATAGTAGGAGAGTACCAATGTGGTTTTGGAAGAGGGAGATCAACAACAGATCAAATTTTTGTTATAAGACAACTAATATTAAAGTATTGGGAATATGATGGGGAGCAACTACACCTGTTCATCGATTTCAAACAGTGAGCAGAACATCTCTATGGAAAATAATAGAAGAATTAAGAATACCACATAAGTACATCAGATTAACAAGAGAATGCTATGAAAACACAAATAGCGTAGATGTGAGGTTTGACCGGAAAGAGCACTTTTTGAGAAACGGGAAACGCAACGAAGGTGCCAGAATAAACCATGTTCTGGAAAACCAAGAACCTATTGTAAAAAATGCAGTGTAACTTTATGCATTGAATGCTTTGTTCCATACCATTCTAAACATTAAGCGGTTCCTGAGCAATGTAAAATGCAGTTTTTGCTCACAGATAAGTTAATATTATTTTTTAAAAGAATTATATTAATTTTCTATTAAATATAGGAATATTCTCTTATTGAGGCAAAATGTGATACATATCAACCCAGTGTCCTCATTTGAGGACAGGCTGTATTTTTTTTTCTTGAAATAAAGGATTCTTGAATGTTTCATTGTGTTTGTAATCCTATTTTATGCAACTGTTCCAAAAATCAGGTGAGAAAAAAAAAACTGGGTTAAAATGGGTTAAAGAAACTGCAGAAAGTGTTGGACTCAATGAGAGCATGACAAAGATAATGAAGGTGGCAAAAGAGTCTAATTTGCCAGAAAGGGTACAGATTGCGGGGATGGACATAGAAAGTGTTAAAGATTTTAAATACTTAGGAGTAAAGGTGACCAGTGACGGAAGAATGAAACAGGAAGTGGAAGCCAGAATCGGAGCAGGAAATCGATGTTACTACAGCCTAATAGAATTGTTAAAAAAAAACCTCAATATCAAGAACAACAAAATTGAGACTGTACAACTCAATAGTCACACGCAGTGGTTCTTAACCTTTTTTGGCAGCGACCCAAAATTTTGCACAAATCAAGCATCGCGACCCAAGCCTACATAGATATACGAATTGTCTTTATAAGTAATATGATTATGCTTTTAAAAGCGGGTTACAGAAACAAAATTATTTAATCATGGTCTGCTTAGAATCCTAAAACTAGGCATCATGTATTTTAATTATTACAGTATATAATTATAATATATTTGTAGTGGGAAAATAATTATTTTCTGCAAACCCTTAGCGACCCAATAAAATGGCTTGGCGACCCAGGGGTTAAGAACCCAGTGAGACCAGTCATATTGTACGGCTGCGAAACATGGGCCCTTACGAAAGCTATGGAGAAGTTTGAAGTTCTTGAAATTAAGATTTTACGGAGAATTTTAGGACCTGTATATGACAACCAAAGGCAAGTATGGAGAATAAGACATGACTGGGAAATTCGAGAACAAACAAAACAAGCCCATATTAAATATGTAATAAGATTAAAAAGATTGAAATAGGCAGGGCATGTTACAAGGATGCAAGAAGATAGATGGCCAAAGAAAGTGCTCAATAGTGGAGTGCGTGGAAGACGAACTTGGACGACCTAGAAAAGACTGGAGGAGATGCGTTGAAGAAGATGTGCAGATATGCAGAATAGAGAGAATGGAAGGAGGTGGGACAGGACAGAAAGACATGGCGAGACGATTCAAAAGTGGTTGTGGATCACCAAGTGACCCGAAGAACAGCGAGTTATGTAGAGAACACAACACTACGCTAAAAAGTGTGTACGGTCGTAATCGCAGAAATTACAGCTCGCGAAATCGGTGTTTGAGCTTAGTTCATATACGCGTCGTAAACACTATTACAACACATACACCCGCGTTATTAAATACAACTTTGGTTATTCTAACTTTGGTTGTGGAATTTAAGAACCAGGAGAAAACGGCCCTATTATCAAGAATTACTATCTCAAAAAACCTAATTATCAACCTTAAATTTCTAACAAAATGAATAATATACTTTTGCGCAGTCAACTTTGATCATCTACGGACAACTCGATGCGTGCCAATGCAGCGTGAAGTTTTGTTGGTGTTATGTTGTATTCTACCAGCGCTTCTATTCATATGAACTTTGCGCTGCTACAGTGTGTAGTAAGTATTTTCTTATAACACGAGTATACTTCACTATAGTAAAACCCATACGGTTCTATTCAGCAGACTGGTGGACCACAAAAATATTCTAGGGTCACAGACATCCACCACTCGTAACTCTACACCAGTGGTTCCCAATGTGGTGGTAATTTGATATTTTAGGGGGGCAATTTGATTTTTAGGTGTTTTGGTAATCAAAGTCTATGTTCTTGTGAT
>NC_134811.1:12998663-13003663 GCF_046742065.1 Oratosquilla oratoria
TCTGAGCAATGGTCCCCAATTCGCTCAAACCTAAACTCTCTCGTAAGGCATCCTCTTGTCCCTGATTAACTGTGACGTAAAAATTATTTGTTATCAGTTTACATGTAATTGATGAAGCGTCTGCTGGTGACATTCTCAAAAACAAAACTGAACAAGGTATTTCGTTTATCCAATCAAAGAGATAAGCCAATAGATGGTGTAGTAGGGGAGTTTGGGGTACCATGAAAGAATAATAGTGTAGAGATGATGTTGGAGATATGTTTAGAAAGGGAGTTGATGATAGGAAATACTGTGTGAGAGAGCAAAGCATTGTAGGTGGTAAAGGTAGCGGAAGGAAGGGTGATTCATAGGGAGCTAATGGATTGAGTAGTGGTTCTCAAGAGGAGTATTGGAAGCGTTCAGGACTTATATTTTCAGGTGAGAGTGTGTAGGAATGTTAGATCTTGTTTATTTTTTAGTAGTAAAATGAGGATAGAGGAAAATGGAGAAGGAAAAGAGAGAAAAGCTGCAAAGTGCTGAGAGTAAACAAGTTGAATAAGGAGGACAAAGAGAAAATATCAGAAATTGAGAAAAGTGTCGAAGGTGGTGAGGGACATTGACGAAACAGGAGTAGATAATCAATGGGTATTTACCATGGATGAAGTGACAAAATACGCAAAGATTCCATGTGGGACGAAGGAAATAGGAAGGAACAGAAGAAGTAGGGAATGATGGGATAAAGGGGTGAAGGCGGTAGTAGAAGAGAAGAAGCGAACGTATGTGGATTGGTCGCAAGATAGAACTAGGAAGGCATACGAGAAGCACAAGATAGGAGAAGCAAAATATACGGCGAAGGAGGCAAAAAGGAGAGCAGATTTAAAACTGTAAAGAGGGCTAGGACTTTGACAGAGGATATTGGAAAGGGTGTCAATATATTTTACAAGGGAAGGTTAGCCAAGTAGAGAGAAGGTAAAGGGGGCAGATGGGCAAATGTTAATGGAAGTAGTAAAGATAGCAAAAGGGAAGATGGATTGAGTATTTCAGTGAATTGTTGAATGTAAAGGAGGTTAAGGCTTGATTGACTGTGACAATGGGAGGTGGTAAGAAAATTATTGTGATGTGAAAAAAAAGATGAGATGAAAATTATAAATGGTTTGAGTATATGGTTGTGTTGCACCAGTGATGTGTAATGTCACCATGATTGTTCAACGTATACACTAATGGGATGGTACGGGAGGTGAATGCAAAGATGTGGGGCAGGGGATTGGAGATGTTTAGTAATAGTGGGGGGAAGTGGAAGGCGAGCCAGCTGCTGTTTGCTGACGATACTGCACATGTGACTAGGTCAGAGGAGGGTGTATGAGAGGAGAATGTTGAAAGTAAATCTTTGTAAAAAAATGATATCTACAGTGAAAGAGGGTAGTTATATGATTTAAATAGGGTAGAGTTGCGTGTTTGAAGACACCAGGGGAGGTTACCTTAGAATGATTATAACGTCATTATTTCCTGTTCCTGTTGTTGATTGTCCTAGTGGCATCCTGTCCCAGTGGTCGTCTGTCCTGTGGCATTTTGTCCTGTAGATATTTTTCCTAGAAGAAGGGAGGAAGAAACGTAAGCAGATAATTGGCCATTCATTAAATGTTTTTGCGTATTTGTGCGCACCACATCAACAGTTAATAAACGCCCATAATCGTTGTCACGGCTGCTCCTTTTCATGGGCGTCGATGAAGTATTGATGGGTTGCTTCAATGTTACGATGAGCCATCAGTCACCTCTTTAAGGCCGTTACCGTGTGGCCGATGTAACTTATATCGAGGGGTTTGAGTGCCTCTTCTGAGCATCTAAATTTATAGACTGCGACGGCTTCCTATTCCTCTGGTCCTCCGTGGGCGGTGCTATTCTTCATAACAAAGGAAGCCTCCAGGTTGGGGTGACTGTTGACTCCCAGTGAGACCCTTTGGCGTCTTTCGTATTTTTCTCCAGAAATTGAATTTTGAAGAAGAGTATATATAGAAAGCTGGAGAAATATTCTCTTATGTACTTTCGTAGTTAATAGACATATAAGTGTATGTATATATATATATATATATATATATATATATATATATATATGTATACATATATGTGTATGTATATATACGTATATGTATATTATATATGTATGTATATATATGTATATATATATATATATATGTATGTATATGTATACACACATACATATTTTTTATTTATTCATTGTCCACTAACTGTTCTATTTATTGTTCATTATCATTTCCACTACCCTTCCATTACAATCAGTTATACATTTATAATTTCTGTTATTATATTGTTGGTAAAGTGTAAGGTGTTTCCATTGACAAAGGTATGACGTAGGTATGACAAAGATATGACGCAGGTAAGAAAATTGGTGACCTTATTAAACTAAAGATAGAAAATGGCAATACCGAAAGTTTAATTTCTATAAAATTCCATGTTCAGGGTGTGACTATGCCTTTGTCGGAGAAACTTACAGCCGGTTATTCACAAGATTATAAGAACATAGAGCCGATGTCCAATACCACCGCAACACCAACGCACTCGTGAACCACGTAGACGAAGAAGGACGTTTACCTAAATGGGATCAAGGAAGCTTTCTATACAATAATCTCAGCAAGAGGCAAAGAAAAAAATTAGAAGCTTCGTACATAGCCACCAATTAATGTACGAACAATAGAGTACGTGACATCAAATTATCAGAGACAACAGCACAGCACGTATCAAGAGAATGGAAGAAGACGGACATCAGATCACCAGAAGCACCCCACGGAGTGTCAGTACGACCAACACGCAGGAGTTCGAGCCTCTTTGAACTTAAACCTGTTGACCCATCTTTGTTCATTACCCACACATTTTCTGTATATAATGCCAATTTTTCTGTAATATAAACATTCTTTCTGAAGAACCACCATAGTGAAACTAGTCAAAGAATAAACTCTCGTTCTATGCCACTGATTCCCTTACAATCTGTCAGGACGTCGTCATAAACACACACACACACACACACACACACACACACACACACACACACACACACACTCATATATATATGTATATATGTATATATACTCATATACACACATATACATGTATATATGTATGTCATTCTCTACACCCCTCCTCTCTATCCTTTTAACTCCTCTAGTTTCCCCTCTGTTCATTTACTTTCATCTGTTACATCACTTCCGTTTGGTTGTTTCAGTATCCATCATTTATTTCGTCTCTTTGGAAGTCCATCCTCCGCTGCTCCCCCTTCTTTCGACTTATTCCCTCTTATCCGCTTTAGCGTCTCTCCTTCATCTCCTTCGTTAGTCTTCATATTTGCCTTTGTCCTCTGTAAACAACTTTTGCTTTCTTTTATATTAGGGTCTGCTTTCATGGCGTAGTTTAGTCAAGATTTACATACAGAATATATATGTATGTATATATATATTATATGTATATATATATATATATATATATACATATATGTATATATATACATATATATGTATATATATATACATATATACATATATATATATATACATATACATATATATATCTATATGTATATATATATATAAGTATACATACAGTGCATGTACAGATATTAATAACACCATGTAAAAAAAAATCTAGGTTCATGGATTGTAATCCCTTTTTTATGTCACTTAGGTCTCAAATAAAAAAAAAGTGCTATTAAACAGTTATAAGTTTGGGTTTGTAAAAATTCTAGACTAGCCACTAGCATTCAACCTAATAAAATTTTAGAACTGCAGTAAAAACAATTTATGTCATATTTTCGAGTGGAATTGGTGCAATTTGGTGCTAGAAACCAATTTTTGTTCTTCAAAATTTGATGACTATTGCCTGAATTACCCGACGTATTTCATACATGTATGTCTACTTAACATGTTTATAATCTATATTTTCAGATCTATAAAAATCATATTTTCTGGTTGTATATATATTTCTATATTTTCAGATGGCGGCGAGTATATAAAGAAGAGGTAGAAAATTCTTCTTAGAGGGCTACCAGAAATACTTCGGGATATCAGTTGGGGACCAAGACAAGCCGTGGGCCACTCACTACTGTTGTGAGCTCTGTAAGAAGACACTGGAAGTGTGACTGCGACGCGAGAAAAGGTTCCGAAAGTTTCCAACCCACGGGTCTGGCTAGAGCCAACAGACCACTCCACAAAGTGTTATTATTTTTTTTTATCATGGTGGATATTAGCAAGCGGGTGGAGAGGAAAGAATGCTGCTGCTGTGCATTACCCAGATCTCCCATCATCAATTGCTTCAATTCCTCACTGCTCCAAATATCCCGTGCCATTGCCGCCTGCTCCTGGTGAAGTCCACACACACATATATATATATACTTATAAATATATGTATATATACATATTTATATGTATATATATATATATATATATATATATATGCATACACATCCCTCCACCCCACCCATCTCAGCTCCTCATGGATGACGAGGCATCCCTGCATCCACCAACTGCCCCAGGTCCGAGCATATCCCCTCCCTTCTGACTCTGCCCTGCGCGACGGAATGTCTTGTTTTTAGCTATGCCAGTTCCACTTCCATTTATATCTCAATTGTATTTATGTCGCTATCATTTCTTGTAACCTATACTTTCCTGAAGAGGGCTATAGCTATTAGCCGAAATATAGAAGTGATATTTTTTTCTAAGTTTCCTTTCATTCCGATTCTGGGTTCTTCGTGATTATTTTTACAATGTGCCACTACATGTTGTCCAAATGATATACAAATATACATACATACATATATACATATATGTATATATATATATACATGATTTCAAGAAGTCTACAGCGACAATGGCGTTGTTGAGCTTGTATTGAAGCTTTAATTTGTCTCGTGCAACAAGTTTCTGTGCTGGTTCCAAATAGCTGAGAAGGTGTCCAAAAGACATTTGGTGCGGTTTTCTCTTTGTTTATTTTCTCCAATACGTATTTCGACCTTA
>NC_134811.1:13015930-13025930 GCF_046742065.1 Oratosquilla oratoria
ACAACTTTGCCAACCGTGTAGTAAATGAATGGAATAAACTTCCTGCGGAGGCCGCACAATATATTACAGTTAGAAGATTTAGAATTAATTTAGATAAACACCCAAGTAATATGATTCAGTTCCTGCCATTTTTAATATATGAATGAAGAGATGATGAAAAGCTGATGGAAATCCTGATCCATCCAGACTAGAATATGCGTCAGTGGTATGATTCCCACAGGGAGTGAAGGATATAAGCAGGATCGAGATAATATATAGGGAAACGACAAAACTGGTTCTCAACCTAGCAGATAAACAATATGAGCAAAGCATTAAAACACTGGATCTGCCAACTTTGAAAGATGGAACAGAAAAAGGTGATATAATAATAGTATTCTCGTCACTGAAGGGAATAGATGTGATCTTTTGATCAGGGATAGGAGAGCATTAAGAGATCATGAAAACATAGAAAGATTGCATGTCTAGAGGATGTGGAGAAATACAAAATTCCATACAGATACATAAATAATTGAAATAGTTTAGATGATATAGACTAAGCTGGAACAATATATTAATTCAGAGTTAAGTATGATAATCAGAAATTAAAGACAGAGATAAAGTTGGAATCCTACATAAATTTGAAGCTAAACATGACAAACTGGTGAATAGGAGACGGGACTCCACTAGCATTGCTCTTTTCTTGTAAACTACAATTATGAAAATACATTTAAACACACACGCAGACACACACACACACACACACATACACACACACACACGCACGCACGCACATGCACACACACATACACACACACACAGACACACACACACACACACACACACACACACACACACACACACACACACACACACACACACACACACACACACACACACACACACACACACACACACACACACACACACACACACACACACACACACACACACACACACACACACACACACACACACACACACACACACACACACACACACACACACACACACACACACACACACACACACACACACACACACACACACACACACACACACACACACACACGCATGTACACTCTCTCACACACACACACACACTGACACACAAACTGTCACGCCCTAGCGTGAATGAAAATGTAGGGTTGGACTTTTGTCACGCTTTGCGTAAATAAAAATTTATGTTTAAACAATTTACGGTGGTGATATATGTAATGATGTGATATATGTAATATATGAATATAATGATTTATGATGTATTTAATCAATATCATAATTTTGTATAAAGTGTGTATATCACTTCCTGTTGCTACGCACTACTCAAATCGTTCCCTGACGACGTTAGCAACGCGAGACGTATTCAGCTCATGCGGGAAGAGAAGTTGAACCCGGTGATTGGTCGATGCTTGGTGTGTAAAAAACGTAGTAACTCCCTGGCTCTACAAAACAGACCGAACGAGAGAGAAGGAGAGACAACAGACAGCCAAGAGAAAGATGAGAGAGAAGAAAAGAGAGCCACGAAATGCCGAGACACGAAAGGACACTGAGAGGAGAGAGAAGACAAGAAGAGAAGCAAACGCCCACGGTTCATCTGAAAACTACGTAGAGAATTTTCTAAGTTTGTTGATTACGACATCTCGACTAAACAAGTCCTTTGGACCCTCTATGACTGTACTACGCAATCTTCAATTGAATTGGCAATCTCCACGCGAAGCCTTCACCTTTCCGAATTAATTTGGATAGTTTCCTAACTACTACTGAACTAAAGTTAAGTACGGCTCTACACCCTCTCTCTCTTTCTCCACTACGAAGCACAAACAAATATCCTACGTGTTTCCCAACTACCAGAAGATTCGCCTACCAGAAGTTATCGCGTATCATTCTCTCCTCAAACAACTCATTTGTTCCCGAGACTTGAAGATCGGACCAGACGACTTTCCGTAGGTGCGACTTCTAGCAAAAAAGAATCAAGACTAGCGTCTCCAGCATAATCAAGTCTTTAGTTCACCCACCTGTTCTTACGAGCTGCATACAAGCGCACAGCTAGCTGCTCTACCTGGTAACTGTGTAAATACACATTTAATATTCATGCAACATATATTCAAAGTTTTAGGCTTGATGTGCATTGCTACATTTTTTATTCTATGTCCATATATGTTGCTTGTTTTTATTTTACTCTTGTGAATAATAATAAATTTTAACAAAGAGATTAATTACCCTACCTGTACTAGCCACTCACTTTTTTTCTTTCTATGTCGCGATTAGCCTAGTCCATAGGTTGGTCGTCACACACACACACACACACACACACACACACACACACACACACACACACACACACACACACACACACACACACACACACACACACACACACACACACACACACACACACACACACACACACACACACACACACACACACACACACACATGCATACACACACCAAACATACACACACACACAAACCAAACATACACACACACACAAACACACACACACACATAAACACACACACACACACACAAACCATACACACACAAACACACACGCTCGCGCGCCCGCAAACACATACATACACACGCCCGTCCGGGTTCTAATCCCGCCCAGGGATGAAATAATTTTAGTATCACTGCGCTGCGGGTCGTTACTCCAACTCTCGTGGGCGGGGAGTTGGGTGTGTGTGCGTGTAAAGTCACAGCATTATCCATAGATCGGTCATATATGGGCACTGAGCTCTCTTCCGGGAGGGAAATAGCTGTCGATCACGAGTCCAACACGTGATCCAAGACCATGGTGAATCTCACACACACACACACACACACACACACACACACACACACACACACACACACACACACACACACACACACACACACACACACACACACACACACACACACACACACACACACACACACAAACACACACACACACACACACACACACACACACACACACACACACACACACACACACACACCACACACACACACACACACACACACACACACACACACACACACACACACACACACACACACACACACACACACACACACACACACACACACACACACACACACACACACACACACACACACACACACACACACACACATGCATCCATTCATACAATAATGGACAAAATGCTCAGCTGGTGTTTTACGCTCTAAACTAGGTTGAAAGCCAAGGAGCAGAAGAAGAGATTCTGACCTTTACTAGAATGATATTTTATACTATGTCAGTGTCATAAGAGGTCATCCAGAGAGTTATGAGACGTCCCCATAGTTTAATGGGTCAGGAAATACTTCACCAGAACAAAGTCCTTGAATGTAAATTACTGTGTCAAAGTTAATGTTGTAGAGAAAGAAAATATCGATCAAAAATCACGTGACGAAAAACTGTGATGCTCACTTTGCAAAAAACAAACCTATAGATAGATATGCAAACAGACCACCAAAAATAAAGTAGGAAAATGGCATGCATGCATGCATGCAGACAAGCACACGCCAACACACGTAAACAGTGACAGTGACAAGCAGGAAGGCAAGTGGACTGATATGCGTGCGTGCTTGCATGCATAGTTACATGCATTCACGCACGCGAAAAGGAAGAGAATGACCCATTCAGGAATCGCCGTCCACATGAGACAGAGGGATAAAAAACAAAAAACAAAACAAAAAAAACAGACATAAAGACAGACATAGGAAGACACATACAGACAGATAGAAAAAAGGCAGACAGACAAACAGATAGACAGATGAAAAGGCATACAGACAGACAGAAAGACTGACTAACAGACAGACAAACAGATAGACAGACAGATATATGCACAGACAGACAAACAGGCAGATAGTAGTTCCTGGCAGAAACTGTGTTATACTTATGGCCTTGGCGGTCTGGCCATCTTGCTACCCAATGTGGCTTGCATTCCTGAAAGAAAGAGCCACCTGACACCAGCCAGAACAAAAAGGTGTCACTTGGTGAGAAAGACGTCAACGAGTGACGTTTTTGTCCTTCATTTCATTCTGGCATCCGACTTTATTCATTGTCATAGGTCCTTCTTGATCCAGCCCTACCATATCCAATACCATGTTTTAGTTTCCGTTTATTATGGCTACCACTGTCTTATTGATCTCAATTAGACCCCTTTGGCAGAGTAGAGGCTGAGAGGGTTGGTCAAGCGCACTGAACGCTACAGAACCTTGCGTGGCTGTTGATAGTTTTGCAATAAAGGGGATCGCCAAGTATTAGGAACAGTTGTTAATCCACAGACATCGGGTATATTTCTTTTATATGTTTTATGGCTGTCGTCGGGTAATTTTATTATAAAGAAGAGAAGATTGAGGACTGTTAGGGACAAAGCCTTCTACGGCTGACCCATAGGCGCAGGATATTGTTCGTATATATTTCCCTGGCTTCTGATAGACGATTTTATTCAGATAAAAGGAGAGTTCTTGCCTACAAGGGTTAAACTGGTTTTTATTTTTGCAAAGAGTTGCTGGTCTTTGCGTGTTCATTTGAAAACCTTCCCGATGTTAATGAAGACCTTGCGGGTGACGAAAGGTCATCATCAAAGAAGTGGACGTCCCTCGCTACGGGGATCTCCCATTAACCGAACGGGGATCTTCCATTAACCGAACGGAGATCTTCCATTAACCGAACGGAGATCTTCCATTAACCGAACGAAATAGCCTGGCGCTCGGCACTGAAAGAAGTCTGTAGAGTATATCAGAGTAACATAAGATGTTTTCAATCCCTTCGCACCGATGATTCTGAAGCTGAACAAACTTGTCGTCTTTTCCCGGAATAAAATGTGCGGCGTCCTTCGCGGTAGCGAAGAGGGGAACAAGAGGTAGTGCGACGCTGATGCCATATTACAGATATGAAAAGAATGTGCCTCACATAAAGAAAGGAAATAAAAGAAGACCCCAAATCGTGCAGATGGGCTTTCGTGACTAAGAGGTGAAGGAGAAGAAAGGAGAGGAGATGAGAGGAGAGAATAAGAATGGAGAAGAGAGAAGAGGAGGAGAGGAGAGGAGGAGCGAAGAGGAAAGGAGAGGAGAGAAGAGAAGAGAGAAGAGGGGAGGAGATAAGATGAGAGAAGAGGAGAAAAGAGAAAAGGATTGGAAAGAGAGGAAAGAGAAAAAAGGGAAGACGAGGAAAGGAGGGAGGAGGAAGGTGATGATGATTAAGATGATTATGCTGCTGCTACTGAAGATGATGATGATGATGGTGAGGAAGAGGAAAAACGAGGAGGAAGATGAAGGTGTGAAAAAAGAGGAAGGGGACAAAAAAGAGGAAGAGAAAGAGTGCGGAGGGAATGGAGGAGGTGCAGATAGAAAAATGAGGAGACAAGTACAGACAAGAGGATGATGAAAAAAAAGAGGGGAGAAAGAGGGGGCGGAAGAAATAGAAAAGAAGTGGGAGGAGGAGGTGGAGGTGAAGGAGGAGAAGGAGAAAGAGGAGGCCTAGGAGAGGGATTAGTGATTTACCTTTTTATGAGTGGGAGATAGGAGGGATGGAGAAAGTAGGGAGTATGTTTATGGAGGGGACTCCGGAGTGTGGAGTTGGGTAGGTGAGGAAGGAAAATGTTTGAAGGAGATAATGAGGTGCAAGAGGTTTTATAAGTGGATGAGGTTGTGGAGGTAGGGGTTGTAGATGTGGGGGTTGTTGTATAAGTGGAGGTTTTGTGGACGTGGAGAAGGTTGTACATGTGGAAGAAATTTGTCGAGTTGGAAGAGTTTATAGTGGCAGAGGATTTGTATAGATTGAGGACACTGCAGATGTGAAGTAGTTTGCAGAGGAGGTTTTAGGGGCTAAAGAAGGATGCAAAGTTGGATGAGTCATAAATGTGGAGATTGCAAAGGTGAAGTGAAGGAATCTTTCGTTGTAGGAGGTGATGTGGAAGAGAGTGGACTCTTCCTTCGTTGTCACCTTGAACGCCGTTAGCCGAATTTATCCATACAAGAGAAACCCTCCTCACCGTCTCAGGAAAGAATGTCTGGAGTCACAGGAAGAGTCGAAGAAGGAAAAGGAGAAGACTTTAACCCTGTTATGCACTAATGTTCTTTATGGATTAGATTCAGATTAAAGCCTGAGCAATTTAATTCAGCTATATACCTCCTACGGAAGAAGAGCAAATTCAAAAACCATCAAGCAGTCTTGAGCAGAGATTCCAAACTCGGGTTCCAGGGGTCGCTAAGGGTCCACAGGCCGAAGACCACCAGAAGTTGGAGGGTACCGAACGATTTGGTTCAATGTTGAAATGGTTCCAGAAGGTAAAGAAATACCATTACATAAGTGGAGGATCTATGAATACACTCTCAAGTGGCCGCTCGGTCAATACTCTAAAGTAAAACTGGACTTAAAAAAAAAAAAAAAAAAAAAAAAAAAAAAAAAAAAACCACTCTTGTTCCATAGGAAAATAAAGATAAAAAGGGGGAAAGAGGAGGAGTAGAGGAAAAAGGTATTATAAATAGGAGGGTAGATAGGAGGTGGATGGAGAGGTGGTGGGAGAGGATATGAAGAAAGGAAAAAGAGGAGGCGGAATAGGAAAGGTGGGAGTAAAAGGTAGAAGAAAATGATTAGGGAAAGGAAGAGGAGGGAATAAATGGACAAGAAGAGGAAGATGAAAAGGAAGAGGAATTAGGAGAGGAAGAGAAAAGGAAGAGATAGAGGAAGATGGAGAGGTAGAGGAAAAAAGAGGAAGATCAAAATGAAGATGAAGAAGAGGAGGAGGAGGAAGAAGAAGAGGAAAAGAGATAAAAAGGAAGAGGAAGAGGATGAGAAAGAGGAAGAGGAATAGGGAGAGAAAGGGAAGAGGAAGAGGAAGAGGAGGAGGAAAAGGAAGAGGAAGAGGAGGAGGAAAAGGAAGGGGAAGAGGAGGAGGAAAAGGAAGAGGAAGTGGAAGAGGAAGATGAGTAGTAAGAAAAATTGAAGAGGAAGAAAAAGAGGAAGGGGAAGAGGGAGAAGAAGGGGAAGAGGAAGAGGAAGAGGAGGAAGAAGAGGAAAAGAAAAGAGGAAGAGGAAGAGGGAGAAAAAGGTAAGAGGAAGAATAAGAGAAAAAGAAAGAAGAAGAGTAAGAGGAAGAAGAAGAGGAGGAGGAAGTGGAAGAAGAAAAAGAAAAGTGAAAGATGAAGAAGAATAGAAAAAAAGGAAGAGGAAGAGGAAGAGAAGGAGGAAGAGGAAGAGGAAGAGAAGGAGGAAGAGGAAGAGGAAGAGAAAGAAGGAGAAGAAGAAGAAGAAGAAGAGAAAGGGGAAGAGGAAGAAGAAGAGGAAGAGGAAGAGGAGGATAAGGAAGAGAAAGAGGAAGAAGAAGAGGAAGTCAAAGAGAAAGAGGAAGAGGAAGAAGAAGAGGAAGAAGACGATGGAGAGGATGGGGAAAATAAAAAGAATCGGAGGAGCGAGAGGAAGAGGAAGAGAATAAAGAAGAGGAAGGGAAAGAGGAAGTGAAAGAGGAAAAGTAAGAGAAAGAAGAGGAAGAGGAAAAAACCCAGATAAATCAAATGGAAGTTGGAAAGAAACCGTAGAGAATGAGGAGAAAAAGAACAAAAAGGTGGAAAAGGAGCTGAAGTATACGAAAGAAACGAGATAGGGAATGTAAGTTTGAGAAGTAGGAAATGTGGAGGAAGAAAATGAGATTGAGAAAGAAGGGTAGGTGGAGGAGAAGGAGGACATGAAAGAGGTGGAGAGGAAAGGGAAGAGAAGGAAGAAGAGCATAAGGACGAATGGAGGATTGGGGGTAAGAAACGAGGACGATAAGGAGTAAGAGAAGAAAAAGGAGGAGGAAAGGGGGGGTGGATGGGAGGTGGAATAGAGGGGTGAGGGGAAGGAGGAAGAGAACTAAAGTTAGAAGGAAAAGAATGGTCAGAGAAAGGAGAAAGATAATGCTAAGAAGGAGGAGGAGGAAGAGGAGGAGGAGGAGGAAGAGGAGGAGGAGGAGGAAGAGGAGGAGAAGGTGGAGAAGAATGAAAAGTAAATTGGAGAGGAGAAACGAGATTAGAAGAAGAAGAAAAAAAGAGGAGAACGAGGAGGAGAAAACGGAGTAAGGGGACGGTCGGAGGAGGAACAGTAGCTGGAGTGGAAGGAGAAAGAGGAGGAGAAGGAGAGAAAGGAAATAAAGAAGAGGAGTAGAAAGAGGAAGTGGAGAAAGAGAGAAGAAAGAGTAGAAGGAGGTGAAGGAGATGATATAAGAGGAGTCGCAGAAAGAGGAATAGGAGTACGGGATGGAGAAAGAGAAAGAGATGGAGAAAGAGGAATTGATGGGAAAGGAGGAGGAGGAGGAAGAGGAGAAGGAGGAGGTGGTGGAGGAGGAGGAAGAGGAGGAGGAGGTGGAGGAAGAGGTGGAGATGAGGTGGAGGAAGAGGATGGGGAGGAGTGGAGGAGCGACAGCCGGGTGTGACGGAAGAGCTGTTGACACTTAGGATGAGCCACCGTGACCGTGTGGTAAGGCGGCGGCAAGGCGGCAAGAGCGGTCGGAGGGGGGGGGGGGGTTGATGGGAATTGAGTCAGTGAGTGAGGGGGAGGAGGACGAGGAGGAGGAATGGGGGAAGTAGGAGGTAGATAAAAAGGAAGAGGAGGAGGAGGTGGAGGAGAAGGAGGAGGAGGAGGAGGAGAAAGAGGAGGAGGGGGAGGAGGAAAGGAGGAATGGGGGAAGTAGAAGGTAGATAAGGAGGAAGAGGAAAAAGAGAAGAAGGAGGTGGAGGAGGAGAAGGAGGTGGAGGAGGAGGAAGAAGAGGAAGAGGAGGAGAAGGGTTGGAGGAGGAGGAAGAGGAAGAGGAGGAGAAGGGGTGGAGGAGGAGGAGGAAGAGGAGGAGGGGGAGGAGGAGTGTTATATTAGAATGATAAGGAGGATGAGGTTTAATAGGAGGAATAGAGAGGGAGTAGAGGAGGAGTAGGGAAGAGTGGAGGAGGACGAAGAGAAAGAACAGAAGAAGGATGAGTAGAAGAGGAAAACGAAAAGGAAGAAGAGGAAGAAAAAGAGAAACGAGAGCAGGGAAACAAGAAGAGGAGAAGAGAGAATATTTGTCAAAGAAAAGAGAAGAAAATGAGGAGGAAAAAGAGGATAAGTAATAGAAGGAATAGGAGAAAGAGAGGGAGATGAAGAGGAGAGGAAGTGTCGTAAGAAGGAATAAAAGGAAAATGAAGAGATAAAGAGGAAGAGGAGGAAGAGAGGAAGAGGAAGAGGATAAGAAATGGAGGGAAGAGGAGAAGGAAAAGGAGGAGATGGAGTAGGAGGAAGAAGAGGAGGCATAGGAGGAGAAGCACCAGAAGAAAAAACAATAAAGGGAAGGAAAATAAGGCAGAAGAAGATACGGGAAAGTATAAGGAGGAGGAGGAAGAGGAGGAGGAGGAGGAAGAGGAGGAGGAGGAGAAGGAGGAAGAGGAGGAGGAGGAGGAAGAGGAGAAGGAGGATGAAGGAGGAAGAGGAAGAGGAGAAGGGGTAGGAGGGAAATATAGAAGAGAGGGAAAACATACGGAGGGGTTGAGAAGGAAGAATAGGAGAAAAAAGAGAAGGATAGAATTAGACTGAGATGGACGAGAAGAAGGACTAGAAGAAGAGAAATAGAGGGAAAGCCGATAAAGGATAAATGGGTCAAAGAAATGGAGAACTACGTTATGTAGACTATGGCCCTATTCCCACTAGCGGTTTTAATCGCTGTGGTTCAATTACAATGTAAATCAATGGAGGCGTTCACACACAACCACGCAGTTTTTCCTTGACTATGAGGTACCTACGCGGTTTTCGCGTGGTTCAAATCTCTAGTGTGAACAGGACAAGAGCGTAGAGAGGACGATGGGGGAGAGGAACAGTGAAACAATAATTAGGGGAGGAATTAAAATAAATGGACAAGAGAAAATGGAGGAGAGGAGAAAGGGAAGGAACGAGGAAAAACAGAAGTAAAGATAGGAGGCACAAAAGAGAAGGAGGAGGGAATGGAAAGAAAGAATGAGGTGGGGAATGACAAATTGAAGGAAAGGAATCGAGGGGAAGATGGGGAGGCGAAGGACAGG
>NC_134811.1:13030930-13033430 GCF_046742065.1 Oratosquilla oratoria
ACGTCAAAACTTGTTTACTTCGAGTAAGGCAATTGATTTCATCCTTTCTAGCCAGGACCTTCCTCGGAGCGATCTTGAAGGAGGAGAGCCAATCCAAACGCGCCAAACTGTAGTTCTTTCCCTGGCCTCGATGAAGGCGTTCTGCCGGTGCCACGGGATTAACAGGTGTGGACAAGTGAGATCCCATTGTCTCTCCCCTTCTCTTTTTATCTCAGATAATTGACTCTTGCTGTGCCGTCTATTTTCTATTTTCTATTCGTAGCCATCATATGTCAAGGTATTTACTTCTGTTATTTATCTACCTCCTATATATATCGTTCCTCATTTCCTCCTCCTCCTCCTCCTCCCCTCTTCCTCGAACTCTTCCTCTTCCTGCTCCTCCTACTCCACCTTGTTTTTCTCATCTTTCCCTTCTTCTGCTTCTGATCTTGGATTGTTTTTCTTTCTCCATCCTTCCTACTTCTCTTTCATTTCCTCTTTACCTTATTTTATCGCACTCTCCTACACTTTCTTTTTCTGCATCTTCCTATCTTCCCTATTTTTCTTTTTTGATTTCCATCTCCTTCTCTTTACTCATCTTTCTCTTCCTTTTCTCCTTCTTCCACATCTACTTCTTTTCGTATTTTCCTCCTCCTATTTTTTCTTTCCCCTCCCCCTTCTCCTCCTACTTCCTTTCTCAATAATTTTTCCAAAATACCTCCTCTCCTTTCATTTTGTCTTCTGTTTCTCCTCTTCCTATAACTTTCTTTTCTCCTTCTTTAACTATCTTTCTTCCTTTTCCTCTTTTTCCCTTATCGTCCTTCTTTTCGTTCTTTTAGTCCTCTTTGTCTTCTTTCTCTTTCTCCTCCTCCTACAGCCCTTTCTTCTCCTTTCTTCTTCCTCTTCTCCTCCTTCAGTTTTCTTTCCTTTTCCTCCTTTTCCTCCCTTTATTCCTTTTCCCCTTTTTCCTGTCCCTTCTCCTCTCTTTTCTCTTCTTTTTCATCCTTCTAATACAGTGTTCCTTTTCATCAATCTAGACCATCTCTTCCTTTTACTTTTCCTTTTGTCCCTATACTTACTCTACCTCCTTCCCTTCTTCCTTTTTCCATTAACCTTCTATACTTCATTCTCTCTTTCGTTTCAATACTTAAATTCTTTTCCTACCTCAAAATCTACCTGCTTTACCTTCAACTACATCTTTTCAACAACGTCCTCCCTCAAACATCAAACGTCTTCACTTATGCCCGAACTATATCCTTCCAGTGTAGACCGATGCAACATCAGGGGTCTGGAAGCATATAGAACGTTCCAGATTCCAGTGTTGTTAAGGTAACCTACCAGTTTCTTATGACGTCGAAGATGTTAAGGGTCTGGTGTCACATACAGGCATACACTCAAACATACATATATACACACATGCATAAATACATACAAGCATACATACATACATGCATACATACATACATACATGCATACATACATGCATACATACATACATACATACATACATACATACATACATACATACATACATACATACATACATACATACATACATACATACATACATACATACATACATACATACATACATACATACATACATACATACATACATACATACATACATACATACATACATACATACATACATACATACATACATACATACATACATACAGTAAATACATACATACACACAAACACACACACACACACACACACACACACACACACACACACACACACACACACACACACACACACACACACACACACACACACACACACACACACACACACACACACACACACACACACACACACACACACACACACACACACACACACACACACACACACACACACACACACACACACACACACACACACACACACACAAACAAACACTCGAACACTTACAGTGTACGAGTATCTATCCACCCTCAAGACTATGTGCTTTACTCACTCTATTTTATATGGATCTAATTGAGCTTTACACCTTCTCCTTGTCAATGAAACATTTTAGCTTCTTTTTCTTTTCTTTTTTCTTTCTTTATGTCCCTTCTTTTCAACCTCGACATTCTTCTACTCTATCTCATCTGATAATATTCTCTCCTTCTTACTTATCGTTCCCCCTAATTCCGCGTTCTCATTTTTCTTAACTTCATATTTTCGTTGAATAATACTTAAGTACTTTTATCATAGTGTCTTTATTTCCATATTTGGATAGCTGGCGAATCCGTCCAGTGGAATGAAGGTTTAATGTACAAAAGAGTTCTAGATCGATGGAAACACTTTTTGGATAGCCATCCTCTCTCCCAATTTACCTCGGTATCGTTGTATCTTAAACAGAATAAAATATATAATGTTAGCGTATTATAGTCCTGAACAGGTTTTATCTTACGAGGTTCATGCTCAACTCAGTCCTTGTCATGGCATCCAACATTTTATTCTGTTAGGTTAAAGAAAGCTCTCTTCACATCAAAGGATCAAACTGCTCTTTTCAACACTTTGAGTC
>NC_134811.1:13040930-13048430 GCF_046742065.1 Oratosquilla oratoria
TACCTGCCCCCACCCATTTCACTCCCACCCCTTCCGCCCCCAGCCACCACCCTTTCCTTCCTCTCATTTTACCTCCTCAGGAATGACGGGTAATCCCTGGATCCCGTCCACTGCCCTGGGTCATATGCAATGCAGCCCAACATAGCTCATCCACAGCAGAACAGCTTCACTTAACCGGAAAAGACGGGGAGAAATTCCTTAGGGTTGCGTCAAAATAATATTCATATATAACCATCCCTCACCCCCCATCCCTTATTCATACATACATACATACATATACAGTATATATATATATATATATATATATATACATATATGTATGTATATAGTATATATATATATATATATAGCATTTGTATATATACATATATATATATATATATACATAAATATATATATATATATGTGTATATATACATATTATATGTAATATATATATTATATATATATATATCTATATGTTGTGTGTGTGTGTGTGTGTGTTTGTGCGTGCGTATGCATATATATGCATATATACATATATTGTACATATATACATATATATATATATATTTACATATATATGTACATATATGTATATATATATATATATATACATATAAATATATATATATATATGTATATATACATACATATACATATATATATATATATATATATATATATATATATATATACATATACATATATGTACTTATATATATATATATAATATATATATATATATATATATGCGTATGTATATGTATAAGTGTGTGTGCATATACAGTACATGCATATCTAAAATACAGGTTGGGATTTGAATTTATTATATTTAGAAGTACAGATGACATATCTATAAATTTTGATGAAGAATAATTTGAAAAAATGGGAACAATATTTAAAGAAATCTCTTGACTCCGCTTCAATGTAGAAGAGAATAGTATTAATGAGATCCTTGTCCAAACGTTTGGGTTGAAGGATAATGGAGCACTTTTAACATTAGTGTTTGAAGAAAGCTGAATGATCCCTCAAGATGCTTGAATCATTCTGGTAAATGCCCCATCAAATATGAAATTCTTGAGATCCAAGTGTTCCTTCCGAATACCTTTTAAGAAATGCTTATATTAGCGTCTTTTTTCACAAAACATGGTTAATAAATCAAACATAGAAATAAGCGAATATATAGATAAATGAATAAATATTATAGATAGATAGGAAAATAGGCATGTTGAAAAAAAGAATAGAGAAATAAATGGACACCGAAACGCCAACAATATATTCTACAAATTATTTTGCCTTCTCTTTTAAGAAAAAAGATTATAGCATTCGTAGAAAAAGTAAAGCAAGATCCTAGAACATTCTCTCTTAGCGAAGAAAAATAACTGTGATGAATAAAAAACAAACTGGGAAAAGTAACGTAACATACAATTACTCGTACTTCTTAAAAAAATCAAAATTTTCTGTAACAATGAGTGTTCTGAATATACAATATTCCTCAGAACATGTTCTAAAGAATGACCTTTCCTTTCTAGGAGATATCAAGTCTCACTTTAAGAAAATACATAGAGCCAACTTATCACGACAAGGCACGGGGAACAACACGATGATAATGATAATAAAAAAAAAAAAAGGCATAGAATAAAATTCCTTGGGAAATATTCATTAGAAATTATCTTCCTGCAAAAAAGATGAAGTAAAATATGTGCAGAATATTAAAACTATTCAGGGCAACTACGCCGTGGCTCAGAGGAGAATTTAGCCTTCCACCCAGGATACTGGAATTTCTTTCTCGGTGCTGAAGGTGATGTATATATAATCACTTCATAATAAATTAGTCCCTACCAGAGGTTGATTGATGCATGTTGTAAGAAGTTTCTTTGTTATTTTCGCTGCATTTTCAGAGCAGGATTATCAGTGCCGAGTTTGCTGTGCTATGAACATATGTACAGATATATATACATTTATATATATATATACATATATATATATATATGTGTGTGTGTGTATATATATAAATGTACACACGCATACACACACACACACACACACACACACACACACACACACACACACACACACACACACACACACACACACACACACACACACACACACACACACACACACACACACACACACACACACACACACACACACACACACACACACACACAGATATATATATATATATATATATATATGTGTATATATATATATATATATATATATATATATATATATATATTCATAGATTATCCTTTTGTTATTGCAATTCATGGTGTATTTTCATTAACCATACAATTAAATCCTATTGTCATTATTGTTACGAATGTTACTGTAAATATAATAATCTTTATTTCTTTAATCATCAAATTTCTTTTCCTCCTCTTTCTCCTCCTTGTCTTCGTCATTACTTCTAGCCCTGGCCCCCACCCACCTTCCTTGATGTCGAGAGCGTAAGTCCATGCGACGGCTTTCAGCTGATCATCAACTTCAGTCCAATATTTGTTCTGTACATATTATGTGTCTGTCTCGATGTAGCCGGGAGCTCGCTGGGGGAGGAGTGAGCGAGGTGGGCGCTGGGAGAGGGAACCTGGAGTACAGTAGGGGAGGGAAGGGAGGATGTCTGACCCGGGTGAGGTGGACGGAGAGGATGTGAAGCCGTGATGGAAATTTGCAGAAAAGTATATTGTCATTTTTTCCATCGTTCCGCACGTATCGAATAACAGTTCTGTTTTGAACTCATATCACTATGCTGTTCAGATATCCATTCGCATATGTATCCCAAGTACCAATACATAAATATATAAATATATATCTATATTTATATCTATCTATATATCTATACCTATTTATCTATCTATCTATATAATCTATATACTTATAAAATTCTGATCATCTTGTTTGTTATCTTGCTTGTTTGAAATCGTCACCCAGCCAATCAGAAGAAGAGATATGACGTCACGACTGAGGACCAGCCAATCAGAAGAAGATATATGACGTCACGACTGAGGACCAGCCAATCAGAAGAAGAGATCATAAGAAGAGATATGACGTCACGACTGAGGACCAGCCAATCAGAAGAAGAGACATGACGTCACGACATCCGCTCTGTGGGTCCCAAGGAACCCCAGCGCTGAGCGCGAGACGATACAACTGCTAATTTTCCAATTTACCAATTTTTAAATTTCCAATTTTCCGATTACATATTTTCTGACCATTGATATTCAAAATTTTTATATTCAGTATTTAAAAGTATAGCCAACTCCTGAATTAGCTTCTATGAGGCATAATGAGTTTATTAAAATATTACGAACCGTATAAATCATATGATGCGTAGTGTTCCAAGCAACGACGACATGACGTCACAATTTTCCGATTACATATTTTCTGACCATTAATATTCAAAATTTTCATATTCAGTATTTAAAAGTATAGCCAACTCCTGAATTAGCTTCTATGAGGCATAATGAGTTTATTAAAATATTACGAACCGTATAAATCATATGATGCGTAGTGTTCCAAGCAACGACGACATGACGTCACAATCTTCTAATTCCAAGATTGAAAATTGTTTTATCTGAAGGAGACAATATTCCGTTTGCAAGAATTCAGTTTCCAATTCAATCAGCGTTTGCCATGACCATTCATAAGTCTCAAGGACAGACTTTTCAGAAAGTTTTAGTTTATCTAGACAAACCTGTATTTCAGCATGGCCAATTATATGTTGCGCTGAGTAGAGTTGAGCAAAAGGAAAATATCAAAGTGTTTCAAAATAATCCAAATTGTACAAAGAATGGTTTTATGTTTTGATGGACATTCACCTTAGCCATTCAAACATCTTCCGGAGTCAATTGATTTCCTATACACATTCATAGTGAATGCGTCTTCTGAATCATCCACTCAAACATCTATAAAGAGGATCTAATTGCCAATACTTCCCTCTGTGGTGAAACGCAGGCAACTTTTCTTCCATCATATTTATTAGGATTTTAATCTGTTCCTCTCCTTCTGCATCTACGAAAATATCATCTACATATCTAAAGTACATAGTTGGTTTCGGATCTAAAGCATCAAGGATGGAGTTCTCAATGTGACACATGTATGCCTGGGCAAATGAAGCACCTAAGGGGGCTGCTCAAGCTTATGGATACATTTAGTAATATTGTGTTTCCTCTTCCTCCTCCAGAGAAGAAAATAGTGTGAAGAACATAAAGTATAAAAAAGATAAGCAATGACGAGTATGCGATACCATCTAATAGAAAATGTTTATATATATATATATATATATATATATATATATATATACATATATATATATATATATATACATATATATGTATATTGATAGATAGATATATAGATATAGATATAAAACAACGCAGAGCAAACTAATGTGTGTATTGTTGTGTGTTGTGCTCAGGCAAATATTGCACCTAATGAAACGTTTTTATGAACACCTGCAGGATGTCTTAGTGCAAAATATAAATACAATGCTAGAGGTTCTTAATGCAAATGTAGGAAAGAGCAGTCACAGAATGTCAATCTTGGTGGGGCTCTGTTTAAACAGAACGACATACAAAATTATACAGACTCCACTAAATAGTATATATGAAAATCAATTTGACCATGCTATAATCTGTAAACAGAAATATAACGCCTTGCAGAATGTTCGTAGTTATTTCAAGAAGAACTGGTTTAGCCCCACCTATTTATTATAAGAATTCCCTTTCTCTCCCCCTCCTCTCACTCACTAAAGAGCATCCATTCGGGCTGCGTCGTTTCTTCATCCGTTTACAACTCTCCACTCACTCCTACATTTTGCCCTCTCTCTTCCTAGCTCAATGGACATTCATCTTGCATACACTACCATCTCCCCGTCCATCTACTTTATTCTTGCATTTTCTCGAAGTTCAATTCATTTGATTTTGCTCTCTACGATCTTTTTGGTAGTCTTTCCTCATCCATTCTTTCCATATGCTCAAGCTATCTCAGCTCTTTAATCTTCCCTATCCGATTGCTCTCTTTCTTTACCCAAACTCTCTACTTCACCTCACCTCCATATTTCTAGTTTTATTCATCTTTGTTACTCACCTACCATAATTCTTAAATATTCAATTTCAGACGCGTTCAGATTTTTCCTATCTGTTTCACTCGTTGCCGTTGGAATAATAAATCTTTCAAACAATATTCTTTTTGCATTCATCAATAGATATTTGTTTCCAATTACATCTTTTATTCCATCCTCTAAACAATTTGCTTCTTTTACTCAATAATTCACCTACACCGCCATTCCTTCTTTGTCACATACAACCAAAATACTCAAAATACTTTTATTTCTTTATTGTCTCCACCTTCTCATCCTTCAAACAGATCCATCCTGCCATCATCATCACTCATTGCACATCTCATAACTTTTTTTCACCACATTTACATTGAGTTTTATTCTCTCAAAATGCCCTTTCAAATCCGTCACAAATTATTACAGTCTTTTCACAAAATCAGCCTAAAGCTCAGTTTTATTCACAAATAAAAACTGGCTTTATTTCCTTTACTCTCACTAGTTGCAAAGCGATCTGGCAATATCTTTACCAACCGTGATGACACCACACAACCCTTGTGTACACTAATCTTCACTTCAGATCACTCACTCTCTCCATTCCAAAAAAACATTGAATATGATAATGACTATAGTAATAGTAATAATCAATCTATATACCAAGGGCTTTTTCCCCCTTATAAGGGAGGTAGCCAAGTCAAAGGCACGCACTCACTCCCACCCATTCCACTCCCATCCACCAACCTTGATTCTCTCTTACCTTAGCTCCTCTTGGATGAAGGATCATCCATGTCTCCTGCCCATTACCCGGGTCAGAAGCAATGAAGCAAGACACAGCACACCCACGGCAAGGCCGTTTCACTTAAATGGCGACCCCCTTCTCCGTCCCCTCATACAGAAAATAGAAAAGACTGTGAGAAATCCCTTCGGACTGCGTCAAAATATCATAAATACACAACCATTCTCCATTCACCTCTATCTCCTTCCTTATCCCTTCTTTGATCAACAGATATTCCCCTATCGCTCAGAGCCCCTTTCGCCCCATCCATCCATCTCATCCTCGGTCGTCCCCTCAAGTCGTCCCCTCAAGTTCACCTTATCCATCTCTGCTTTCAAACCTCTTTTGTTAATCTTTCCTGACTCATTCTTCCCATGTGTCCAAACCATCCCAATACACTTTCATCAGCCCTATCTGCCATCTCCTTTTTCACCACCAATCTCCTCTTCACCTCCTCATTTCTCTCTCTATCCAGTCTTGCAACCCTTTCCATACTTGTCAAACACTTCATCTCAAATACATTCAAATTTCTCCTTTCTGCCTCTCTTATATTCAAAGTCTTTGCCTTACACAGTGTCGTAGACACAATCGCCTCTTCATATAATCTTCTCTTTGAGTCCATCTCTAATTCTCATAACACTTTTCGTTCCTGCAAGTCATTTACCTGCTTTACTCACTTTACATTTTACCTCCATCCCTTCCCCTCCATTTCCTGCGTCATGTGACCCTAAATACTTAAAATTATTCATCGCCACCCTTACCCCTTGTCCATCTAACCACCTTAAATATACACACATTTACTTTCAACTTTCTTTCTTATCTACCAAACTCCGTCACTAACTGTCTTAGACCCTCCTCCGACCCAGTCACTCTCTCTAATCATCTTTACATACTTTGTAACATGAAACCTTTGTAACGTGTAATCTTAAAGAATGTCCATTCTGTTTTTAACTTTTATAGCCCATTTATCATTCACCTCCTCCCACAGTTCTCTCAGCTTCTGATATTCTCTCTCATTTTCCTCCTCATTCAATTTCTTTACTCTTAGCACATCTCTACCATCCACCCTTTTCCTCCACCTTCATTTTCCCTCCATTCACAGTTGCCCTTCTATCAAAGAATTACCCGACCCTCCACTCTCTACCCTGAAAACATGAATGTCCAAAATCCTTCCACTACTTTATTTGGATACAATTTTATTGCCCATCATTGCCTTATCAACCACCTTTCCATCCTTCACCTTTCCACATGTATACTTGATCTTCATTCTGTTCCTAAAGACTGTGTTTGCTATCATCAAATTCCTTTTTAAACACATCTCCAAAGTGATCTCTCCACTATGATTCTTAGCTGATATCCCAAACTTCCCTATTACTCCATCTTAAGGTTCATATCCTATTCTTACATTAAGATCTCCCAGCACCAGCTTAATTACATTCCTCCCAAAATCCTCTAAACAATAATTCAAACTGACCCAAAAAGCCTTCCTTTCCTCTTTACTTTTTGCACCACTAGGACCGCATGCACTCACAAAATCCTATACCTTCCATCCATGTATCATATTCACCTATATTAACATTTAAAACACTTTCCTTCATTATGCACTTTCCTATTTTATCACTCACCAACAGAACCACTATTTTCTCCCTCGCCCCCTCATCACTCCTGGCATCCTCTTCAC
>NC_134811.1:13079497-13091997 GCF_046742065.1 Oratosquilla oratoria
TCTATAGTTATCATGCGTGGATCTTAGTTGTATGTATGAGCACATACATGTAATTGTGTTTAGTCTGCATTATGTATTATGTGTGTGCTTGTGTGTGTGTGTGTGTATGTGTGTGTGTGTGTGTGTGTGTGTGTGTGTGTGTGTGTGTGTGTGTGTATGTGTGTGTGTGTGTTTGTGTGTGTGTGTGTTTGTGTGTGTGTGTGGGTATGTGGTGTGCGTTTTTGTGTGTGTGTTGTATGTGTAATATGTATGTATGTGTGTGTGTGTGTGTATAAATATATATATATATATGCTGTGTGTGTGTGTGTGTGTGTGTACGTGTGTTTGTGTGTGTGTGTGTGTGTGTGTGTGTGTGTGTGTGTGTGTGTGTGTGTGTGTGTGTGTGTGTGTGTGTACGTGTGTGTGTGTGTGTGCGTGTGACAGTTACCACCATAGTTTCAACACCATGGTCTTGGGGTATATCCCTATTTTTCTGTTATCATATTTAGATTTGAATTCTTGTATTTTTCCAGGTTGGACTATATCACCTGAGCTATTTCAAGGTTATATACAATAGTCTGGATTTTTCTTCTTCAGATCCTTTAGACATTTATTTTTCTTAAATTGTTCTAATGACCTCTTAAAAAACCCTTGTCAGTGTAGTTTAGTAACATTAGCAACCCTTAAGTAGCCTGAAAATTCCAATCATGCAGTATTTTTCTCTTTGATTTTTCAATGTTGGCAGACCCAGTTCTTGTCTCTCCTCATATGGTTTACCTACCAAACTTGGAACCAGCTTGGTTGCTACCCTTTGCATTCTTTCGATCTTGCTTAAATCACTCACTCTGTGATGAGACCATACCAATGACGCATGTTTTGACGCATGTCCGTCTTGACATGATCAGAATTTCTATATCTTTTTACAGTTTCTTCCTGCATATAAAGGAAACCCTCTTTGATTTTCTGGAGTAATCTATATGAGTATCGGGTGAAAAGTTGTCTTGCACCATCGCTCCCACATATTTGAATATAGTCTTTCCAACCATTTGCAACATATACATATACATATATGTATATATATATATACATACATATGAATATATGTATATGTACATACATATATATATATATATATATATATATATATATGCACACACATATATATGTATATATATATATATATATTTACATATATATGTATATATATATGTATATATATATGTATGTATGTATATACATAAATACGTACGTATATATATATATATATATATATATATATATATATATATTGTAACGTAATATTAGATATTACGTCATATCTGTAATTATGTTATAGAATTGTGTTCCTTTGTATTACATAACTATGTTCATATTTCTTGTCTATGTATGTATTGTAACAATGTTAAGCAGTAACGCCCGTCCACTATATGTAATCTTGCCTACGTGCGGAGAGAGGTGCGCACTCTTGTAGAACAAACAGACAAGCGAAATCCTGAATAGTTCGGAGCGCACAAATTTGACAGTTACTAAATAAGTAGATTGTTCAAGCGAGTCGAGGGTCTTAAAACTACCCATGTTGACGTGTGTTAACTTACCCTCCTCCCCCTCTTTCGCTCACCCGGAAGTATCCCGCTTCCGGTCCAATGGTATATAAGCGGTGGAAATCGCTCACTCCTAGTCATTTTCTCGCATATCTTATCTCTTGATAAAAACTGGAAGTTTAGACTCATGAGACGATTGGTGTGAAGTGATCACCCTTTTTGCCTACATTACGTGTCTGATATACATTGCATTACTTTATACTTATATTTGTACTTATTACTTATTCTGATGAATTTTCCTGATCTCTTTGTACTTAGATAGTAACCATATTGTATACGTATCTTGTGTTTCTTATTTGAACGATAATTTCCATATTCTTATAAATCATGTAACGGTCCCATTGACCCTACTGCCCATTCTCTTTTGTGTTGATTGCCTGTAAATATTTTCCATATTAATAATTTCGTTTACTAGTTTTATCGGTAGTTTAATATTCCTTTCCTGGAATCTTCTTTGTTACCTTTACTTCTAGTCTTACGAATTATCTAAGCCCTGTCCAGATAGTTCAGTCCTACAGTGACTTCTAGAAGTGAGCTGGTTCTTAAGCACTTATCCGTTATACGTAACGTCTCTTCACTAACCAGCCCGTCCCGTAACAAAGTGGCGACCCTTGCCAAGGATATTGGATCAGGTATTTAACACATTCTTATAGAGATGGATGATATAATTCAAGAATTCGTTCAAAATCCCAAGGTAAGTTTCTTAAAGAAACAAACTAAAGACACTTTGATAGAAATAGGCAAGCACTTTGGAGTAGACATTGATACAAGTTTGCGAAAGAAAAAAATACTTCAGGAACTCGTTGAAAATCTGATCGAAGATGAGATCTTATCTCCAGAAGAGATTACAGCTATACAAATTCCTTCAAATAGGTTAGAAATATAGGCTCGACTAAACTAACTTAATATTAATGAGATTGAATTAAAAGTCAGTAGAGTAGAATTTGAGGAGGAAGCTAAATTGAAACAAATGCAAATTGAGGCAGAATTTAAAGCTAAAGAGGAGGAAACTAAACTGAAACAAATGCAAATTGAGGCAGAATTTAGAGCTAGAGAAGAGGAAGCTAAAGTGAAACAAATAGAAAGAGAGAACGAAACTAAAGTCAAATTGGCAGAGTTAGAATTAAAGAAGGCAGAAGTAGAAGCTAGGATTGTTGATAGACAACCCGTAGTTCAGGAAGGTCATATAGATATTTCCAAGTATGTAAAACTTTTACCCAAATTTTCAGAAGGAGAGCCAGAAATTTTTTTTCTTCAGTGGGAAAAATTGGCGCAACAGTTACAAATCCCTAAAGAAAATTGGCCATTAATCATTCAAACACAATTTAAGGGTAAGGCTCAGCAAATTTATACTTCTCTTTCAGAAGCAGAAAGCGAGTATGATAATATGAAAGCTTGTATTTTAAAAGCTTATGAACTAATACCAGAGGCCTATAGACAGAAATTCCGTAATTATAGGAAGACACCCTCAGTTAACATACGTAGAATATGCGGCTCAACAAGAGAGGTTATTCAATAGGTGGTGTTTGGCTAGTGAAACGGACACCTTAGATAGACTTAAACAGTTGATTTTATTGGAGCAGTTTAAGAATACCTTAGAGACAGATCTTAGGATTTTTATAGATGATCATGTTCCCGAAACTTTAACTAAAGCTGCTGTATTGGCTGATGAGTTCACACTAAATCATAAACCTAAGTCAAGACAAATGGAATCCCAAAAGTCAAAGTCATATATTCCAGATTCAACAAAATACTCTGATCCTTGGTCCCCAAAGAAACACTTTGAAAATCAGTCTAGCCCATCACATTTCAGTTACAGGTCTGATTTCAATCAATATCCTCCAAACCAACCTTGGCAAAGAATGGAAAGGTTTAAGACTAATCCCCCTGTAACTTGTTCATATTGTAAACAGGTTGGCCATCACATTTCTAATTGCAGAAAGAGACTGACACCCTCATTCTCCAATAAGACACCAACTCTTGTAAGTAATATAAAATCAGATGATTCAAAATCCTCTATTCAGGATAAACTACCAAAGAAGCCGGTATTGTCAAGTAATGTTGAACCCCCCTCATCAGATCATGATCCTTGTTTCAAACCATTTGTATCTTCAGGAACTATATCTCATAGTAGTAGTTCACAACAATATCCTATTTCCATACTCCGAGACACAGGAGCAAAGCAAAGTCTGATTTTAAATTCTGTCTTGCAGAATCTGGGTGAGTCATATACAGGTTATGATATATTGATAGAAGGAGTTGGAGGAATTGTAAAATGTCCATTACATAATGTTTTCTTGCGGTCTGATTTAACAACCGGAATGGTTAAAGTAGCAGTAGTAGACTCTCTTCCCATAGTAGGAATATCCTTATTGTTGGCCAATGACATCGCTGGAAGCAAAGTCATTTCTCCCTTAATAACAAATAACCCTAAGACCTCAGTAGAACCATCAGATAACTTACAGTTGTTTCCCGCTTGTGCTGTAACTAGATCTCAGTACAAGAAATCTGAAGAGGAGACCTATAATTTAGAATCCCTATTCTCCCAAACTGACCCATCTTCTTCTTCACCAGTTTCTCTATCTAGAGCAGAATTAATCAAAGAACAGAAGTCAGATCATTCTCTTAAAAATTTGTACGAGATTGTTTCATCTCCAGAAGAAGTTGAAAATATGTCACGAGGTTTCTATATAGAAAACGGAGTCCTAATGCGAAAATGGAGAGCATCCACCGCAACCGCTGACCAGCCATGGCAAGTAAGGAATCAAATAGTCCTCCCTCTTGGTTTCAGGAATAATGTTCTAAGATTGGCTCATGATACTCCCTTAGCAGGTCACTTAGGGGTAAGAAAGACCTTTTTCAAGATTAGCCAACATTTCCATTGGCCCACGGTTGTCAAAGATGTTGCCCAATATTGTAAAACATGTCATACATGTCAACTTGTAGGTAAGCCCAACCAGAAAATTGTAGAAGCTCCACTCCATCCCATTCCTGTAATGGAAGAGCCATTTAAAAAAGTTCTTATTGACTGTGTAGGACCTTTACCTCCTTCAAGTAAAGGAAATCAGTACATTCTCACAATCATGTGTATGAGCACTCGTTTTCCAGAAGCAATTCCTTTGAAAAATATTAAAGCTCAAAACATAATCAGAGAAATGTTGAAATATTTCACTATGGTAGGATTTTCCAAGAACATTCAAAGTGATCAAGGAAGTAATTTTCTTTCCAACAAGTTTAGAGAAACTCTTGTAACACTAGGTATAAATCATGTAACTTCCTCCGCCTATCATCCTCAATCACAAGGTGCTCTAGAGCGCTTTCACCAAACGCTCAAGACAATGTTAAGAATCTTCTGTGCTGAGAACACTCGAAATTGGGAAGACGGACTCCCCTTTTTGTTGTTCGCCACCCGAACAACAATTCAAGAAAGCCTTGGATTCAGCCCGTCAGAATTAGTCTTCGGTCATGAAGTCCGTGGTCCCCTAAAGATACTTCATGAACAATGGATGAAAGAAGAACCACCTGTTCCTTCTTTGAAATACGTGTCCCAGGTCACCGAGAAGTTGTTAGAAGCTTGGAAGTTGGCAAGAGAGAACTTGACGAATGCTCAACGAGTAATGAAGGTCGGTATGATAAAAATTCTAAACTTAGAACTTTCTCTCCAGGAGATCAAGTGTTACTTTATCTTCCCATACCAGGAGATCCATTGCAGGCTAAATACAAAGGACCCTATGAAGTCTTGTCCAGAGCCAGTGATCTCAACTACATAATCAAAACTCCAGACAGAAGAAAGAGTTCCCGTCTCTGTCACATAAATACCTTAAAACCTTATCATTCCAGAGATCCAATTCCAATTTACAGCTCTACCACAATAGAATCGGAGGAGCATCCTGATAACCTGCCTAATCCTCCTGAGATTCCCTTGGAAAACTCTCAGATACTACAAAATCTTCAGATAAAAGTAGGACACTTATCTGAGAAACAAGGTAAAGACATTCTTTCTCTCTTAAGAAGTTTTCCAAAATTATTTCTAGATTCCCCAAGATTCACTTCTTTGATAGAACATGAAATAATTCTAGACTCGCCAAGAGCTATCAAACAAGCCCCTTATAGAGTCAATCCAAAAAAGAAGGAGTTCATAAAAGCAGAAATAAACACTCTGCTTCAACAGGGAATAATTGAACCCTCCAGTAGTCCTTGGGCATCTCCTTGCATTCTTGTCCCTAAATCTGACAATTCTTATCGCCTGTGCATTGACTACAGGAAAATCAATGCCCATACTAAGGCCGATGCTTTTCTTATCCCTAGGATAGATGATATCATAGACAGTCTAGGAACTGCCAAGTATGTATCCAAGTTGGATATGTTAAGGGGATACTATCAAATCCCTGTACACCCTCGCTCAAGAGAAGTTACCGCTTTCATTACGGAAGAGGGATTGTTCCAATTCAGAGCAATGCCATTTGGGCTTAAAAATGCCCCTGCCACTTACCAAAGAATGATAAGTAATCTTGTTGCAGGATTGCCAGGAGTAAAAACTTATCTAGATGATGTTTTAGTCAGTCTTAGTTTAGTCAGTCTTAGATAATGTTTTAGTCAGATTTAGTCAGTCTTGGACAGAACACATTGAACACCTAAATAATTTATTTTATAGAGCAGACCAAGCAAACCTTACCATCAATTTGTCCAAATGTGATTTCGGACATACACAGGTCCCCTATTTGGGATTTAAAGTTGGAAATTCCCAAGTGTTTCCAATATACGCCAAGATAAAAGCCATCAATGATGTACCAACACCCACTAATCGTAGAGAGGTACGTCGATTCCTCGAATGAGTGGCTATTATCGCCGTTTTTGTCCAAATTTTTCAGATGTAGCAGAACCATTGACTGACCTGTTGAGAAAAGACCACGACTTCGTGTGGACACCTACCTGTGAGACGGCCTTCAAAAACCTGAAGTCCCTTCTCACTAACGCACCAGTTCTAAGGGCACCCGATTTCCAACGACCCTTTCTTCTGCAAGTCGACGCCAGCGACACCGGTATCGGTGCCGCCCTCTTGCAAGAACACAATGAAGTTCTTCACGCTATCGCCTACTACAGCAAGAAGCTGTCCCCTGCGCAGAAGAACTACTCAACAATTGAGAAGGAGACGCTCGCTTTGGTCCAGGCCCTTATCCACTTCGAAGTCTACCTGGGTTCCTCAACTATCATTCAAGTATATTCGGATCACAACCCCTTAAAGTTCCTACAGACTATGAAAAACAAGAATCCGAGACTTACACGTTGGAGTTTATTTCTCCAACCCTTTAATCTAACAATTCATCATATAAAAGGCGTCTTTAATGTTTTAGCCGACGTCCTTTCTAGAAACGGTGGAGGTGTAACGTAATATTAGATATTACGTCATATGTGTAATTATGTTATAGAATTGTGTTCCTTTGTATTACATAACTATGTTCATATTTCTTGTCTATGTATGTATTGTAACAATGTTAAGCAGTAACGCCCGTCCACTATATGTAATCTTGCCTACGTGCGGAGAGAGGTGTGCACTCTTGTAGAACAAACAGACAAGCGAAATCCTGAATAGTTCGGAGCGCACAGATTTGACAGTTACTAAATAAGTAGATTGTTCAAGCGAGTCGAGGGTCTTAAAACTACCCATGTTGACGTGTGTTAACTTACCCTCCTCCCCCTCTTTCGCTCACCCGGAAGTATCCCGCTTCCGGTCCAATGGTATATAAGCGGTGGAAATCGCTCACTCCTAGTCATTTTCTCGCATATCTTATCTCTTGATAAAAACTGGAAGTTTAGACTCATGAGACGATTGGTGTGAAGTGATCACCCTTTTTGCCTACATTACGTGTCTGATATACATTGCATTACTTTATACTTATATTTGTACTTATTACTTATTCTGATGCATGTTCCTGATCTCTTTGTACTTAGATAGTACCATATTGTATACGTATCTTGTGTTTCTTATTTGAACGATAATTTCCATATTCTTATAAATCATGTAACGGTCCCATTGACCCTACTGCCCATTCTCTTTTGTGTTGATTGCCTGTAAATATTTTCCATATTAATAATTTCGTTTACTAGTTTTATCGCTAGTTTAATATTCCTTTCCTGGAATCTTCTTTGTTACCTTTACTTCTAGTCTTACGAATTATCTAGGCCCTGACCAGATAGTTCAGTCCTACAGTGACTTCTAGAAGTGAGCTGGTTCTTAAGCACTTATCCGTTATACGTAACGTCTCTTCACTAACCAGCCCGCCCGTAACAATACATATTAAATATATATATTTCATATATATATATTATTTATATATATATATATTATTTATATATATATATTATATATAGATTGTATATATATATATTTATATATACACAATGTTGTGTGTGTGTGTGTGTGTGTGTGTGTGTGTGTGTGTGTGTGTATGTGGCTTCGCCCTATGTGTGTTTATATGAATATATGTATATGTACATATATATATATATATATATATATATGCACACACACATATATATGTATATATTTATATATATTTACATATATATGTATATATATATATGTATATATATGTATGTATGTATATACATACATACGTACGTATATATATATATATATATATATATGTATATATATATGTATACATATATATATATATATATATATATACACAATGTGTGTGTGTGTGTGTGTGTTTGTGTATGTGTGTGTGTGTGTGTGTGTGTGTGTTTGTGTGTGTGTGTGCATGTGTGTGAGTGTGTATGTGCGTGATTGCGCTCGCGGGCCCGTATATTTCATTAGTAAGAGGGATCGATGCTGAACGTGCCGCAGCGTTACACAGCGAAACTCTAACAAACAACAAATGATGACAACTGGTGTGCCTGACGTGTGCGCAGCCTCCCCGAAAAAGGGTTCTTACCATGGCGTCTCAACGGAGCCCCCTAAGTGAGTCTTGTCATAATTCTTCCTCATACTTCTCACGGCTCTTTAATTCTTTTCCCACGAGGTTGTGACCTCTGTCCCTGCGCGTATCCGAAGATCCTTCTCCATGACCTGTTTAAGGTTATGGATTAGAAAACAGATCCCTGAACAAGTGCACAATCTTCAGGAGTGGTGTAACGCCGCAGGTGATGATATGATTTTAATTCATTATTGATGTCAATATTTTTAATTATTGCTATGGGGTATTGAATGAATGATTATATACAAGTAATATTCTAGGGGCCTCAGTGACATTTCTATAGACCAGGGTAACGCAGGAACCTTTCTAAATCAACAATTCTTTAAATATTCTCATGTGACGGGAGACCAGAATGTCACAATGATATTCATGTGTGTATGTAGCAAAAGCCAAAATGGGGGTGGAATGAGAGGATCAAAGATGATACTTTCCGCATTCCCCAAATCGTGCTTTGACTTGAACAAAACCTTACCAAAGAGGGAAGAGCCATTGATATATGCATACCTACAATATATGTAATATTAACATTTCCACTGGGGAGAATGGCGGGCCAGCGCACAAAAGCCCCACTGTCTGGAGACCAGAATCTAGATTGATGGCGGTTCGAGGCCGCTGAAGAATTGATGCGTGATAGCAGGGAGTAGGGTCTTAAATCCCCGAGCTCCGACAAATGCCCAGCCACCTCGCAGACCTGGCAACGACTAAAAAGTTAAAAGAGAAAGAGGAAAGGAAAGAAAGAAATCAATGCCATCTAAGACTTGCGAATTCAGTCCTGCTGCCAACAGAGTTTCATTCAGCCGAAGGAAAGCTCCAGCATAACTAAAAGGTTAAAGGTATCATGATCAATCCTTTTCTTGTTATTCATATTTATATGTATATGTATATTCTTATGTATATATACAGTATATGTATATGTGTATGCATAAATATATATATATATATATGTATATATATACGTATATATACATATATATATATATATTCATATATTTATATATACATATTTATATATATATATATATATCTAATATATATACATATATATATATATATATATATATATATATATATATATATGTATGTATGTTCTATTTTTTCAAACAATCCTACATGTTCCCTTTTAAATTATAACCTAAAAATAAGAGAATCCGTCAACCCCTTATCCCATTAACATTTATTAACTCTCTTTGCCTTGCATTTTGCTTCTCTTCACTTCTCTTTGTACCTCTCATATGATCCCTTGGGTCTACTTTGCAACCAAGCCTCATTAGCTCACTTCTTGTATTCCACCACTGCCTTCTTCATTTCACCTCTACCAGCCGCTGCCTTTCCTGTTTCCTCTCTTCCTTCTCAACCCATATACTCGTACCATCTTTATACACATATTCTACTTTTACTCCTGTTTCCCCCTATCCCTAACCCCCTTTTAGGCTTCTGTAAGCTTATCCCAGTATTCTTTATTTGTCCTTTCTGCGTAACCTGTTTACTTTCAGTATTCTCTGCTTCTCTACGTTTTCCTCCTCCATTTTTTCTCCACTCTAAGAGACCTTCCACTAGGTAATGACGACAACGACCTTGATTCCTGACGTCCCAAACCTCCCTACTACTCCATCTATCGACTCATCTCCAACTCAAGCATTGATACCAATCTTCTTTGTTACTGTTGGTTCTTGGTAGTTCTTCGACGGTTCTGCCATGCGCATTCCATATTTCATGGCTAAATAGTGGATCTCTGCATTGTAATCTACCTGGTCTTCAAAGTAGTCAAGTAGATCTTGGCAATCATCACCAATTTCTTCCGCCAAAGTCTCGAAGGCTTTTTCTTCTATATAAACAACTGGACAGGATGCAAGCGCAGGAATCATCTTTATAGAGATGCTGAAATCCTCATCTTCTTGGTATTTCTGCTGAAGAATATTTTTGCTTGGGCCTTTCAGTATAAACACTAAGACAGGTGGAAGAAGCAACCTTTAATATTTGCTTATGGGAAAATTCTCAGTAGGGCTTAAGGCTGAGTAGCTGCTGGAACCTCTCATAGTACGTATGCAATTAATTTGGCAACAGAGCATAAACACAAGATAGTACATTGTTGTCAACAAGGGATTGTATGGTGTATGTCTGGTAGAACAGCTCATCTGCAAACCAATGGCCCGTTGTTGTCATTGCTCTCAAGTTGTTTTATCTTTTTTTTTTAATATAAAATATTCAGTAGGACTTTCGGCACCACCGTCATATAGATAAAAAGGGCTCATCTCGGTAAATGACTGTATATTCATTTGGAATCTCCATAGTTTGTAGACTAGGTGGTATTGGGAAAGGATTACCGGCTTCCTACTTGTGAATGCGTATACCACGTCTGATGTAACGGATTGGTGAAAGTTGAACAACATTCCAATTTGGAATGTTGACCATAGCTGTATTTATAATCTACTGGGCTGTTTCTTCTGTTTCTATGGCGCTGCGTTTAATGGATGTCTTAATCTGTAAAACTTCTTTGCGTGAAGGATCTGCAGTATGAATATGGGTGTTGTCTTGGCCAATCAGCTTCTCTTCCTTATGTGCACTTTGAATAAAATAAATAAATAAAATTCTTTATTGGTCACGGAGAAATAATATCAGAAGTACAGGAAAACTGTATATTTCGACTACTGTCTGTAATCCTCTTCAGCAGAATGGTTACAAGAAGATAGAGTACAGGTATAAATGAGGACTACAGGCAGTAGTCGAAATATACAGCTTTCCTGTACTTCTGATATTATTTCTCCGAAAGTGGGTTTAAAGTTTACATTTACAAATGTGTTATAACATTACAGTTTCCTCTTCTCTTCTTTATCTTGTTCAGGTGTACTGTTATACTCGTAATGTCGTCTCCTCTCCTATTCTTAAGATATTACACCATTTGCTATTTTTTTCTGCTTTACGTACATATACGGTAGTCCTGCTAGACAAGTTTTGGCTGATCACTGACTAAATGAACTCCATTTTACTAATGTGATGTGCCAAAAAATCCTTCCCTTTTCATGAGAATTTGTCAGTACGTGCTCAAAATAAAGTCAGGACATGTTGGAAATGACAAAAGTCACAGGAATAGAATTTCAGTGAATTTTAGTCCTTGAACTGAAAATTACGGGCAAATGTAGCATGATATCTCTATAAGAAATATATTTTTGTTTTGTTACCATTAATCAAGACCAATTTATTTTTTAGTAAATTAATCAACTACCATAAAATCCTTGATATTCAAATTTACACAAATTTTGAAACGTGAATAATGTGGGTAGTTGCTCTAGGGGCAATTGTTTTGTCTCTTTTCCTCCTCCAGTCCAACACGTACCTTAGCATCTCTTCCCTTACCAACAGTGCCATTCCCACCCTTCCCTCCCTCACCCACTCATCACACCCCACCCTCTCCCCCACCCACACTCCCAAACTCAAACTACCCATTCAATACCAACTTAATTTCACTCAACGCAAACATCTCGATCTTTCTTCTGACGAACATATCGTCATCTGGACCAAATCTAATGACCTCATTACTTGGATTTTTGATGTAAACGTCCTCCCACGCCCTCTTTCGCCTCGGCTTTCCGTGAGAGGAAAACACAACTCTGGAGATCCACTCACTTCGTCACTTTCATGTGCCTTTTATGGCACGCATAAGAACACGGTGGGAGAATTTTTACACCCCTCAGCCACGTGGGAATTAGGAAGAGATAGAGTCACAGAAGGGGTAAAGGACAGGTTTGAGGGTACATCATAAAGGAGGGACAACAGTAATAAAAAACATCGTAATTTCTTTATGAGTAGAATTTGTCAACTTCAACAGATTCATTGGAAGGCATTAAAACAGTCCCTAATGTGTTGGCTGCATGTTAACATGAAGCCAACATCCGAATGCGAGGATTGATATTAAAAACATCAACATCTTTAAGAATAT
>NC_134811.1:13094497-13096997 GCF_046742065.1 Oratosquilla oratoria
GCCCCACAAGCACCTACCATTAGAAGGTTCACAATGTCGTAATTCGATTCATCTCGGATTCGCGAAGGAGCGACTTCAGAACGTCCGAGTCTCTACATCTACCTGCCAACACCCGTCCATTCAGTCAACACAAACACAAACTACACATGAGACACCTAGGAATATTGCACGCCGAACACAAACATCTGATCCGACAAATCACACTCAGAGCTCATCGTACAGTTTATATATTTGTCAGCTGCACCTCTCTCCCTTGCAGTACACACAAGGAAACATTTACAAACATATGGATATCACCCATTATATTTACTAGGGATTTTTTCCGTCTTCTCTCTTTTCAATGCCTGTCGGGCACAGAAGGGAGAGGGCAGGGGATATGCGGGAAGTGTAATCGACTCACTTGTAGTAAATGTACACACACTTCCCACGAACAAAATCACACCCACATGCACAAGCATTTACACATGCCATTTCTTCGACTTCCTTTCTAATTTTCTCTCATACTACACCCTATCACTTCAATTAATCTCTTATAAAAAGTCCGTGTTTCTACCTTTCTCTACAACTATGTCTCCGACCATTTTTGCCGCATTTGGTTGATATAGTTCAAGTCTCCTGCTAACACTCCTGAGCCACGATACAAATCCTAAGAAATATCCTTAAAAGTGCTCAGTGGTAATATCCCCTTTTATACACAACTATGATTTAATTTTTCTACTGACTTCTCTTCCCCTTTCACAGAAACCTATCCCGTGCGAGTGGGTGGTCTGTCCCAGGTAGTCCATAGCTATAACCACACCAACCCAGCTGAAGAGAAGGAAAGAAACTTCGAAATCTGAAGATGATTCTGGACCAACAGAACAGTATCGGAAACTTTTGTTTCACGTTAAACCATAAATGAAAAAACACGCAATTTTGAGTGATCAGTAAAGATCATCAAAACTTCAGCGGCCATCTAGCTCAACAAGAATAGTATAGCATTGCAAATGGCATTATTGATGTTACAAGGAATGTTAATATCATGGTTCGTGTGAGCGTCAGTTTCATGTCGATGTCCATGTCGTTGTCGATGTCGTTGTCGATGTCGTTGTCGATGCAGATGTCAAAGCCAATGTTGATGTCGTTGTAGATGTCAGTGCCGATCATGATTGTGTTGACATTACCATTCTCGAATAGAAGTGAAAATATGGTCTCATAAAGAATTTGGTCCCGTTTACACCAAATGATTTCATTCAGCTTGAAAGAACGCCTGTCCTGTGCAGGATTACTTTAATTTTGTTTTTTTGGAACTGGTATCACTAATAATATCAACACAATGTTGCAGTCACAATGATAACATTCAAGACGTGTATTCCCTCTTTTGAACTTTCTACAGACATGGACGAAAAAGCGAGTAGGAACGCTGGTGACATGTACATAATCATATCCTTCAAATGATCGTTTGAGATACTGCAACTGCGATTGGACGACCCAGCCCTATGTACAGGGTGGCTAAATGAAACGAATTTGAGTTAAATATTCAAATTAATTAGCACAGCAAAGACAAGCGTGCGGTCGCTTTGTAAGCTGAACTAAGACTGGCTCCAACGCCAAGCGACGCCAAGAAGCTCCGATTTGGCGGGGAAAACATATGAGTTTAAATGAACGCTTGGTTCTCACAATAATATATAAAATATATAATAATAAATAAACAATATTACAAATACGTATGTACAACACACAAAGAATATTCTATGCCACCATTGCACCTTGACTTCCTAGGACTTGATTCTTAACGACAGACGATTTCAATAAGGATAAAAAGATAAATAGAAACAGATTCTCTTCCTCCACCCGTCCCTCCCAGCTTCAGCTTTGCAGCTCCCATCGTAAATCTGGTGTCCTTTGCCTGTCTTATAACATGGACTTCTGCTCATGCTACGCCTCCTCCTCCTCCTCCTTCTCCTCCTCCTCCTCTTCCTCCTCCTCCTCCTCCTCTTCCTCCTCCTCCTTCTCCTCCTCCTCCTTCTCCTCCTCCTCCTTCTCCTCCTCCTCTTCCTTCTCCTCCTCCTTCTCCTCTTCCTCCTCCTCCTCCTCCTTCTCCTCCTCCTCCTCCTTCTCCTCCTTCTCCTCCTCCTCCTCCTCGTCCTCCTCCTCCTCCTCCTCCTCCTCCTCCTCCTCCTCCTCCTTCTTTCCTCCTCCTCCTCCCTTTGTCTTCCACATTCTGCTTCTACCTCTTCTCCGTCTCCTCTTCCACTCCTCATCACCTTCCTTCCCTCCTCCTCTTCTCCTCTCCTGTTCCTCCTCCTCCTCCCTTTGTCTTCCACATTCTGCTTCTACTTCTTCTTTGTCTCCTCTTCCACTCCTCATCATCTTCCTTCCCTCCTCCTCTTCTCCTCTCCTGTTCCTCCTCCTCCTCCATCTGTGTTACCCGTTCTTCTCCATTTTTTCATATTCTCTCTCATATTCCTACTTCCCCTGATTCATCTAGTGGGGAAAGAGAGAAAAAGAATGAGAAGAA
>NC_134811.1:13146997-13149497 GCF_046742065.1 Oratosquilla oratoria
CTCTGCGTGTGACTGGCGGCTCCGTGTCGCTTTCTCCCCGCCGTTTCTATGGTAATGCATATCTGTGTCTGAGAAAATATTCAACAACATTGCCCTCCAGAAAAAAAAAGAGACAAATGCTTCCCCAAATGACTCTGCCAAGAGGCTTCTGGAGTTTGCTTATTTTTGCTACTGCACGCTGCAGGTTCTTGGCCTCGTGTGTTGACACTGTGACAGCAGGAGGTCTGTCAGCCGAATGGAATTCCTGGTAGCAGAATGTATGAAACATAATGCACACCAAGGAGAATGGGTTCATCTCTCTCTCTCTCTCTCTCTCTCTCTCTCTCTCTCTCTCTCTCTCTCTCTCTCTCTCTCTCTTTCTATATATATATATATATAATGTATATATATATATATATATGTGTGTGTGTGTATGTGCGTGTGTGTGTGTGTGTGTGTGTGTGTGTGTGTGTGCATGTACATATATATATATTATATATATATAAATATATATATATATGTATATATATATGAATATATATATATATATATATATATATATATATACATATACTGTATGTGTGTGTATATACATATAAATGTATGTATATATGTATATATACACATGTATTTATACATACGTGTACGTACACATATACATATACATCCCTCTCACTCTTTCTATCTCTATCTCTATCTCTATCTCTATCTCTATCTCTCTCCCTCTCTCTTTCTGTCACTCTCTCTCTCTCTCTCTCTCTCTCTCTCTCTCTCTCTCTCTCTCTATCCTCTCTCTCTCTCTCTCTCTCTCTCTCTCTCTCTCTCTCTCTCTCTCTCTCTCTCTCTCTCTCTCTCTCTCTCTCTCTCTCTCCCTCTCTCTCTCTCTCTCTCTCTCTCTCTCTCTCTCTCTCTCTCTCTCTCTCTCTCTCTCTCTCTCTCTCTCTCTCTCTCTCTCTCTCTCTCTCTCTCTCTCTCTCTCTCTCTCTCTCTCTCTCTCTCTCTCTCTCTCTCTCTCTCACCCCCCTCTCTCTTTCTCTGTCTGTCTATCTGTCTTTTCGTTCATTCTACCTCTTGTCTCTTAGTCTGGCTGTCCGCCTGTCTGTCTGCCTGTTCGTCTGTCTGTCTCCATTGCAACGTGATCTTTACAAGCCATTACGAACTTCCTACTCAGTGGTATTCTTGTCCGCAGTGGCAGGAATGATCTTTCTCCGGTTCTCCACGTCTAAGAGATTTATGTTTTTTATATGTGAAAAATATTGTTTTTGTAGTTATTTCCCTGTGGCGGGGGGCAAGAATAATGCCACCGTGTTCCCTGGGTGTCGTAAAAAGGTGCCTAAATGTGGCAGAACGAGAGAACTAAGACACACACTCCATTTTTTTTTTTTTTTTTACGTGGAGTCAGTACAAAAACTATGCTCTGAATCGTCTCTCCATTTTAGATCAAAAAGAGGTTAAGACCTTTGTATATATACATATCTGTGCATTTGTTTTAATCATTAGCTGTCTTTTACCATTTAAGACCATTAATTTGAATTAACTTCCTTCTTGAAAGGACACATCTCCTTTCATTTACTTTTTTACTTTTTAATTTTTTTTTTCTAACTTGTATCTTTATTTCGAGTAATATAGTACTAATAAATAAATAGATATATTATTAAATAGACATATAGACAAATAAGAAATAATGAAATAATCAAATAAGGTAATAAAAATTAACAAATATATTAATTAATTAATCAATTAATAAGTATATAAACAGATAAATAAAAATAAATAAATAGATAGATCAATATTTAAGTAAATAATTGAACGAATAAATAAATGAATGAATCATTAGCTAATAAACAGATAAATAGATGATAAACAGATAGATAAATGAAGCGTTAAAGGAATCGAACCATCATTCTAGATCGATGTTAACTCACGTGAGATTATGTGAGTGAGGCTATACTCCATATTGAAGAAAATGTCTCAGATTTCACGAATCCCAGACGCTCTCGTTTTGATTTGTGGTGCGCGAGGCTCGCAAATTGCAGTAATTGATCCTCCTCCTCTGAATCCACTTGCAACCCATAAACAATATCTTCCATTAATCGAGACTGCCTAGAACCACTTCGCTACCTAGGCGATGCCAAGGGAGATTCAACAAAATAGCTCGGACGCAGCAAGACTGAAAGGAAAGGTCAACCGTTATAAGGGGTTTAACGATCTAATGGTTCGTCGAACGCGGTTCGACAGACACGTGTTTAAAGTGATGTGTGAACGTGTGAACGGGGTATTTGGTTGTCGAACACGTTGTTCGACCACCTCCTTCGACGGTGGAACTTTTGTTTCTCTCGTGGTTAGCGCCAGGTGGCTGTTTCATATTCGTCTTCATGACGGGAAGGAGGGTGAGATTCATTCCAATTGCAACATTGTCTTGAATCATTTTCATAAACAGAGGAACAGCACAAATCGGCCTGCTCGCCGGTGGTCGGAAACAGGTCGTAAGATTGGTTTGACTGGACCTGTACGGAAGATG
>NC_134811.1:13155931-13158431 GCF_046742065.1 Oratosquilla oratoria
ATAATGTCAGCGGAAGACAAAATATCGCTTTAGGATGTGATGTCAGTGAAGGACAAAATGTCACTTTAGGATATGATGTCTGTGAAGGACAAATTTACTATGTAGGAAAAGGCGATATTGAAGAACTAAATGTCAGTGTTGGACAGAACCTCAACGAATGACAAAATGGCCAGAGTATGACACAGTGACAGAGAGGGACCACATGTCCATGAGACACCGAATGTCAATGAAGGACCAAATGACATAATGTAGAAAATTAAAACAAGTCAGAAAAAATAATCACATGTTTTTAAAACAATTTCCAAGAAATCTAGGCGTATACCAAAAGCAAAAATCTCGATAAGACAAGAATAACCAGTACATGGTTAAATGGTAAAGGATTTGAGGCTGAATTTGATAGTACAAGATTTAAACATTTTAATGAGGATAGAAACCACAAGAAAAATAGGGGTGATCTGTTGTTCGTTAAAAGCAATATCCATGCCTGTGTATTAGAGAAAGTGAAACAGGATGCATATGATAGTTTATGGGTAGAATTAACCCAAAGAAATGGATAAAAGATGAATGTAGGTGTAATATGTAGGCCAAAAGTATTATCATTAGGAGACGACAAACTGTTGTTTCAAGAACTGTCTAGTTTCTGTAATCGGAACTTACTAATAATGTTTGATTTCTATTTTAGAGACATTAATTGGACGACCCTAGAACATGGCAATATAGATAGTAGATTGATAGATTTTCTTGGTGAGAATTACTTAGTTCAGCAAATTAGAGCCCACAAGACATGGAAACTTCCTCGATCTATTGATCATTAGCCGCGAACGCATGATAACCAATGTAGAAGTTGGTGAAATCATTGCAAGCAGTGATCACAACTTGATTGAGGCTGTAAAAAAATAGATAAATAAAAATAAATAATAGGTAGTTGAATATCTAGAATACCTGATTTCAGTAAAGCTCAGTTCATAGGACTACGTCAGGATCTTGGTGGCAAAATTAAGCGAAAGACCTGTAGATCAGATGTGCGAAATAATTCACAATACGTTTACTAAGATGATTTGTACATACATTCCATTTAAGGACAGACACCCCCCATTTTCGCCAAAAATTATTTGACAAAGAAATTAAAAAAAAGTATTGCTAAAAGAGACAAGCTTATGAGAAATGCAAATGTTCTGGTGCATGTAATGACTATGAAAATTATGTTGTAATACAGAGGTATTAAAAAAAAGATGATAATAAAAAAGCGAAAATACGAAATGAATATTGCTGATAAATCCAAAGGGTATCCTAATGAATTTTATAGTTACATTAGTAATAAAAAATCTATTAGGAAGCGTATTGGTTATCTGCTCGCGGTAAACTTCAATATTCGAATGAAGGAGTGTGATATATATACTATATATATATATATATATATATATATATATATATGTATATAAATATATGTATATATATATATATATATATATATATATATATATATGTATATATATATATATATGCTTAAGAGTGGCAGTTTGCCGACAAGATAGACGAGATAACACCTTTATTTGTCCGACGTGTTGCTTATTACAGCTTTTTCAAGTACAAGTTGAGATACAAATGCTTGAGATTAAATAAGGGGAAAGGAGGGAACGGGGAGAGAAAAGGGGGGGGAAGGAAGAGGAGGAGGAGGAGGAGGAGAAGGGGGGGGATTGGACACTGGGAAAGGATGAGAATGCTGGCCCAAACGTCCGTGGGCGAAATGTCCACAAAGGGGGGTTTAAATATTTAATATTTTGCTGGCCATGGATATTAGGGGAATAATGTGAGGAGATATGTTAAACATGCCCCTGTTTTGTTCAATAGTGTTCGTTCCTTGAATGATTGCTGCTTCTAAACACTTCCTACGGATTTTGTCTGGTTCCCGTATCAGCAGCTCTGCATTCTTCCAGTCCATAAGATGGTTTTCCTTGTTTCTATGTGTCACACATGCATTGGTGGTGACATCATGCCTGACGTCGTAACGGTGTTCACGTATTCGTGTATTCAGGTCGCGTGACATTTCTCCGATGTAAACTTTATCACATCCTGAACACGGAATACGATAAACACCGGCTTTGGTGCCCGGTGTCTGGTTGTTGTGTGTTTCCATCTTCGTGATGTCTTTTATTGTTCTGCTTGTCTGGCACACTATTTCCAAGTTGGTGGTTCTTAAAAGACGTGTCAGGTTGGTGGCAACGTCGCCGGTTGGCAACACGAGACGTCTTGTTGTGCTGTCCTGCTGCCTACGGCTTTCCAGAATCTTAGCGGCCTGCTGTCTGCAATTATCTAAAAGAAATTCTGGAAATTTTAGTGTTAAAAAGGTCTCTTTAATAAACCTGCACTCTTCTTCTAAGTATTTTGCACTACATATCCTAAATGCCCTAAGGAAAAAACCTATTACTACTCCTCTCTTGGTCCTTATATCATGGTGGGAGTAGAAATGAATTAAATCATTTTTGTTGGTGGGCTTTCT
>NC_134811.1:13165931-13175931 GCF_046742065.1 Oratosquilla oratoria
GTTCACTCCCTTTGTCCTTCATTTACTTTCCATATCAGTTTATACTCTCTCCATCATTCGTTTATCCACTTCGCACCTCCACACCTCCTATACTACTGAAGCCGCCCCTCCCCCCTTTCCTCTGTTCTTTCCTCCCTCTGACCTCTCCCTTCCCTGTGTCTCTCCTTTCGTTATTACGTTTTCTTTATCCTCCACTTCTTCGCTCTGTTCTCGACATCTTTTTCTACTTCAGTCATCTTCCCTTTCTCCCTTCAATTCTCATTCTTCACCAAACCCTTCTCATCCCCGTTTTCTATAATTTTACCTCACTTTCCTCCCTTCTGTCTCATTTCTTTATTTCCCTTGTTCTCGTATTCTTCCTTTCTCAGTTACATTCCCCTTTTCTTCAGTCACTTTTTATCGGAATTTTCTTCCTCACCCTTTTCTTCCTTTCACCAATCCTCAAAAAAAAAAAAAAAAAAAAATCAACCAAATCTTCCATCTCCTGCCAATCTTCTATTTACCCATCTCTCCTATCCAAACTCTTTTGCTGTGGTTTTGCAATCTCCCTCCAATTTCCTTCCTCTTACTTTCCTTCCTTCAACGATCATCTTACTCCCCTTCTCTTTTCTCTTTGTCATCATCATCATCTTCTCCTTCTCCTTCTCCTTCTTCTACTTCTCCGTCTCCTTTTCGTTCTCCTTCTCCTTCTCCTTCTCTTTCTCCTTCTCCTTCTCCTTTTCCTTCTCCTTCTCCTTCTCCTTCTCCTTCTCCTTCTCCTTCTCCTTCTCCTTCTCCTTCTCCTTCTCCTTCTCCTTCTCCTTCTCCTTCTCCTTCTCCTTCTCCTTTTCCTTCTCCTTCTCCTTCTCCTTCTCCTTCTCCTTCTCCTTCTTTTTCTCCTTCTTCTTGTGCTTCTCCCCCTTCTTCTTTTCCTTCTCTTTCTGATACTTGTGCCTCTCCTTGTCTTTTACCTTCATTTAGTTAATTTTTTCCCTTCTACTTCTCCTTCTCTCTTATTCTTTTTTTCCTCCTCTTTTACCTTCTCCTGTTACGGCCAATGAGAAGTTTATGTTTGGATATTAAAGCTTATGTTAGGATGGGAAATGGTGAGAATGAAGTTGGGGGTTGCGTCAGGAGTGTGTAATGTCACCGTGGTTGTTGGACAAGTGTATGGATGGGTAGGGGATTTGAAGTGGTTAGCGTTTGAGGAGGGAAGTTGGATGTGTCTCAGTTGCTGTTTGCGAATGACTCAGCGCTCGTTTCTGGATTAAAGGAAGGTCTAAGGAGTTAGTGACTGATTTTTAAGTATCTAAGGGTACATATATCTTGGAAAGGCACATGTAGTAGGGAAAGGAGGACTGGGGGTATCGTCAGAAATAAACACCTTCGAATGGGAGCAAAGAAGGGGTGATTATGCCTACGACATTGCACGAGGCAGAAAATTGCCTTGGGATGTAAGGTAGAAAAAAAAAAAAAAGTGAGATAAAATGATTGAGAAGTTTGGTGGGAGTTACGAGGATGAATAGAGTAAGACATGAGTAGGTGATGCGGAGAGCTAGGGTTGAAATGAAGGTGGGTGATAGGGTAGATAAAGAATACTGAGATGGTTTGAGTATATTACAAGAATGGTTAAATAACGAAGAAAGACTAGTAAAAATATTATGGAAGGGTGAGGTGGATGGAGTGAGCATGAGGGGAAGACCGCGGATGGAATGGATAGGATCAAAGTGATCTGTGTGAAAGGGAAATTCTATTATGCCAAGGAAGGGCGGGACAAGAGACAGATTTGAGTGGAGAATGGTTGTTGATGGATGATAAATTGATGCGACCCGAAAGATTTATCCTCGACTTCTCGATTTACTCGTAAGTGAACGAAGAGGGAGGGTCGCCATGTAAATGAATCAGTGAGGATGAACCAATCTCGGTTCTCTGTCCCAGCATTGGTGGTACTGCATCTTACTGTATTGCTTCTTACCCATAGAATGTGTTAAAGGACAAGGATGGCTCTTGATCACAGGAAGAGGTAGTGTGTGGGGGGGGGGTGGTTGGGGGTGGATGTCTTTGGCGCGAGTGATGGAGACAAGGTGGAACGAGTAGAAATGATGGAAACTGAAGTGTTCGGATGGAGATGGCTGGAGATAGAGATGGATATGGATGGAGGTGGAAAATATGTCTGAAATGCAATACCATGGAGATGGCGATGGAGATGGAGATGGATTCTTTGAGAGAGATGGCATTGTTTTTAATGAATAGGGCCTAAAGAATGAATTGTTCTCATTCATCGAAAATGAAAATGATCTCAATCTTAAAATGAAAATCATGACATGACCATTCTTCACATTCATCTCACCTCATCCCCATCTCATCAATCTCATCTGAAAATGAACATGAAAATGACCATTCAAATTACACTGAAAATCCTGATTCCCATCCACTGCACATGACTCCCATCCCCATCCCATCCCCATCCCCATCCCCATCCCCATCCCATCCCCATCCCCATCCCACCCCCCCCCCATCCATCCCCATCCCCATCCCCATCCCCATCCCCATCCCCATCAATCCCCATCCCCATCCCCATCCCCATCCCCAACAAGCTACATCCCCATCCCCATCCCATCCCCAACCCCCATCCCATCCCCATCCCATCCACCCATCCCCATCCCACCCATCCCCATCCCCTTCCCCTACCCATCCCCTCCCCTTCCCCTCCCCATCCCCTCCCCATCACCTTCCCATCCCCATCCCCATCGCCATCCCCATCCCCATCCCCATCCCCATCCCCATCCCCATCCCCATCCCCATCCCTATCCCCATCCCCATCCCATCCATCTCCCATCCCCATCCCATCCCATCCCCATTCCCCATCCCCATCCCCATCCCCATCCCCATCCCCATCCCCATCCCCATACCATCACCATACCATCCCCATCCCCATCCAATCCCCATCCCCACCATCCCCATCCCATCCCCCATCCCCATCCCCATCCCCATCCCATCCCCATCCCCATCCCCATCCCCTTCCCATCCATCCCATCCATCCATCCCCATCCCATCCCATCCCCATCCCCATCCCCATCCCCATCCAATTCCCCATCCCCATCCCCATCCCCATCCCCATCCCCATCCCCATCCCCATCCCCATCCCCATCCCCATCCCCATCCCCATCCCCATCCACATCCCCATCCCCATACCGTTCCCCTTGACATTACCCATCCCCATCGCCATTCCCATCCCATTCCCCATCCCCATCCCCATCCCCATCCCCATCCCCATCCCCTTCCCCATCCCCATCTTCATCCCCACTCCCACCCCTGTCCCCATCCCCATTCACATTTTCGTTCTCGTTCTCATTCTCATTCTCATTCTCGTTCTCATTTTCATTTTCAATCTCATTCTCATTCTCATTCTCATTCTCATTCTCATTCTCATTCTCATTCTCATTCTCATTCTCATTCTCATTCTCATTCTCATTCTCATTCTCATTCTCATTCTCATTCTCATAATAATTTTCATTCTCATTCACATTCTCATTCTCATTCTCATTCACATGCTTTTTTCATTATCATTCTCTTCGTTTACCTGTACTCTCTTCTTCCTTTCCTTTTTTCTCTCCCTCCTAATTTATTCATGCTCATCCTAATTTGTTTTTAATGTTCTTTTTGTCCTCGTTTTTATTTGACTTAAAATAGTGTCCACAATTGTTCACTGTATGGTATTGTTCTTATGTTATCTCTCATCATAGGCATGAGTCTTTGGTTCTTTGACCTTTAACGATTAAATGAGGTATGATATTCTCGTTTGGAGAGAGGAAAAGTACTAACACGCAGGACAATGAACAAACTATTTCAGAATGTTGAAATATTTCCAACAGAACCTTGTGTTAGATAATACCAAATAATCTTATCTAACTAAACCAAACGGGGACTTGATTAATTAAGACCTTGTTTTAGACGGAGTCTTTCTCTCAGCTGAATAAATTTTCCCCTGGTATTAGCCAGTATAAAAGCCTAATAAGAATCTCATCGTAGTGGAAGGTTTAAAGAGCGATCGAGATAACACATTTTTTAACCAATTGGCCACCTGCGTTGCCATAGATCACTTGGCAAAAATTCTCGGAGTTCGGTGTGGCGCCGGACAGGTGAGTAGACGTCACTGGTTCGCAGGAACTAGGTAACGGCGCCAACGCCGGTGGCGCCACGTCGCCAGACAGTCCGTTGTGATCAGAAAAATTATTTGTTTAATTTCTTGGAATACGACATCGAGCAAGTCACTTTACCTCGTTCAATTTCAATCAATTCTAAACATGTTCGGGGAAAGTGTGTATGGCGCACAAGTTAGCTACGTAGAAAAGAAATATTCACTCCCAATATCATCATCATCATCATCATCAACTGCTCCATCGCTATAACCGATAAAATCATCATCACCATCACTCCATCGCCATCACCATCCCCATCACCGTCACCCTCAATACCAGCCTCACCCTCACCATCATCACTATCACCATATCCATCACCATCACCTTCACTATCTCTATCACCATCACCATCAACTTCATTTACACTAACACCAACACTCGCCTCCGAAAATTGAGTTCACGTGCAGTGGCACGCGCAATGCACGCACGCAGATTGGTTACGAAGACGTTTCTGAGCAAGTAACGACACTTCGGGGAAAGGGGAATCGAACGCACACCCTCGTGACAACGGGTGCCTCCCAACCCCGATATAAAGACCCATGCTTCCTTCGACGTAGAAATATCACCCGGTTATTTGGGAGGAGGAGGAGGAGGAGGGGGTGGAAGAGGAGGAGAAGGAGGAGGAGGAGGGACAGGTGTAGAAGTGAAGGAGAAGGAAGAGGAACGGAAGGATTGGAAAGTGAAGAGGGAGGAGAAAGGGAGAAAGAGGAATAGAAAGAAGATTAGGAGGAATACTGGAGGAAAGGAGGAGATATGAAAGAAGTGGAGGAGGAATGGGGGAAAATGAGAACGTAAAGGAATACGAGAGGTAAAGGAGGAAGAAAAGAGAAGAAAGATAAGTATATGGTAGAGATGAAAGATGAGAAAGTGGATCAGGAGTCGGAGGAGGAATGAAAGTGGAAAGATGGGAAGAAGGGAAAGGAGAGTTAACAAGAGAAGAAGGAATAGAAGGCAAAGAAGGATGAGAAAAGAGAACAAGAACGGTAACAAGAGAAAAAAAACGAGGGATAGAAAATAAGAAGAGGAAGAATGAGAATGAAAAGGAGGAGGAAGAGAAAGTAAAAAGAATAGAGAGGAAGAGTAAGAATAGGAAGAAGGAGGGGGAGTGGGAGGAGGAGGAGAAAGAGGAAAAAGAATGAGTGTAGGGTATAAGGAAAAGTGGAGGAGTACAAGGAAAAGAAGGGAATAAGGAAGATGGAAAGGAAGAAGAGGGGAAGAGGGCGAGGATAAGTGAGTGCGAAGAAGATATGGAGAAAGAAGAGGTAGCAAGAAAGAAGGAGGTAGAGAGAAATGGCTTATGGAAGGTAAAGAGGAATAGAGGAGAAAGGAGAAAAAAGAGAAGTATGAGGAGGAGGGAAAAGAAAAGAAAGGAGAGAAGAAGGAAGATGTTGAAAAAGAAGAAAGAAGAGGTTAAGAGATATAAAGAGGAAGGAAAAGAGGAGGTGAGGAGCAAGAGAATGGAGAGGATGGGAAGGAAAAAGAAGAGAATGAAGACGAGGGAGAGGAGAAGAATGACGTAAGGAGGAAGAAGAGGCGAACAAGGAGAAGGAGGAAGAGGAGAAAGGGGAGTGGAAGGAGGAGGAGGAGGAGGAGGAGGGGGAGGGGGAGGAGGAGGAGGAGGAGGAGGAGGAGGACGAAGGAGAGGAGAAGAATGACGAGGAGGAGGAGGACGAGGGAGAGGAGAAGAATGACGAGGAGGAGGAAGAAGAAGCGAACGAGAAGGGGGAAGAGGAGAAAGAGGAGTAGAAGGAGGTGGAGGAGGAGGAGGATGGGGAGGTTATTAAGATGATTAGGAGCATTTGAATGAGAGAATGGTCCCACTTGCAAAATCCGTCCACAAACATTTATTCTTTCACTCTAGACAAAAGAGTCAGCCACCAAAGTTTATCTGAGCTTATCTATGTCACACCAATCTTTAGTCCAGTCTAGCCACACTACACACTCCAGCTAAGGTCAGCTTATTTAAGTCCAGTCAAACCCAGTTACGTCGAATTAAGGCTCCTATTGTCATATACCATCCACATTGTGGACTCAACATGGGTGGAACTGTTTTGGGGCGGGAGGAAAGAGAAAGTGGGCGTGGTTCTTTGGGTGAAGACCCATTTGAGGCGTATTAGTCCTTATCACTTCTTACCTCGACACAAATATGGAAGAAAAATTTCGTACATGCCAAATTAGTTTAAAAGTTTAAGTTTTACGCTTGGTTTTGTGTGTTTGCCCATGACTGATGCATTTATGACCATGCCAGATTACATCGTATCCAAATGCACTTGAATATTTGTTCCGATGATGTCCATAATGACGAATAATATAGTGTTAAGCAGAATAAAATGATTATAGGGATAGGCTCAACTCTTTAGTCTGGTGACGCTTGCATAAGTATATGTTAGGAAGGATATTCCAGGGGGAGGATGGTTGAGAAGACCTTAATGTCGTGGTACCCAAAAGGGAGGATTGGAAGAGTTTTAAACATTAATGCTTCCCTTGCCCCTGCACATCAAAACATAGTGAAAATTTTCAGTCAAGGCGTATACCAACTTATGTGTTTATCGATATCATGGCCTACAAGGTAGCTTTTGTCGTTGTTAGTTAAAATTATGAAATGATTTATACATTAGAAAATAATAATTTATTTTTATGTTAATGATATCATTATAGTACATTATTTTATTGTATATCTTCTGTATGGTCCACTATACATTGTACAGTATTTCTTAACTTTAATTTTCATCCACAGTATATATAGCACGTAGGAGCATGTCCGAATGTCTGAAAGGATGTTTACTAAAAGGCTTCATCCACCTCATAAGGGAGGTAGACAGCCAATGCATGTACCATTCCATACCCATCCCACATCCATCCAAGACTCATTTGTTTTTTATTTTATTTTAGCTTCTTGTGGATGAAAGGCCATCCCTGTCTCACGCCCACTGCTTGGGGCAAAAGCAATATAGCAAGACACAGCACCTCCACAGCATGGCCTGACAACTGAAACTTTTTTACATTTATCGATTTATTTATATGGCGATCCTCCCTCTGTGTTCACTCAAGAACAATTAGAGAAGATGAGAAGAAATTCCTTTCGACCGTGTCGATTCATCATCCATTCACAACCATTCTCCACTCACAAATATCTCTTGCCTTCTCCCTTCCCAACTCACCGGATATTTCCCTTTTAACCAAGCCCTCCAGCACCTAATCTACCCTTCTTATTCTCAGTCTTCCCCTCAAGTTCATCTAATCCACCTCTGCATTCCTCAGTGTCTTTGCTAGTTTTCTTCACTCATTCTTTTCATATGTGAAAGCCATCCCAGTATTCTTTGATCAACCCAATCTGCCAGCTCTCTTTCCATCCCTAACTTTCTGCCTCACCTCCTCATTTCTCACTCTATTCATCCTTGTAATCCTCTTAACATGTTTCAAATACATCTAAATATCTTTCCTGTCTCATTTACATTCCAAGTCTCTGCCCTATTGGGTGTCGTAGGCTCATTCTCCCCATTATATAAACTTCTCTTAATAAGTTAATGCCTATCCTTAGAAACCGATTTCTCATGATATTTGATCCCCTTTAAGTATTTATTTACTCTCTTTACTCCACATTTTACCTCCATCCCCATATCCTCCATTACCTGCTACGTGTACTCCTGAATATTTAAAACTAGCCAGTCTATACAGCCTCTCTCCCTCAGGACTTGTTCCTAACTCACTGCCATCATCATTCCTTGTAAATCTTTTGACCTACATTTTACCCACATCTATTTCCAATTCTCACCTCTCACATGCCGTAAACTCTGTCACTAAATGCTTTAGATCCTCCTCTGATCTAGTTACGAGAACAGTACCATCCGCAAACAACAACTGGCTCGCCTCTCACTTCCTTCCACCTTTACCATGTCCAGTCACCTACCCATCACAATCTTCCTCGTCCCACATACCACCCTATCCATCTTACTTGCTCACCTGCTGCTCATCATCTACGTCGTTAGGATCTTCGTTCTGTCGACACCATGCCTCGCCATAATGTACGGTCCTCATAACCTCTGTTCTCCTTTACTTTGTCCCTTGAAGTTCCCCTTTGTTTAAGAGCCTCGTCAATGTTTGTTTATCTTTTCCTCGGTCTCCCGAGTGTTCTTGGGTCCTCTGGACGCCACTGCACACCTCCATCCTGAAGCTTTTTCTTCACATGGCCATACCATCGCAGTTGTGATCTCTCAATGAAATCAACGATAGGTTCTATGCCAAGGGATTCCCAGATTTTAGTGTTCAAGATCCTGTCCCGCCGGGTAACTTTATAAATGAGCCTAAGAATGTTATTTTTATTCTACTTATTTTTGTTGTTGTTGTGATTGACCAAGTTTCTAATTCACACAGGAATATAAGACATAAGATGATAATTTAGAAGACAACCTGAACTTTTATTGGTATGTGTTGTCCTTGAAAAACAGGTAAAGGAGGGTTGTGCTTGCACCGCAATTCTATATCCTTGATGTCATATCATCTTCTGTCTGTGTGTGTTTCTTTGAGCAGGTGTTTACGTATGCGTTGTGATATGTGTTTGTTTTTGTATATGTGTGTCTGTATTTGTGTTTGTGTGTTTATGTGTTTGCGTGTATGTATGTGAGTGTGTGTGCATGTGTGTGTGTGGCTGTGTGTATGTGTGTTTGTGTGTGTTTGTGTGTGTGTGTGTGTGTGTGTTTATGTGTGTTTGTGTGTGTGCCTGTGTGTTTATGTGTGTTTGTGTGTATGTGTGTTTGTGTGTGTGTCTGTGTGTGTATGTGTGTTTGTGTGTGTGTTTGTGTGTGTGTGTTTGTGTGTATATGTGTTTGTGTGTATGTGTGTTTGTGTGTATGTTTGTTTGTTTGTTTGTGTGTGTGTGTGTGTGTGTGTGTGTCTGTGTGTGTGTGTGTGTGTGTGTGTGTGTGTGTGTGTGTGTGTGTGTGTGTGTGTGTGTGTGTGTGTGTGTGTGCATACATACTCATACATAAGCACACAGACGCATACACAAGCACACACACACACACACACACACACACACACACACACACACACACACACACACACACACACACACACACACACACACACACACACACACACACACACACACACACACACACACACACACACACACACACACACACACACACACACACACACACACACACACACACACACACACACACACACACACACACACACACACACACACACACACACACAGAACTCCCCGGCTACAAGAAGTTGGAGTAGCGACTTGTAGTGCTGTGATACTGAAACTATATCAGTCTTGGGCGGGAATCGAAGTTGGACCGCTGGGGCAGCGGTTGCGAACGCTTCCACTACACCGCCGAACCGTATATGAGAATTCGCGCCAGCGTATGTATGTATTCACCTCGGATCTGCTGCAGCCTCTTGTCGAGACAGCCAGACACCACCCTACGGCAGCGAGCTCAGAGCTCATTATTTGCCGATCTATGGGTAGGTCTGAGACCACTCACACACCACACACCGGGACAGCAAGGTCACAACTCCTTGACTAACATCCCGTACCTACTCGCTGCTAGGTGAACAGGGGTTACACGTGAAAGGAGACAAACCCAACTTATCTCCGCCCGGCCGGGGAATCGAACCCCTTCTCTGTATTTCGCCATATCTAATTTGCTCTTAAATTCTTGTATTGTTTTTGGACACACTATTGTTTCGCCTAGTAAGTTCCATGCAACCAACCACTCTGTGGGGAAAGCTGTATGCATATTGTATGCTTGTGTGTGTGTGTGTGTGTGTGTGTGTGTGTGTGTGTGTGTGTGTGTGTGTGT
>NC_134811.1:13180931-13183431 GCF_046742065.1 Oratosquilla oratoria
GGTCAGCTTTTCTGACCGAGGGTCAGATCACACAATAGGCATCCGTTGAAGCCTATTACCAGATACCACATTTCACCATAGGCACACAATTACACATGCACCAGCATAGATTGAACAAATCACAAACTCAAGGGCAAGCACAAAGACATATAGGCATTGTTTTCCAACGTGTGTGTGTGTGTGTGTGTGTGTGTGTGTGTGTGTGTGTGTGTGTGTGTGTGTGTGTGTGTGTGTGTGTGTGTGTGTGTGTGTGTGTGTGTGTGTGTGTGTGTGTGTGTGTGTGTGTGTGTGTGTGTGTGTGTGTGTGTGTGTGTGTGTGTGCGTGTTTGTGTGTGTGTGTGTGTGTGTGTGTGCGTGTTTGTGTGTGTGTGTGATTCACCATGGTCATGGATCATGTGTTGGATTCGTGATCGACAGCTATTTCCCTCCCGAAAGAGAGCTCAGAGCTCGTATATGACCGATCTATGCTGTGACCTTGCATGCACACATGCCCCCAAGTCCCCGCCCACGAGAGTTGGAGTAACGACCCGCAGCGTAGCGATGTTAAAATTGTTTCAGCCCTTGGCTAGATTCGAACTCGGACCGCCGTAGTGGCAGCCAGGAACTCTACCATTGCGCCACGAGTCGTATATGTGTGTGTATGCGTGTGTGTATGCGTGTGTATGTATTTTTGGGTATATGTTTTGGTATGTTGACATATGGACATGCAGATGTTAATTTTGACTTCATGAAATTTTATTTTCTGCGTCATTTAGATTTATTGTTCGAAACACCAGATGATTTCCGTGAACTAATGGTCGAACCTAGGTTTGAAAGCGCCTCAGTGTGCCAAAATAATAATCAAAATCACCATACTTCTGTTGCATTAGGAAAAATTTTCACTAAACCTATCTGAGCCAACATTCAGGGTGTATCATGACGAATATTAAAATTCCTATGCTTTTGCAAGATGGTAACATTTTTTTTTTATTTTCTATATCTGCCGAGGGAGAACCCTTCTCTCATGAGCAGAAAGTATCACATACTTTTTTGTTTAATCATATCGCTGAGTAATGTGAAATACATAATAACTTTGACTGACACGAATTTATCATATCCAGCCAATGGGGACCTCAGCATATTTGTTACGAAGGAGAGTTGAAACGCAAGTAAAAAAAAAGAGACGAATATAAAATTGAGGAACCTCGGTGCTAGAACCCTCAGACACGTTTAACACACATTTTTCACCTTAGCAGATCCAATAGAAGCTACTTCTTCTGTTCTCTTTGTGTTCTTTGTTCCAGCTGCCCTTTGTTGTCGCCCTAGGTTCGGCCTGGCCCGAAGTGTTTCTACCGGACCTAATGGGAGCCACAGGGATGAAAGTAAGTTCGCTTCCTCTTGGCCAAGTTGTTCATTCATCTCCAGGTTTTCTTTCGCCTTTTCAATGTAGACAGAAGAAGGATTATCTCAACAACAGGATCATTAAACTTGAAGGCACTCGAGGGACTCCCGTAGGTAAAGGTCTTTGTGTGCCACACTCGTAATTCTCACTCTCTCTCTCTCTCCCTCTCCCTCACACGCACTCTCTCTCTCTCTCTCTCTCTCTCTCTCTCTCTCTCCCTCACACGCACTCTCTCTCTCTCTCTCTCTCTCTCTCTCTCTCTCTCTCTCTCTCTCTCTCTCTCTCTCTCTCTCTCTCTCTCTCTCTCTCTCTCTCTCTCTCTCTCTCTCTCTCTCTCTCTCTCTCTCTCTCTCTCTCTCTCTCTCTCTCTCTCTCTCTCTCTCTCTCTCTCTCTCTCTCTCTCTCTCTCCATCAATCATGGTGTGTGTGTGTGTGTGTGTGTGTGTGTGTGTGTGTGTGTGTGTGTGTGTGTGTGTGTGTGTGTGTGTGTGTGTGCGTGTGTGTGCTTGTGTGTTTGTGTTTGTGTGTGTTTGTTTACCTGTGTGCATAAGATGTTGAATTTTGATAAATGGATATAGGTTTTGTTAGCAGGTTCTGGTAAAAATAAAACTCATCTGGGAGCCGTGAAAATCAAACTCAGTTCATGTATTCCAGCTTAAAGTGTACCATAGATATAACTGACTTGTTTTGAAACAGGATATATATCTTAGTGGAATAGAATAATATAATGGTATGAACAATGAGCTATGTAAGTCTCATATCCCAGGTAAATATTTGAATACCTAAAGGTCTTTAATCTCTAACTGTCTCATCTAGTCGACTAGTGACGGTCAAAGAGAGAATGGCTAGAAAATTGGATTTGTATGGAATAATATGGTCAAAGGAAAAAACCAATCGAACTTAAACGAAGGTTTATGGCCCGATTTGAAGTTTCAGATTACCAATCAAGTTCACTTGGGTTTTGCAATACAGACATAGACGCACACATACGCACGCATGAGCATACACATACACGCGCGCGCATGCGCACACACACACACACACACACACACACACACACACACACACACACACACACACACACACACACACACACACACACACACACACACACACACA
>NC_134811.1:13188431-13215931 GCF_046742065.1 Oratosquilla oratoria
ATGAAAGAATGAAAGAATGAAAGAATGAAAGAATGAAAGAATGAAAGAATGAAAGAATGAAAGAATGAAAGAATGAAAGAATGAAAGAATGAAAGAATGAAGGGATGAAGGTGATGAAAGAATAAAGGGATAAGGGGATGAAGAGATGAAGGGACGAACTAATGAATAAGTGAATGAATGAATGAATGAATGAATGAATGAATGAATGAATGAATGAATGAATGAATGAATGAATGAATGAATGAATGAATGAATGAATGAATGAATGAATGAATGGACGAATGGACAAACAAACGAACGAACGAACGAACGAACGAACGAACGAACGAACGAACGAACGAACGAACGAACGAACGAACGAACGAACGAACGAACGAACGAACGAATAAATGAATGAATGAATGAATGAATGAATGAATGAATGAATGAATGAATGAATGAATGAATGAATGAATGAATGAATGAACGAATGAACGAATGAACGAATGAATGAATGAATGAATGAATGAATGAATGAATGAATGAATGAATGAATGAATGAATGAATGAATGAATGAATGAATGAATGAATGAATGAACGAACGAACGAATGAATGAATGAATGAATGAATGAATGAATGAATGAATGAATGAATGAATGAATGAATGAATGAATGAATGAATGAATGAATGAATGGACGAATGAATGAGCAAACGAACGAACGAACGAACGAATGAATGAATGAATGAATGAATGAATGAATGAATGAATGAATGAATGAATGAATGAATGAATGAATGAATGAATGAATGAATGAACGAACGAACGAATGAATGAATGAATGAATGAATGAATGAATGAATGAATGAATGAATGAATGAATGAATGAATGAATGAATGAATGAATGAATGAATGAATGAATGAATGAATGAATGAATGAATGAATGAATGAATGAATGAATGAATTAGCAAACGAACGAACGAACGAATGAATGAATGAATGAATGAATGAATGAATGAATGAATGAATGAATGAATGAATGAATGAATGAATGAATGAATGAATGAATGAATGAATGAATGAATGAAGTAAAAGAGAAGAAAGAAGGAAAGAAAGGAAATTTTAGAAGGGATGAAAGAAAAGAAGATGAAGTGAAGACAGAAAAAAAATAATGCACTCATGGACCGAAGAACGAAGTGAAGGAAGGAGGAAAAGAGGAGAGGAGGGAAAACAGGGCAAAAGAAAAAGAAAGGAAAGAAAAGAACAAAAGAATGAGTAAACGAGCAAATAGGTGATCAAACAAAGAAAGATAAAAGCAAGAAAAAATTATGGGAGGCCGAAAAGAAAAAATACAAAAAGAAGAAAAAAGTGTGAGTGAAAGTGAAGAGAAAGGAGAAGTATAATAGAAGAAAAGAAGGAGCGAATGGACAAAGAAAAAAAAATGAAGCAATGTGTGAGCGCGTACACACACACACACACACACACACACACACACACACACACACACACACACACACACACACACACACACACACACACACACACACACACACACACACACACACACACACACACACACACACACACACACACACACACACACACACACACACACACACACACACACACACACGACTTGACGGTGTAGTGGTAGCGTTCGCAGCCGCCACTACGGCGGTCCGGGTTCGAATCCCGCCCAGGGCTGAAATAATTCCCGGGAGGGAAATAGCTGTCGATCACGAGTCTAACACGTGATCCAAGACCATGGGGAATCACACACACACACACACACACACACACACACACACACACACACACACACACACACACACACACACACACACACACACACACACACACACACACACACACACACACACACACACACACACACACACACACACACACACACACACACACACACACACACACACAAACAAAAGCCTACAAACATACCCACACATATATGCACACAATTTGGTGTGTACTGGGCTACAGTTAAAAATTGGTTCTAATTTGTGGAGGAATTATTGCTTTCGTTTAAACATGGGAACCCTTATTTTGTACACAATTTTCTTGTAGTAAAAAAAGTACACATATAAGGTGAATACCAAATTGCAATTTGGTCATCTACAATGTTCAAGAAAAATCTTCTGACTACCTATCTTGTAAATTCCAACGTAATTTTAAACAAAGTGTTACCTTAAAAATCAAGCCTGATACCATTCCTATTTTTTTAAAGTCAGAACTATAGCAGTGTGTTTTAAATGTTTAAATGAAAATTAATTAGGCAGATTAGTCAATGGAGCGGGCTTTTCTCACTGTCTATGTCCATATAGATGATGGTTCAATCCACATATGCGCAACTTCTCTTCTGCAATTAATAGATATTTAGAGCCAGTTGATGCACCGTTGCCAACAGCAGATAACATTATTGCTGAAGTGGGTAATACTACAGTATTTTCTAAATTAGATCTATCTAATGCCTTTTGGCAATTACCTTTTACCGAAAAATCTAAAATTTCCCCTACCATAAATATCAATCAATGTTAATTTAGACATAATTTCATAATTTTTGTCTCAAAATAATAATGGAATTTTTCAATCCTGTATGTCTTGAATATTTGATTGTGTTCAAGGCGTCATTATCTATCAACATGACATTTTTATTTATTTTCTAATGTGTTTGCATATGATACAACTCTGGAAAACTCTCAATATAGTAAAAGAAACAGGTATTAAACTCAGCTCTTTTCGGTGTGAGTTCTTCGTTGAGCAAATATTTTAGTTGTGGTATATCTTTGACAAACATAGAGTGCATCCTAACCCAGATACAATTAGAGCTATTGTAGAAACACCCCTTCCAACCAATATTAAACAGGTACATGTATTTATAGGTTTGTGCAATTATTACAATACATTGATCCCTGACTTTTCTAAATTAATGTCTCCTCTGTGCCAATTTCTTAAGAAAAGTAGACAACTTGAATGATCTGCTCAGCAATAGTGTTTTGAATATGTATAAAAAGTCACTCCAGATAAAGTTCTTAAACTCTATAATCCCAATGCTGAAACACTTCTTGAGACTGACGGCCCTAGTTACTGCATTGGTGCATTTTTAATAAAAAAATAAAATAAAGAGTTTTTTATCCAGTACAATTCGCCTCTCGTACCTTAAATGCTGCAGAACAAAATAATTCTGATCTGGAGCGTGAAGCTCTTAGGGTAGTTTCTGGTTGTGAAAAAAAAAAAAAAAATGGTACTAACTTCATTATTAGAAATTATCAATTTATTCTGCGCAAATCATTACTGACCTAATCTAAACATGTTATCAATCTGATCTGTTACACCCAAGTCATATAGGTAATTTCCATAACCTTTTGCATCTCCTGTTCCAAGCGTAACTTTCATTAGGTAATGTGGTCTTCTCGGCAGCCAAAAAGTATGAAACAACTAGTCTTGTTAACCATATTTGTGACAACATATATATATATATATATATATATATATATATATATATATATATATATATATATATATTTAACTTTCATTATTCCTTCTATGCTATCTCTTCCCTGTTGTTCCATGATCTCTTTAAATATTATTCTATCTTATCCTCATTTGCTGTTGGCCTATCCTCGTTTTTTTGCAGTGTTGAGAAAAGTTTTTCTCAAATGTGTCAAAAGTTAATTTTCCTCTCTTAGTTTAGCGATCTCTGGTTCCTGAACCAGGTTTGCTTATTTTTGTTGCTCTACTTTTTGCTCTAGATTATGTAATCTTTCTTCATTGGAGAAAATTAAACCTCTAAATCTTTTCAACTCAATAGCAGTTTTACTTGCCTCCGTGGAAGAGTTGCAGTTAACTTTGTCTTTCTTTTTTCTTCTATTTCATCCCATTACTATATTGATCAAATCACTCAATGGAATTACCTTTGTTAGCTAGAAACCTTCCAAATTTGACACTTTTAGTGTAAATACAATAGAAAAAAGAGAAATGTTTTAATGTAAAAAAAAAAAAAAAAAAAAAAAAAAAAAAAAATCGGTCTTTTAAAGTTTCCAAAGTTGGAACCAGCAATGTTTTGACTCTACTGTGAATAGCGTTTCTTTCCTCCCTGTCCACTCATTTGACAAATAATTTGATCTGACTTTACTTGTACAGAGCTAAATCTAAGCACGTTGGCCGTCGAACGTTGGGTTGTCGCTTGTATGTTTATGTGTGTGTGTGTGAGGGGCGAGTGTATGTGTGTGTATGTGCATGCGTGTGTATGTTTGTGTGTGTGTGTGTGTCGCCACTGTCACTGCCTTGTGGTCCTCACTTATGGATATGGCGACTCATTTCCTCCAGTTATAATCTTTTGTCTAGGTGAAGCAAATTTCTTATTTTTTTCTTTTATGTCTCTCTTCCGTTCATTCTTATACAGATCGCACTCTCTGAAGTTCTTGTAAGGATTCACCCGAAAGCACGCATACAAGATCCTACGTGCGCTTTGTAGTGACGTAGGGACGTAGTGACGTGTGATTTCCTTAGTCCAATGATCTTTAAGCTTATATTTAAGATCCTCCCTAAAGTGCATGATCTTACATTCGTGAACCAATTAATTTTTCTCCTCATCCACCCTTTCACCAATCAGATACTTTGTTTCAAGTCTTTACGGCAATGTTATTTACTTAGAATATTCCCGATTCTCTGCATAATTGTCACTTAGGTTACAAAGGAACGCCATATCAGCAATATTCAAATATACACTCGAACTCTCGTGCTCTTATTTACAAACAATATTTTTATTACCTACGCAAGGCAGAAAGCGGATTCAGGCAGCTCACTCGGGCTGTTATTAACAAAAAACCTTCCTATAAAATACAACATCCTGTCTTCTATCCCTCTTTCTATCCTCTTTTCTACCAGCCTCTTACAGTGTGCTTGTGTGTGTACATGTGTGTTTGTGTGTGTGTGTGTTTGGCTTGTGTGTGTGTGTGTGTGTATGTGTGTGTGTGATTAGTGCAGACGACTGGTATTATTTTTACAAAGAACAATTAGAACAGCTAGGATATCTAAAGTCAATCCCATGACTGGTCTGTTTATTTCTTATTTTCTATTTAAATTTTTACTAATTTATTATTATTTTTTTTTACTAGGTAAGAGGTAAATAGATAAGGAAGAGGGTCACGCCTGATGGCCGTGTTTAAAGCTGGAAATGAAGGGCAGTGAGTGATGGAAAGGGGGGGAACGACACCCCTTGTGTATTCATTGGGAGTAGCTAAGCTAGCTAGCCTATTTTCTTTTTCTTTTTTCATGTTTAGTTCCAAGGTAGTTTACATAACTACTAGGTTGGTCTGATGCAATGTATACTGGCTGTAGTGATAATGTCTGGGTTCTTGTGTTCATATAATCGTTTTGGTTTCCTGGTGTATATCATCTTGAAGTTTCCTATATTGTTGTCTGAGTTCTATAGTCCATACTGTTTGATAAACAAGTTGCTGTATATTGTTGTATTGATTTTGGAGTAAAAGTAGTGCATGGCTGTTTTGAGAGTGTGGAATTGTTCTATGGCAGGTGACCTATTTCTTCCTGTATATTCTCATAACATTGTGTTACCGAATTGTCTATATTGTTGTAAGGAGCGTTCTTGAGCTCAGGCCCTTGTTTCGTTTTTTTTTTTTTTTTTTTTTTTTTTTTAATGAGTTCCAGTCTGCATTTTTGAAGTTTAGTCTTAGTGGTGTACTTAGTATGACTGAGTTGTGTGATAACGTTATTATGAGTGGAAGATGGTCGGTGGTGCTGAGTGGTCCGGGTGTGAAATGCACGTTCATGACTGCTACATTATCGGTGGTTATCAAGTCTGCTGCTGTAGCGCTGTTTTGTCTGATGTAGGTTGGAGAGTCTGGGTTTGGGTGTCTTGTTTTCCCTCTCCTTATGTTATCATATAACTACTTACCGATACTGTTGTAGTTGGTGCGTCATTTGGGTCACTCATGATATAGATAGGCTTTCTGTGCCTAAGCATTTGGTTTAGGTCTTGTTCCTGGAGATAAGGTCGCCTTGGTGGTAGGTACATGGTGCATATTATGATGGGGCCTCAACTTATTTCAATCTGTACTGCTAGGGCAGAGTCCTCAGAGCCCACAAATGCCCTGTTCTCTTAGTAATGGTTATGCCATCCTTTATTTCATCACCCATATTTTGCTAGTATACTTGGTACCCAAATATCTTCATCCCATTGTTATTCTTAACCCCAGTGCTGTTGAGGAGTATGATGTCAGGATTTATTTGGTAGTATATGTTTGTAAGTTCGTTGTGTCTATTAAAGGATCAGTGTAGCACATTATGTTGTATCATTTTTAATTTATGAACGTCCATTTCTAAGGTTGTAACCTTGGTCTCTGTGTGTATTCGTCCCACTTTCTTGTGAAATTATTTGTATGTCCTTATGGCTTTGAGTGAACCGATTCTGAGCTATCATGTGAAAGTAGAATGATCATAAGTCCATTTTATATTTCCTTTCCTGATTTCCTCTTTTATTTGTTGGGATGTGACCCCTCCTTGTGCCCTGTTTGCTGTTGTGTACATTTGTATTGGAACAATAGAGTCTGTGTTTTGTGTTGATGACTTTTTCCTGTGGTGTTGCCAGTCCTCTGTTGTGATGTCTGAACTATATGAGTTGCTGCTGCCTCCATCGGTTCCGTCCTCTCCACCTCCCCGGGAGGGCGGACGAGTGGATGTCTCAGTAGTGCATTGGCATGAGGCACTCCAACCGGCGCCCTTATTGCTTGCAGTATCTTATGCGAGGGAACTTGTCCCTTTATCTCTACTGACTTGATGTTGTTGTCCTTCAAGGTCCTATTCAGCTGATCCTGGAATGTGCCCGGTTCAACAGCATTCATAGAATGGACGTGAAGGCACGCTATGAACATTATATTTTTCTTGTCTCCGTCTGCCTGTGTTTCTGCTTTTGGGGTATTCATCATTTCACCGAGTTTTTGGGTGTCCTTTTGGAAGGCACCCACCACATCTTCTATAGTTTTTTGGAGCCCTTCTACCCCTTTCAGACTCTCTTCTTTAGTTTGTGCGTCCCCCTTTGTCCCCTGCAGCACCGAACTGTAGGAACTTATTGGTGTCTTTCCTTGTGCCCTCTGTTGTTGCCTCAGTTCCATCTTCTTTCTCGCCTCTGCCACAGCCTTTTGTCAAGAGCTCTGTGTGGCCATCCGCAGTTGCAACAATTCTTGATGGTGTTGCTGCTGCATTCTCGGAAAGTGTGTTCCCACGACGCACACTCTGGGCACCTTGGGTCTTTCTCCGTGTATTTGTATGTTTCATGCATTGCATGATGGGTGTGCATCTCTCTTTTTCTATCTGATACCCCAGTATTGATTTTCCAAAGGCTAATAAACCCCGTTTTTGGAATTTATTCACACCTACCACGTCGTGAAACTTTACGTTTATCAGGCTGTGCTGTGGCATTGGATACATATCCGTCACCTCGTATCCGTCCATCCTTTTAATTTCTTCCAAAATATCCTTTCTCTGTACGTCTTTATCCAGTTACTTGCAAACCAATGTTAGTTCAACTCTATATTCCCTTGGGGTCATCACCTCATATCCTTTTTTATTTTCTGCTGTGTTGTCTGAAAGAAGTGTATTTGTGTCTTCTTCACCTTCTGTAAAGATATGTCCTTCGTTTAGATCTAGTATCCTTGTGTATTTCACTTTCGTTTCAGCAAGTGTGTGTGTGTGTATGTGTACTATATTATCTAATGTTTCAGACTGATGCCTTTTGCAAAGAGAATTATTCAAAATACACTGTGATGTATCCGTCTCTGATTCTATTAGATTACTTAAGAAATAATGCCATAACTATTTTCATAACAGGTCTAAAAAGGTGTCAAAACCCGTCGAAAATGTTAGGACGACAGAAACACAGGTGATTTTAGGAAACCCTATCAAGATTGTAATGATATGTATTGGTGTCAAACAGAGATACATACAAATTAGACTGAAAGAACACAATACTAGATATACCCAAAATACCTCCGCGTTGTTTCCTCGCAACAGCCGATGAACACGCTGATTTCCAATTTGTACAGGAAGATGGTTGTATTTCCTATGTAACGAGGGAAAAAGTGGTTCCTGATGAACGAAGAGATGGGGGCAATGAATTCAGAGATTTGAAGAAGACAGTGGTGTCTGTTTTTTTTTTTTTTTTTTTTTTTTTTTAGTAAGCTGTATTTCCTGTTTTTCGTGTGAAGGTGGTTTCTATAGAGTACTAGATGGAAGCTGTTTGCTTAAACCGAGGGACTTGTTATCCGCATAGATTGTGAAAAAAGAAAAATCATAACTGCACTCCGAAAAAACAAGCGTAATTGAGCGCACTGTAAGGAAAAAAGTAACACTGACTCTGAGTATTTACAAGGAATTCACATGGCGATAAGACTGAATAGGAACAGGGTTAAAACTAACGTTGAGAAAGATAAGGAGCAAGAAAACATGCAAACATGTGGGCCGAGAGAGTGAATTGGAGTTAGCGAGAGAGTAGAATAGTGAGGAATGGGAAGGTAAGAAAGGTAAGAAAGTAAGAAAGGTAAGAAAGTAAGAAAGGTAAGAAAGTAAGAAAGGTAAGAAAGTAAGTAACGAGAATAGGAAAGGGGAAGTAAAGTAGGAGCAAGGTAAAGAGAAGCTGTACGAGAAGGCGAAGTAAAATCAATGGAATGAGTTCAAAGAAGAAACATGGAAGAAAAAATTAGGTGGGTGTTTAAGAGAGAGTAGCGGATAAGGGAGCAAAGGGGATGGGGATATTGAGCACAAACGGAAAAGAAAGATGAAAGTAGATGAGGATGGTAGATTGGGGTGGAGGAGAGATTGGACAAATAAAAGATAATGAGAAAATAAAATCAGGTGAAGGAAAGTGGAGTGTGAGGTTAAAGGAGTGAAGTAGGGAGTGGAATCTAGAAATAGAGATAGGAAACTAGGAAAAGAAAATCGAAAAAAAAAGGAATATAAGTAGATGAAGGGTAATGAGGACAGAGAAGTAGGAAAGAAATGATATGGAATAGACTGGAGAGGTTGATAAAGAAGGAAGACAGTATGAGAAGAGAAACCAAAGATAACGTTGAGAAGTAAAGGATGAGAGGGCATAGGGAAGGCGTAGTTGAAGCCGCAGGGATGCCATTTTGTGGGAATTTTCCACAAATTTGTGGGAGAAATTTGCTCACATGGGATGTTTTGTGATCAAAGTATATGTTACAATGAACGTATTTGTGTATATAAGAATGCCTTCTTTTGTGGGAAAAATGTGAAAATCTAGATTTCTTTATGGGAATTTTGTGGGGAAAAATCTCAGTCACTTGTGGGAACAGGCATAGATCACAGTGGCATCCCTGGTTGAAGGTACGCAACCCAGGGCACGAGCAGAAAGGCTTTGCATTTTTTCAGGGTGCAGGAAAGGGGAAGCAGGGGGAAAAGAGGGGGTGAATTGGGCAACTTCTCCCCCTCACTCAACGACAACGAAATCCTAGAAAACAATTTGCGACCTCAATTCAAGATAGCCGCCGCCAACTTTTTTCATCTCTTCCCAAGTTTTCACCTCCAACAATTCCTTTGCCGACTAGAATTGGATTAAGGTTTACGAGCACAGCCTTGTGCATGTAAGCTCGTGTCTGTGAAGCCAGATTGCAAGTAACGAGCAGCTTGTTAGACGCGCACGCACACGGAATAACCATATTAATAAGACAAAGGTAAATACCAAATATATCAAAATAGAACACATACACATACACACAAAGACGCACACGAACACACACACACACACACACACACACACACACACACACACACACACACACACACACACACACACACACACACACACACACACACACACACACACACACAAACAAACACACACACACACACAAACAAACACACACACACACACACACACACACACACACACACACACACACACACACACACACACACACACACACACACACACACACACACACACTGTAGCCAACACATTTTAAAGTGTCCCCTAAGTGTAACTGAGTGTTTTCTAAGCGTCCCCGGTTGTCGTTTTTTTCCGTTTTAGTCACCCCTTGACACAAACTTTTTATTTAATTCTTGTATATGTGTTTATACTTTCATTACAACATTTTTATTTCTCTTGTAAATAAACAAATAAAAATTCTGTACATCCCATGAAAAGGATATATGTATAATATAAATATCACAGACTTACTGTGTGTCAGACTTTTCATCTCTTCAAGCTATATGATCTATCGATGTTCTACAAACCTTTCAAATAACTTCACTATTGTGCTGAGCATACAAAGTCTTAAAGATTATAAACTAACCGAGCAAGTGGGTCTGCCCCACATCTAATATAACTCTTACTTCCTTCCATTTCACTCTTTCCTTCCCCTAGACCCCCAAATCCCCCCTCCCACCCTCTCCCCCATCTTATTTATCCTGCCCTCTAACTAACTAACTATTGTGCTGGTCAGTGATACCGGTCTATAATTTAGTGGTGTCTCCTTACTTCCACCTCTGTGAATTGGTACCACATATGCCCTTTTCTAATCAAGCAACATTAGCCTTCTTTCAACGAGCATATTAAAAACTGAATTTTGTCCACTAGTTATTCGGTACATTCCTTGAGTATACAATTTGTGATCCCCCATCAAGTCCTGTTGCTTTTGTCACACCCAATGAGCCTAAAATATGAATGTGTGTGTGTGTGCGCATGCATGTCTGCGTTCGTGCGCGTGTGTGTTTGTATGTGTGATTCACCTTTGGTCTTTGGACCACGGGTTGGACTCATGATCGACAACTATTTCCCTCCCGGAAGAGAGCTCAGAGATCGTGTGACCGATCTATGGGTAATGCTGTGACCTTACACCCCCCCTAACTCCCCGCCCACGAGAGGTGGAGTAACGACTCGAAACGCAGCGATACTGAAATTACTTCAGCCCTGGGCAGGATTCGAAACCGGACCGCCGTAGTGACAGTCAAGGACTCTACCAACTGCGCCACTGAGTGTGTTTGTGTTTGTGTGTGTGTGTGTGTGTGTGTGTGTGTGTGTGTGTGTGTGTGTGTGTGTGTGTGTGTGTGTGTGTGTGTGTGTGTGTGTGTGTGTGTGTGTGTGTGAGTGTGAGTGTGAATGTGTGTGTGTGTGTGTGAGTGTGAGTGTGAGTGTGTGTGTGTGTGTGTATATATCTGTGTTTGTGTGTGTGTGTGTGTGTGTGTGTGTGTGTGTGTGTGTGTGTGTCTGTGTGTGTGTGGGTGTACGTGTACGTGTGTGTGTGTGTGTGTGTGTGTGTGTGTGTGTGTGTGTATTCACTTGGTCTTTGGATCACGTGTTGGACTCGTGATCGACAGCTATTTCCCTCCTGGAAGAGAGCTCAGAGCTCGTAGGTCCGATCTATGGGTAATGCTATGACCTTGCACACACACACACACACAACTCCCCGCCCACGAGAGTTGGAGTAACACCCCTCAGCGCTGCGATACTGATATTATATCAGCCCCGGGCGAGAGTCGAACCCGGACCTCCGTAGTGGCAGGCCAGAGCTCTAACCACAGCGCCATGAGAGGTGTAACAAGTGTGTGTGTGTGTGTGTGTGTGTGTGTGTGTGTGTGTGTGTGTGTGTGTGTGTGTGTGTGTGTGTGTGTGTGTGTGTGTGTGTGTGTGTGTGTGTGTGTGTGTGTGTGTGCGTGTATGTGTGTGTTGTGTGTGTGTGTGCTCATGCGTGCGTGCGTGCGTACGTGTGTGTATTCACCTCGGATCTGCTGCAGCCTCTTTGCGAGACAGCCAGACACCACCCTACCGCAGTGAGCTCAGAGCTCATTATTAGCAGATCTCTGGGTAGGTCTGAGACCACTCACACTCCACACACCGGGAATGCAAGGTCACAACTCCTTGACTAACGTCCCGTACCTACTCGCTGCTAGGTGAACAGGGGCTACACGTGAAAGGAGACAAACCCAACTTGTCTCCGCCCGGCCTGGGAATCGAACCCCGGTTCTCCGGCTTGTGAGGCCAGTGCCTTACCAATCCGCCACCGGATTGTGTGTGTGTGTGTGTGTGTGTGTGTCTGTGTGTGTGTGTGTGTGTGTGTGTGTGTGTGTGTGCGCTTGTGTGTGTGTGCTCATGCGTGTGTGTGTGTGTGTGTGTGTGTGTGTGTGTGTGTGTGTGTGTGTGTGTGTGTGTGTGTGTGTGTGTGTGTGTGTGTGTGTGTGTGTGTGTGTGTGTGTGTGTGTGTGTGTGTTTGAGAAGTTTGAAAAGTTTGAAAAGTTAAAAGTTTATTCAACTCTGGCAATCCCCAACGGGGTATGAAAGTACATACAGATGGAATACTATGCAAACGTATTTCCGTTATGAGTGTATATACATACTACATAATGCATAAACACATTTTTAACAGCACACATAAAGCTACATATCCACAGAAATCACATAGGTACACAAAAACAATTAAGTCTGAAATTTTTTCCTATGAATTTAGCTAGTTGTGATTGAAAAAAAAAACAGTATACATTAGGCAAACAGTTACGAGGAAGAATTAATAAATATATATTTCTCTTATGAGTTTTGCTAAGTTTAGTACAGTTTGAGTGTTTTCATTACTAAATAGGTCACTTACCTTTAAACATCTACATTTGTATAGTAGAAACTTTTGAGAAAGATCTCTTTTTTATCAAATAAAAGGCATTTCGTCTCCTATGTAACTCAGATTACCTGATGCACATAGCCTATCTTCCTGACTTACATACCATTTATGCTGGGTAATTTATGGTCACCACATTTGAATTTACCAATCATATTTGAGTATTGTTTAGGAAGACCTGTTAAGTAGTTTTGTAACTGTACATTGGTTGTCATGATCCTGTAGTTTGTGTATGTTGAACTATTGTAGGTTTCTTCCAGGATATTTTGTTTGTAAATATCAGATGACTTTATTTGGACAATTTCATCTAGGAATTTAGCTCGTTTTGCTTGGTAGGAGGCACAAAAAGTACAGTTGCTAAGAAGAATCTTTAAAGAAATAATTTCATCTTAGGAATTTAACTAATTGTAGCAATGCTTGAGCGTTTTTATAGCTAAATAGTTCACACATCTTTTGAATATTTACATTTGTATATTAGAACCTTTTGAGAAATATACTTTCTTTTATCAGTGAAAAAGCGTTTGAATACGTAATGAATTTCGTTTCCTATGACACCTATGTTACATAATGTACAAAGTCTATCTTCTAAATATAAATTGTTATGCCAAAGAGTTGTATTGGGTAATTTGTGGCTACCACACTTGAATTTACCAATTATATTTAAATATTGTTTAAGAAGAACAGTTAGGTAATTTTGTAACTAAATTGGGTGTCATGATCCTGTAATTAGTACATGCTGAACTACTATGGGCTTCTTCCAGGATACTTTGTAAATATTAGATGACTTTAGAGTGGACAATTTCTCCTAGTATTTAGCTAGATTTGGTTTGTAGGAAGCACACACACACACACACACACACACACATATATATATATATATATATATATATATATATATATATATATATATATATATATATATATATATATATATATATTTGGTTTGTAGGAAGCACATATATATATATATACATATATATATACATACATATACATATATATATATATATATATATATATATATATGCATGTAGAATTAAATACGACAGCATTCTGACACTTGTTAAACTTTTTCTTAATGTTTTCTATTTGTACTTTCCTTGTAGACGTAAGTAATAACTCTCGTTATATATCTTTTGTTCTACCTGTTTATTTGTATTTGTATTTTTGTAATTGAATTTATTTTGTAACTTATATGTACCAACATTTGTATTCATTATTGCAGAAATTTTGTCAATCCTGATGATGTCTCTTTGAAGACGAAAGCTCGAGAATATTAAATGGAAAACTTTGGAGAACTTGTATCAGCTCACCCTACAACTGGAAAAAAGTTGATAAGACAAATAGAAAACATTAAGAAAAAGTTTAACAATTGTCAGAATGCTGTCGTATTTAATTCTACATGCATCAAAGAAAACCTGCTTCCTTACTTCACGAATATATATATATATATATATATATATATATATATATATATATATATATATATAGTTATATATATGTATATGAGTATACCTTAACCAAGTAGTTACTAGGAAGAATCTTTAATGAAATAATCTTATTTTATGAATTTTTCTAATTTTAGAAACGTTTGAATGTTTTACTACTGAATAGATCTTTTGAGCGTTTACATTTGTATAGTAGGGTCTTTTTGAGAAGTATATTTTCTTTTATCAGAGAAATTTAATGTACTTCGTCTCCAATATCACATAGATAACATAATGCACATAGTCTATCACAACATTACTATAGATCGGTCATATATGAGCTCTGAGCTCTCTTCTGGGAGGGAAATAGTTGTCAATCACGAGTCCAACACGTGATCCAAGGCCATGGTGAATCACACACACACACGCACGCACACACACACACACACACACACACACACACACACACACACACACACACACACACACACACACACACACACACACACACACACACACACACACACACACACACAATATTAGTAAAAAGATGATCAAACTTTGTCACTGTCATGAATGAGTACGTAGGTGCTGCAACTTGTGCTGTTGCCAGTGTAGTAGATTACGTTATTCGTTCTCCATATGTTTTCCCTGATATAAAAAATACTTTCGTGTTGATATGTTTGATCCCTTGCTTTCAGATAAACATAACCCAATTAACATTCATATTGCTCTTAAAAGAAGTATTATTAAACCATATCATACTCCTGAAAACAAGGTGGCACATACATCTTGCAAAACAAATGTCGATGGAATAATAAGCGAAAGGATGACTACCTTGCTGGTTTTGACTTGCAATGAACCGAAAGGTTAAAAACTAGGTCGGAAAACCTTAATGAGATTAATGAATAAATTATTGACAACATAACAAACGAGATGTATGAAACGTTCTTCAGCCAGTGAAGGACATAAACGTGTATAAGGAAACTATACATGCCTTAGTTGTATAGGAGATTGTTTTTCTTTTCTAAACCATCTTCGTCCGATAAGACGTATCTGAAACTATCTGGAGGAATTTGATCTGTGTGTCCCTGTTTCCCTTGCTCATATCAATGTGATATCGAAACAGAGCGCGCAGTTATTGTATATTCAACGTATTCCACGCACTTCCTCATTCAAACCCGTTTTCATAAACAAAGTGACCTTGACACGATCGCGCTGCCTTTGTATAGAAATCTGTATGGATAAATGTGTAGGGGATCATTCCGCTATGCATGTATATCTAAGTGAGTCAGCGCCTTTACGGGTGCCGCGTTATCTTGAACATTCTATCTCGAATACCCTCCTGAGAGTGTTTCGTAGCCATGCAGATTACGCGTAATGTCCTTCCTTGATCTTCTCACACGTCGCTGAGGGCGGTGGGTTATAGGGAGGACATTAGTGTAGGGAGGAGGTTGAACGCGTGCTATTGTCGTCTCTGAGTATCGCTCCTGTCACCTTTAGCATCAGAGCCGCTTATCTTCCCCTCGCAGATGCTCACGCGCCGTTTATAGAAAACGGCGGGGTGGAGGAAGAGGTGGACGAAGAGAAATAACCCAAAAGGAGGAGGAGGAGGAGGAAGAAGAAGTAAGTGAGAATGATTACAGGGATGAGGATGATTAGTTGGTGCTGGAGGGAAAGTAGAGAAGGAGTAGGAGGAAGAGAACAAGGAGGAGCAGAATGATTATAAGTTAGAAAACGGAGGAAATGAGTGAGAATGAGGACAAGGATGGGGATAATAACGTAAAGAAAAAGGGGGTGGGGGAGAGGAGGAGGAGGAGGAGAAAGAAAAGGAGGAGCAGGAGAGGAGGAATGAAAGAGGGAAAAGAGGAAGGGAATGAGTTGAGGACAAGGAGGAGGAGGAGGAGGAGGAGGAGGAGAAGGAAGAGTGTTAAGAGAGTTAGGAAGAAGAAGAGGATCGAGGAGGCATGGAAGTTAGAGAAGGATGTGGAAGAAACGAGGAAGACGAAAGAAAGAGGAGTAGGAAAGGTGGGAAGATAGATTTGTCAACATCAAAAGAAAATTGGATGCCAGGTGGTCTGATGTCACTTGGAGGATGCCAATATGTTTATAGAAAGATAAGACGTTATGTCCGTGATGTGTTTTCTTTAAGTTTGATGTCCCGAAATTTTGTTGCACTTGTGACACTAAGAAAATATGAAATAAGCGTATAACCTCAAGGCAAGAAGTGACTTCATAATGATAGGTAATATCAAAGAGGTATATATTACATTTAGATGTTATGTTAGCAAAAATATACCATGTTGCGCCTATAAACTATCTGTGTACCAAAAGATTTCTTCCCCCTTATAAGGGGGCTAGCCAGCCAAGGCATTCCACCTCATCCATCCCACTTTCACCCATAACCCATTTTGTTACCTTTTATCTAACTTTCTCGTGGATGAAGAGCTATCCTTGTCATCCGCCCACTGTCCAGATCAGAAACAATGCAGCAAGGATGAGGACATTCACAGAAGATCCCCACAGCTTCGTTTACATGGCGACCTTCCATCTTCATACCCTCATTCAAGAATAGAGAAGACAAGGGGAAATCCCTTTGGGCCGCGTCAGTTTCTAGTCCATCCATAAAGATTCTACACCCATATCTATCTCTTGCCTTCTCCCTTTCCTGCTCATAAGGCGCCCTTCACACCATCCATCCACCTAATTCTTGGACTTCCTCTCAAATTCAGTCCATATTAACTCTTGCAGCGAAACTAGTCAAGAATAAAACTCGGAATAAGACTCCAGGCCTTCCTCTTCTCACCCACTTCAACTTGTAGGAATGTCTCTACTCTAATCCCCTCTGAATCACTATGATATTCCATTATGAAACTGTTGCAACTATTACGTTGATTCTCTTCTCCTATGTGTTCGTCAATTCTCCGATCCTCTTGTTGGTCACTTTTGCTACGTTCTTACTTGCTTTTCTTTAGGCAGTTATCTATTGCTGGTAAGGTTTCAGAACCTGGTGCCGATAACGAAATTGTCACCATTTCTATAATTTCATTCTTTCTCTCCTTGATCATAAATTGTTTTTCCATCTTCTTAATTTTTTCATTAATCCCTTCGGGTATCTAAGTTTGTCGAAAGTTTTCGTAATATAATCAAAATCATCCTCTAAATATTTTTCACTACAGATCCGAAGTGCCCTGGGAATAAAGCTTATCATTATATCACTTTTTGTCCTGTCATTATGGAAGAAGTGATGCATTAAATTACCTTCGTTTTTTTCTGTATAATGAGAATTTCACTGTTTTTCTACTGGTCTTATCAATGTATCAAGGACGGGGAATTTGTTTGTCTTGTTCGTTTATTACTGTGAACTGAATATTGTTATTGACCGCGTTCAGCATTCTCAGTTTGCTATTCACATCTCTGTTTTCGGAATGATTGTAATGACGTCGTCTATATATCTGAACCAGTGTGACCCCCTTCACTTAATCTTGATAAATAAGACACGATTATATATAACTGATATTATTGTGCATTGATTTTTTATCATTCATTTCTAATGGTGAGGAGCATAGGCAGCACAGAGGTCTTGTTATGAGTACTCCATTAAGTGCAGTGATGACCCCCTTTATACAAGGAGTTGCTAGAAATAGAACATTTTTATCAGGCTTAATGGTAAGGGGTCGATTGGCTCAGATATGTAGGCGACGTCATTGCTATCATTCCCCAAAACACAGACTAATAAAACTGATCTCTCTAAATCGTGACACATCTTTAGATCAAAGCTAACCGCCTTAACTGCTTAAAATCTCCTGTTCTCAGCAGGAACGAAACCAGCATAGTACATCATTATTTGGATGGACCAAGTGCATAGATACCTATTTTTCTAATAGCGTCTTCGAGTTTGCTTGAGTATCACGGTCATTTATCTACTTTTTTCCTTTATTTATCTCTTTGTATATTAATTTTTATATATCTTTTTGTCATAAAGTTCATATGTTTCATTATTCGTTTGGTGTTGAAGAGGTTTAATGGGCATTACAGTAGGTCGAGGTAGCGTCAAGTAAATCTTAACTGCCTAAGGATGGTGGAGAGAGATCGGGAGCCTGCCACGAGATGGATTTGTTATGAATGATTCTTAGGGCGAGAGGAGAAGGATTATGGTGTTTACCTCGCTGATTGATTAATTGTCTGATTGATTTCCTACTTTTTATTTATTTAGCTGATATACCTCCGCCAATCAGGAGGAAGAAGAAGTGGTAGAAGTGTAGGAAAAAACATCAGTAGGAGGAAAAAGAAAGGCGGATGAAGAAAATAAAAGGAAAGAGTAAAGGAGAATCAGGAGGAAGGCAAAGAAAAAAAAACGAGAAAACGAAAGGGAAGAATAAGGGAACGAGAAAAAAGAAATAGTAATAAGAGAAGGAGGAGGAGGAGGAGGAGGAGGAGGAGGAGGAGGAGGAGGAGGAGGAGGAGGGAAGGAGAGTTCGATGCGGTGGCTGGAGGTCTATAATGAGTTGCTCATGGCGATTTCTTATTTTTCGCGTAATATCCTCACTCTGTTTTTCTTGGGCGCTGATGATTAAAGTATTAAGATTGCTCTTATCTACATTTATTATCTATATGTGTATTTCTAGACGCTAGAATATTCTAATCGACCGAAGAAATCTCCTTCAGGCTCAGAGAATAAATAGAAATGTATATTAACCCTTCTATCAAAATATATGTTTCATTCTGCCTATTGTCAAACAGTATGCTAGGGGAAGGTCAACATCGTTAAAAATAACCGCATCACCAATAACTCTTTCGATAATGTGACGCTTGTTTATCTGAATAAAATCGGTTGATATTAAATTCGCCTGAATAAACTACATATTACGTCATTCTGCCAAAAAAATTTACCATTACATGTATTAACCATTTAGATTTATTCGTCAATTAGATAAGAGTGTCTTGAGTTAATATCATATTACAATAGTAATACTTTCGTCACCATTTATGAAAAATGATACTTTCTAATTCCAGATTCTTTTTCATACAACTAACGAATACCCATTCCTTTGTCTAAAGCTAGGTATACCTATTATTTAATGAGTGTACTCTGCTAAAGATTCTACTAACACTTTCAGGTGGACAAATTAATCTAATGATTTTCTGTCTATTGTCAGACGATCCATTCAGCTTTGCAAAAACTACTTTCCCTTAGGCGATTAACAAGATTTCTGGATTAACATGTTTAAACCCAGAGTTTTATCTAATACCATCACCAATCAATTTTACTCAGCTTTATTCTCCTAGATTCTCCCGAACAAGTCCCTGGAAAAGGCTTTAAGGGGTCTATCCCCTCAGTATGGCAGCCTAAATACTGACTATTTGTTGGCTGCGTCTGGTGTTAATTTATGCTTTATGGTTATATTTCTGGTCCTGGATCCGCCAGTACGTCTTCAACCTGGATTCAAACAACTGGACTAAGTCAGAACTTATTACCCACCCTGGTAGGTCATTCCAGTTGTTCGCAACATAGTTAGGAAAGGATAAATTCCGGATATGCAGCTTAGCTCTTGTGTTCCCAGGTGTAATGGCATTCTCTCTCAGCTCAAATAGACTCTCAGTGCAACCACTGTCTTACCTAGCGGGGATGATCCTGAAGATCTCAATTTGGTCATCCCGGGGGAGGGGATGCCAAGTGTTCTCAGTCGTTTCTTATTAGGAATGTCTCTTTCGCTCGGCACCAGCTTAGTTACACTCCGTTACTTATTCCCCTCTACCTCAATATTTTTCACAAGGTGGGGATACTATACCTGATTGGCGTATTCGAGGTATGGCCTTACCAATGCTGTAAATACATTCACAGGTTAAATATTTTTCTGGCTCCAGGCAAGCAAAAATTCTTTTTATTAGTCCCATAATTTTGTTGGCCTTGTTTATTTTATCAGTTTGATGGTCGGATAATGTCAGTTTGTTGTTGATGATCACCCCAATATCCTTTCCTACTCCACTTCTCTAGATATCATTACTGATGTCGTAAGTCTTTCCCTGAACAGACATCCATTCTATCTTCACGTGCCTGCTCTTTTCTGGGTGGAGGCTTAAGAGCCACATTTCTGCCCATCGTCTTATCCCGTACAGGTCTTCTTGTAGCTTCATGCAATCCTTCTCACTCTGAGTTTTCTTTAAAATCTTGGGCTCATCTACCCTGTTCTACCTCTTCTGGGAGGTCATTGATGAATATTACAAAAAGGAGTTTGCCTAGTGCTGAGCCCTGTAGGACACAACTTAACACATGTTTCCAAGATGATGTCTCACCATTTACCATCACCCTCTATTTGTGTCCTGTCAAGAAGCTCTGAATCCATTTTAGTACTCTGCGTCTAATGTTGTAACACGCCACTCTTTCGAGCTATCATTTGTGAGGTACCCTGACCTTCGTGAAATCCAAGTAAACTACGTCTACAGTTAGCCTGCCATCTGGAATTGTCCTTTAAAACTTTCGTTCTTGATTAATGAAAACATTCTTGGCAAATGCTTTCGCAGTAGTTCGTCTTGCGACGATCCAAGAATTTCACCTCTAACGTCGCAATACGAATGCCCCCGTCTGTCCCTATTAATCATTACCTCGAGTTCCGAAAACCAACAAATCGATAAACTTGATAAAGTGGAGCACGGTTGATCTGACAAAAAATAAAATCGAATTGTTTATTTCTGAATATCCTGTACTCTTTCATGAGTGCCATAATTTCATCTCTCAATACTGACTCTATTATTTCAGGAAACACACTTGTCAGGCTGACCAATATGCAGTTTCCTGGGTCATACCTGTCCCACTCTTTGTGGATAGCTGTAACAGCAGTCTTCCAGTCTTCCGGTACCATTACCTCCCCTTATGAGCAGCTGTACAATATCTGTTGAGGCTCCAGTAACTTTTTAGCTAACTCCTTGAATGTCCTTGGGTGTATCCCATCAAGTTCAGGGGACTTACCTATTTTGAGTCATGGCAGCACCTTCCTTATTTCACCGTGTGTAGTATCTGTGATGTACAGCCTTCGTGTCTCGTCTTCAGGTGGTGAATCTTCTTCAGGTTTCTCAATGAATAGAGGAACCTTTTACCTTCATTGTGTTAAAAGGACGATCTCGTTGAAAACGTATATTTTTCATATGAAGCTGATTGTACACAAAGTCTTCTCGAATCATAAATAGCCTCTTTATTACGACAGCTCACTGCATAAGCAAACGTGGTAAACCTTTTCAATATGGTTAGACAATACATGAGTATTTTTCTTTTAATTATTTTACATGATTTATTTATGATTTAAAACAGCAGATGAAATGAAAGCCATCGTGAAAGAGATTTTCATTGATCGAGTACCCTGTCAGGCTTAATTTTCACTTTTCAACTACATAAACCCCCTCGTCTTGAGCCGAAACTACGCCCATAAACTACAACACCAAACAGAAGTGGGGCAAAAGGAACACGTCATTAGTATTGAATGACAACAACTAATTAGGTTTACGTTAAAAACAAATGGTACCAATTTACCAGCAATCTCCTTGTCCACGATTATTCATTGAAAGTTCTCAGATGGAAAGGTGTGTGCTGTTATGCTCTCCCGAGGTGTTGTTCCTTATGATTGCTTGAATGATTACGAGAGGGAAAGACAGTTATGAGTCCGCTGGCGATGGCATTGGACAATAAGATAGTGGAGGAATAAGAAAATATATAAGGCGAGTTAAAAATGCACGCATACACACACACACACACACACACACACACACACACACACACACACACACACACACACACACACACACACACACACACACACACACACACACACACACACACACACACACACACACACACACACACACACACACACACACACACACACACACACACACACACACACACACACACACACACACACACACACACACACACACACACACACACACACACACACACACACACACACACACACACACACACATAATGGCTAATTGATATTATTTTTTCTTATAAATGTAGGAGGTTTATATCGGCTGAATAAATTACATGAATTACAGCTAAGACTAACATTACTACTACTAACACATCGATTGGTCTTAGTATCATCGCTACCATAACCAACACACCCACTTTCATAATTACTTTATCTACCATAAGAATTACTTTCAGTGCCATTAGTAACATTACTATCAATACTACTACTACTACTACTACTGCTACTACTACTACTACTGCTATTACTACTACTACTGCTACTACTGCTACTACTACTTCTACTACTACTACTACTTCTACTACTACTACTACTACTACTACTACTACTACTACTACTACTACTACTACTACTACTACTACTACTACTACTACTACTACTACTACTACTACTACTACTTTTACTACTACTACTAGTGCTACTACTGCTGCTACTACTACTACTGCAGCTACTACTACTAGTTATCACTTCCATCAATTCATTGTACAACAGTCTTCGCCACAACTGTTACTCTTGCAAAATACTGCCAATACTACAAAGGGCAGCGCAAACCTACCAACGTGAGTGCCCCGAGTATATGTACGAGTACATAAATTCCATTACCTTCAGCATAACTATAGCCTACGTACCTCTACCCATCTCCAGTGGGACTCACCTTTACCCACCATCCTCCCTCTCCTCCTCTCCTTTTTTCCAAATGGATACTTTACATCGATATCACCTCTTACGAACCAGACATCACCACCGTCACTACCAAATAGTGTTTTCTTTCTTCTCATGATTTTTATTACTACCAACATCTGATACAACACTTAGAATATTTCCAAGTATTTTCAGTATGCGTTCCTTACCCGTTTTACTTCCCTCACTATATCACCTCCATAGTAACACCTCATCCACTCATCCACTTCTCCGTCCTCACTCCACATCTTCTTTCCTCATTGCCCCATTTCTCATGCCCAAACCTAATAATTTTTCCTGTCGATTCCACGTCTTTATTTCAACATGTTCTCCTTAACACCCCTTCCATTCCCCTTTCTTCGCCTTTCCACCATCAATTGCATGACCATGTCTCATTCCCCTTAATCAAGTTTACCTGCATTCCCTATCCTTTCCGCTCCTTTCTCTATTTATTCATTCCTACCTTATATCACTTCCTCACCCTTTCCTCCTTTCACTATCCCCAACTTCATAACCATTTCTTCCCCATTCCCCATCTCCTCAACACTATGGGTTAGATATATTCCTATCTTCTCAGTGAATCCTTATAAATGGCTAGATTAGGCCCAAGACGCATCTTTGAATAGCTCCAGGATGATGGAGCTCACGAAGTGAGCTGTGGCTATGATGATGAGGGAAAGAATGTAGGGGCGTAAAGAGGATGATGGAGAGGAAGAGTGGGGGAGGGGAAGTGAGTGCAATAATGAAAGAGAGGGGGAGGGAGGACGAAGGTGATTAGATCGTTGAATAGAATGGTTGGAGATGTTGGGGGAAGAGAATTAAAGTAGTGGAGATAGAAAATGCGATGATGGTGATAAGGAAAAAGAACCGTGGACGTATAAGGAAAGAGAGAGTGAAGAATATGGAAGAGGAAGATTGTGCAGAAATATATATATATATATATATGTATATATATATATATATATATATATATATACATATACATATACATATATATGTGTATATATATATATACATATTATATTATATACACATATATATATACATACATATATATATATTATATATATATATATATATATATATATATATATATATAATGGGAGGAAGGGAAGAAGGTTGGAGTGAAGGGAAGAAAAGGCGAGAGGAGAAAGGGAAAGCGAAGGTGGGTGAAAGTACAAGGGTAATAGGTTCTCAAAGGACAAGGGAGCTATGTACAGTAGGACACCAAATAATTTATTTCAGCACTTAATACAGGTTACCTGCAAAGTTGAATAACCCACTTTTACTATGAAATGTTGGTTTCTAAGATAACTGCTGCCGATGACTGCCACATAGCCTGGCAGTTTGAGCAAAAGGCACAGATGTTGGGTTTAATCCCAGCTGATTGATTCGTCTCGCTTCTCACCTCATGTAATCAGGGTTGTGAACACTGAGTACTTGTAATGTTTGTCAAGGTTATTTTTTGCCAATAGTGCTTTCTTTAATGGATGCCCCGCCCACATTATGAAGAGATGACCTCTGGCACCTGCAGACAAACACACTGAAAGATTCTGAAGGATATGAGTTACAAAGGTTATAATGCAAAATACCACATAATTATTTTCCCTGGATTTCAGATGGTCGTGGAAATAGAGGCTAAAACCTATGTTGATTTATTCAGTGGATTGGATATACGTAGAATTTTTCTTTGTGATTAAGTAAATGAAATGGTATTCTAAATATTGATTGAATAAAAACTTATAGGACTGTACTCAAGCATCATTTAGGTCCCATTGTAAGTTTGTCGTTTTGCTTTACATTTTTGCATTAGTACTCTTTTTAAAGCATAACATAGCTTATATAAAGCAAAGCGACTGTACTCTAATTGATTACGTAACTATTGTAATACAATGTTAAAATTTAGCAACATCACAGTCTAATCAATCTGTTGCTTGGCCGAGGTGCCAATCCTCACCATCACAGAACGATTACAACCGAAGCATTTCAATGAGTGTTATTTTCACTTGCGTATTACTGTACATGGCAGACATCGAGTTGAATGCCCTTAGGGCCTAGGTCGACAGTTCTAATTACTATACCACCACATGGTATGTATTGCAGTTGAATATTGTTCCGCTTATGTTTGTAGAAAGTTCTTTCCGTATTTTAAATATTATTAGTGATTCCAAAGTGTGTGTAAGAACAAGTTCCACTCTGAGAGAGGCTCTTGTACAACGCCTTCACGTAACAAGTCGTCAACCAAGGACTGTACTACAAGCTGACGAAAGTGAGGCAACCTGTAAGAGGGTACGTATACAGGTCGAACACCTGGCTGAAGAACAAAGCTATGAATAACACGATCCGTAACTCCTAATGAATCACCAGGTAAAACCAAAGCTTGAAGGTTGTTCACTTACAGGGCAATGAGACGAAGAGTCACCTCTGAAAAGTCAATCTCACCTACAAACGTTGCATACTGAGAGGCCAAGTGAGCTGTGTCACTTAATTGTGGAGACCGTAGCACCGAAGTTGCTATGATAAGAGGTGATTCCTGGACAGTGGCAATGTTAGCTACTTCAAAGGAACCTAAATGAGTGCCGGGAGAGAGGGTGATAAAGCGCTACAATAGACAAATGCGTGCGTACACTTCGGAGTTACAACTACTCCACGCCTTGTTTTGGCGCCAAACATACAGGAACTTGCTTGGTTCTCCCTACAGACTTGTGTACAAATTTAAACTCTTTACAATAAATATATAATGCAATCAATAATGAAATTAATGTCCAACAAAATCTATGACAATTAATCATACAAAAGGGAAAATATACAATTCCTAATTGAGCAATACGTAAGTATAATACGTAACATAATTGTATGGTGCTACAACGTACCACACCATCACAGCGAAAGTATCAAGTGCAATTATTCTAGATATTAGTATATCATCATGGAATGATGCTCATGCTGAAGCACTTTTATCCACATCAAATATTGCAGCTTTGCAGGAAGTTGGAAGCATGGCAGCATTCAGTGAATTAAAAGTGTGTCATTGTCCTGAGCTACAGAATGTCTCAGTGTTCAAGTTTATGTTGATAGTGCAGTGATTTATATCTTAGATATCCGTGTTCACACAAATTCACTTGCACTTTATGATCTACCTGGCAGTGTATACACTAAAAATTGTTTATTAGTTGGGTATTCAAATGTTAGACCTTGGTATAATCGGGGATCAAAATTCAAATGGGAAAATATTGGAGTGTGTTTTGGAAGTTTGGAATATTCTCTCTATATCAAAAGGAATTGTATAATCTATATTTTCCTTTTTCACATGAGTTGACACAAGTACCTGCTTATGATATACAGGTAGGGGTGGTCAGCCAACCCATGTTGAAAAGGGGTAAGATAAAGTATGCAATTCCTTTTCATATGGAGGAGATGCAGACAACAGTTTGTCAACGATCTACTTAGTAACCATTCATTTTTCATTAAACATAACCTTATTTGTAGAGAAAGCTATTACATTGATAACTAGAAAAAAGAACAGTATGCTCTAAAAACGAAATGAATTCATAAAAAAATAACTGAATTTAAGTACGGGTACTAAGAAATCGACATTCAATATATAAGTGAGCTTTATAAAGACTTGTCACTATTGACACACTAATAAACATACCCACTCAAAAACTGGTTATTAAAATTATCCAGTCCTAAAAGGTTGAACCTTTTTAAATATACAAAAAACTCTTGCAAGCTGCTGAATATGCCTTTAATATTAAACAAGAGGTCTAGGGATAAAGATCGGGTATATTTATTTTTACAAGAGATATAGGTATAGCTCAATAATTAAGTCAGATATGGAACAATGTTAATAAAGAGAAATTAACAAAGAAATCATTGCTGACCCCAATGTAACAAGAAAAGAATATGATTTAGTGAAAACGTTGATGTATGCTTGTGATTATACAAGTCATTCTTAAAATGTTGGAGAATGTTTGAGCAATAAAAGACTTGAGAGAGTACAAGTGGTGCAAAATCAAAGTGAACTAGATATGATATGTACAAAGAAAGGGCTGTTAAAAACTAAACAAAACGCAAATGTACTATACGTATTACATATGGTAATGTAAACGGTCCCATATATATATATGCATATATATATAGATATATATATATATATATATATATATATATATATATTTATATATATACATATATGAACGAAAGTCCCATAATCTAATTAATTTGTCTTACAAAAACCGGCAGGCTACTGCGTTGATGGATAATGAAGATAATAATGTAGATAACAGTTACACATTTATACCATTGACTTCATGTTTGTGTAATTAATAGAAAGAACTGTGCTTAACAAGTTGATGTGAAATATCTTATATTTGAATTTGTATTTGAGTTTTTAAAAGGCAAGTGTACTGCCGACTAAATAATAAAATATCTAACCAATGATGAGGTGATAAGTAGTGTATTTATAGATCTAAAAGGATTATGTAATCGTGTTGAAGAATTCAGCCAATTCTTCCTGTTCTTTACTACTACGTTTCTTACTTTGTGTCTTAAGCTTTCTCTTCCAAGGTTCCCAACACTTCTCCCATAACTCTTCTCCAAAACCACCGCTTACGTAATCATTTTCTTACTCCTGTATTTCTTCAGAACCAATGACCTCATTTTCCTCATCCTCTCGACTATACCACCACCTCAACAATAACTTTTTCTTTGTGTTCCTCTTTTAGATCACCAAAACTGAATCTTTTCTTCTTCTG
>NC_134811.1:13223431-13225931 GCF_046742065.1 Oratosquilla oratoria
CATACATATATATATATATGATATATACATATATATATATATACATACACACACGTATATATATATATATTTATATATATATACACACACATATATATATATATATATATATAGATATATATATATACATACACACACACGTATTTTTATATATATATATATATATATATATATATATATATATATATATACAGACATTAACACACACACACACAGACACACACACACACACACACACACACACACACACACACACACACACACACACACACACACACACACATACACACACACACACACACACACACACACACACACACACACACACACACACACACACACACACACACACACTCACACACACTCACACACACACACACACACACTCACACACACACACACACACACACACACACTCACACACACACACACACACACACACACACACACACACACACACACACACACACGTGTTGTGTGTGTGCGTATGCTTCCGGACCTAGCTCCAATGGTTTTTCTCCATTCCTCCCTATTTTGATATAGTTCCCCTTTTCCACCAATGGCAGCTCTTTTCTTTTCAGCGCTTCCTCCACACCGTCAATCTATCTCTTTCCGAGACTCTCTCGATCTTTTTGTGTTAGGCGTCCATGTCAAAGCTTGTCTTGGCAGTTTCTCTTGGTCCATTCTCATTATATATCAAAACCACCTATGTCTGTTTGCTTCTATGATTTTTATGATAGCTATGGTTCTAAGATCCTCCCTTATTTCTGATTCTGTCCTTTCTCGTGATCTCTTTTATACCCCTTAGCATTTTCCTCTCCGCTGACATAGACAAACATGTTTTTCTAATTTTGATCTTACCCTTACCAGGACGTTGAGTTTTTTGTATCACATTTTTGTATTACTGTAACAGTGAGTATCTTTACTGATATCGATTTTACACTACATGCTGTAGTCGTGTCCCATTTGTCCACATTGATAACATCTTTCTGGGGTCTTCTTTACCTGAATATATAATCATCAATTGAAGTAGGACACTGTAACTGGTCTCTCACTGATTTTCTTGAACTTAAACAATTCGGATAACTAAACTGCTCCAAGTCTTAATTACTGTACGTCTTAGTTATATTATGACCCTTACTCCATTTACCATTAACCTTGATTTTATTCATATCTGTTCTGCAAATCTGGACGCTATATTCAGCTGATCAGACTTGCGTCCTGCCTCCATAAATATTTTTGCATTACTTCTAAACAATTCGTATTTCAGTCCAGGGTGAATCTGGTTCATAAAGTGTTCCATCATTATGAGCTACCTAAAATTATTATTATTATTAAAGTCGTCGTCGTCGTCGTCGTCATCGTCGTCATCATCGTCGTCATCATCGTCATCATCATCGTCATCATCACCGTCATCATCATCGTCATCATCATCGTCATCATCATCGTCATCATCATCGTCATCATCATCGTCATCTTCATCGTCATCATCATCGTCATCATCATCGTCATCATCATCGTCATCATTATTATTATTATCATTATTATTATCATTATCATTACTATTATTATTATTGTTCCTTTCCTCTTTATCTCCTGCCTTTCATTCCCTTTCTTTACTTTTCCTCTCTGCTTTTTCCTTTTTTCCCTTCTTTTCCCTCATCTCGATTTGCCTTTCCCTTTTTTCTTTATTACAATTCCTTTTTGTTTTACCATTCTTTCTATTCCATGTCCATGTCTTTCTTTTTCTTTCCCTTCCTTTTCGTTCTTTCTCATCATTTTACCTTCCTTTCTTCCTTTTCCTTCCTTTACTTTATTCTTTCTTCAATTCTTTTACCTTATTTGTTTTTTTTTTATTAACTTCTTTCCTTTTGTTATCTATTGTCCTTAAATTTATTCAAGTTATGTGTATTCTCTCTCCTTCACTTTCACTCAATCTCTATTCCTCTGGAACTCAATCATGCTATTCCATCACCTTCGCTGTCATTCACCTTGCATATCTTCTAAGTCTCTTTTTTTCTCAACCTCAAATCTTATTGCATTTTCATTTTCTCCTCCATCCTATGACTATATCTTTTACTCTTGTATCATATTTTCCTTTCCTTTCACTATAACCCCCTCCTTATACCATTTCCTCGATTTCCTCAATCCTCCATCCTCCACATCGCGGTTGAGTGAAGTGAATGTTACGGCATATCGGTGGCCAAGATGCTGCTGCTGCTGCTGCTAACCCCGAGGCTGGCCCAACTTCAGGTGTACTTGATGATCGTACAGGAAAAAAATAAAATAAAATCCCCACCAGATGATACCCATGCTTGGGTGGCCGCTTTGATCCATTTCCCAGTGAGAGAGGGGAAGGGGGAAAGGGGGAGGGGGTGGGGGTTGGGGTGGGTGGGGGGTTTGGGGGGATCAATGTGAAGAGTCAGGAATGGAAGGGTTATGGGGGGCGAGAGGGAATAAATGAGGGTGAAAAAAACACCCTTGTGTTGGACATACGTAT
>NC_134811.1:13228431-13233431 GCF_046742065.1 Oratosquilla oratoria
GCTGAAATGTATAAAAAATACAAACATTACAACATTTTGCTTTGATGTTTATGTAAACATGAATATATATACAATTCGAACAATTGTGGTTAGTTTTATTTCTGAGAAACATCTTGATGATTTATATAATACACTGGCAGTACTCAAAGAACAGAATAAGGTTAAACATCACTAACATATGTTGGCTATGTAATCAGTCCAGAGAGCATGAAACTACGTGGCGACAAAATTAAATCTTTATCAGAATTTCAATTACCTGAGACAGCTAGAGGCCTAAGACAGTTTATGGGTATGATTCATTTCTTTAGATAGACTATTCCAAACTTTGCTGAAATAGCCCACCCAATTACGGAACTATTAAGACATAATCCTTTAGTTTCACGCATTCGTAGGACCTATGCGGCTAAAGCTTCCTTTGATAATTCAAAGCACGCTCTGCTAAACTGTCTCACTCTGACTTACCCATGTTCTAACACAGTGGTTCTTAACCTTCCTCAGTGCCCGTGCTCCTTGATTATCTAGAATCTCGTACATCGCTAGAGTTGGACAGGATGATCCAGAAATAGTTATTTAAAGAAAGATTGACCAAATACGAGATTACTCCCGAACTTACACTAAGGTGCGATAATTCAGTCAATTCTCAAGGGTCATTTATCCCACCTTCCCTTAGGAATAGTGTAGCTTCATTCTTACACATTCTCTCACACACAGGAATTAAGGGCAATACTAAGCTGGTTAAGCAAAGGTATTTTGGCTTAATATTGACAGATGTGCACGAGAATATGTTCGAACAGGTATCAATTGTCAGAACTCTAAAATTCATAGATACACTCACTCATAAGTAACAGCTATTAATGCTCCCACTAATAGATATCAGAGTGTACACAAAGATATTGTTGGACCCCTACCAGCCGCATAATTTCCAAACTATCCTTACCCCTGCCTTATAAATACATCTTAACCTATATCGACAAAGCTATACGGTGGACTAAGGCCATTCCGTTAGTTGATACCAAAGCAGAAGCAGTAGCGATTGCTTTTGGGAATGGTTGGATATCTCGATTTGGCGTCCCTCTACATGTTGTGATAGATAGAGACACAATTTGAATCAACTATTCTCAGAACTCTCCTCACTTATTGGATTCCACCACATTCGTAAAACTAGTTGTCACCTCCAGTCAAGTGGAATAGCTGAACGACACCGTTAATGTCTGTGATCGCTAGGAAGGAAAACTGGCTCCTTGCTTTGTCTCTTGTTTAACTAGGGTTCCGGATGACACCGAGCCGTATTACCTTTCTCACCTTTCACTGCTGTCGCTAGTGCTTACATGATGTGTTCCGAACCATTAATTCCACAGAATCTACAGTCACCAATTATGAGACACTGCAATTCTTTATTAAATAAATGCAGGCAATAAAATTTCAGGATTTCGAGGCTGGCAAGAATCACAATAGTTCTAAACCTTTTGTGCCAAAATATTTGTTCTCTTGTCCGAAGGTATGAGTACGTGTAGACCGTGTCAAAAGATGCTTGAAGGTGCCATACACAGGTCCGAACGAATTTGTCAGAAGATATAAAAAATACTTTATTCTTAAGGTTCCTGAAGGAAAAACATCAGTTTCTATTAATCACCCAAAGCCAGCTTATATATCCGTTCCCAAATCCATATATCCCCGAGCTTAAAAGCATCTTATTTCTATCAGTGTTCCCCAAAATCCCAATGTTTCACCTCACCGAACTACACATTCTGGAAGATTTACTCAATTTAGAAATCAACCAGGTTTTTTTTTACTATTTCTGAAAGATGTTCGTTCCCTTACGTTTCTGTTTTTAACTTTATGTGTATTTTGTTTTAGTGTATGAACATGTGATATAATGCTATAACTCTACTAAGCTATCGATGTAACACTGTTCCTCATGGAGGAGTGATGTAGTACTAAAAAAGTATAATCATATCCTTATGAGAATTCGTAAATGAGTGCCGTTCTACTGTAAGACGTACAGCTTTTGTTTTGTGATGTGGCATAAGCGTGGTCGATGTCCGTTCTACTGAGTATTGCCTAGCCAGTCTTTCCTTGTATGCCACTGAGACATAACCTGCTGTGTGAGTTACCACTATTTTGTTTTTTTCTTGTAATTTGATGCAATGGAAATACTTAATTTGGCGTACTATTATATCTGCAGAAGTTAAATGCAATCGTTTATTTTATATTCTGTTAAATTGTATGCCTGCACTTTGTAGTACTGTGTACACTTGCAAGCCTACGCCTCTCTTTGTCAACGGCAATGAACTGAACAACAATAAGGACTTAATTCACCAAACCCACAGCTGAATAAAATCACCTAATGGCATTCAGAATGAAACTTATAATTCGACCGTAACAATGAAAGGGGTAATAAACATCACCACCGATCCACTATCTGCCACACTATCACCATTTGCACCATTCCAACACCACTTTCACATTGTACAACACTCGTCCAACACCTTGCCTACTCCACGCGACGCCCTTCCCGTCCACTCCGTCGTAACTTTACTGCCTCCTCCCTATCTGTCGAATTTATTGCTCGGCTCAAAACTATCGCTGCTATGCTACTCCCTACCGCCGCTATATCAACTATATCAATGTCCTGTTGCATTTTACGGTTAGATGTGGGGGAAAGTCCAAACAACAAAGGCAGGGGAGGTCAGGGGAAGGATGATAGGGAGAGGAAAATAGTGGAAATATCAGAATAAAAACGAAGGTGAAAGAATTGAATAAGGGATAAAAATAAGAAACAAGGATAAATGGATATGTTCAAGAATGATTGAAAAAGAAGCACAACAAAGAAAAGAAACAGGAGGAGGAAGAGTAAGAAGAGAAATATGAGGAGGATCAAGATAATAAAAAGAGTAAAAAAAAAGGAGAGGAAGAAATGACAGGAGCATGATAAAAAGAAGGGAGAAGTAGGGGAAGAAGAGGAGGCGAAGAGAGATAAGGGTAGAGTGTAAGATAAAACAAGGGGGAGAATGAAAATAAGAATAAAAGTAACGATAATAAGAATCGGAACAAGAATAAGAATAAAAATGAGAATGAAATGAGAATATAAATGAGAAAAAATGAGAATGAGAATGAGAATAAGAATGAGAATGAGAATGAGAATGAGAATGAGAATGAGAATGAGAATGAGAATGAGAATGAGAATGAGAATGAGAATGAGAATGAGAATGAGAATGAAAAGAAATTTTATCATGAGAAGAGGGATAGTGTTGATTAGAAAGAAGTAAAGAGGAAAGAGGAAGAGGAGGATGAAGAGAGATAGAGAAAAGAGTGGGTATACGAGACGACAAAATAGGAGAGAAAGAGCTGAGCGAAGGGTAAAAAGAGAGGAGAAAACAAGGAGAGGAAGTAAAGAGAAGTAAGGGAAGAGAAGAAAATTTGAAAGAATTAGGAACTAGGATAGAATAGAGAGGAGTAATAGAAGAGAAATGGAGTGTCAGGATGGGGAAGAGGAAGACGTGGAAGAAGCATAAAGTGAGGAGGGAGTAAAAATGAGAGAGATGTGCTAAAGAAGAAATGAGAGTGAAACAAAATGGAGGAGAAGGAAAAGTGAGAGGAAGAAAAGTAGAAGAAGACTGAGAAAATGTATCAAAGGAGGAAAAGGAGGAAAAGGAGGAAAGTTTAGGGGGAATAGAAGTTAAAGAAAACAAAAAAAGGGAAATGAATTGGGAGGGAAGGAAAGAATCTGTAGTAAAGAAAAGCAAACGAGTGGGGACAATGGACAGAAACATAAAAATGTGGAAAGCTGAAAAAAATGGAGAACGATTAAAAAAAAAAATAGATAAATAAAATGAGCTGGGAAGAGAGAATGAGAGAGAAAAAGAATTAGAAAGATAAAAGTTGAAAGAGAAAGAAACAAAACTGAAAACTGAAAGGGAAAGGAAAAGAGAAACGGGAAGATTTGAAAGTACACTAGTCATAATGTTAGGAATAAGGTACTGAAATGTGATGAAAAAAATACCTGCCAGATTTATGTGGTCCCTTCTCTGATCGAACTTTATGGGTCCGACGTTGTTAGCTTGATTCCGATGACTGACGTTTATCAATCCTGTCTAAACAATCCATTCGAACGTCAGGGACTCTAATTGGACTAAGGTCCTCGCTGTAAACCAAGCTCTAGATTATTTAGTTTACATAACAATGTGGACAGCTCCAAACACCCTAAAATCCTAAATCAAAGCGGACAGATACATTTTCTTACATGTACAGAGACCAGTTTGTAATCAAGGCGTATGCAACTTTTATATTTAACGTAGCTGCAGTCACTTAATCCCTATGATGTATGTTTTACCAAATATTGTCAAAGAAAAGGACTATGTTAATGATCCTTTTACAAAGCAGAGGCTCTGCAGAACGCCGTGAACTAATTTACTATTTTTTTAACTTTATTATCTTCCTAGTTTTCTTGACCCAAGTAAAATCACATAATAAATGATTTGTTCATGTCCACATTGAAAGTGAAACTATATAAAGCGACGAATTTCCTATTTGCTCTCATTATGAATCAAACGCGAGGCCTTTTTTATACTCTTATCAGTGTTTTTTGATGAACAGCAATGTATATCTCATACATTTCAATCACAGAGGAGTCCCTGTGTATATATATTCATTGAACCCTTTGAACGAGCTTTCATTTAGTGTTTTTATCAGCCCGGGTTGACCACGTTAGTATCAGTTATTTCACTCACGGAAAGAAAAAAATGTCCAAAGAGTCATACTAAGTACTCTCATTGAATAACCACGTCGTATTTATGTCACTCCAAGTACTTAACCGATTGCTTTCAACTTCAAGGAATACTCAACTGTACTCCATTCCAATAAGAAATTATACTCAATTTCAGCCGTGCAGCTCGGTACAGTTGGTAGACCTGCAGGCTCCTGCTCCACACAGACACGAGCGATAGGCAAATTACTCACCTCCTTCAGAAAATATCATATATTTTCCATTTTGTTCATAC
>NC_134811.1:13244138-13246638 GCF_046742065.1 Oratosquilla oratoria
GGAGTTTGAATGTGTTTGGGATGAGGTGTCTGAGGGGTATGGTGGGGGTTACTAGGCTGGATAGAGTGAGAAATGAGGAGGTGAGGAGGAGAACAGGGGTGATATAGCGTGCTGGGTGATAGGGTTGATGAAAGAATATTAGGATGGTTTGGACACTTGGAAAGAATGAGTCGAAGAAAGACTAGTAAAAGAGGTATGGAAAGGCAGATGTGGAGGGAGTGATCAGGAGGGGCCGTCGTAGGATGAGGTGGTTGGATGGGGTGAAGGGGGCTTTGGGGAAGTGGGGAATGTCTGTTGAGGAAGGAAGGGAGAGGACGGAAGACAGAGGTGTGTGGAGAATGGTTTGTATATGGATGATGTTGTGATTGCATGAGGAGGAATTGGGAGGTGGGGGGTGGGGGGGTGGTTACTGTTCAGTTTGTGTTGAGGACATTTTGACGCAGACCCGAGGGTATTTCTTCCCCGTCCTCTCCTTATATCCATGGGGGGACGGCGAGGGGGGGGGGGTCGCCGATTAAATGAAGAGGCCTTGATGTGTTTGTAGTGTGTCTTGCGTCTCGGGTTCTGACCCAGGGCGGTGGGCGTGGTGCAGGGATGACCCGTCTTCCAGGAGCGTGCTCAGATGAGGGGGGGAGGGTGGGAGGGGTGTGGAGTGTATTTAGGGATGAAGGGGTGGGAGTGTTTTTATGCCTTTCCCTTTTTGGCTTCACTCCCTTGAAAGGGGTAATTAAGCCTTGGTATTATGTATGTATGTACTTATTATTATTATTATTTATCATTATAATAATTATTATCTATAATAATAATATATTATTATGATAATAAATAATAATATAATAATATTATATTAATATATATAATTATATTTAATATATAATAATAATAATATCATAATAATTAATAATAATAATATATTAATATATAATAATCATAATATATAATAATAATAATAATAATAATAATAATAATACTAATACTAATAATATATAATAATAATAATAATAATAATAATAATAAATAAATAATGATAATAATGATAATAATTAATGATATAATGATGTATAATAATTATAATAATGTTAATAATGATAATAATATAATAACATACATACATATACCAAGGCTTTTTCCCCTTTCAAGGGAGGTAGCCAAAAAGGGAAAGGCATAAAAACACTCCCACCCATTTCATCCCTAAATACACTCCACACCCCTCCCACCCTCCCCCTCATCTGAGCACCTCCTGGATGACGGGTCATCCCTGCACCTTGCCCACCGCCCTGGGTCAGAAGCAGTGTCGCAAGACACAGCACATCCACAGCAAGGCCGCTTCATTTAATCGGCGACCCCCCCCCTCTCCGTTCCCCCTTGCATATAAGGAGAGGACGGGGAGAAATCCCTTCGGGCTGCGTCAAAATGTACTCACACATACTACCCCCCCACCCCCCCACCCGCCAATTCCTCCTCATGCAATCACACATCATCCATATACAACCATTCTCCACTCACCTCTGTCTTCCGTCCTCTCCCTTCCTTCCTCAACAGACATTCCCCTCTTCCCCAAAGCCCCCTTCACCCCATCCATCCACCTCATCCTAGGACGTCCCCTCATGTTCACTCCCTCCACATCTGCCTTCCATACCTCTTTTACTAGTCTTTCTTCACTCATTCTTTCCATGTGTCCAAACCATCCTAATATTCTTTCATCAACCCTATCTCCCAGCTCCTTTTTCACCCCTGTTCTCCTCCTCACCTCCTCATTTCTCACTCTATCCAGCCTAGTAACCCCCACCATACTTCTCAGACACCTCATCTCAAAACACATTCAAACTCCTTCTCTCTTCTTCTCTTATGTTCCACGTTTCTGCCCCATACAGTGCTGTTGGCACAATCACTCCTTCATACAGTCTCCTCTTCGCATCCATTCCCAAATGTCTATTCCTCATTACACTCTTTAATCCACCAAGGCATTTACTCGCTTCTCTCAATCTACATTCTACCTCCACCTTCACTCCACCTTTTCCTGCTACACTTGCACCCAAGTATCTAAAACTATCCACTTCCTCCAGTCGCTCTCCCTTAATGTTCACTTCCAATCTACTGCCACTTTCACCCCTTGTACATCTCATCACCTTACTTTTACCCACATTTATCTTTAGCTTTCTTCTATCACATACTCTCCCAAACTCTGCCACCAGCTTCCTCAATCCCTCCTCCGATCCTGCCACAAGCGCAGTGTCGTCCGCAAACAACAGCTGGCTCACCTCCCACTTTTCTCCATTTTCTTTAACCATCTCCAATCCCTGACCCACTACCCTAGCATTCACCTCTCGCACCACCCCATCCATGTATAAGTTGAACAGCCAGGGCGACATAACGCATCCTTGACGAAGTCCCACCTTTACTTCAAACCACTCACTCTCTCCATTTCTAATCCTGACACAAGCTCTACTACTCTCATAAAAACTCTTGACAGCTCCCAAAAGCTTTCCTCCTATCCCAT
>NC_134811.1:13249138-13251638 GCF_046742065.1 Oratosquilla oratoria
GGACCGAGAATAGGAGAGAGTTACAGTGAGATAGCGAGGGGGGCTATTGATGGAGGGAAATGTATGAATTTAGGCCTCAAGAGTTTCTGGAGTCTGGAGAGGGGGCGGGGTGGTGGGGGGGGGCACAATCCTAGTACACAGGAACTGGGATTAAGTCGCTTGCGGCGGCAGGCAGGTGGCGGAGTCCCTCTCACCGTGAGCGACCGACTCGCCTCTTGTGCCGCGTTGGCAAATAATGATCTTGTGTGGGCGATGAGGTGAAGACCTAAGTGGGAACAATATGAGAGGTAAAATGAAAAAGAGGTTGAGGTAAGGGAGGGAGGGAGAAGGAGAGAGTGAAGCTGAAATGAAGAGAGAAAATTAAGGGGGGAAAGGCATAATGGGGAGGAAGAGGATGGAAGAAGGGGAAAGGGAGAGACAGAAATGACAGAGAGATAGACATACAAAGTGACTGATAGGCAGACAAACACAGACAGACACGCACGCTTCGGACCCAACGCTCGCAAATGTAGACTACCATGCACACTTTCAAGAAACGTGTTGAGCGGCTGCCTAAACACGCTTCGGCGGCCAATCCATACACTCCAGCAGTTACCCAAATGCCAAAAATTGTGGCCGCCCCATCGACCACTAATCGTCCATTTTACTTACAGTGTCCTTCCACAAAGACGCGGTTCCTAGTCGACACCAGCGCCTCCTTGTCCCTGTTACCAGTATCCAGGTGGAGGGCCATGCGGGCCATTCGGGCCATGTACCTTCACCCCACGAACGGATCACCGATCCCTACCCACGGCCGCAAACATCTAAGCATCCAGATCAGAGGTCGTTGTTACTGGTAGAATTTCATCATCGTATACGTGGACATGCCAATCCTCAGCGCGGACTTCCTTATGCACTACAGGATCTTAGTGGATGTGGCTCGATACTGCCTCCTGGACCAATCGCCGCCTTACCAGCCGAGTTCGGCTGCAGCGTCAAACTCGCCACGGACGACTTCCAACACTTTCGGGAGGCCTACCCTGAGGTCTTTAAGCCAGAACTTCAGCAACGCCCTCAAACACCCGCAAAGCACGGGATATTTCACCGCATAAAGACCTCAGCCTCCCCCCCCCCGTGTTCTACAAGTTCTGCCGTTTACCACAAGACAAACTAGTTGCGGCGAAACGGACGCTCTCCGAGCTCGAGCGCCTAGGCATTTGCAAGAAGGCGTCAGACCCTTGGGACTACCCCTTTCACACCGTCACGAAGAATGATGGCTACCTCAGGCCCTGCAGAGATTACAGGCGCCTCAACATGATCACAGAGCCCGATCACTACCCTCTTCCTAATATCACCGACATCACTTCATTCATTTTACCTAGCTCGAGCTACTGAAGGGTACCAAGTACCAATGTATCCTGACGACATCTCCAAGACCTCCGTAATCACGTCCTTTGGAACATTAAGCTTCAACTACAGCTGTTTTGGTCTCAGAAATTCCGGGGCTACGTTCCAAAGGATGATGGACGGCGTCTTGGGTGATTTGTTGTTCTGCAGCTGCTGCATCGACAACATCCTCAAATTTTCCGTTTGCATCACATCACCACTGTGCTCAAGCGGGTGCAGTGCAACGGCCTGGTGGTCCGCTATGACAAAAGTTTCTTCCTGGGGCACCACCTCTTGGCCGCTGGTGTTTCGTTCCTCTCTGAATTACCATCAAGCACTTACCCATCCCTACTACAGTGAGAGCCCTACAAAAAATTGTGGGGATGATCGATTGTCATCGCCGCTTCCTCCCCGGGATAGCTGCCACCATGGCCCCACTTTATGCAGCACTCACGGGCAGGCCTAAGGATCCTCTGTGGGGCTCCCTTTAGGAGGAACCTTTCAAAAAATCCAGAGACGCCCTGGCCGCAGAAGCTCTCCTCGACATTCCTTCACCGAAGCTTCCAACGGTGCTATCTGGGCCGTCCTGGAGGAACTCGCCCAAGGATGCCCCCGATCCATCAGTATCTTCAGAAAGAGAAAGAGAAAGAGAGTGAGTGAGTGAGTGAGTGAGAGAGAGAGAGAGACAGAGAGAGAGAGAGAGAGAGAGAGAGAGAGAGAAAGAGAGAGAGAGAGAGAGAGAGAGAGAGAGAGAGAGAGAGAGAGACAGAGAGAGAGAGAGAGAGAGAGAGAGAGAGAGAGAGAGAGAGAAAGAAAGAGAGAGAGAGAGAGAGAGAGAGAGACAGAGAGAGAGAGAGAGAGAGAGAGAGAGAGAGAGAGAGAGAAAGAGAGAGAGAGAGAGAGAGAGAGAGAGAGAGAGAGAGAGAGAGAGAGAGAGAGAGAGAGAGAGAAAGAAAGAGAGAGAGAGAGAGAGAGAGAGAGAGAGAGAAAGAGAGAGAGAGAGAGAGAGAGAGAGAGAGAGAGAGAGAAAGAAAGAGAGAGAGAGAGAGAGAGAGAGAAAGAAAGAGAGAGAGAGAGAGAGAGAGAGAGAGAGAGAGAGAGAAAGAGAGAGAGAGAGAGAGAGAGAGAAAGAAAG
>NC_134811.1:13259138-13274138 GCF_046742065.1 Oratosquilla oratoria
TCGTCACACCCAGGCGTTTCAATCTACAGCGCTTGCAGACGGCCTTAAACGAAGTGGAGCCCACCATTCAGTTTTCCCTAGAGGAAGAAATCCACGATTCTCTTCCTTTCCTGGACACACACATCTTTAAGTACGGTAACCAACTTGAATTCAAAGTGTATAGAAAGCCCACCAACAAAAATTATTTAATTCATTTCTACTCCCACCATGATATAAGGACCAAGAGAGGAGTAGTAATAGGTTTTTTCCTTAGGGCATTTAGGATATGTAGTGCAAAATACTTAGAAGAAGAGTGCAGGTTTATTAAAGAGACCTTTTTAACACTAAAATTTCCAGAATTTCTTTTAGATAATTGCAAACAGCAGGCCGCTAAGATTCGGGAAAGCCGTAGGCAGCAGGACAGCACAACAAGACGTCTCGTGTTGCCAACCGGCGACGTTGCCACCAACCTGACACGTCTTTTAAGAACCACCAACTTGGAAATAGTGTGCCAGACAAGCAGAACAATAAAAGACATCACGAAGACGGAAACACACAACAACCAGACACCGGGCACCAAAGCCGGTGTTTATCGTATTCCATGTTCAGGATGTGATAAAGTTTACATCGGAGAAACGTCACGCGACCTGAATACACGAATACGTGAACACCGTTACGACGTCAGGCATGATGTCACCACCAATGCATGTGTGACACATAGAAACAAAGAAAACCATCTTATGGACTGGAAGAATGCAGAGCTGCTGATACGGGAACCAGACAAAATCCGTAGGAAGTGTTTAGAAGCAGCAATCATTCAAGGAACGAACACTATTGAACAAAACAGGGGCATGTTTAACATATCTCCTCACATTATTCCCCTAATACCCATGGCCAGCAAAATATTAAATATTTAAACCACCCTTTGTGGACATTTCACCCACGGACGTTTGGGCCAGCATTCTCATCCTTTCCCAGTGTCCAATCCCCCTCCCCCCTTCTCCTCCTTCTCCTCCTCCTCTTCCTTCCCCCCCCTTTTCTCTCCCCGTTCCCTCCTTTCCCCTTATTTAATCTCAAGCATTTGTATCTCAACTTGTACTTGAAAAAGCTGTAATAAGCGAAACGTCGTACAAATAAAGGCTCCGTCCTCATATGGTGTTTATCTCGTCATATACATACATATATATATATATATATGTATGTATATATATTCATATATACAGGTTTTCATATCACCGTGAAACAAATTATACAATATCACCACAGGAGAAGAGAAACTTGCAGACAGTAGTACACAGTAAGTATTTGCATGTATTATATCTTCAGACAATGTGAGACAAACACGAGTATGGTCAGGTACATACAAAGGAAAGGAACATGGATATGGGGGAAACAGGCTGGGGGGGGAGGAATGATATGAAAAAATATTAATAAGGTTCATAACTTTACCTTCCTCGCTTAGACCTGACTACCTATGGTTTAATCTGGTAGGTACTTTTTAATCACGAAGTTGGTCAACAGTTGATCACATTTGAAATATACATAGCTCAAGTTTACATGTTTATCACATGTACTTGAGAATAAACATGGGACTTACACTTAGAGGAATTCGCGTTTGAAGCTTAGCTATGGCCAGGATTGATTATTTGAATTACATTGCTGTTACTAGCGATTTGTGTGTGCATTAAAACTTAATGATATTTACTTTTCGATCATTTGATTCAAACTGTTTCCTCGTCCGCCCGAGTCGCCCACCTCATGACCACAGCGTCCGATGGTCTCCAAACAGGCAACAAAGAATCATCAGAACGACAGCGCTGTAAGACCCGGAGACCATACAAGGACCGCCGGGGGGAGGGGGGGCGGAAAAGTCAAACTTTTTCAATATCCACTGGAAGCTTCGTTCCAACTCCTGACAGCATTCTCATCACCTGGGGTCTCCTTGCTACCATTCTGGTTACTAGAACTATCACTATTCCTGTATGTTGGTGGCAAATGAATTCGAAATTTTTCAGCAATAGTTTTGAGGTTGAAAATAACTCGTGGTTGTGTTAAAGTTGTTTGAAGCCGAGATTTCTTCTCATTGTAATGTCAGATGCTTTTAAACAACTGTAATAGTGATTAGGTATATTATAGGCTATTCATTCAATAACATTGGTTCATGAATTTTGTATCTGGGCTACAACCAAGTTATTATATTTGCTGATGTATTCATACCTCGTTCTTTGTAAAAGCTGAGCTAAGTTGGCAAATCAAACCCTAGACGAAGATATAAAATTTTGATTTATTAACGTTTCGTCACAATAAAATTGTTCAAAGGATTGCAGAGATACGAGTGATGTGGGGACTTTTCACGATCCAAAATCTGTCCCAGTGTTGTTTGGCATATCTGCTGTGCAAAAACTGCGGCCTCTTGAGATCTCAACTCTAGTAACCATTCGTTCGCATATAGGAGAGCGCGCGCACACACACACACACACACACACACACACACACACACACACACACACACACACACACACACACACACACACACACACACACACACACACACACACACACACACACACACACGACTCGGTGGCGTAGTTGGTAGAGCACTGAGCTGCCACAATAGTGGCCCGCAGCTCATGGTTCGAATCCTGCCCAGGGCTGAAATTATTTCGGTACCGCTGCGATTCGGGTCGTTACTCTGACTCTCGTGGGCGGGGAGTTGGGTGTGTGTGTGTGTGCAAGGTCATACCATTACCCATAGATCGGACCTACGAACTCTGAGCTCTCTTCCAGGAGGGAAATAGCTGTCGATCACGAGTCCAGCACGTGATCCAAAGACCAAGTGAATACATACACACACACACACACACACACACACACACACACACACACACACACACACACACACACACACACACACACACACACACACACACACACACACATTCACACATTCACACGCGTATGCGTGTGCTCTAATTTGTAATAGTAAAATATCTTAAAACAAAAAAAAATCAAAATTGACCCGTGGGACATGAACCCAAAGGTGAAAGTACCAGCCGGATAACTTCTGGTGAGGCGCAACAGAGTCTGCCAGATATATTTAGCAAGAGGAGAATTCATGGAGGAGAAATATAAAAGAAAAAATCTAAGGCAGACTGGAATTCAAAGCAGAGGAAAGTGGGAAGTGGGTTTAGAAATGGAATGAAGAGACAGAAAGGAGACATGAGGTGATTGAAGTGGAAGAAAAGAAATATATATGATACTCCCCCCCCAAAAAAAAAGTAAAGAAAATGTGAATAAAAAATAATAATGATTATAATAAATGATCAACATCTCGAATAAAAAAAAAATGTATATATAACAATAGTTTATAAACCAATGACAATTGAATTATAGAAAAGAAAGCCCTAAACAATAAAAACAATGAAAACTACTGCTGGAAAGAAAATGAATAAAAAACGAAAGTCAGAAGGGCCTTCTTGCATTTGTCAGTCTTCAAGGGGACAAAGTTTTGACAGCAGAAGCGCAAATCGAGAAAAGCGGCAGTCTGGGTCTCCCGTTCCCTCGCTTCTCCTACTCGACACCCCTGATGGAGTATTGTCGGAACGGTGTTCATGGTGGTGGTAGGAATGTTGATGTTTGTGGGTATGGTAGGTTATAGGCACGCTTTTGCGTACACACATACAAACACACACACACACACACACACACACACACACACACACACACACACACACACACACACACACACACACACACACACACACACCTATAACACGTAAGAAATATCTATTCAGCTTTTTATGGAAAATTGAACGAAATCTAGCGGATTCCAGAGAAGAGCCAACCCTGGAATCATAAAATCAGTTTTTCTGTGCGAGCTCTATGGCTGACAGGTTGTGTTTTAGACTGCTGCTATTGTTTCCGGTAATTAACTAGTCTTTTGCATTTAATTACATTTTGTTTTAGCGGAAACCGATCACAAATGTAAACACAGGGTAAATATCTCAGCCAAGATATCTTATTCAGAAAAGCTGCAACGATAGTTCTTGTTCGTACTCATAAAAAACTGAAATGTATTATTCATCAGTGAATTTTTAGTTTTTAATCTTTATCGTGGTATAACTAAGAATTGCTTCAGTTCAGTATTCATATATATTTGCTGGTTTTGATGTTGATACGAGTCATTTAAGCATTCATTTTACTGCTGTTTTATTTGTTTTTACAATATAATTTTTTCCGCTATGAAATATCAACTATGAATGTTACCAGGTCGTTGACATCGGTACATACTAAATTATTACATACGCTTTGATAAAAAAAATATACCAGGAGATGCTCTTTTCGGTTGCTCTTTCTGTAGACAGAAGTGAAGGCAAGTGGATATAACTTAATTTGGCTGTGGGCAGGGTTAGATATCAGTTGACCAATAGTTAGATTTTGCATATTCAAGTAATGTATATAGTCGCGGGAGCCTATTGACTGGGAGACTATTTGGTAATTTAACGGAAAATGTAAGCCTCTCCCTATTCCAAATAAACTTATATTTGCCAACATTGTTTATCTGTTTATGCATATTATATATTAGAGCATAAAACTTTATAAGCGGGTGAGTTATACAGATAAAGAAATGTTTGTAAAGACAGACAAATGTCGAGGTGAGGTGGCAAAATGAAACATTAAGGCTAGAGTATGGAGCTTTATTCAGAACCAGACGTTTCGACCTCTTGGGCCTTCCTCAGTGGACTGAATACAGAATAAGCTAAAGTAATGTAGATGAGACTCGTCGATATAAAATAGACAAATGAGGACGATACAGGGATAGGTGGTGAGAATTTCATTTTAATGAGTTGGGTGTTTGGTAAGCAACAGTTTGTAGGCTAGGAAGTTACACAAGCTTGCTCTCCACCTAATGTTTACAAACAGTCGTCGGGGACCCGATTTAATTGATGTATAATGTTCATTTTTATGATAATGTTACAATATGTAAACTATGTCAGTAGGCAGTGATTTTGAGATTGCTTGAGTAAGCAGTACTGCATGCGGGATTGTAACACCTGTTCTGATTGGAGAAAGGGTGGAGGAGGAGAAAATTCAATTGGTTCACGATTGTAAGGTCACGCCCTTAAGGGAGGTTCTTATATCTAAAATTAAAGATCATTGGACTAAAAAAATCATGACGTTATTGCAGAACTGTCCTAGTACTCAAACTGAGGATACCCGAGAGGAGTCCCTTGGTGTAACTTAAAGAACCAAGTGTAGTAATATTCGGGAAGAAAACAAAGAAAAGTTGAGCTTTGTTTAATTCCCCTCTTCTATACATAAGCTAATACTAAGTGGAACTTGACTAGGGCGGATGATCGGAAACACAGGACCTTTCTACTAAAATTGTGAATGACTATCATACGCAACAATAACAGTGGTGAAAGGCAAGTAGAAGGTAAAAGACTTACAATAAGAAAGTAAAAGCACGAAAGAAAGACGGCACATAGAGACGGCAACAGAGTGGTAAAAGGGGACCATAGTAATAGATCGAATGGCAAATTTCCTTGAAACTGCGTCATAAAGAGACCATGAGAATCGTTGTGTTGTCAGATTGGGGCGAGTTTAAGGTTGGAAATTTTTTCTCTAAGTTCCTCAGTTTAACAAATTTAAACTCTATTTTCAGGTCCTCTCTTTAGCAAGCAGATCCAATGTTAAGCAGAAAAGTGTAGTTTGAAAATTGTTCAAGACTTCTGATGATGACCAAAGTAAAGCAATGTCAACTGTGCAATATGCAAAAAGCTGGAGGAACTTTTTTTCATTACGTCAAATATGTTGAAATACTTAAGTACAAATTATGGCACAGGACCTCAAGAAGAAAATAAAAAATGAAGACAAGAGGAAAGAAGAGACGCAAAGAAAACTGACTTTCGACTGTTCAACTATAATTAAACAGGAAAAAGTTGTTTGCGATTCTTATAAGAAACAGACTTTACATTGCGTTATTGTTTGACATAAATTTTTGGATATAAATCACAGCGAACTCCAAAGAATTGATAGATAGTTTTGAGAAATTACTGCAATTAACCTGCAACCTTTTCTGTTGTAGAAAACCTTGATTCCATACGACTATCATACAATATAAACCCGATTTACTAAATTCCCTCTCGAAAGTTATAGAAAAATATTGTACAATATATACATGTGAAGGTTAGAAGGAAATCATATATACTACTCATTTACCACTGACTGCTACTTAAAAAACAAAACAAAACAAAAACATCCTAATTAAGTTTAACATCACATTGGAGCATTGGAAATTTTAAACAAAAAGAGCGAATCTAAGAATTTCTCAATAAAAATAATCATATACTGCAGGAAATATAAGTGAATGCACCAGTGAGACAGTACATCAACTTGATATTTTTAATGATGAAATTTATGTCCTTGTAGGAGAATAGGTAACTTTAAAGACGATAAAAAAGAAAAGAAAAAAAATTAAAACATCAGTTAGTACCTGGGACACAATACTAAGTTTCAAACATACGACAAACCAAAGATTAGCTTTCGGAAAAGAATACATAATAAAAAAATTCCATTTCCGATTCTGATACTCGAAAAAATACCTATTCATAGGATTCTCGGTTTCAATTCTGATTTCCTCAAGGACAACCAGAAATACTGTAATCTGGCTTGTGCAACGCATTTATCCTTGCTAGGGTGTGCAGCAATAGGGGAATCACAAAGAAAGTGGAACGCTTCAGGAATCAGGGCAGTAGGAACTATCAACTGATTCACTAAGCGGTGCGGTTCGTGCTTATGATCCAGTGTTGCTTGATGATCGAGGACATCATCAACAAGCATGTAGTTTTGTAAGTTAGGAGAGAAGTTTGAAATGTCTGTAGTGTCACCTGATTCCAAGACGAATATCATACGCTTCCACAGGGGATCTGAGCGCTATGCAGCTTAATGCATTCCTGAGTTAAATGAATTGAAATGGGAAACTGAGAAATGACAGGAGCATGCCTGCTGAGGGCATCAGCAACTGAATTTGCTCTACAATGAACATAATAGAAGGTTGGCATGAACTCCTGAATTGTCAGGAACCAACGAAGAAGTTTGCCTGATAGATTCTTATCAGAGAACATATGTAAGATGGCTTGGTGGTTAATGTAGGTGTGTATTTCATACCAAAGAATGATGTCTTTGAAATGTCTGAGGACGTACGCTATAGATAGAGCTTTAATTTCTGTGACCGAGTAATTTGATTCTACTTTGTTTAGTGTGCAACCGGAGTATGCAATGGGACGGAAGTGTTTCCCGTGCTGTTACATGAGAAGTGCATCTAATCCTGAATAGGATGCGTCAGTGTATGATGTGAAGGGAAGTTTCAAGTTTGGAATTGCTAGGACAGGGGCCGTAGTTAAGGAAGTTTTGATAGCGGCAAATGCTCTATCATGCTCAGGAGTCCAAGTGAAAGGGGTATCTTTCTTTACAAGAGAAATGAGAGACGCAGGTATAGTAGCGTAGCTTGAAATGTAATGCCTATAGAAGCCTGAGAGGCCTAAGAAGGAGCAGACATGTTCTACTGAGGTAGGTTGAGGGAAATCAATGACCACTTTGACTTTGTCATTGGCTGTAAGGATACCATATGCCTTAAGTACATGTCCTATGAAGCGCATTTCCGTTTTAAGGAAGAAACACTTTGCTAGTCGACAGAAGGCAGCTTATGATGTCTGTAAGTGGTCAGAGACAGACTTTGAGACAATGACTTTATCATCAAGATATGTGAAGATATTCTCATCAATCAGTCCTGCGAGGACTGTTTATGAGGGATGTAAAAGAAGAGGCAACAAAAACAAAGCCCATTGCTAACCTTTTGAATTGGAAATGTCCTTTTGGCGTATTAAAGGCTGTGAGAGGACTTGATTCAGGAGCAAGGGTGGTTTGAAAATAGCCAGACATAAGGTCGAGAGTGGTAAAGACAACATTGTTTTCACCGACAGAGTGAAGGAGGACTTGCATGACTGGGATTGGGTGGCGGTCCAGAAAAGTTAAATTATTGAGTTGTCTGAAGTCAAGGAATGGAATGAACCATCTGGTTGAAGAACAATAAAAAAAGGGAAGTTTCATTCTGAAACTGAGGATTCTATAATGTCTTTATCAATCATATGATCAATGAGTGTGCTTACCACATTCCGTTTGCTATGAGACATTCTGTATGCAGGAATATAGCACGGGCGGGCATTTTGTCTGAAGGGAATATGATGCTGAATTAGATCAGTTACACCTGGGAGAGCAATAACGTGCATGAAGTCATTGCAAAGCAAAAGTAAGCTTCCTTGTGCATCAGGGAAGTCAAGTGGATTCGAATGGGATGCAAGAATGGGTTCACGTTGCGGATGCACATTAAAAGTGGTGATAGAAACCTATAAGGATATCACCAGGGAAATGGACATCAGCTATGTACAAGATACCTGGAATAGAGGAGGTAGTAGAGGAGAATTTAAAATCAAAAGTGACTTTACCAATTACTGGAAATTGGATACCATTTACATTGTAAAGATGAATATTGGACAATTCCAAAGTGGGGACACGCTCTCTTGCACTGCGGAATGAAGTGAAACTCTGAATTGACATTGTATTGACTGGGGAACCAGTGTCTATAAAACCTGAAAGGGAGTAGTATTCAATGCAGTAGCAGCAATGGTCAAAGCATGAATCCAAGAATCAGGGCAAGAGTGGGTGATAGTTTGCAAAGAAACACCGTGGGAATGCTGGTTGGGTGATTGTCAGTTGGGAAAAGAGTGATGAGAAGAAAAAAACAACAACACGTAAGGTGGGGAATGGAAATCGTGAACAGGAGCGTTGGTATCGCAGGACACAGCACTTGTCCGTGGAATGAAAACAGTCACCATGGTAGTCACAGTACTGATCTAGAGGAGTGGATAGACATTTCCAACACCTAGTGGCAAGGTGGCCAGGTTGTGAACAAAAATGGCAAATGATACATGTTCTGGAAGGTTTATGTGGACGTAAATGAGACTAGTAACGAGAAAGAGAGGGAGTGCGTGTTCGTATGTGAAGTGGTGTAACTTGAGCAACAGGATCAGGTTGTGGTGTTGTGAGTGGAACTGACTGATCAACAATCTGGGATCGTGTTTTCTGAAATCATTGAATTTTCTCGAAAATTCTGTCAATGTTGTTTGTGGAGGAAACTCAACTAGAGGCACTTTCTCAACTGTGTCAGGGTGCAAGCGGGAAACCCAGGGACACGTCTTTAAAGTACTTCTAAGGCTAGAGGCTAGCTTGAGGAATTTTTTCTTAGTGAAGTGAGGACCTTTGTTAAAAGCTTTGGCTAAGATGTATAATGGCGATAAAAGAACCTACTTGATCAAGTATGCCAAAGGATTTCTTGAACTGATCTATAAAAGCAGGGTATAACAGGGTTTCATCGCAGCTATCCAATTGAAGGATATCTCCGGCATGTGTGTTGTTGAGGTCAATATGGGACCTAAGAATAGCAATATTCTGTAAGTCATCAGTCACTTGATTTCGAGGGATTTCGGCATTAACTCCCGAAAGGAAGTTGTGTACAGAAATGTTGTGTCCATTGAATAAAGGCAATGAGGATGTATCGGTCACTAGTGTTACAGTGGCGTTCATATTTAGTGAAGATTGAGTGGATGAAGAAGCCATGACAGAGAATTGGGCTGGAGCAGTAGGAATAAGAGTCGAAGACGTTGTAGGAAAAGGCTGAAACTTGTTACTTTTGTGTAATTAATTTTATTCAAAAAGAGGCATTTCACCTGGAGGTGTCAAAAGTGATATCTATTTACCGTACAAACGAAGATGAATTATAGTTCGTAGCGGATGGGATTGATAAGGGCATACAAGGGTAGATATACAGGGGATCTAAATTGTGTACAAAATAATTACTAAGACTATGGGTAAGATTACTATATCACTATATACATGTATATAAGAGAACATTTTTTGTAGAGATTAGATTAGACAATAAGTAACACTATCTACACCAAAAAGAAAGCTTGTCGATTAAATATAATTCTCGGGCGCGCGGAACACTGCGGTTTGTTTTAGCTGTGGGGACCAATCAACGTAGGTTTGCCATGGGTACAGTCACAAAAAATGTCAGACAGGTTACCAGAGGCACGATGTTCCTGTAAAGGCATGCACGCCTAGGAAACACTCTTCATTATACACTAAACCTAACCCAAGGCCTTAAATGTAACACACGAAATCGAGGATGGATTACTGAACACAAGTTAAACAAAATGCAATTAACGAACTGATATAAAAGTTATTGTCATAAGAACGACAAAGTGAAAAATAAAATGTACAGTTCGTATACTAAGCGAAGTTCGTAGTGGCGACGAGGAACGGAAGGGTGGTTGAAGTGGCTGAAGCGGACGAAGTGGGAAGCTCGGCGGCCGGGAGACCCAGAAGACGAAGAATGGTAGGGAGAAGGAGAAGGCTACTCCGAGCTCAAGCGATGACTGGTAGAAAGACGGTACCTGGCGGCGGTTGGGAGGCGAAGGAGACACTAAGCAGGCGTATGCATTCTCACTAGCTGGTAGCGGATCGGAGGAGGTTCGAAGGTGGTTGTACACACTGGAGCTTCCACGGGTAGGCCTCGAAGTTTGGTGCTTGCGTATGGTAGCTGGTGGCGGAAGAGTAGGAAGAGATGGTCTTAGAGTTGGGTGCTGTACGCAAAAACAGGAAATAGCAGGGGCAGCAGGACGGTTTAGGTATGGGGAAACCCAGGAAGCGTGGGGTGATACTGCATAGAACAAAGGGAAGTAGCCAGAAGAACAACGTACCATAGAAATATAATGGAGGAGATGTAGCTCGTATGACCAAGAGAGGTTAGAAGTAGGGCGTGGGTGAGACGCAGTAGGAACTGCATAGGATGCAGTTGTAGCTGGTTCCAGTATGAAGGAGAGCACGTATGAAAACATAGTTCCAGAGAAGGGTCCTGCGAACACCAAGCTGCTTATGTAAAAGATCGTGGATGGGGAAGCACAAAGAAGGCACAGAACGATGAAGGATGGAACAGGAAGCAAACCGGAAAATGAGTGATCCGTCTATAGAAGTTAGAAAGCAAGTAGTTTTTGTATCAGTTTAGGAGAAGGGAATAAAGTGTTCAAAACGAACCTCTATTTGCATCCATCCTCACTTGGGGCATCCAACACTTGAAGGCCGTTTACTTACAGAATCTATATATACTGTCCACAAGGGCAAGACCTACCGAATGACTGGCTTACCCAAGCGTGGGTATACGGTTAACGTCATCATATTTGCCATACATACACTAGCTATTACAATTATATAAATAAATCTATTTATACATATATATTCTAAATCATCTTATATTATTTGAACTACATGTAAAATGGGATTGATATATACTCATTTGCACGTATGAATGCAAATGTTAATAATTACAATGTTACGTAAATGTAATGGTACGGTAGTAAGACGGACATGTCAGGTGCGGAAATGTTAGTGCCTAGTACATACGTGTGTTCGTGCGTCTGTTTGTCTAAATATGTGTACGTCTATTCCTAAATACTGATATGTTTTTATGTATAACATATACATACATACATACATACATACATACATACATACATACATACATACATACATACATACATACATACATACATACATACATACATACATACATACATACATACATACATACATACATACATACATACATACACACATACATACATACATACATACATACATACATACACACATACATACATACATGCATGCATGCATATACATACATACATACATACATACATACATACATACATACATACATACATACATACATACATACATACATACATACACACATACATACATACATACATGCATGCATGCATGCATACATACATACATACATACATACATACATACATACATACATACATACATACATACATACATACATACATACATACATGCATGCATGCATGCATACTTACATACATACATACATACATACATACATACATACATACATACATACATACATACATACATACATACATACATACATACATACATAAATACAAACATACATACATACACACATACATATAAACATACGTGCACACATACATACGTACATATATACATGGATGCATACATCCATACACACGCTACATATATACATGAATCCGTACACAATATATATATATATATATATATATATATATACATATATATATGTATATATATATATATATATACATATATATGTATATACATATGTAAATATATATATATATATATATATGTGTGTGTGTGTGTGTGTGTGTGTGTGTGTGTGTGTGTGTGTGTGTGTGTGTGTGTGTGTGTGTGTGTGTGTGTGTGTGTGTGTGTGTGTGTGTGTGTGTGTGTGTGTGTGTGTGTGTGTGTGTGTGTGTATTCATTTATATGTACTACAATGATAATAATAACATACGAAATTATATTGTATATACTTACACAACTACACACATATCTATATATATATATATAATACTAACGTATACATCTGGCTATGTATAATTTCCCTTGTGCATGCATTTCTCACTGTGGATCATCTACGAGCTGTGCACCCCAGCACTTGTCTACGTGAGATGTGAGAGAGCGGGAGTGTGTTTCGAGTGTGAGATGATTGCTTCCCGCGTGAGCACCTATGGGCCAATCGGCCGCTAGGATCCTCCTTGTCGATACGGTGCTTTGTTTGTACGTGCGTGCGTACGTGCGGCAGAGTTATAATGCTCGTAGAACTTTTCCTTCAATCCCTAAAATACAACCAATTTCTTTCCCCCTCTGTCTACCCTCTTCCAATCTTGGTCCTACTTCCAGTCCTCCTCCTCCTCCTCCTCCTCCTCCTCCTCCTCCTCCTCCTCCTCTCCCTCTTGTTCCTCCTCCCCCTCCTTTCTATCTAATACCTTTTTCATCTCCTCCTAGTCTTCCTCTTCTTCCATTTCTTCTTCCATCTCTCTTTATTCCCTCTCCACCTCATCATGTTCCTTTACCCCTTGTTTCTTCTTTTCAATTTCCTTTTGCTCTTCCTTTTCCTAAAACTGATCCTCTACTTCTTCTCTCCTCTCCTCCTCCATATTCTGCTATTTCAGTTCCTTCCCCCTACTTCTCCTAAACCTCTTTTTTGCCTTCCCTTTCCCTGTCTATTCCTCTCGATCCTCTTTCTCTTGTATGGGATATTGGCTGATTATTTTATGCAGTCAATGTTTGTGGTGCTTTAGTGGCATTCTTTATGAGTGGGAATTTTTCTCGTAAAAAAAGATTACTGATCAATCTTAACTTATATATTTTTTCTCCATTCCTACTCTTCATAGATATTTTCTTTACCACCTTTACAAAAACTCGACTTATTCAGTAAGTCTCCAGGGACAGCAGTGGTGGCCATTGCTGATGAAATAATAAATCTTTCTTCCATACTATTAAATATATTTCTTTACCTCCTCTTCTTCCTTTTTCTTTTTCTTTTTTTCTTCTTATTTTTCATTCTCCTATTTGCTCGGTTCTCGCATCCTACATCTCTCCTCTCTCTTCTTGATTATCTCCCCTGACAATGTTTTACTTCCTGTCTTTGTCCCTTTTTTCAACTTCCTTCCCTCCTGTTTCCGTTAACAGCGTTGTTTTTCCTTCTTTTTTTAGTCTCTAACCTATTCTCTCTACTCTTTTCTTAATTTCTCTCCTTTGTCTCGTGACCTGGCTCCTGTTCTCTTCCCTGATTATAATTCTCTTTTATATATTTTTTCCAACGATCCCTCTTTTCTCACTCTTCTCTTTTTCATGCTTTTTCATAACTTGTTTCCTGTTGGTTCTAGTATGCTTCTCTCTATATCCCTTCAATAGCTCTCTTTATCTCCTTCCCTCTATGGGAAACTATAATATTATAATACATTTGTAAATAAACACTTTAAACCCACTATCGCAGAAATAATATCAGAAGTACAGGAAAACTGTATATTTCGACTACTATCTGTAGCCCTCTTCAGCAGAATGGTTACAAGAAGATGTACATGTACTCCTCACTACCTCATTTATACATGTACTCTATCTTCTTGTAACCATTCTGCTGAAGAGTACTACAGATAGTAGTCGAAACATACAGTTTTCCTGTACGTCTGACATTATTTCTCCGATAGTGGGTTTAAAGTGTATATTCTTACTCTATCTTTTCTGTTTTCCTTTCTCTTCTTCCTATTTTCTCTCCCCCTGACATTCCTTTCCATTTCTTTCTCCTTCCTCTTCCACTGCCTCCTCTCCTCCCTTCCGATACCAATCTCTCATCACCTACCCGCCTCTCCCCCTCTCTTCTCCTTCACTATTCATATTCATTCCTCCCCTTTCCTTCTTCTTCCCTGTCCTCTTCCCATCCCCTCACCTCACTTATTCCCTCTCCTCTCCTTCCCTTTCGTCCTCTACCATCTCCTCACCCCCCCTTATATTCCCATTTTCACCCTATTCTTCCTCATCTTCCCCTCTCCTAACTTACCCTAAATTTGATCATCACCGACGGACGTTTTCTCTCATTCTCTTGGTTCCATGCCGTTGCCTTCCACTCCTCAATTTTACTTCCTTGTCTTCTCTTCCCTATCTCTCCCCATTCTCCCCACCTCCATTCTCCTCACTTTCGTTTCCTTTATTCTTTTCATTTCCTAACAGGCATTGCTCTTCTCTTACCCCCATCCATTTCTCCCCATTTTCCCTATTAATACAATATCATATATTACCTTATTCTATCCTTACTTCCATCCTATCCCTTCCCTCTCCTTTCTTCCCTTCCCTTCCCTTCCCTTCCCTTCCCTTCCCTTCCCTTCCCTTCCCTTCCCTTCCCTTCCCTTCCCTTCCCTTCCCTTCCCTTCCCTTCCCTTCCCTTCCCTTCCCTTCCCTTCCCTTCCCTTCCCTTCCCTTCTTTTCCCTTCCCTTCCCTTCCCTTCCCTTCCCTTCCCTTCCCTTCCCTTCCCTTCCCTTCCCTTC
>NC_134811.1:13279138-13284138 GCF_046742065.1 Oratosquilla oratoria
ATTGGTGGGATGAGGAAACAAAGAAGGTTGTAGAAGAGAAGAAGCGAGCATTCACAGATTGGTTACAAAAGAGGACGAGGGAGTCATATGAGAGGTACAAAGAAAAGAAAAGAGAAGTAAAGCAAAAGGTAAAGGTTGCAAAGAGGAGAGCAGATGTGAAATGGGGTAAGAGTATGACAGAAAATTTTGAAAGTAATAAAAAGATGTTTTGGAAAGAAATTAAGAGAGGAAGAGGAGGCGAATCAAGTAGGGAAGAAAAGGTAAAAGGTGCAGATGGAGAGATGATAATGGAAGAGAAGGCAGTAAGGGGAAGATGGGCAGAATATTTTAGGGAGTTGCTAAATGTGAAGGAGGATAGGGAAGGAAAGATAGCTGCAGTGGGAAATGCGAAGAAAATGAGAGTGATGAGTGAGGAGAATGGAGGAGAAACAAGGAAGGATGAGGTGAAGGCAGTTGTTAAGATGATGAAAGCAGGTAAGGCACCTGGTCTGGATGAATGCCATGCAGAATGTCTGAAAAAGGGAGGTCAAGTGATGGTGGACTGGTTGGTGAGGTTATTTAATGTTTGTTGGAGAGAGGGTAGAGTACCGGACTGGAGGAGTGCCTGTATAGTTCCTCTTTACAAGGGAAAAGGGGACAAGTGTGAATGTAGTAGTTTCAGAGGGATTAGCTTGTTCAGTGTAGTTGGGAAGGCTTATGGGAGGATCTTGATTGAGAGGATTAGGAGAGGAACAGAAGGAGTAATTGGTGAGGAACAGTGTGGATTTAGGACAGGTAGAGGTTGTGTAGATCAGATCTTTGTGGTAAGACAGATATGTGAGAAAGCTATAGGAAAGGGGAAGGATGTTTTTTGGGCTTTTATGGATCTGGAAAAGGCTTATGATAGGGTAGACAGAAAGGCACTGTGGGAGGCTATGCAGATTTATGGGATAGGAGGAAAGCTTTTGGGAGCTGTCAAGAGTTTTTATGAGAGTAGTAGAGCTTGTGTCAGGATTGGAAATGGAGAGAGTGAGTGGTGTGAGGTAAAGGTGGGACTTCGTCAAGGATGCGTTATGTCGCCCTGGCTGTTCAACTTATACATGGATGGGGTGGTGCGAGAGGTGAATGCAAGGGTAGTGGGTCAGGGATTGGAGATGGTTAAAGAAAATTGAGAAAAGTGGGAGGTGAGCCAGCTGTTGTTTGCGGACGACACTGCGCTTGTGGCAGGATCGGAGGAGGGATTGAGGAAGCTGGTGGCAGAGTTTGGGAGAGTATGTGATAGAAGAAAGCTAAAGATAAATGTGGGTAAAAGTAAGGTGATGAGATGTACAAGGGGTGAAAGTGGCAGTAGACTGGAAGTGAACATTAAGGGAGAGCGACTGGAGGAAGTGGATAGTTTTAGATACTTGGGTGCAAGTGTAGCAGGAAAAGGTGGAGTGAAGGTGGAGGTAGAATGTAGATTGAGAGAAGCGAGTAAATGCCTTGGTGGATTAAAGAGTGTAATGAGGAATAGACATTTAGAAATGGATGCGAAGAGGAGACTGTATGAAGGAGTGATTGTGCCAACAGCACTGTATGAGGCAGAAACGTGGAACCTTTTGAGAAGAAGAGAGAAGGAGTTTGAATGTGTTTGAGATGAGGTGTCTGAGAAGTATGGTAGGGGTTACTAGGCTAGATAGAGTGAGAAATGAGGAGGTGAGGAGGAGAACAGGGGTGAAAAAAGAGCTGGGAGATAGGGTTGATGAAAGAATATTAGGATGGTTTGGACACATGGAAAGAATGAGTGAAGAAAGACTAGTAAAAGAGGTATGGAAGGCAGATGTGGAGGGAGTGAACATGAGGGGACGTCCTAGGATGAGGTGGATGGATGGGGTGAAGGGGGCTTTGGGGAAGAAGGGAATGTCTGTTGAGGAAGGAAGGGAGAGGACGGAAGACAGAGGTGAGTGGAGAATGGTTGTATATGGATGATGTTGTGATTGCATGAGGAGGAATGGGCGGGGGGATGGGGGGTGAGGTAGTATGTGTGAGCAAATTTTGACGCAGCCCGAAGGGATTTCTCCCCGTCCTCTCCTTATATGCAAGGGGGGACGGAGAGGGGGGGTCGCCGATTAAATGAAGCGGCCTTGCTGTGGATGTGCTGTGTCTTGCGACACTGCTTCTGACCCAGGACGGTGGGCAGGGTGCAGGGATGACCCGTCATCCAGGAGGTGCTCAGATGAGAGGGAGGGTGGGAGGGGTGTGGAGTGTATTTAGGGATGAAATGGGTGGGAGTGTTTTTATGCCTTTCCCTTTTTGGCTACCTCCCTTGAAAGGGGGAAGAAGCCTTGGTATATGTATGTATGTATTTATTAAAATGATGAGGTCCGGTAAGGCACCTGGGTTAGATTGGCGTCATGCAGAGTGTCTGAAGAAGAAAGGCACAGTAACAGTAGACTGGCTAGCAACGTTGTTTACTTTGTGTTGGAGGGAGAGTAGAGTGCTGGAGGACTGGAGGAATGCCTGTATAGTTCCATTTTATAAATGAAAAGGGACAAATGTGAGTGTAATAGTTTCGGAGGGATCAGTTTGTTAAGTGTAATTGAGAAGGCTTATGGGAGGGTTTTGAGAGGATTAGGAGAGGAACTGTGGGGGTTTAGGAAAGGTAAGGGTTACGTGGTTCAGACATTTGTGGTAAAACAGATATGTGAGAAAACTTTAGGAAAAGGTAAAGATTTATATTTTGGGTGGGGCCTTTATGTATTTGGAAAAGGCTTATGACTGGATAGACAGGAAAGCACTGTGGGAAGTTTTGCAGATATACGGAGTCGAGGGAAAGCTGGTAAAGGTAGTTAAGAGTTTTTACGAGAGTAATTTGGCCCGTTGTAGAATTAGAAATGAAGAGAGTGAGTGGTTTGAGGTAAAATTAAGACTGCGTCAGGGGTGTGACTGTTCAATGTGTATATGGATAGGGTGGGGCGGGAGGCAAATGCGAGGGTAATGGGCAGGGATTGGATGTTTAAAGGAAATGGAGAAAAAATGTGAGGTGAGCCAGTTGCTGTTTGCTAACGACACTACGCTTGTGGTAGGGTTAGAGGTGGGATTAATAGAACGTCAGAGTTTGGGAAGGTATGCGATAGGATAATCCTGAAGGTAAATGTTGGTAAAAGTAAAGTGATGGATGTAAAAGAGGAGATGATGGCAGCGAGTTGGAAGTAAGTCTTAAAGGAGAGAGGCTGGAGGAAGTGGATGGCTTTAGGTACTTGGGGTAGCATGTGGCAGGAAAGGGAGGAGTGGAGGTGGAGGTAAGCTGTAGATTGAGAGAAGCAAGTAAATGCCTTGCGGGGCTAAAAAGTGTAATGAGAAATGAGCATTTCGGAATGGATAGCACTGTACGGGGTTGAGGCATGAAATTAAGAGTCAGGGAGGAAAAGCTTAAATGTGTTTGAGATGAAATGTCTGAGAAGTATGGTAGGAGTTACCAGGTTGGATAGGGTGAGAAATGAGGTGAGTAGGAGATCGGGAGTGGAAAACATGACAGATAGGCTTGATGAAAGAGTATTGGGATGGTTTGGATATATAGAAAGAATGAGTGAAGAAGGTAAAAGAGGTGTGGAAGACAGAGGTGAATGGAGTGAACATTTGGGGGCGACCGAGGATGAGATGGATGGATGGGGTAAAAGGGGCGTTGAGCAAGTAGGGGATGTCTCTTGAGCAAGGAAGGGAGAGGGCAGGAAATACGGGAGAGTGGAGATTGGATGTGTATAGATGATACTGTGATGCTGAACCACGGCCATTTACCCAAGTGGGGTAATGTAGAGGTACTACACACTAGTATGGAAAAGATGGTTAGGTGAACCATAGAAGCCTCTTACATCAATTCAACAGAAACACCTAATCATAGAAGAGAGCTTGAGGACCTAGCACGTCCCTCGATCGGATTGGTTACCGCAGGGGCACGTAAGAGATAATCAGCGAGTTCTTTTCCAAGACGGCCAGCCACAGTAACCGCTAGAGATGTATATAAGCAGCGTATGCCTATTTGCTTGTATCATTTTCTCTCTGAAGAAGACTGTAGAAAAGTTAAAGAATAAAGTGTAGTTGGCCCATACTGGAATTTCTCTTCACCACTCTCTCCAATTATATATATATGTATATATAAATTTATATATATAATATGTATATATATATATATGTATATGTATATATGTATGTATATACATATATATATATATATGTATATATGTATGTATATACATATACATATATACATACATATATGTATATATAATATATATATGTATACATATATATATATATATATATATATATACATATATATGCACATGCTACAATTAATTAAATCATTCTGAAATGAGGAAAGGAAATCAAATTCAGAAGATTTTGAAGATTCCAGTGTTGGTTGAACGTGTCTCCAGTTTTGTTCATTGAGTGTTTATGCAGAAAAAAATATATTCTTTCTATTTTTAGTTGTAATAAAAACCATAAAACTTGTACATTCCTTGAGCTCGGTCTTTAGAAGCATTTCCTTAGCAATAGAATATAAGATCAATAAAGATAACATTATAATTCAAATGTTATTGGGTGGTTCGTAGCACAACGGCAATATACAGAATTGATATTGACAGGATCAGACATATACTCTGATAGAACAACAAATACATTGCTGGAACACTTCGACTAGGACCAATCAACGGGTCTGGAAAGGAAAAAGTAATTGAAATTGCCGGAACACTTCGGCTATAGGGCAGACAATTAGTATAGTATGAAATTAATATATATATATTGTGGGACCAGTTTGGCCATAGACCAGGGGGCTGAATTTATAAAAGATCCTAACCCTAATTTATAAAATATCGTAACCCTAATGGCGGAGATTTTACCTAAATCCCTATGTCGGTGACCTAAATGCTTTTGGGACCGAATTTATAAAAGATCCTAACCCCTAAGTCTAGACATAAATCTTCAAAATGGAGATTTTAACTAAATCAGCTGTCCATAATGTAGAGGTTATGTCTAGTCAT
>NC_134811.1:13286638-13289138 GCF_046742065.1 Oratosquilla oratoria
TGATATTAGCAAGAGCGAATGTCCAAGTCATATATATATATATATATATATATATATATATATATATATATATATATATATATATATATATATATATATATATATACATATATACGTACATACATATATATATATGTATATATATATATATATACATACACACTGAATGTTTCCCGGTTATCAATTAATATATATTAATTGATCACTGGGAACCATTCAGTGTGTATGCATAAACTTTCCCACGCGCACATACTAGCGAATACACCATCATGGCGGAGGTGGGTTGAACACAACATTTCGTGTATGTGTATGCAATTCGAGCATACAAATATAAGAAAGTTGTGCTCAGCTTATATCTCTCTTGATAGCGTATTGGGCTACGTCACTGTAACTTTGTTACGGGTTAGCTGGGTTCGAATCCACGGCTCGTCCACGTTTCAATTTCCAACGGATGCCTCCATCGAGCAACTCTCAGTCTCGACTGCGATGGCATGGAATTAAAAGTGATTTGTAGTTGAATATATATATATATATATATATATATATATATACATATGTATGTATGTACTGTATATGTACACAGCCGCGTTATTCAAAATCGCGTTATCTAAACATTATTTTCCCATAGGAAACAATAGCTATAGGGGGGGTTACGTTTCTGGCAACTGTGAAATTCTAATTATTTGAGGAGTTTTCTTACTCTGATCTTAAAAAAAATATATTATTGATATATCAGTGGGTCACGAAAACAACGAAAATACATGTTCTCATTTTATTTAAATTTATACTTCACTTTATCTTATTCTAATTTATCCTTTACTGACAAAGATAACTCCTATAAGTGAAAGTTTTCTACAGAAAGAATTTTTACATTATATCAATAAGTCACTAACACAACAAAAACACGTCCTCACATTCACCATTACTTTGTTCATGCGTCACTTGTCGTCGTCTGCCAATTCTTCATCCCACTCTCCCTCTGAACCCACTCTACTTCCTCACCCCGCTCTCCTTCCTCGCTCGTGTCTTCTTCCTCAGCCATGTCTCCTTCTTCTTCCAACTCCTTTACTTCTACGATCTTCTTTTGGAACAATTGATCAAGTTTGGTTTGCGTAGTCATTTTTTTTTTTCTTTTGATCTAAATTGTTTTGTAGGAGTTTAATTCTACCATCACTTTTCGTGCTAATGTTGCACTTTTGTTTACATTATGATCCTTGGCCTCGAATATTGTCAAGTCCTTCCCTTATTGAAGTGAGTGCTTCTTGTATTTTTTTTAACTCTCTCATGCTCTGGGGTTTCTGATGCAGACCTTGTTTTTGATGCCTCTAACTCTGCTGTTTAGATCTTCTCCCTCTCCAAGAATTCTTCATTAGTTAGGTCCTCACTGTGTGATTCTAAGAGTTCAACAATGTCTTTTTCCTCAATTTGCTCAAACCCAGCTTGCCAAACCTTTGCACGACATTCTATTTTTTCCCAAGCGCTTTTGCTTGAATATCAAACCCAGCAAAATATTAGACCAATTGAGGACAGAGATTTTCCACACACCGTTGAGGCACTTTCTTGCCACTTTCTTCCAGGATTCTTTGATGAAGAGGAGAGCATCTATGATGATAAACTGCTTCCAATACTCCTTCACAATCAGCTTGTCTTTGTTTGTCCTCTCAACCATGTTAGTAAGGATCGAAAGGAGATAATAAGACTTGAATGTCTTGATTATCCCCTGATCACATGTCTGAATTAGTTCGTCCACATTTGGAATATGCTGTTTCCGTATGGTCACCGAATCTCATTAAAGACATTGGCAGATTGGAATAAGTACAACGGTGAGCTACAAAACTGATTCCAAATATCAAAAATAGATCGTACGAAAATCGACTAAAACATATGAATCTGTTTTCCCTAAAAAAGCGAAGACTCAGTGGTGATTTGATACAGGACTTTAAGATTCTAAAGGGAATTGGCAACATCAAAAGTGACAAAATTTTACACTGAATGAGAATCAGACAAGAAACAATGGTCTCAAACTGTCCGGAAATAGATTTAATTTGGAAGTGGGTAGAAACAACTTTGCCAACCGTGTAGTTAATGAATGAAATAAACTTCCTGTAGAGGCAGTGCAATGTAGTTCAGTTCGAAGCTTTAAGAATCATTTGAATAAACACCTTAGCAAGATGCTGTAATGACTATAATTTATTTTATATTATTTGTTTATTTGTTTTGTTATCATTTGTCTATTTGTTTATTATAATTTGTTTGATTCTAATTTATTATTAGTTATGTCAATTCATTATTATCTACTATTTACCTGTTCATTATCTAACTATACCTATGCATTTATTTATGTATTTTATTTATTATTCACATTATTATAGTTTTTATTTATTCATTTATTTATTTATCATTATTATGATTTTTCGCATCTGACCTAGATATGGACCGAAAGGTCTCCTGTCGGCATGATCCGCCTTCGTAATCCTTTGTAATCTTTGAAAAGTAGTGT
>NC_134811.1:13296638-13309138 GCF_046742065.1 Oratosquilla oratoria
ATTTATTTATGTATTTTATTTGTTATTTACATTATTATATTTTTTATTTATTGTTTTATTATTAATATGATTTTTTTTTCGCATCCGACCTAGATATGGATCAAAAGATCTCCTGTCGGCATGCTCCGCCTTTGTAATCCTTTGTAATCCTTTGTAATAAATAAGGCTGATGAAAGATTATTGGGATGGTTTGGACACACGGAAAGAATGAGTGAAGAAAGATTAGTAAAAGAGGTGTGGAAGGCAGAGGTGGAAGGAGTGAACTTGAGGGAACGACTGAGGATAAGATGGATGGATGGGATAAGGGAGTGTTGAGCAACAAGGGGAATGTCTGTTGACCAAGGAAGGGAGAAGGCAGGAGATAGGGATGTGTGGAGAGTGACTGTGTATAGATGAACCTGTTATGCAAGAAGGAGTGGGGGATGGGGGTTATGGAGTGATTATGTGTGAATATTATCTTGACGTAGCCCGAAGGGATTTCTCCCCATTTTCTCTTTTTCTGCATGAAGCGGCCTTGCTGTGGATGTACTGTGTCTTGCTACATTGATTCTGACCCAGAGCAGTGGGCGGGATACAGAGATGACCCGTCATCCATGAGGAGCTAAGATGTGAGAGAAGAAAGGGGGGTGATGGGAGAGGAATAGGTGGGAGTAAGTACGGGCTTTTGACTTGGCTACCTCCCTTATAAGGGGGAAAAGCTCTTTGTATATAGATAGATAGATTGACCAAGGTTATTGTGGTCTCGATTAAACACTTCCCTACGATGATGCTCTATGTATGTTTTCTAGTTAACCTAAGTCAATTTCATTTGATTTAGGGCACGTCATCATGTTAAATAGGTAAAAAAAGAAACCAATGAACAATGACAGTACAATAAATAAAAAATAAAATTACTGACAATGATAGTGGGTATAGGATTTAAGACCATAGGCCCTTTTTGTCGTCACGCGTCGGCACTTTCAGTGGGACTCGAACAGCCGTCCACGTTGTTTCTTACTTTCAGGACCTGACGCCCTAGTACATTCCGCCACCAAGCTCACCATAATGAAGAGTACTAATAATGGTATTGTCCTCCTAGCTCTGTTCTACGTTTACTTTAAAAACTTTCATGTCTTACCCGACCACCTAATCCTTATCACTAGTAGTTTCCTGTTCGAGTCTACCCATCGGATAGTACTTAGGCAATATATTTGTCCCGTAAGTGTTATCACTAGCAGTTTCCTGTTCCATTCTACCCGTCGGATAGTACTCAATGTATTTGACCAATAAGTGATCCTATTGTACTGTATTTTACGACTAAATATTTATCTTAGCTTCCGTCATTCAACCGAGGAAAAACGCCACCGCTGCATAAAGGTTGAGTGCTTCTTGATCCTATCTCGATTAATCCTTCAACTGAGTTTTATTACATAAGTTTCATTTCATCTGTCACCAAACAAATTCGCAGAGTCGAAGGTAACTCGCCACGCAGCAAAATGGCAAGCCGAGGAATGATGTGATATAATCAGTCAATTAATCATTATATTGTGTATTTTCATTTGTCTGTTTATTAACTTGTTATCCAGTTACATTTACTTAATCATTTACTTATTTATTTATTAGCCAATTTATTTATTTTCATTGGTTTGCTTATTGATTGATTCATTGAATACGCTTATTTATTCATGTATTTATTAGTTTATTTATTTATCTATTTATATATTTATCAATTTATTAACTTATTCATATATATATTAAATAATTTGTTTATTCGGTTTTTTATACATTTATCTTTATTTATATATTATTTATCTTTTCACTAATTAATCAATTAATTAATCAATTAATTTGTTAATCTATTTACAAATTCATTTATTCATTTGTATATTTATTTATCTATCCATCTACTTATTTATTAATTTGTCAATTTATTTACTTATTCATTTATTATTGATTTATTTATCTCTCTGTTGAGTTACCTACTGATTTATTAATTTATCTATTTATTTATTTATTTACTTATCTATATATTAATCTATCTATACATCTATTATTCATCTATTTATATATATATCAGTTTATACATTTGTTTAATGTTCATTTCAGCCGGATTCCATTCAATTCCGTTGGACTTTGGTCTTCGATCGATCGAGACGCCGTTTCATCCAAAGGACTCTCCCTTATTTGAGTAGAATCGTCATGCACTGACTCTAAAAATGGAAGAATCCCTTGCGGAAGGATTAACAAAGAATGCCTCTAGGTCAAAAGAGAGAAAGAGAAACAAAGGGACCACGAATCATTGCTCTGCAAAGAACAGAGAAAAGAATGCGTCCGTTCAAACTCAATTGACGGAAGGCTTTGTGTCTTCAAACTACCGACTGTGTCTTTGATCTTTCCTCTCTGCCTGACGTCTCCCGCTGATCCTCCTTCCCTCTGTGTCTTCGGTCAATGTCTGTACGTGTTTATTGTCCACCGCCTGTGTCTCCTATTACCCCCATTTGTCCGTTTCCCCCTCTTTCCCCAAAGGGGCCTCGTCTAAACTGGGATTTCTTTTTCTTTTACTTCTTTTCTTTTTCCTTTTTTTTCGTTCGAACGCTCCATTCCCTCCTTTTCTTTCCTCAAATCGTCCTCTGTGACCTCCTCCTTTACTCCTCTTCCTCCACCTCCTCCTCTTCCTCCTCCTTCTGCTTCTCCTCCTCCTACTTCTGTTATTTTTTTTCCTTCGCCTCCATTTCCTCAGGTTCCTGTTCCTCATCGTCTACCACCTCCTCCTCCTCCACTACGAGTACCTCTGGCTTCTCTCTCTCTCTCTCTTCTTCTTTCTCTTTCCTCTCCTTCACCTTCTCCTTTATATTTGCTTTTCATTTATCCTAATTTCCTCCTCCTTTGCCTATGATTATTCTTCCATCAATTCCTCTTCCTCTCCCTCCTCCTCTTTCTTCTTTTTCTTCTTTTCATCTTCAATTTCCTCCTTCTCTGCCTATGCCTATTCTTCCATCAATTCCTCTTCCTCTCCCTCCTCCTATTTCTTCTTTTTCTTCTTTTCATCTTCAATTTCCTCCTCCTCCTCATCTTCCTCCTTTTCTTCCTCCTCCATTTGCTTCTTCTTCTTCTTTCCCTCCTCCTCCCCCTTTTCTTCTTCCTCCATCTTTTCGTCTGGGTTTTCTTCCTCCTCCTTTACCTACCCCTCCCTTTTCTCCTCATTCTTCTCCCTCTCTTCCTTCCTCTCTTTCTCTTCCTCCTCTTCATCTGTCTCCTCTCGTCGCCTACCCACATCCTCTTTAGGTGTCCTTATCTTTCATTCTTCTTCCAATTTCGTTTCTTCTTTTTCTCACCTTGTTCCTCTCCAACTCTCCTGCCCCCTTCTCCTCTCTCTCCTTCCCCTCCTCCTACTTATAACTTCGTCTTCCATTCTCTCAATCTATCCTTCTATTCCATCTTTCTCATCTTTTAGTTTCCTATTGTCATTTCTTTAATCATTTCTTCCATTTTTCAATATCCTTCCACCTCTATTTCCTTTTCTTTCTCATCATTATTGCTCTTTTATTCGTAGTCTTCTCTCTCCATTTATCTTCATTCCCATCTTCCCTAAATGTATTATTTCCAATCTTGCTTGCTTTCCTTCTCACTTCAATTTCACTTTTTAACCTTTAGAGAAGGTAATGGACTTACCTTAGCTGAATAAAACCAAAGAAAGGTATACACGAAAGATTGCCTCGATGGGTTAGGATTAATCGCTCGAGGGGACAAACGATTTCGATTTAGCTGAGTAAAGTGACCCAGCAGCAGTCAGCAAAATGTAGACGAGGAAGATCATCTCAAGGGAATTAAAGAAACCCACCTCTACTTTATTTATTCTCTCTCGTCCTCTACCCTCTATTCATTCCCTCTATTCCTCCTCCTCTTCTCCCCCTCCTCCTACTCTCATCCTGCCCATCCTATTTCTTTTCTTTCTACTCCTTGTTCCGTATCTTCTTTCACTATCCTTCCTACTACTATTTTAGGTCCTTCCTTTTCCTTTTCGCATATTTTCTTCCACATACTCGCTTTGCTTCCTTTTCCTAGAGTTTATGTCACTTTTACTTTTCCCATGTCATTATTTGTCGATTCTCCTACCCATAGTCTTTATCTTCTTTTTTCTCTCCTCCTCCAATTCTTTTAACTCTTTTTCCCCTTCCTGATCCTCTTCTCCCTCCCAGTCTTCCTCTTTCCCTCCTTTTGTCCTCGCTCTTTTCTTTCCTCTGCATTTTCCCTCCTCTTCCAAACATTTAACTCTTTTTCTCCTTCATGATCCTCCTCTCTCTCCTAGTCTTCCTCTTTTCTTCCATTTATTCTCACTCTTTTCTTTCCTCTCCCTTTCCTCTTCTTCTGCTCTTTCTTCCCCAACATTCTTCATTCACCCCATTTTTTCTCATCCTACTATTTCTTCTCCTAATCATTTTCTTTCTTCTCCTCCCCTTTCTTTATTTATTCAATTCTTTCTCAATCCAATGCTTTTTTCTACTTCTCATTCCTACCTTTTCCTTTTTCTCTCTTCGTTTTCTTATCTATGCCCTTCCCCATTACACTTTTTCTTTTTTCTTTTCCCTCTCCTTTCTTTTCCTTTCCTTTCTTCTCTTCCTACTGATTTTCTACCTACTTTTTCATTTTCTATTCTTACTCATCTTCCACATTCTACTCCCCGTCCCCATCCTAACCTTCATTTTCATGATTTTCTTCTTCCTTCCATTTCTTTTCCTTCTATTTTTATATTCTTCTCCTTCATCCTCGTTCTATTCCTCGTCCTCACGTTCATTTCTTCCACTTTCTTTTTCCTCCTGCTTCTTTTTCCCTTACTTTTACTCTCTTCTCCTTCCTCCTTTCCCTCATAATCCCCCCCTCCTCTGTCTCCTCCAATTCCTCCTACTTATCCTTCTCCGTTTCCTCCAGCTCCTCCTCCTCCTCCTCCTCCTTCTCCTCCTCGTCCTTTTCCTCTTCCTCCTCCTCCTCCCCCTCCTTCTTTCTCTTCTCCTCCTCCTCTCCCTCCTCCTCGTCCTTCTCCTCCTCCTCCTCTCCCTCCTCCTCGTCCTTCTCCTTCTCCTCCTCCTCCTCCTCCTCCTTTTCCTACTTTCTCTTCTCCTCCTCCTCCTCTTCCTCCTCCTCCTCCTCCTCCTTTTCCTTCTTTCTCTTCTCCTCCTCCTCCTCCTCCTCCTCTCCCTCCTCCCCTTCATTCTTTTCACGGGCTGAGAGTGCTCGAGGCCCTGATATTGAGCTCATTGCCTATTCCGCGTCAGGAGAGTGACCGACCCGCCTCTCCTTGGCGGCAGCGGAGGCGAGAGGCAGACAGGGGCAAGAGGAGGTAGAGGAGGGGGGGGCAGAGGTGAATAGAAGATGAAGATGAAGTGAGGGGAAAAGGAGTAGGAAGAGGAGGCGTATGAGAAAGAGGAGGAGAATGGAACATATGAACAGAATTGGAGGACTAAGAGGAGGAAGAGGAAGAAGAAGAATATGAATATAGGGTTAAGAGGAAGTATTTGCAAATATATGAAGAGAAGAGGAGTGGGAGTAGGAGAAGGAGGGAGAGGAGGTGGAGGAAGAGGTGAAGGAGGAGGAGACGGAAAAAGAGGGGGGAGGAGGAAGAGGAGGAAGAGAAGGAGGAAGAGGAGGAGCAGAAGACGGAGGGATTCTGTCTTTCCCTCCCTCACTTCTCTCTGTCTCCATCGGGGTTGACTACCTCCTTCTGTCCCTCTCTCCCTCACGGTAGATATCTTTGCACCGCGCGCACTACCCCCGCGCCTGTTTGTGAGTACCTCTTTGACTCAGTAAGCTTACGGTCCGTTTCCGCTTCTATTTCTTACCTTTTCTTTTTTCACGTTTCTTCTCTTACGCTTCTGCTTTTAGTTGCACATTATTCCTTTTTTTTTCTTCTTCTTTTTTCTATTTTTTCGTTCTTTTTCTTTTCATTGTTTCTACTTCTTCTTCTTCTTTTTCTTTTCGTTTTTTTTCCATGCTTCAGTTTTTCCCTTTTTTTTTCGTTTAGTTATAATATTTTTCTTTCCTTTTTATCTTCTATTTCATTCTTAATTTTTCATCTGTCTTTGTCTCTCTCTCTCTCTCTGTCTCTTTCTCTCTCTCTCTCTCTCTCTCTCTCTCTCTCTCTCTCTCTCTCTCTCTCTCTCTCTCTCTCTCTCTCTCTCTCTCTCTCTCTCTCTCTCTCTCTCTCTCTCTCTCTCTCTCTCTCTCTCTCTCTCTCTCTCTCTCTCTCTCTCGCTCCCTCTCAATGGAAAGCATTACAAAGGGAGAGCATATAGACAGGACACCTTTTGGTCCAATACTACGTCGGGTGCTAAAAATAAATAGTTAAACAAAGGAGTGAATAAAGAAGCGAGCCAAACAACTGGTAGACATTACAGCTTATTGCTTAGGTGTTTGTCTAAATCAATCTTCAATTTCGAACCGTACTACGTTGCACTGCCTCTGCAGGACGTTTATTCCATTCATTGACTACACGGTTAACGAAGTTGTTTCTACCCACTTTCAATTTGAATCTGCGTCCTGACAGTTTGAGAGCGTTATTTCTCGTCTGATTTGAATTCAGTGTAAAAATTTCATAACTTTTTAAAATATTAAAGACCTGTATCGAGTCACCCCTGAATCTACGCCTTCTAGGGAAAATAGATTTATATGTTTTAAGCGGTTTTCTTATCATTTCTTTCTGATAATTGTAATCAGTTTTGTGGCTCGTCGCTGCACTTTTTCCTAGGTCTTCCTTTTTCTCTTTCTCCCTCTCTCTTTCTCTTTATATTTGTCTCTTTGTCTGTCCATCTGTCCGTCTGTCTATATTCCTGTTTTTCAGTCTGTGTGATTATCTGTCCTTTTGTCTGTCCGTATGACTTTCTAGCTGTTTTCCGTCTGTCTGTCTGTCTGTCTGTCTGTCTGTCTGTCTGTCTGTCTGTCTGTCTGTCTGTCTGTCTGTCTGTCTGTCTGTCTGTCTGTCTGTCTGTCTGTCTGTCTGTCTGTCTGTCTGTCTGTCTGTCTGTCTGTCTGTCTGTCTGTCTGTCTGACTCTCTATCTGTCTCTGTATCTTTGTCTGTCTGTCTGTTTGTCCTCCCATCTGTATGTTTGTTATCTGTTTGTCTGTTTGTTTGTTTGTTTGTTTGTCTGACCATCTGTCTGTTTGTCTCCCTGCCTGTCTACCTATTTGTATGTCTGTCTGTCTGCCTATCTGTCTGTTTGTCTGTTCATCTGTCTGTCTTCGTGCACGTAAAGAAGTGAGTGATTTACAGGACCTAAAGAATCTCTTCATTGATGCCTCCGGACTTATCTTACCTACGAAGAGGCCAACAATGGACGCTTCCCTTTCCTCTACGTCTTTGCCACCGCTCAGGAAATAACCTTCATAACAACGGTGTACACAAAGCCAACGAACGCCGGACTCTGCCTAAACGGTAAAAATGAATGCCCTTCACACTGTTTGCGCTTCATCAGTGGTGACTACATCAGTAGAACACTCGCCCGTGGCTTCTCATGGCTTGATATTTGTAAAGAATTACATTAACAGCAGGTACACAGATTCTGAAGTGCTTAACCCAAGGGTTCATTATCACACATAACATGACCTCACACAATCAACCACTAACGAAAAAACTTTGACATGACCACAACCATAATTGACATAGTGGGATCCTCGTAGATTGTTTTTATAGGAAACCCTCTATATTTAAGCTGGGCATCCTTCTATGAATGTCAAGGTGGATGACCTCCAAACCTTTATAGTCTGTAAGAAAACTGATAGTGAGAAAGCACACTGCCATTCCTACACACAGAGCCTCGTAGTAAAACCGGACTTCAGTGCTGTCGTTTTTCAGCCGATTCGAATCCTGGATGCCAGATAAGGCGTCAGGTTAACGACGCTTTTGAAGGCTTTGTGTGTAGGAGTGGTAGTGTGTTGGATTCATGCTACGGCGAAGAAAATAAATGCTTCGGGACTCACACGCGAGTGACCTTGGCAGTCGTAGTAAAACCGGACTTCATCCAATCTGAATCCTGGATATTAGATAAGCGTCAGGTTTCCGACTATTTTGAATGTTTTCATGTAAACATATCTGGCTGAAGAATAAATGTGTTTCTGGATTAATGATATTCTTACTGAGGCTTTCTACTTTTCTGATTACAGATTTCTGCGTAGAATTCAACACTGATTCTTGTGCCAAAAAGCATAGACTTGGCAGGCGAATCACTCTCCACCTACAGAATGGCGTGCCAAAATCCCACCCCACCGCTTCCATAACACCCACTTGTCAAAGAAAATGATGGAAGACAACGCCGTGGGATGCTACAAACCCCGCCCCACCCATCCATAATAATAAAACTTCAACACTATGTGATCTCCCCAATCATTTATGTATTTATATCTCTTTAGATGTATGTAATTTATTTGTATTTAATCCATCATTTGAAAAAAGTATAATGAGTAAGAAACGTCGTAAATATATAAAAGAATCATCCGTTATTTTTCACTATGTTTTTGGCAGAAAAATCTCAGTGTTGAATTTTACAAAATCTCACTAAGAAGATTGTTTATGCAGAAACAGATTTATTCTTGAAACACACACTTATATATATATACATATATGTATATATATATATATGTGTATATATATATATATATATATATATATATATATGTATATATGCATATGCAAGAATCACATCACCGTGATATGAAAATGCAAATTAACCACAAAAGAGAAACTTGTAAACAGTACTTTCGTATATTACATTTTCAGACTAAATTTAGTCTGAAGATGTGTTATACGAAAGTACTTACTGTCTACAAGTTTCTCTTATCCTGTGGTTATTTTGCATATATATATATATATATATATATATATATATATATACACATATATATATACATATATATATATATACACATATATATATATATATATATATATATATATATATATATATATATATATATACATGCATACATATACCAAAGGCTTTCACCCCTTACAAGGGTGGTAGGCAAAAAACAAAGGCATAAATATCACTCCCACCCATTCCATCCTTACATACTCTACTCACATTTACCCCCTCCCACCCTTATCTTGGCTCCCCCTGGATGACGGATCATCCCTGCATCTCCCCACTGCCTTGGGTCAGAGGCAGTGTCGCAAGATACACCACAATCATAGCAAGGCCGCTTTATTTAATCGGCGAAACCCCCTCTCCGTCCTGTCATGTAGAAAAATAGAAGACGCGGAGAAATCCCTTCGGGTTGCATCAAAGTTTTTATTCACAAATACTCCATCACCCCCCATCCCACACCCACTCACTTCCATGCATCACAACATCATCCATACACAACCATTCTCCATTCACCCCTATCTTCTATTTTCTCCCGTTCTTCCTCAACATACATTCCCCTCTTTCACAATGCCCCTTTTACCCCATCCACCCATCTCATCCTTGGTCGCCCCCTCATGTTCACTCTTTCCACCTCTGCCTTCCACAGCTTTTTTACTAATCTTTCTTCACTCATTCTTTCCATGTGTTCAAACCATCCTAATACTCTTTCATTAACTCTATCTCACAACTCCCTCTCCACCTCCGTTCTCCTACTCACCTTCTCGTTTCTCAGCCTATCCAGCCTAGTAACCCCTATCATACTTCTCAGGCACCTCATCTCAAATTTCAAAATCTTCCTCTCTTCCTCTCTTATGTTCCATGTTTCTGCCCCTTACAGTGCTGTCGGCACAATCACTCCTTCATACAATCTCCTCTTACCATCCATTCCCAAATGTCTATTTCTCATTACCCCTGAGGTATTTACTTGCTTCTCTCAATCTTCATTCTACCTCCACCTCCACTCCTCCCTTTTCCGCCACATTCGCACCCAAATACCGAAAGATATCCACTTCCTCCAGTCTCTCTCCCTTAATACTCACTTTTAGTTTGCTGTCACATTCTTCCCCTGTACATCTCATCACCTTACTTTTACCCACATTTCTCTTCAACTTCCTTCGTTTTCACATCTTCCTAAGCTCCGTCACAAACTTCCTTAATCCCTCCTCTGATCCTGCCACAAGCACAGTCTCGTCAGCAAACAACAACTGGCTTATCTCCCACTTTTTTCCATTTTCTTTAACCATCTCCAATCCCCGACCCATTACTCTTGCGTTTACCTCTCACACCACCCCATCCATGTATAAATTGAACAGTCAAGGTGACAAAACACATCACGAGCGAAATCCCAGCTTTACCTCAAACCACTCATTCTCTCCATTTCTTATTCTAACACAGGCTATACTACTCTCGTTAAAACTCTTGACTGCTCTTAACAGCTTTCCTCTTATCCTATATATCTGCAATACATCTCCACAGTGCCTTCCTGTCTATCCTGTCATAACCCTTTTCCAAGTCCACAAAGGCCAAAAAACGTCCTTACTTTTCCATTGTGAATTGGTACTACGTTTGCCTTTTTCCAATCAACCGGTACAATGTCTTCTTTCAATGAACATGGAATAAGACTGTGTATCTTGTCCGCTAGTGATTCCCTACATTCTTCAATTATCCAGTTTGAGATTGCGTCAGGTCCTGAAACTTTTGTCACATCCAATGAGTCCAGGAGATTGAGTATTTCCCTCACTTCTACATTCATATTTGCTAAACCTGTTTTTTTTCTTGCTTTTCTTCAAAAACTTGCGCTCTTTTGTGAAGACCGATTGGAAACCTTTATTCTTTATATCTGCCTGAGCTGAGGCCTCTTCAAAGACCTCATCATCTATTATTAACTTGGTGATTTCTTCTCTGTGTCTCTATTTAACCTTTATAAACTTGTTAAACAATTTTGGTTCATGTTTGTATCTTTTTACTACACATTTTATATATATATGTACATGTACATGTACATGTACATGTACATGTATATGTACATGTATATGTACATGTATATGTATATGTATATGTATATGTATATGTATAAGTATATGTACATGTATATGGATCAAAAGGTCTCCTGTCGGCATGCTTTGCCTTTGTAATCCTTTGTAATGTATATGTATTTGTATATGTATATTTATATGTATATGTATATGTATGCAGAAAAAACCACTGTGCCTTGTGAATTACTGCAAAACATGTATATATATATATATACATATATATATATATATATGTATATATATATATATATATATGCATATATATATATTATATATATATATGTATATATATATATATATATATATACATATATGTATATGTATATATATATATATATATATATATATATATATTTAAATGTATATACATATATATATATATGTATGTATGTGCGTGTGTGTGTGTGTATGTCTGTCTACTTGTCTGTCTGTTTGTCTCAAATGTATCTATTTAATTAATGTATCTATGCATCTGTATTTCTCCTGTACTTTTTGAGACTCTAGTTGAATATTTTTTGTGCGTACTAACTGGTTCGCTATTTGTCTACTTCGCAGATTTTTATATACCACTCTCTCAAGGGTATGGATTTCTTGTGCCGTCTCTGTGTTCTTCTAATTTCTGTTCTCCGTTTACATCAAGCTTTATTGGTGTACATGCGTTCCTGTCTATCTGTGGTTGACTACTCGTAGTTGGATGTCTTCCTCTGTATCCGTATGTTTATTTTTCTGCCTTATTCTCATTTCTCTTCTCTTTTCAGTCCAAATTTTCTCACCATTTCCAGAATTGCCTGTCTGATCTTTATCTCTCTATTTAAACAAAAATATCTTTTATCAATTTGAACTTTAAATGCTCCGTTTTTTAACATGTTTTTCTTAATTCTCTCGTGAAATGCATCTAGCACTCCACCTCTTGGAAGTAATATTGTTCACAATGATAAAAGCTCTTGTACTTTTCTTCAGATTTTTCTATTCCTCCTCCTTGCACGTTTTTCTTTGTGTTCATCCTTCTTTCTTCATGTGTTTGTTCAACACAGCTTTGCTTTTTTGTCCACTTCTTCATTAATATTTCATCTTTGCGTCATCATCATCTTCCTCCCAATGTTTTCTGCCTTCTCATCTTCAGTTTTTTTATCTTCTGTTTCTTCATTCTAATCTTCACCCACTTCCACTTCTTTATCTACTTTTTCAAAACTTCTTTAGTTCTTTCATAATCTTTCTATTTCTTTATGCTCTTCCTTAAACTCTTCTGCTTATACATATTGCTCTGCCTCTCCACCTTCACCAGCTTTATCCTCCTCTTCTTCATTATACTCTTCTACTTCATTATCTGATTCTTCGTCTTCTTATATGTCTTCATATTCTTCTGGTTCTTCATTTTCTACTTCACCCTATTTTATCTCCCTCCTATAATCCTATTATTCTTTATTTCCTTTTATTTCTTTTGAGGAGTCTATAATTTCATATTTCTTTTGCCTATTTTATCTGTTTCTGCATATACATATTTTTCTACTATTTCCTCTTCTTATTTTTCTTCCTCTTTTTCTTCTTCCTCTATTATTTTTCTTCTTATTCTTCTTCCTCTTCTTCTTC
>NC_134811.1:13341638-13349138 GCF_046742065.1 Oratosquilla oratoria
ACACACACTCACACTCTCACTCTCACTCTCACTCACACTCACACTCACACTCACACTCACACTCACACTCACACACACTCACACTCACACTTATTCTCACTTTCACTTACACACTTACTCCCTCTTTTTCTTTCCGTACCATTGCCGTTCCAGATTGCTTTCCTGGAGTTACAGTTCTTCTGAATCTATCATTTCTTGTCTATATTTTTTTCTACCATCTACTTCTTCCCCGCCTTCTCATTTCCTTTGTCTCCCGCCTTACCTCTTCTTTATCTTTCTTCCTTAAAATCCATCGTATATTTTCATTTCATCTCATTTTTTCTCCCTTCTCTCAGATCACCATTTCCTTTTGTCTTACTAATCCTCAATATTCTGCATATTTTCTATTTTGATACCGTTTTCTTTTGCCTCTTCACCGGTCACCCATTTTTCAGGCAAATTCTCATACTCCTACTCACTAACCAAAATTTCTTTGTCCTTTCAGCTCCTCTCTCTCCCTCCTGTCCTACACTAACCTGCTCTCCCAATTGGCTCTTCACCCTTGCCTTGCCTTGCCTTGCCTTGCCTTGCCTTGCCTTGCCTTGCCTTGCCTTGCCTTGCCTTGCCTTGCCTTGCCTTGCCTTGCCTTGCCTTGCCTTGCCTTGCCTTGCCTTGCCTTGCCTTGCCCCTTTACCTTCCTTTCCCTTTCCCCTTTACCTTCCTTTCCTTTTCCCCTTTACCTTCACTTCCTTTCCCTTCCCTCCCCTTCCTTTTCCTTCCCTTCCTTTCCCGTCCCCTTTACCTTCCTTTCCCTTTCCCCATTACCTTCACTTTTCCACCTTTTCCACTTCTTACCTTCTTTTCATTCATATTATTCCTCCCCATCCTTTCTTTTCCTAAATTTTCCTTTCCTTTCCTTTCCTTTCCTTTCCTTTTCTTTTCTTTTCCTTTCCTTTCCTTTATTTTCCTTTCCTTTCCTTTCCTTTCCTTTCCTTTTCTTTTCTTTTCCTTTCCTTTTCTTTATTTTCCTTTCCTTTCCTTTCCTTTCTTTTCTATTACTTTCTTTTCCTTTCCTTTCCTTTCCTTTCCTTTCCTTTCCTTTCCTTTCCTTTCCTTTCCTTTCCTTTCCTTTCCTTTCCTTTCCTTTCCTTTCCTTTCCTTTCCTTTCCACTTCACTTCATTTTACTTCAGTTCACTTCAATTGACTTCATTTCACGTTACGTCACTTCATTTCATTTCATTTCATTTCATTTCATTTCATTTCATTTTGAATAAATATCTCATTTCCTTCCCTTTACTTCTCATCCCTTCCCTACCTTTCTCTTTCTTTCTCTCACTTTTCCTTCCCTTCTTTTTCCTTATTTTCTCATTTGTTCTTTCTCTTTCCTTTCTTACCTACCTTTCTTCCCTCTGTCTTTGTTTACTCCTCCACATAATTTTCTTCCACGTATTTTTGTTTGATTTCCTTAAATATGTATTCCTTTACTTCTCTTTCTTCCCCATTCTCATTTTCTTACCTCTCTTTCCCCTTTTTGCCTTCTTTTTTACCCTCCTCCTTACTCTTTGTTTTCGTTACCTTTTTCCTCTTTTTTTCTTTACTCTTCCCTTTCCTTCCCTCTTTTTTCCAGTATGATGAGTACACACTACTAACTCAATCTCTCACACAATTTAGACCTCTACAACCCATCAAGAATTCGACAAGTACCCACATATGCCCATCTATATGGCATAAGAATTGCAGACCTGCTATCCGTATCTAGGTTACAAATTGCCGACAAACCAGTTCACACAACAACACTTAGCCAAGTCCCATGGCTATTTCTTCCAAACACTCCATGGCACGCCTTAGCTACCTTTACAGTACTCCAAATGCCACCTGAAGTCATCCGACAAAAAAATATCTCTCCCATATATTTACCCATTAAACAGGTGTCAATATATACACCGATAAATCCTGTTCGAAACATGGAGCAGTTTATACAGCAGTGTCTCCAACTAAAACGAGATCTGGATCCCAACTTCCTATCGTCTCAATCATCGCTGCTGAAATTTTTACTATCCCTGCTACCCTACATATTATTTCCACAACTCCCCTGCCCCTGTACCCAATATAATTATATCAGATTCACTGAGTGCGCTACAAACAATCGGCGTCTTCATCACAAAAGAATCTTGTGAAGAGAGTTGCCGAATCCCTCGAGTTTTGCAACTCACTGACCACAAAAACTATTCATGGATCATCCAGATTTCCATTTTCTTTAAACCTGTGTCCGTCTGTTGGTAATCACCTCATGTAGGCATCCCCGGCAATGAAAAACGACGATGCGGCTCGAGATGCAGCATCCACCACTTTTCAGGTCTTCATTGAACTCCCAGTAACAGATCATTACCCGGTCCTCGGATCAATAATATTGAATTATGTGGCAAAGATGTTGGGTGCAGCACCCGGCAAACCACCAAAAAGCAATCAATTACAGTCATTAAATAGATACAACAATATTTTTGAAACAGCACTAGCACGACTACAAACAACACAATACTCATGGCCACATCATAAGAGAGAACGACCTTACACCTGCCAATATATAGCTCCTTTCATAGTACCACACATACTACTAGAATGTTCAATTACATTCATCCCGCAACAACCACATACACTGTCATCTACCCCCTCAAACAACAATAACTCTACACCTAAACTAGGTGGCAAAACATCAATACCTCTATCATTTCTCCACAACTTCCTACTATATAATACATGACTTTTAACCAAACTATAAATACTCTTGACTAACGACACCAACACATGGAAAACAAGATAACGGTAGTGTGACATTGTCCACTAAGATAGAAACACCGGAAAACTACAATACACAAGAACAAAAAATCATATCATTAGTATATTCATCCACTCCACCATTTTTTCCCCAATTCATATGGTGGTCCCTTTAAAACATTTTACTCTGCCTAATACTAGAGGACTATTCAGCTGAAGGGGAATCATCGTATATTTATCAACACTTACCTACGGCAACTCTCTTCATAAGATTCCTTTGTGATGAAGACCCCGATTTTCTCTTACTAACAGGCAGGTAAGGTAATGAAAATAAGGGAACCTTACTTTCAACAATATTTTCATTGTGCAGGGAAACTCCTTCCCCTGAGTAAAGTTGTAAGGCAATGGCCAGACGTGTGAAAATCGTCAACAGAAGTGAGTAAGATCATGGAGATAGGTTTAATAATTTTTCTTCGGATAGGATGGAAATAAGTTTAATAATTTTCTTTCGTAGAGAATTTCTTCCATCTAAACAAAATTACCTAGTGGTAGCCAGAAGAAAATTTCAAACTGTCACTAGTAAGTAAAGGGGTTTTACCTTCGTTTCCATTTTCTCTCTCCCTTAAAGCTTCCTTCCCCTTCTCTCCTCTACTTAACTTCATTCATTTCCTTGCTTTCCTTCTCCTACTTTTTCTCTCCCTTGTCCAAATTTTTTATTCTCTATTATTTCTTTGTCCTCTGCTCTCCGCCAACTTTCCTATTAGATTTACTTTTCCATCCTATTCCTCCTTTTCCCCCTCCCCTTTATTCCTCCCCATTTCCGTTTTCTCGCGTTCCAAAATCCACTTTTTATTAACCCCTATTTATCCTCTTCCTTCCCCTTCACCTCCTCCTTCTTCCTCTCTTCCTTCTTCTTCCTCCTCTTTCTTGTCCATTTCCTCTTTCTTTTTCTCTTCTACCTCCTACTCCTTTCATTTTGTCGCTTCCTGTTCTTGTTTTTTCTTTTCCTGTTCCCCTGTTCCTCCTGTTAGTCCTCCTACTCCTTCATACTTCCCTTCTCACCCTCTTCTTCCTTTCCCTTTTCTTCTTCTTCCCCCTTTCCTCCCCTCTTTCTTCTTCCTCATGTCCCTACTAATCTTCCTCCTTCACTTACCCTTTTCCTCACCTTTTCTTCCTTTCCCTTGTCTCCTCCTTACCTCCTCTTCCTCCTTTACCTCGCATTCTTCCTATTTTTCCTCCTCTTTCTTTGATCTCCTATTTCCTCCACCTTCCCTCTTTCTCCCCTCTTCTCCCCCACTCACTCCTCCTCTTCCTCCTCTCCTTCCTCCTCCTCTTTCTCTTCCTCCTACTCTTCCCCCTCCTCCTCCTCCTCCTCCCTTACTCCCTTTCTCCCCTCCGCGGTGTCACAGCCACCTGTTCCTCCCTTTCCTCTCTCCTTTGAACGTCCCTCAACCTCCCTTCACTCCCCCCCCCTTTTTTTCCTCTCGTCCTTCTACCCTTGTTTTCTTGCCACTTACCCCTTGTTTGTCACCTTTATTTTGCCTATCATCCCTCGTCTACTGATATTTTTCCTCATCCATAATTCATTGCCTATTTCCTCTTCCTTTGGCTCTTGTGTTTTTTATATGTCTCTAGTTTTCTGGTCCACTCAGTGCTTTAACCATAAGTTTCTGTGTCCTCCTTCGTTCCTTTGTTCCTTTTCACACTCTAACGGTTAGAGTCTAACCCGTTTATTTCCTTTCTTCCCTGGCTACCTTAACCTCATATTCTCCTTTCGTTGTCTCAACTATATATTTTCGCACTAAGTTCCCTCGCTCCTTTAGCCCCTCGTCTTTCGCGTTCCCGTCCCCGCGTCTACTCACTCTCTTACCTCCTTGCTCCAAAGCTCCCTTTTTTTATTGGTTCTTCGCCCACTCTTTATCTCTTTGCTCTGTAGATCTTGTCCCAAAATGGCCAAGACGCATCTCGCCCCTTGTTCATCGACCGTAAAACCTCGTCTCATCACCCTCACTTTCCCCTCCTCGTCCCCAATTTCTTTCCCTTCGCTCCTTATTCTTACTCCCTACATCCTCGCCTCCTCAGCCCTCGCTGCTTGTTCATATACCTTTCTTCCACACCCTCTCCCCGTCGCCTCCCGTCCCTTGCTAATTGTATTTACGCCATTTTTTCATAATTTTCTTTCCTTCTATTTCAGGTCCATGGAGTTTTGTCTCCCGTATCTCACTTTTTATTCTTCTTTACCATTTACTTGTATTTGTCACTTTTCTTTGCATTATGATATTTTCTATTGCCCCTCTCCTCATTTCTACTGTGAACCTTTGTTTCTTGCCCTTTCGTCCTTGTTCTTTGCTCCTAGATCCCATTTTCTTTCCCGTTACCTTCTGTTCTTTAACCCTAAATCCTTCTTCATAACTCCCTGTCCTTTATCCAAGGCCTATGGGTCCTTGTGGTTTCTTATTTCTCGGCCCTTGCATAAACGTGCCCCTAGTTCTCTGAATCTCATCTTTCGCTTTCAGCCTCTCGCACCTCGCCTGCATCCTCACCTCTTCTCTTTAGTTTCTTACTCCTTGTTCTTCTTCTCTGTGTGTTTATTTGTCCCCACCACGTTCCTTTATGCACCCTCTACTTCCTTGCATTCTGGACTATTCCCCTGAGGATCCCTTGGTGTTTAGTCCTCGTCCCTCACTCCTTGCGTCATGTCTTAACCTCCTTCTGGCTTCTTTCATCCTTTGCCATTTCTCTCTCATACTCTGTTTTGTCAAAACTGGTCCTTTAGTTATTCATTTGCTTAACTTATTTATTTATTTATTTATTTGTTTATTTATTTATTTATTTATTTATTTATTTGTTTATTTATTTATCTATTTATTTATTTATTTATTTGTTTATTTATTTATTTTTTTATCTACTTATTTATTTATTTACTTATTTATTTATTTATTTATTTATCTATTTATTTATTTATTTATTTATTTATTTATTTATTTATTTATTTATTTATTTATTTATTTATTCATTTATCTATTTATTTATTTATTTATTCATTTATTTGTTTATTTATTTATTTACTGTATTATCTATTTATTTATTAATTAATTAATTTATTTATTTACTTATTTATTATTTATTTATTTATCTATCTATTTATTTGTTTATTTATTTATTTATTTATTTATCTATTTATTCATTCATTTATTTATTTATTTATCTATTTATCTATTCATTCATTTGTTTTTCATTTTTCCATGCCATTTAATGTAATTTATTATTATTGTATTTTTTTTTTTTTTTTTTTTTTGAGGGCGGGAGGCTTCAGTCTCTCATTTCTTGTATCCATACCTTTGTTTCTTGCCACTCTAGCCTTTTCTGACTCACCCCGTCCATTTCTCTTCGTTTCTCTTCCCCTTCACCCTTATTCTTTTTGTTTTTTCACCTCCCATCCCACTGCACATTCATCCAACCAATAACTCTTCCCACTCATCATTCAATCCCGTCCCAGTTCCCTGCACCCCATCTCTTCTCTTCCCCTTTAATCCCTTCTTTACTTGACCCTCCTTACGGATCGACCCAATTCCCCGCGCCATTTGTCATTTTTACCATTTCTTCTATTTTCTCTCTTCTGCAAATTTGCAGTCCATTACGCGGTTCAGCCGGATTTTGTATGTTGCTCCTCAGGGTTCGATGTGTTGGGGGATTTTTCATCATTTATTCTCCCATGACATTTCTCCTACTTTTCCTCTACACTTTTTATTTTCTCTCCTACTCCTCCTTTTCCCCTACCCCTTTACCTCCTTTCCTTTTAATCGTCTTCCAAATTTCATTTTTTTTTCTTGGTCCCTATTTGGCCTCTTCCTCCACCTTCACTCCTCCTCCCTCCCTCTCTTTCTTTTCTTCTTATTTGTCCATTTCCTCTTCTACTTCCTACTGCATGTGATCCACCACACGTATGCACCTGCCATTGACTCTAAGGGAAATGAAGGCAATTGTATATGTATGTATATAATCATATGTTCACCTATGTGTACATTCTTATTTTTATCTCACACTTCCTTTAATTCCTCCTCTTCCTCTTACTGTCACGAAAACGCTCTCAAAAGCTTCTCCATTCTGTCTTTCTTTATTCTGACATTGAGGAACTAAGCGATAAGAGAAAGAGAGAAACGTTAGACTACGGCAGTCATCCTATTATGCCTTCAGCTATTCTCAGAAGTTAAGGACCGATCGACTAGATGAGATCTGTAGGTATAATATGTTTCTTTTTCGAACCATTTTGTCATTTTTTTTGGTCCCTTCTTCACCCATTCTCCTCTCCCATTTTCAATCTTTCTGTCAACTATCAATGAGTGACTTGCAGGTGAAAATGAGTTTAGTTGAATTAGAATATATGAAAACATTACCGTAATTCAAGAATTAAATTTCATCTAATTGATCCATTCTTTTTCACCTACCTCTGTTAGTCTATAAAATTTCTTTCTTCTTTCTTCGTATTGTCTTCCAGTAGTTGACACACTCACCACATTCCTTTCAAGTTTAACTGAGTAGAACTGAATCCCGACAGTTTCTGGAACTCAAGAATCTAAAGAGGAATTTGGAGAAACGCGCCCAGAGAGCAATTTGATTCATGTCTGTCACAAGGGTGACGTAGAGGGCCTTCCAGGACACAAACTCTCATTCTCACTTTCGCTTTCGCTCTCACTCTCACTCTCACTCTCACTCTCACTCTCACTCTCACTCTCACTCTCACT
>NC_134811.1:13354138-13356638 GCF_046742065.1 Oratosquilla oratoria
CTTTACCGCCCCTTCTCTCTCCTCCCCTCCCAATCCCTTCCCTTCCCTTTCTTTCCCTCCCCTTTCCTCCTCTTTTCTTTTCTTTCCTTCCCTATAGTCTTCTCTTTTCCTTCCCATTCTCCTTTTTCTTCTCCAATCCTTTCATCACCTCATCATGCTCATTTTTCTTCTCTAACTTCTCCCTCTAACTCATATTCTCCTTCCGTTCTCCACCGCTCTAACCGCCTCTACTTCTCTCATTCCCTCGCATTCCCCCTTCCTTCCACTCTGTATCTCACCTCCATCTACATCCGCATCTCATCAAAGCCTTCCCTCTGAGTAGAGGGGAGATGGGCGACTCCATTTCCTCCACTCTCGCCTTCCCAAACGACCCTGTTGGCGGTATCCCTCGACCCAGTACCTCTCCTTATCCTCCAGCTCTTCCTCTTCTTATCTCTTGGTCTTCCTACTTCTTTCAGCCAGAACAACGTACAATTATTTCTAACCCTGAGTAAAGTTGTCTGTCAGCATTGCTTTACACCTGTTTTTCCTGGAATATCTCTCAGATGAACGAAATTACCTAGCTTGATCAAGATCAAATTTATAAGGTATACTACATCTATATATATCATTTAATAGCTTGTTTCCGATTATATTTTGTTTGAGAGGGACTAATGTTCGAATAAAATAATCATCTGTGATTTCTACTTGCCCTGAAAATCTTAACATATAAGGCAAAGTTGAAAACCTTGATAGCAATTAAACAACTCCTGGCGTATTATCCTTACAATTTTTTCACTACGCTTATAAGATATCTGAAGCATAGTTTCTCGTCGTATAAAAAGGTAACATCTTGAACAACTAATCCTTCCTTTAGCCTAATGAAATCGTCCAGTGTTAACCTAATCAAAATACGTAAGGGTCACCAACAGAGAGAAGGGGTAAAACCCGGAATCGATCAGTCATTCTCAGAATCTTTCCATCTCCCCGTTTTAATATTTATTAGATAATTTTCATTTACCCCCACTCTTCATACGCCAAAGCTTTTCATCTTATAATTTATGTGGAAAATCCTGCCTCCCACATCACAGTACTGGGTTTTCTTACATAATTTGCTATTTAGAATTGCACTGTAGACATGTTTCAGAGAAAAACTCTAGAAGAATAGTGATCTAGGTCGATTTAGACCCCACTAGGATAGAGCTCGACCTCTCAGCTGGATGAGTCTAGACTGATATCTTTTGCCAGGACAAAAACATGAATTTCATAACCACAAATTTCTAGTTAGTGAAACATGAGGAAAGTTATGACATATTGTTTCGCTACCAGAACGAAATGATTAACTCTTTATCTGCCAATGTCAACTTTTATCTTTACTCTGACTCATACCAGGCCATTATATTTAGCCAAGAGTTTTGCAAAGAAACAATTGAACGCATCTAGATTAAGGATTACCATGCATTACTAACGACGACTCACATTTTGTATTCTGGCTGTCACAAGGTGATTTTACTCAGCCGAGGGAAACCACTTGCGTATTGAAAGGATTAAAGCGACCATGATTATTTATTTTGCTGCTAAGGTCTTCATATATATACTTTATATGATTGTCGCCAGGTATTGTGTTCAGACGAGGACCAGACCGGTGGAGAAGTTAAGGAAAGTTTTGCGCGATGCCAATCTTCTGCAGGAATTCCTGGGCTCTTTGCTGAAATCTTCAGACATATTTCCTCTCACTTCCTTTTCTTAGTCCTGCTGCAGTTCCTCTGACTTGCACGATTATTTCTTTTTTCTCTCCATTGTCCACCTTTCGTATTCTTCTTTTACTTATTTATCCCCTTCCTTCATTATCTTCCTCCTCCTCTTAGTCCTCGTTCTTTACTCTTTCTCTTCCTCCTATTCTTCCCTTGTCTTCTCATCCTCTTCCTCCTTCTTGTCTTTTTCCTACCCGTTCTACTCTACCTCTACTCTTTTCTGTTTCCTTTTCTTCATTATAACTATTAATTTCACTCTTCTTCCTCTTAGTCAGGTTCATCCTCCTTTCGAAGGATATTTCATGTCTAACTTTCTCTGCCAGAAGCCATCACTTCCTCAGAAATCACCTCCCTCTTCTTCTCCTTCAGATTCTTCCTCTCCTTCTTCCATCTACACTTTCTCTTCTTTCTCAAGCTTTTCTTATTCTCACTCTCCTACTACTACTTCTCCTCCTTTCCCTACCTATTCCTTCTGATTCTCTTCCTGATCCTGATCCTTATCCTCTCCTCTTCTCCTCTACCTCTTCTCTTTTCCTCTTCCTTATTTTTATCTTTCTCTTTTGCGATTTCTTTTGCCGCACTATGTAAGACAAGTTTTGTTGTCTTTGTTATTGAATAATGATAATCTAGAAATATTTGGATTTTTATGAAGGAGAGAAGATTGATAAAAAATTATGAAAAGACAAGTTTTGTTGTCTTTGTTATTGAAAAATGATAATCTAGAAATATTTGGATTTTTATGAAGGAGGGAAGATTGATAAAAATTA
>NC_134811.1:13366638-13376638 GCF_046742065.1 Oratosquilla oratoria
TGATGCAAAGGAAGACGGCAGACTCCGGAATTCCGGATTTTGCGCTTCACGTTGGTTCTCGAGTTCCAGGGAGATTTCGGATTGGCTTTTGGTCCGGGAGATTCCAGGGTTTGTGTGTCCGGAGATGCTGGAAGGTTCCGGTTTGGAGTTCGTAATTTAGTGACGATTTTCTTATCCGATTCCTTCCTTCAGATTAAGGCGAATATAATTGCCTGATTCTACCAAGACAAAACCAGTAAGGCTCATTTTCTGGTCGAAGGAGATTAAGCGATCAGGATTATCTCCTTCATGCCGCTTGATATCGTTTGATGATAACCTGAGGAGAACTTGCACATCGTGTTGTCAGATCGAGAGGATTAGATGGAAAGGGATACTCTTTCACGAGACCACGTTTCAGCTGAATGAAACCTTCTGGTGTTAGGGTATCACCAAAATAGAGTCGAAGTGGATAAATCAATTATTCACTAGGACTTTGTGACAAAGGCCTAAATTTTATTTTAACTAACGCCATATGATTTTATTTGGCTGATTTGCCAGGCTCGGGCTCAAACGAGGTCTCGTTCTATCGAGAATAGACTCGACCCAAGTCTGTTGTTAGAGAGAACAAAGCTGCCAAGTTGTGTCAATTTATTTAAAGTTTCAAGATTAGGTTAACGACCTCCGTACTGGATGTTATTATTCCTTTTTATTCATTCTACCGCTAGACAATTAGACTTGTTTCCATTGTAATCCCAAGGTAGCGAAAAGGTTACAGTATGTACTCTAATCCTCTGACCAGACGAAATTTAGGTTTCATTCTTGCTAACGTCAGATAATTTGATTAATCCAGTCCAGCTTGAAGGGACCAGAACTCCCAGTTCTTATCAACTACTTAGACCCAAAATGGAAGAATATAGATAATTCGTCAGGCAAGTATTTTGCATCTAGTTTTATATATAGCTTGTATAGTTTACACTTGCTAACGGCAGATAATTCTATTTGAGTACAAAAGGATTTGGCACAAGTCTAAGATCCAAACATCAAATAAACATAACCAACCAACAAAAAACAACCAAAAACATATACATATATCAAAATTAATCAAAGTCATGGCAATTCAAAATTAATTAAATAGTTTGGTAAAAATATTTGAACTGGGTGCGCCTTGAAAGTCTTCACACTGAAATGAGGACCTGCATATGTACGTGTTGAGCAATACCTTCTTGATGATTAAAGTGGTTAATTTATGGAGGAAATTAATGCATTGCACAATTAATTCTAAACCATACCAAGCTGTCACCCTTTCATACATTTTTTGTTTGGAGCTACGTAAATTTATCAAACTGGTTCAATTATTAAGCACCATTCGTCGTATTAATCTCTACGAGGTAGATCTCCTTTATTAAGATTTGATCTCTTACACCAGTGAATTTCATTCATCAGACTACAGGTTAATTCAGACCTCCAGGTCTGGTGGTAAAAACCTATCCTATGGATCATACGTCTTGATTTATCACGGTGATATTGAATTCAGGTATAGTAAACGGTTGCGCGCACACACACACACACATACACACAACACACACACACACACACACACACACACACACACACACACACACACACACACACACACACACACACACACACACACACACACACACACACACACACACACACACACACACACACACACGCACACACACACACACACACACACACACACACACACACACACACACACACACACACACACGCACGCACGCACACACACACACACACACACACACACACACACACACACGCACACACACACACACACACACACACACACACACACACACACACACACACACACACACACACACACACACACACACACACACACACACACACACACACACACCTCGTGGCGCTGTGGTTAGAGTTCTCGCCTGCCACTACGGTGGTCCGGGTTCAATTCCCACGCAGGGCTGAAACAATTTCAGTATCGCTTCGCTGCGGGGTGTTACTCCAATTCTCGTGGGTGGGGAGGTTTGTGTGTATATGTGTGTGCTTTACCACCCATGCTTCTCCCTTACTAACTTGCTAACCCAATTTCACTTCCTCTCCTCTACCGCCTCCACAATATCTTTTACTCTGGTCTGCTCTCTCACCCAACTTCCTCTCCTCCTGTTTTTCAGCGTTATCTCCACCGCTGATTTTTTCCATTCTTTTCTATGTATTTCTTAGCTTTGTTTCCATCGCTTTCGTCAATATTCTAGTCTCATATCGGTAAATAATTGCTGAAATTATATATTGGTTGTAAATTTTGCGTTTCAAGCATAGAAATAGAGAACCTCCAAAGATCTTTTTATATTTACCGAAGATTTTCCAATTAATTATACTACGCCTTATATTTCATTATTATGACCTTCTATCACTTTTACCATCTGAACTAAATAATTATACTCTTCATCTTTCTCAAAAATCTCACCATCGGTTATGATTCCTTTGCTCTGAATTTTCGTGTTGAACATTACTTTGGCTTTATTCTTATTCAACTTCAAATCTACTTAGGAAACTTTCTTTGTTCAGTTCAATCAGAATATCTTACAAGTCTTCTGTTCTTTCTGAAATAAGAATACTCTACAAGTCTCAGATGATTAAGCTGTTCCAAAGTAATCTTTAAACCTTTTTCTTCCCAACTCAGCCTTCTGATGTGTTTTTTTTTTTTCAAGGCAAGTTGTAAATAGTTAAAAAAAAACGTATCACTTTATCGTAGTCATTTCTTGATTTTTTTCGATTCTGTATCTTTATGCACTCGATCTATAGCAGTACCTTTCGCATAGGTGTTTTCTAGAACTCTTACGTGTTCGTTTGTGCTCTGCTTACGTTAACGAGTTACTAGTATTGCTATCTATTCTATCAAGTCGAAGGCCTTCAACAAAAAAGTTCTACAAAAGCTAAACAAAAAGCTATATTTCATTCTGTCGTTTTCTCGATTAGATGATTCATCCACTGCAAATGATATATAATCAAGCATTCGCTCCTAAAGCCTGTCTGCTTTCTTGGTTAGTTCTAATATAAAATTTCACTTAGTTTATCTATAAGGATTTTGGAGGGGATAACAAACTGTCCGAGCTGGTTAGGGCGTTGTAACTTGCGGCGAAGGTCAAGGGGATGGCGATTCGATCCCTGCCACCGGCGAAGTTGAACCAAGGGCATGGTTTACTAAATTCCACGCTACAAAGTCATCTGTAAGGCCACCGTTCTAGCCTTCCGATAGGGAGGGATTTTGTGACATTAAACCATAAAGAGATAAGCTAATTGATTAATAGTTACTTAAGTCTTTCTGGTCTCCTTTCTTGTGAAGTGAAATAACTATAGCATTGCTTCATGATTGTCAACGTTTTCCTGACGTAAACACTGGATAAATTAGGCTAATTTGCAATGAACTTCTTTCCCAGAGTCTTTCAGAATATAATATGCAATTTTTATCCGGGTACTTTTCCTAGTTTTACACTTTTTAAAGGAAACAGTACGTCTTCCTTTGTAACTTCTGGTGCATTACTAAGGTCTGCAGACGAGTTTACCGACTCAAATAATATTTCACGAGTAAAAGTCTTGGTAAATCTATTCTATTCTTTACAAAGGATTACAAAGGCAAAGCATGCCGACAGGAGACCTTTTGATCCATATCTAGGTCGGATGGAAAAAAAAAAAAAAAAAAAAAAAAAAATCATATTAATAATAAATTAAAACTATAACAATGTAAATAACAATTAAAATACATAAATAAATGCATTGGTATAGTTGAATAACAAACAAACAGGTAAATAGTAAATGATAATAAATTGACATATAACTAATAATAAATGAAAATCAGACAGACAAATTATAACAAAACAAAAACAAATAATATAACATAAATTATAATAATTACAGCATCTTACTTAGGTATTTATCTAAATGATTCTTAAAGCTTCGAACTGTGTGTATCTGCAGTTGATAATCTCTCCATTTCTCGCTTTCAACAATATCATTTGCTGCCTCCCTGAAGCTAGTCTGCGCTCAGCTCCTTTAATTCTCCTCTATTTCCGAATAATCTTCTATTCTATCCATATTTCTCTTTTTTTCTCTGATTTCTGCCTTTTGTTAATAACCATGTTTAGTATTTCGTCTCTCCTGCTTTTAATCTACATAGTCTTTCTTTTAATCAGATAATTTGTAGCTTTGTGCTTCCTACCTTCCCTGCCGATTCCCTAATGATATTCACTAAATTCAAATTAATATCTTCGATGGTATCCTTGTTATATCTTACTGCTTCAGGTCTATTTTTAATTTCTAACTGAAATTAACTTTTTTATTCTTAACCTTTGCAAGGCATATTTTCTTCTTCAAAACTTGTTCATTTCTCTCAACTCTGAGATTGAATTTAACTGTGCAACCTACCAGCGTGGTCACGGGCAATATATACACTGCCTGAACAACCACAAGAACCCGTAGAAATATTATTCTATAGGTTTCATCTCCTTAAATAAGTTTATTTATTTTATCTTGTATTGTCATTATTATTTTGACATTTGGACTTATGTATGCACATTTATGTGATTTTGAGAGTAAGAGTTCATTATTCACATGTTGCAGTTCTCTGCAAAATTTATCAATATCTCTCCTGTTATTTCTCTCACCTATTCCAAACTTACCGATGGACGATTCAATCTCCATGTTCTAGTCTCTTATTTAGTCTCTTATTTTTTCACTATCCATTACACACACAAACACACACACACACACACACACACACACACACACACACACACACACACACACACACACACACACACACACACACACACACACACACACACACACACACACACACACACACACACACACACACACACACACACACACACACACACACACACACACACACACACACACACACACACGCACACACACACACACACACACACACACACACACACACATAGATCGGACCTACGAGCTCTGAGCTCTCTTCCAGGAGGGAAATAGCTGTCGATCACGAGTCCAACACGTGATCCAAAGACCAAGTGAACACACACACACACACACACACACACACACACACACACACACACACACACACACACACACACACACACACACACACACACACACACACACACACACATATATATATATATATATATATGTATATATATATATATATATATATATATATATACATATATATATGTATATACATATATATATATATGCACAAATATCACAAAACCACGTGATCCAATTGCTGATAACCACAAAGAAAACCGGAAAAGAAACTATAATTCCCAAGCGTTTTCGTGATATTCCACATCCCCTTAATATGTAAAATATCACGAAAGCGCTTGGGAACTTTAGTTTCTTTTCCGGTTTCCTTTGTGGTTATCAGCAATATATGTATGTATACATATATATATATATGTATATATATATACATATATATATATATGTATATATATGTATGTATGTATTTATGTTTATATATATATACATATATATATACATATATATGTATATATATATATACATACACATATAGCCTTGCGGGTGACACTGTGCGCTCCACGCCACGTGGTTGTCGAGGTTTGTACAATACTCCCGTCTTAAAATGACCTTTGCTTAAGAGGGTATTCCACACGAGAAGGGATGACCACTGACCATCTGCGCTGGAGACATATTGAGGTTGCCACTGTTGGCTCCATGTACATTGGGGATAGGAATGTCTAGCATCGATGGTGGTAGCCGTAGTTGATCGCGATGCGGTTTGGAGGGAAGTCGAGATGAGCCATCTCTGCTGGAGACATGATGAGGTTGCCTCAGATGGCTTCGGTGAGCGTTGGATGTGAAATATTTGGCGTCGATGGCGGTGCGGTTGGGAGGGTAGTCGTGGCGGTAGATGCTGCGCAGACCAGACGGCTGTTGGCGACGTTGACCAGTAACCTGTAATGAATGGGAAAGTCAGCACCGAGGAGAAGAAGCATCATGACGTCTGCCAGGACGAAGCTCCAGGAGTCGTGGCGACTCCCAAAGATGAGATGTATTGCGTCAGATTGCGGTGGTCCAATGTTTTTGTTGTTGGTGCCTATAGGCTGGTGCTGTTGCTCCGATAATTAATTATTTCGTCACTGACGTTGCGAAGGACAGATCGGGCGGGTGCTAGGAAGCGCAGAAGTCACATCTGACGAATCATATAGATTTTTCTACTGGCTCAATGTAGCGATGCTACTGTGAGATGAGAAAGAGGTTAGGTCTCCTTTATTTGTAATGAAAAACTGAACTGATTTTACATGTGACCAGAAGCCGATATGTATACCGGATGGGTAGTCACCTGTGGTGCGTAATTATCAATACATAATTGCACTGGATTAGGTTAAGTCGGGTCAAGCCTTGTGGGCGGCAGCGTGTGCTCCTCGCCACGTGGTTATCGCGGTTTGTACAATGTATCATTATTATTATTAATCTGTTTATTTGTTACTATTTATCTGTTTACTTGTTATTATTTATTATTTACTTGTCTATTATTCATGATTATCAATCTACTTACCTGATTTTTTTATATATTTATCTTACTTTATTTTATTTATTTATTTATTATTATTATTTTTTTGCATATAACCTAATTATGGACCAAAAAAGTCTTCTGTCGGCATGCTCTTCCTTTGTAATGCTTTGTGATCCTTTAAGTCGGATAAACAATATACTACAGTATCATTTGTTGTTTTAATCTTTTAACTATTTATCTATTTATTTATTCATATATGTATATATTTGTTCATTTACTTGTTTATTTATTTTATTTTTCATTTATCTATTTAGTAACATATTCATCTATTTATTTACTCATTTATTAATTTATGTATAAATACATACATATATGCATATATATATATATATATATATATATATATATATATATATATAAGACATATATGTATATAAACATATATATATATATATATATATATATATATATATTTGTTTATTTGTCTATCTATTTATCTACTTTTTCATTTTTAACTATTTACTTATCTATTTATCCATGTACTTATTTATTCGTTTATTTCTTTTTCGCCTATTCATTTACCTATTTATCTATTTATTTATTTATCTATCTATATATTTATTTATACATTTTTATTTACATATTTATTTATCTACTTGTTTATCTATTTATTTATTGATTTATTCATTTATTTATTTATTCATTTATTATTTATTTATTTATTTATTTATTTATTTATTTATTTATTTATTTATTTATTTATTTATTTATTTATTTATTTATTTATTTATTTATTTATTCATTTATTTGTTTATTTATTTATTTATTTATTTATTCATTTATTTATTTATTTATTTATTTATTTATTTATTTGTTTATTTATTTATTTATTCATTTATTTATCAATCTATTTTACTTATTCATTTTTAACTATTTGTTTATTTATTTATCTATCTATTCATTTATCTATTTATTCGTTCATTTGTTCTTCGCTCATTCATTTACCTATTATTTATTCATTTGCCTATTTGTTTATTTCTTTGTTTACTCATTTATTTGTTTTTTGTTTATTCATTTATGTGTTATTCATATATTTATCTATTAATTTCTTTATTCACTTATGTATTTATATATTCATTTATCAATTCGTTTACTTATTACTTGTTTATTCAATCATTTGTCTGACGTTACTTAGACCCATCCTTGACTATGAAGTACAATATTGGTTTCCGTTCTGTAGAATGGATATTAATTCATTAGAATCAGTACAGAAGAGAATGACCTAAATGATACAGGGGCTCAGAAATTTACTTTACGAGGACAGGCTTAAGAAAAACGTAGAGTACGGGATGATCTGATAAAAAAAAATTAAGTGTTTCAAGGCTTTAACAAAGGTGATGTATTTTCAACTCAGGACTCGAATCCGGGACCAGTTGGCCCCACTTCACCCCCTTGCCCATTGCGCCATGGAGCGACGGCCACTATATTTTCAACTCAGGACTCGAATCCGGGACCAGATGGCCCTACTTCACCCCCTTGCCCACTGCGCCATGGAGCGTCGCTCCATGGCGCAGTGGGCAAGGGGGTGAAGTGGGGCCATCTGGTCCCGGATTCGAGTCCTGAGTTGAAAATATAGTCTGGTCCGACTAATAGGCCACCAGGTATTGAAAGGTGATGTAGTTAAGGTCGTCATATTAAGACAACAGGGCAGGACTCATAGTGATATTAATCTACTAATCTAATTTTTGTTTGTTTTGTATGTCTGTGTGTCTGTTTAATTTTTATTGTTTTTCTTCCGCTTCCTGCATTATTATGGACCAAAACTTTCTCTTTTTTATCTTTTTTCTTTCTTGATTTTTTATTATAACCCAATGGTAGCAAACTGTAAACATCTTCTCTCATCCTTGTTCCAGCACATTCGCCTCTTTCTCTATATTTGTGTCCTCCACACTTCCTCTTCTCACTGCCGATTCCAATAAAGACTTCGAGTGAAGAACTGGCTCTGTGTTTCTAGCTTGAGCGAAGTAGAGAAGGTCCTAACCCACATCTCTTAGGGTCTTGAAATGGTCACAGGTTCCTCTGAACCATACATACGCTTATTTCTGACTTTAGTAAAGCTCTTTACTTCGAGTAGAGCCACCCTTTTCAGGTTTTGTGGTCTTAATTGAATATTCTGAGTTTTGATGGCCGATTTTATATTTGTAGTGAATCACAATTCACCCCCACTTTCAGAAAAGCGTGTAAAACACGTCCAAACTCGAGTGGTTTAGGTCAGGTTTATTTAAAATTCTGAGTACGTTTACTTTGTAAAAAAAAAAAAAAAAAAAAAAAAAAAAAAAAAAACCGCTCCCTCAATCCCTCAACCAAAATTATGGAAAATTATATTTTTGGTGCTTTGTATATACCACCAAGGAAAATATGTCCTTTTATGTGTGTACGATCAATTATGAACCCTAAAGGAAGAGAAACTGAAGGAATGGTCTGTACAAGCATAGTGGAAGGGTTCTTACGTTACAAATATGAAATGATTAGTTGGCATGAATTGATTCTAGAAACCAAGATTACAAGTACAGAGGACTTTTTACAGTACAACTGTACAATAATCAAAATTGTATTTTTATACAAGACAGATCGTTATTATGAACATAAATGTTTTTGTTGTTGTTGATAATATTGCCACAACATTTCCAGTTTAGCAAATTTCAGATTCTGTCGTGGGGAACATATAATTCTGTCTAACACCGAGGTGTGGGAATACTCTTTTAGAGGCAATTTAGACACCATAAAATGAACATTAATCTTTCCTAAACTGAACTATGCCAATATATGTAATGTATCTCTCCAGTCATGAACACTTGTTGGAATCTTGGGGCTATTCAAGAATACTCTGCCGCATGATGATAGTTCGATGGCTGAGCGGGTTAGGGCGTTGTTACTTGCTGCAAAGGTCGAGGGGATGGCGGTTCGAATCCTGCCACCGGCTAAGTTGAACCAAGGGCATGGTTCATTAGATTCCACGCTACAAAGTCCTCTGTTAGGGGCACCGTTCTAGCCTTCCGATGGGAGGAGTTTGTGACGATAAACTATATCATCATTGTGATAGTTCTGTCTGGGCATCCTTGTCAGAGCAAGGGCGTCGGTGCATATCTGTGAGGAACGTAATGAACTTCAGTTTGGAATAATCTAAATAGAACTCTTCCTTCCTACCCAAGTGATACAGGATGCCAAGAGTCAACAAAACTCATATGAATTAATATCAAAGTTAAATCGACAGCTACCATAACATTTAAGCGCGAAACAAATTTAATACAATATTGAGTTAAAACACCAGTGAAGGAACAAACAATGTCAGAACTCATTTTTTTTCCTCATAATGGCACCAATCATATTCACGATAGAAATGAGGCAGTGAGTTTGAGTGTCTAAAGATCAATATTCACTGGAAGTATACAAAATTGATATAGTAAACCATCATTATACAGTATC
>NC_134811.1:13389138-13391638 GCF_046742065.1 Oratosquilla oratoria
ATCTGATGGTTACACTTTAAAATGACACTGGGAAAGATAAATCCTCTCTGGGCTTTCTTTATTCATTGAAGTGAAGTATTTGCAGAGTAGGGATGTATTCCCATATGGGGAAGCGTCGGCAGATGCTCCTACTAAGAGATAAGGCTCAGATTTTCCCTCTAAAGAAGAGTCCCCCCTTGGTGCTTTAGTCACAAGGGTTTAAATACACAGAAACGGTTCATCAGCGTTTCTATGTGAGACTACAATAATATTTGTGGGCTAGCTGTAGGTATTATGTGACTAGTTAATATAAGTGAATATGCCTTGACGTGGTATAAGGTTTATAGTTATGATCATGTAGTTTGGTAGGTATAAGGGAACTGTTAATGAGGTGTCTGGCGAGAGACTTGTGGCGTTAATTGGAAACGCCGCGCGATCGTGGCGTCACGCTTACCTGTTGTTCGTGATTTGGGGAATGTGTGTGTGTTATCAAAGGGTTGGCAGTAATGTTTGGTCCAAATATGAGTTGACTGGCGCTAATGTCTGACCACATCCTGTGGTAGGTTTGTGGATCACGTGTCGTGCATGTGACATATCGTATATAGGTGCGTGTGTGTGTGTGTGTGTGTGTGTGTGTGTGTGTGTGTGTGTGTGTGTGTGTGTGTGTGTGTGTGTGTGTGTGTGTGTGTGTGTGTGTTTGTGTGTGTGTGTGTATGTGTGTGTGTGTGTGTGTGTGTGTGTGTGTGTGTGTGTGTGTGTGTGTGTGTGTGTGTGTGTGTGTGTGTGTGTGTGTGTGTGTGTGTGTGTGTGTGTGTGTGTGTGTGTGTGTGTGTGTGTGTGTGTGTGTGTGTGTGTGTGTTTCCTATTGATTCTCTTTTCCTATCTATCTCTGTCTGTCTGTCTGCCTATTTGTCTATCTTTTGTATGTATGTCTGCCCCCCTCTCTCTCTTTCTCTCTCTCGCTCTTTCTCTCTCTTCACTGTCTCTCTCTCTCTCTTTCTTCTCTTTCTGTCTCTCTTCTCTTCTCATAGGAAATCTATCTTTTATTCAGCCTTTCAAGGACTTGGAGCCACATAACTTTAAGTTCAACACTGGCAGGAGCCAGAAGGTCTTACGAAAAGGAGGAGATCGAGACAATGGGAGGGAATTATGGAGGCAATGCATGTGGGATGGCGTCGAGTCGAGTGGAGGCTTCCCTCCCCCCCCCCACCTCCCCCGGAGTATTGACTAGGAGAAGAAGCCCTTCATGCGAAAGCCTCAGTAACCGGTTGTGTTCGTTGTAAGCCCAAGTATTAACCCTTTAGCGCCCAGAAGGACGTCGTCATCACCAAGACGAGATGAACTAAGATAGCCTTAACCCTCCCAATACAGGTCCGGTTTAGCTGAATAAAATCGTCCTGTGTTGGCACAACAAACTACTGTATTCTTAAGGAAAACTGGACCTTGATGGGTTCATCGTGGATTTCTTCGAGGATTTTCCTTGTTTTAATGACACACTTTATATATTTTCTTACGGCGTGCACTAGACGATTTCTTACTGTTACGACTGGCGCCTTCCACTGAAGGATTTGCATGTTGTCTGAAAACTTACATAAAAGACTCTAGGCTTTGATAGACTTATTTGTTGACACTAAAATCTTTGGAGAGCAGAGATTCTTCTAAGATTATTAAATTCGTCTTGCTGAATTTAATCATCACAAAATTCATAAACATGTTGAATTTAACCCAATGCTTCTTAACTCATTTTAACATAGTTCTTTACCATGTGAGTGAAATCATAATGTGTTAGCAAAAACAAAATCAATGAAATACGTTATTAAATCAAGTGATTTAAAGCTAATTCTTTGACGGCTCTTGGTTTTTTCATTGAATTGCCAAAAAAGTCAATTAAGATAGATTAACCTTTTGACGATTATATATGTTTTTCTCATCTGAATAAGATCGACATTACCTTCTGTAATAGCAATGATCTAACGACAGGATTTTTTCTCATAAGAACATCTCGACTATGACAGAGCAACCTTTCGTGTGTTAAATTTTTTTCGCCATACAATTCTATTCAGCATAGTGAAGAATTTTCACCATAATAGATCGGTCAGGTTGACATTAATCTACCCCTCTATTATGTTGACACCTCTGGTTCCATTCTGATCAATGCTAAACTATTGTATTTAGTTGAAGGGTGACAATACAGTGAATGAGTTCAGAAAGGATGAGATTACTATAAACCTTTACGACTTTGATTCTTATGAATTTGAATCTAGCTCGCTCATGCTAGAAGGCCTCTTTTAGCCATATTCGCTATGGTGATTCTTCTACAAAATTTGTTCCGCTTAATAACAGACAATTCTTTTCCTCTAGGCAAAGGATTTGGTGCTAAGAAAGTTAAAACTATTTCAATTAAGGCCTCTTAACTAACACATTGCCTGGGAAGACGCATTTACAGAATCTATTCTTGGCAACCCCTGACGATGTTACTCAGCTGTAGTTGGGATCTTTAGCTGAAAGAACTTAGCCTCCA
>NC_134811.1:13396638-13406638 GCF_046742065.1 Oratosquilla oratoria
CTTGGGGACAAGTTGACCGCAGTGGGAGGTGGGTGGAGTTGGGGAGAGAGGGAGGGGGAGAAGGGGACCTCGATATAACGCCGTCTCAATAAGCGTCGTTATGCAGCAAAATACTGGATGTCATATTAGATTGTATATTTATTGTGGGAACAGTGTCCCTAATGTGGAATGCCTCCAGAAGTTTTAACCTTCTTGAGTCCTTATTGGGTGTAATGGTTTCTGTACATTGAATCAAGATGCCTCAGTCAATGGTCTGGTAGTGATGTTTTATGTAATACTTCTTGATGACCCCATTCTGTTGTTGCAAAGTAAGTCTTCGGCTGGAAATACACCTGGTGTGTCCAACGTATGCGATATTGCGAGGTTTACGATCCTCGGGAGAACATATTGTAATATCTTCCACTTGTATATTTGTTTGTTTTAATATTTTCTAGTTGTCAGATTTGCTCCAACACTTACAACTATTACTAAAGAAAATTTTTCAATCCTGATAATGTCTCTTTGGAGATGAAAGCTCGAAATATTAAATGGAAAACTATGGAGATCTTGTATTAGCTCACCCTCCAGCAGGAAAAATCTTGATAAGAAAAATAGAAAATATCAACAAGAAGTTGAACAATTGTCAGAATGCCAACGTATTTAATCATGTATATATATATACACACATATACAGTATATATATATATATACTGTATATATATATATATATATATATATATATATATATATATATATATGTAACGGTATGGTTACATGGTTTCCATCCAACGTCACTTGTAGACACAAAGGTAACGGGGTCGTCACATCATCACAATAAGGGGGTCCACTGACAAACGCCTCTAAGTTTTTGTTTCTTTATTGTCGTATCAGTATAAATTTAGTTCAGACACTATTACACAGTCTTATCACTAAGGCACGTCACTAAGAACCGAGCCCTCCGAGCTCCGTGCATCTGGTTAAGAAGGCCGGAAACTCTTTTGTGAGGTGCCACGCTCGTATAACTGAATTATTTATGTGAGCTGGATTTAGTTCGTCACATCTTATTTTAATTTACATAATTAGTTTATAATTTAGTCTGACAGCCAGACTATAATATATATCCAGGGGAGGTTCGTCAGTATACGTAATAATGTGTTTATTACTGTGTGGTTATTTGTGTGATCGCGTGTGCATGGTGAGTGGTGGCGCGACAGGGAGTGCCTTGTCAGCGAAATGAACAGGATGTCTTAGGCGCCTTATTGTCGGCCGGCTGGTGTGAGTGTGGGAGTGAGTGGAGGTGAGTGGGTTATATGACTGAGTGATATACTCACATGTATATGAGGCGTATACATATCGCTCTCCCCCTGGGGTTAGGTGGCTCCCGGCACCTAGGGTACATGGTTTACAAAAGTATATATATAGGTAATACATCGAGAAAAAATTTCAGAGACACAAAATCCTGTGGGATTATAAATGTGCAGATGGGGGGGTGTTGTTGAAGTGATTCTGAGGTCCCAAGGGGGATCATGCACTGTAAATAGGGGTAGTGATGTTGTGTCTCAGAAGTGTAACGTTGTGTCTCACCAGATTACATGTTATATTGGATTTCACATACACTGTTTAATTCACTTTTTAAATGTTATGGTTTTTATGGTTTAACACTATCACTGTTGGGAGTGTTGTTTTTCTAAACACTGTTCTATGGTCAGTTTGGTGTGTCACATTGCACTTGTTTTATTTCATAGTATGGATATATAGTTTCTGTAAGAATGTTTATGGTATTTAAGATATTGGGTGAGACACAAGAATAAACTTAATCTAGGATTACAACAATTTGGGTATTGGGGTTGAAAGGTTTTGGAAGGTGTTACTTCATGCAACGGAATATGATTATTATTACTAGTATAAAGAGAATGATTAAGAGGGAAAGGGCTGTGGAGTTATATGGAAGAATCCTATGATGTAAGTCGAATGAGTCCATGTCAAAAGTAGTCGATGTTTAAGGTGGGTAATTAATGATGTATTTACTTTTGGAGGATGAAGGTTATGTCTCAGTGAATGAGGATATGTTTATCTGACTCTCGCTAAGGTTATATTGGTCGGAAGGAAGTAGAGAAGTTTTGATAGATATGTGGAAAAGAGTTCTTATTGGAAATGGGCCATTTTAACCTCCACTGATAGATACATGACGTCCTGCATCTTCAGGGGCGAGAGCTAGAGTGCATGTTTAGTTGCGTCGACGCAGAGTCATGGGATGAGACTTGCGTATTGGTGATTGGTGTGTGTCTGTGATAGGTGGGTTGTGGATGGGAGGTGAGATTGGGTCGAGGTTCAGTTTGACCTTTCTCAACTTCTCTCCATGTATGGTGAAGGTGGTGTGATCAGAAGGATCTGTTAGTAGGAAAACATTGTTAGGGAGTGAACTTGTGACTATGAAGGGGCCTAGGAATTTTGGTTTGAGTTTGTTTGTTCTACCTGAGTCTTTTAACATGACTGTGTCGCCAGGTGCTATGTCAAGTGGAATTGACCGTTTGTGTTGTTTTGTCTTTGTCTTTTCCTGGGCTTCTTTCAGGTTTGCTCTAACTTTTTTGTAAATTGTTTGCATGCCTCTTTTGATGCAGTGTGCGAGGTTATCTAGGTTGTATAAGGGTGGGGGTGGTTGGTTGAATATTTGGTAGGGTAGGCGCATTGGTTGGCCGAAAATGATCTCATGTGGGGACATCTTTGTTGCGGAATTGACTGTGCTATTGATACTGGCTTGTACCTGTGGTAGCCAATCTTCCCAAGTGTCCATGAGGTCATTGACCAATGGTCTGAGAATTTCTAGGACCTTGCGATTTGTTCGCTCAGTCAGACCGTTTCCCTGGGGGTGGTATGCAGTGGCAAATGTTTGGTCAATGTTGTAGAGATGTGCTATTTCGCGCATCACCTCATTTTTGAATTCTGAGCCATTGTCAGATAACATTGTGTGTGGTATGTTGTATCTACAAAAGATATTGTTGACCAGGGTTTTGGCTACAGACTCTGCTGTTTTGTCCTGGAGTGGCATTAAGATTGTGTATTTAGAGAAATAATCAACTGCTGTGAGTACATAATTGGAACCTTGATGGCTCGTTGGCATTTTCAGTAGGTCAATGCCAAGTGTTTCCCATGGCTCAGCAGGGAGTGGGATATCTTTTATGTTGAGTTCCCTCAGGTTAGGGCCTCTGAATTGGTTGCAAGTTATACAAGAATCTATGTGTGTGGTTATATCTCTTTTCATGTAAGGCCAGTAATATGTGTGCCTAGCAGTATTTAGTGTCTTATCTCTGCCCGAGTGGCCTCCCATTGCACTGTCGTGCAATATGTGTAGGAGCTTGGGGACTAGGGCTCTGGGGATAACAGTAACCTCTCTTGTATTAATGGTTCTCCTTATGACTCCGTCGACCAGATTGAGTTCCTCAATAGGGACAGGTGGTCGGGAGTGTAAGGGGGTTTGTGAGATGAGATGCTGTTTTATTGGAGACCATATTGGGTCTCCGTCAGTTTCATCTCTGAGTTCTTGCATAGGTATGCATGTGGTTTGGGTTATGGGGATGATGTGAGTTTGTCTGCTCAAGCAGTCTGCCACTACGTTAGCTTTCCCAGCTAAGTATACGATCATGGGATCGTAATCAAGGAGAGTTGTTTTCCATCTAGCAACTCTCCCATGTAAGTCTTTGGAGTTAAAAAGATAGACTAGGGGTTGGTGGTCTGTTAGTATGGTAATCTTGTAGCCTAAAATGAGGTATTTAAAGTGTTTGAGTGCCCATATGATTGCAAGTCCTTCTTTGTGTGTAGTTGAGTAGTTATTTTCAGTGTTGTTTAAGACTCTACTTGCGTATGCTATGGCGTGTTCTTTGCCATTGTCATCTTTCTGTTGTAGGACTGCGCCTATTCCTTTAGAGGAGGCGTCTGTGTAAAGAAAGAATTCTTTCTTCATGTCAGGGAAAACTAGTACAGGGGCTGTGGTGAGTGCGTGTTTGAGAGTGTTGAAACTTTGCTGTTCTGTTTCTGACCATTGAAATGGCTCGCCTTTCCTTGTGAATTTGGTCAGAGGGGAAGCAATATCAGCAAAGTTTCTTATGAAGTGTCTGTAATAGGAGGCTAACCCAATGAAACTTCTTGTTTCATTAGCGTTTGTGGGGGTTAGGTAATTGTTTATTGTATCTATTTTATCTGTGGTTGTGTGAATCCCTTTTGCATCTACTTTATGGCCTAGGAAGGTGAGTTCCTTCATGAGGAATCTACATTTCTTTAATTGAATCTTTAATCCCGTATGTTTGAGACGTTTGATGACAATCTCTAAAGTGTTAAGGTGGTCTCTTTCTGTGGGACTATATATAATGAGGTCGTCTAAATAGACGAATAATGAGATTCCTATCATGTCACTGAAAATGGGGGTCATCAACCTTTGTTGGGTTGAGGGGGGCATTCTTAAGGCCAAAGGGCATACGTTCAAAATGAAAGTGTCCTTTGTCAGTGGAAAATGCAGTTACGGGTTTTGATTCCTCTGTTAGTTCGACCTGCCAGAAGGCTGACTTGAGGTCTATTGTGGAAAAAACAGAGTTCCCGTTGCCAATGCATTGTAGTACATCTTGCATGGCGGGGAGGGGGTGTGGGTCAGATTGAGTTAGGTTGTTAACTTTTCTGAAGTCAACAACAGGGCGTAAGGTTCCGTCTTTTTTAGGGACCAAAAAGAGGGGACTGTTCCATGGGGAGTCTGAGTGGGAAATTACGCCTTGGTGTATCATCTCATGTACACTGTCATTGACTTGGGATTTCCTACTGTGGGGTATGCGGTAAGCGGGGGTGTATGAAGGGGTGGTGTTCGGGGGAGTTTGGATGTGATGTTTGATTATATCACATTTGCCTAGTGGTTCGTCTTCTAAGGCGACAGCTGATATATTCCTCTGTAGGAGAGCTAATAGCTCGTTATGACTTTCTCCGTCAGCTGATGTCGTGATTTGGTCTGGGGGAATAGGGGGAAGGGGTTGTGTTGGTCTTACTTGGTTGATGTGTTGCGGCAGTGGTTCCTGGATAGGGGAATTATGGAGATGGACTGCGCAGATGTTTGTATTCTTCCTGATTTTACGGTGTTGGTCTGAGGTGTTTGTTAACATAGCTAATGTATGTTTATTTTCTGATATTGTGTCCCAGGAGGACTCAATGGTTATGTTGTTAATCCTGGACGTGTCTGAGTCGATTATGACGTCCTGATGGTCTATTGCACCGGGTATGTATAGTGGGACTGTTATTGAATGTCTAGGGGGTATGATGACTGTGTTAGACATCAGTGCCTTTGAGGTGACATAAGGGGGTGGTCGGAAGGAATAGCTGTTAGTGGGATTGGGAGTATTGAAGGAAGGTAGACATGAGAGATGTTGTGTGTCTGAGTCGGGTGTCTCAGGAACTGATGACTCATTATTTACATCTCGGAAGGAGATTTTGTTACTCTCAAAGTCTATCTTAGTTTTCCAAATCTTCAATGAGTTTAGTCCTATTATACCTTGTTGATCAAGACTCCATTCATCAGCTATGTGGAAAGTTGTGAAACCTACTTTGTGATTGTTGACTTCAATATTTAAGTCTATGGTGTCGTGTAGAGGAATTGTGCTCCCTTCTATTAGGAGTCCTTCCATATTGGAAAATTGAATTTGGGGTGGGTCATTTAATGCTTCATACAGAGCTCTTGGGATGATGTTCAGGTTTGTTCCTGTATCAACCATCATGTCAACTTTAAGTTGGTCTAAGCTTACTTCTAGGGTGAGGTATTTGTGTTGTGTATGAGATATTCCTATGGTGGTTTGGTGCGTGAGGCTGGTACACGTTCCCCCAATCGTTGTTGAGTATTGGTTGTCGTTTTGGAGGGAGCTGTTTGTCGAGGGGTGGTGAATGGGTTGTTAGTTCTCTGATGCGGTTGTTGTTGTGTTTTCTGTAGGTAACACTCTTTGTTGGAGTGAGTTGATGTTTGGTGTAGGTTGCAGTATTTGATTGGATGGGTTGGTGTAGATAGGAGTGGGTGTTTAAAGGGGGGTGGAACTTGTTTGTTTTGATTCTGGTTTTGACACTGAGTATTCGTATGTGAGGTAGTAGCATGCACTGAGCGTGGGTGTTGTTTTTGCTGTGTCCAACACTGGGCATCTGTGTGGGAAATGGTTCCATGAACTGAGCAAGGAATAGGGTGGTGTTGTACCTGCGTGTGTTGCTTTTGCTGTGTCCAACACTGGGCATCGGTGTGGGAAATGGTTCCATGAACTGAGCAAGGAATAGGGTGGTGTTGTACCTGCGTGTGTTGCTTTTGCTGTGTCCAACACTGGGCATCGGTGTGGGAAATGGTTCCATGAACTGAGCAAGGAATAGGGTGGTGTTGTACCTGCGGGTATTGTTGTTGCTGTATGCAGTCTTTTGTGTTGTGACTGTTTGATGAATGGTAGGAGCACCACTTAGAAGGTTGTCTTTGATTGGTGGGAGGGGGTTGCTGTGAGTGAAGGCTATTTAGTCTGGGGAGATGGTTGGGGGTATCTAAGGATACATTGCAAGCATTCATGATATCTAAGATATAGGTATAAGCTAGAGGATTTCTAGTGTCTAGTTCCCTTTTGGAGGCTTCCTTTAAATACTTTGGAGGGAGTTGGGAGAGATAGGAAGCTATTTCAAGGAATGTTAGTAGGTGTTTTGTAGGGAGTACATTTTGACCAAATTGATCAGTGTGAGTCCAAGGAGAGTTATTTTCTAGGTCTTCTCTGACCTCTTTCATTCCGTTTGCAACAAAATCCATAATGTTAGTAATGGAATGTGGTTGGACTCTAGTGTTATTGAGGAAAGTGATGAGAAATGAAATGTTGTTAGGTTGTTTGTTATGAAAGACCTTAAGAAGGTGGCGTTTATATTCCTGATAAGTGATTCCACATGCAACTAAGGTGTCTAGCATCCTTGCCTTTGAACGGCAAATGTCAGATGGGTTTATTTTCTGACGGCACAAATTTATTTTATCTGTCTCCGAGTATTGTATGTTCTTGGAGAAGAACAGGTCACATGCTGTCAAGAAATCTGTAATGGATAGTCCACTATCTTGGGAAAAGGTTGGGATTTCTGTGAGGGGGGTTATGGTTTGATAATTGTTAATTATTGTTGGTTGAGGTAGTGGGTAAGGGTAATATTGTGGGTTTGGAGGAAGGTTAGGTGGTGGTTGGTGGTATGGTGTGGAGTGGGTTTGAACAGGTGGGGTATGGGGGGAAGGAAGGGGGAAGTTTTGGTACTGTTGCTGAATGGGAGGGGGGTTATTATGTGTTGGGATATGGGGGTTGGATGGATTATGGTTTATAGGAGGTTTTGTTTGCATATTTGGTTGGATGGGAGGAAGGTGTGGTTGTGATTGTGAGGGGTGAAAGGGGTCTACTTGAGGAAGCTGGTTGAAAAAAGGTAAGACATCGTTCTCATAAGGAGGGTCTATTGGGGTATCTGCATTAGGATTGGTTTTGTCAGGATTATTTAACTGGTCATTGGTTAAGTGGTTAGAGGTATTGTCAACCTGTGGATATAGGTAAAAATGGTCTGGTTTGTCATTGCCAATTAAGTCTTCTGTGTGTATTTCCTCTTTGTCACTGGATATGTCATTTTGGTGTTTTTCTTCTCTAGACTTTGAGAAGACGCTATGTAAGCTTTGTTTTAGTTTTGATCTGGTGGCAAAGGCCATGTTGTTAAGTCATGTATTAGTTAATAGTTAGTTTTGATTTGTAATCTAAGAAAAAAAGGAGCTGTTAAAATATGAATAATAGGTATATAGTAACTAAGGGTATTATGTTATGCTTAGATATGGGAAGGGGGATATAGTAATGGGATTACAAAAATCATAAAAATATATGTGTATATATAAAATAGTAATAAAATGTGGAAATAATATTATATAGTAAGGAGTTAATTATTGCGATATTATACTTATAATAGAATTAATTATGGTTGTTCATAAAAAAAATTACAGCAGTAAAGTAGGTTACATTGATATAAATGTATAAGTTCTATGTAAATATAAATGGGTAATACGTCAAAATATGTTGAATGTTGAATTTTAAACATGTAAGAGCTATTTGTTTAAACAAGAATTACTTAACTGGAAGAATGCATATGAATGTGATATTATGTAATATTCAAATCTAGTAAAAGTTATTGCATATATAAATATATGTTGTTGTTTTTTTCAATTAGGCAAATTATAATTAGTGTTGAAACATATAATTATGGGAGCTACTGGTTATATTATGATAAAGGTATAATAACCAAAAGAAAAAGGTGTACATAAAGTTTCTATATGGATAGAAAACAAATATTTATAATTTTTAGTAAATGTGGAATTAATATATATTTTATATATATATATATATATAGATGGTTTAGAGTAAGTTTTACGTGCGTTGGGCAGTTGGGTATCTGTAGGTATAATGGTTACCTTGATACCTCGAGCTGAATCGAGTGGTATGTCAATGTCCGGCTGGGGGGTGGTGTTGCTGACGTCTCGATTGTAGTAGTCGAAGCAACGTTTGGTGAAAGCGGTTGATGTGGAAGGTGGGTATGCTGACTTGGGGGATGAGGTGGCTGTTACGCGGGTCAGTGCGCAGCCGGTGTGAGTCCTCTGGGGCGGATGAGGTCAGTGCTCAAGCGAAGGAAGTCCAGAGGGCTCGGTGGAATGATGTTCGCATAGAAAAAAATGCGAGTATCAGGGATGGTTTGAGTGGGTAATGTATGGTTATTATTACGGAAATATATTGGTGTTAAATGTAAGCATTGATGTTACCTTTATAATGTTGATTTTAGTAGTGGGAGATCGGCCTGTGACGATTGCCCGTGATGAAATAGTGTGAACCAAGTTCTTGTTCTTGAGAGCGTTTTGTTCAGTGCGGTTATTTGTTCGTACTTGTATGTAGTTGGCTAAAAATGGACGGGTTTGAAGTTCACCGTAGTAGGTACACCGTAGTCTCTTCGAAGTAGTTGGGTTGCGGGGGTGCTGCCACCAGTGATGTAACGGGACGGGTGTAACGGTATGGTTACATGGTTTCCATCCAACGTCACTTGTAGACACAAAGGTAACGGGGTCGTCACATCATCACAATAAGGGGGTCCACTGACAAACGCCTCTAAGTTTTTGTTTCTTTATTGTCGTATCAGTATAAATTTAGTTCAGACACTATTACACAGTCTTATCACTAAGGCACGTCACTAAGAACCGAGCCCTCCGAGCTCCGTGCATCTGGTTAAGAAGGCCGGAAACTCTTTTGTGAGGTGCCACGCTCGTATAACTGAATTATTTATGTGAGCTGGATTTAGTTCGTCACATCTTATTTTAATTTACATAATTAGTTTACAATTTAGTCTGACAGCCAGACTATAATATATATCCAGGGGAGGTTCGTCAGTATACGTAATAATGTGTTTATTACTGTGTGGTTATTTGTGTGATCGCGTGTGCATGGTGAGTGGTGGCGCGACAGGGAGTGCCTTGTCAGCGAAATGAACAGGATGTCTTAGGCGCCTTATTGTCGGCCGGCTGGTGTGAGTGTGGGAGTGAGTGGAGGTGAGTGGGTTATATGACTGAGTGATATACTCACATGTATATGAGGCGTATACATATATATATATATATATATATATATATACTTATATATACATATATATATACACACACAGACACACACACACACACACACACACACACATATATATATATATAAATATATAAATATATATATATGTATATATATATATATATACAGGCACAAACGCCCACATGCGCATTAAATGCATATCTATTTTTCATATTTTGCTTGCACTTTTCAGACATATATATGCTTACGTTTGCATAATAGAGGTTTTTGCCCGCGTGAAAAAGCTGTTTGCCTGCACCCACGTCCTCAAAAGTGTGCGCATGCTATCGAACACCAGTTGGCTTTGATCTAAGACGCTCCTCGATTTCCATAATCCTCCTGTGTTGCTTCTCTCGAAGAAG
>NC_134811.1:13419138-13434138 GCF_046742065.1 Oratosquilla oratoria
ACGGAAATGGGCAATAGCTTAAAAAGACAATCTTTAAAATATTCCTTGAGAAATTAATTCATTACAATATATTTAGAAATGCTAATAATGGACAACCTGTTATATGACATACATATCAGTAAGATTAAGCTATGTATGTCTTTTCATTTCATGGAAGAAAGATGTTGATTTTTTATAGAAACTCTAATCCGACCAAGACAGGGATATGTGTCTGTGGTATCATCCAATCCAGAGTGGGTAATATAAAAACAAGAACTAGAGGATACAAAGGAAAGTAATAACACTGATTTCCAGCCTGACAGATAAACCATTCGAGGAGGGACTAAAAGCTTTGGATCTACCAACATTGGAAGATCCAAGAGAAAGAGATGACATTATTAGTGTTCAGGTCACTAAACGAGATAAACAATGTTGATAGAAAAGAGCTATAGGTTGGGACAGGAGGGCTATAAGAATTCGTGAGATCAAATTGAAATTAGACTGAATGTCTAAACAATGTGAAGAAATTGTTTTCCATTTAGAGGCATGATTTCTTGGAATAAGGTAGAAAGTGATAAAGCCCGAGAGGTTAATATTAGTCAATCACGAGTCAAGCACGTGTTCTATATCTCTAGTGAATGACACAGTTTTTGCCCTGTCTTTCCATTCTTTAACCATTGTGACGTCTCTCTCTCTCTCTTTCTTTCTCTCTCTCTCTCTCTCTCTCTTTCTCTTTCTCTTTCTCTCTCTCTCTCTCTCTCTCTCTCTCTCTCTCTCTCTCTCTCTCTCTCTCTCTCACTACCCTTTATACTAATCTACAATTTTCGTCTTCTTCCTTCCCTTCATCCCCTATTTCAACATCTTGACCATCTCCCTTTAGTTTACTTTCCCTCATAACTTTGTCTTACTTCTCTATTTTGCGTTATAACTCTAACCTTCCTCATCTTCCTGCCCACTCCCTTTCCTACTGTTTCTTCTCTCATTCTCCTACTAAGATTCTTCTTCTCTCTTAATAAATCGCAGCCTGTTCTCCCCTACTGATCTCTCTCTTCCTCCTCCACCTTACCTGATTCTCTTCAGTCCTCTCTTCCTCCAGTTAGATTCCGTAATCTACATTTCTGTCATACATTAAAACCAAAAACTGCCTGTCCCTCCACCTTCCCACTTCCTATCCCAGCGATTGTTATTCTCTCCATAGGAACCATTAACTGAATCAAGTCCCATACGCAGAATCCCATTGTCTATAAGGGATTTCCCTAAGATAAAAAAATGCTTGATAAAGTAAAATTTATTAGTTTATTTTAACAATTCAAACAATAGTACACCTCGCATTTACCAGGGCCCTAAGATAAATATTACTCTCTATTCACACTTGTATACAAGTCTCAACTGAGTTGCTTCTAATTGCATCAGAAGGGTTACAAACGACTAAGCAACGGCAGACTCTATTCCCACGTGTGCATTTGTCTTGTGCATTTTACTCAGACGATAACGAGTGTGTTTGTGTGCTCGCGCACACATTTGTGTATGTATACGTGTGTGTGTGTGTGTGTGTGTGTGTGTGTGTGTGTGTGTGTGTGTGTGTGTGTGTGTGTGTGTGTGTGTGTGTGTGTGTGTGTGTGTGTGTGTGTGTGTGTGTGTGCGTGTTTAAGAGTATATCTATGCATGTGCGTGAGCGTGTGTTTTATTTGTTTATGCGTGTGCGTGCGCGTGCGTGTTCGTTTCACCATCGTCCTCACTTTATATGTTGTTGTGGGGTTAAAATCTCCTCAGTAGCATACAGCTGATACTTTAGGGTCTATATGGGGCGCCCCTACGGACCATAGTCACACATAATTTTGCTTGTGATAGATACTTTATTATACTGTGACTGTCCCTCCGTTATGTTGTCCCTCTATTCTTTATACTGTCATGTACCGCTTCTCTGAATATTTATTTCCTTTTTTTTTTCCGAACCATGTTGTAAGGGAGAAGAATATTACCATCGAGAGTTCCCACTTGAGTCGTAAATGGTAACAAAAACGGGACGGGGATAGGACTAAAAAAAGAAAGAAAAAAAAAAGTATAACAGGGTCTAAAAAGAGTTTTTGAGCCAGAACCCCAAAGTTTGGGTCTTTTAATGTGCGTAGATGTGGTACAGATGAGAGCAATGGGGAAGAGATAGGTAGTATGTTTGTGAGAAGAAATATGAGTGTGTTAGCATTAAGTGAATCTAAGTTGAAAAGGGAGGGGCGAGTTTGAGTTTACAAGAGGAGTTGGGAGGGTGTCAGGAGTGAAGAGAGGACGAGGAAGAGAAGGTGTGGCTATAATAGTAAGTGAAGAAATAGGTAAATGTATGGTGGAATGGACGAAGGTTTCTTTTAGGTTAATGTGGATGAGGATGAAACTGGGAAGGGAGATGTGGGTTTTTGTAAGTGCATATGGGGCTGGTAGTGAGAAGAGTGTCAAGGAAAGGGAAATTTTTTGGGATAGATTTAAATGAGTGCATAGAGGGTTTAGGGAGAAATGTCAATGTAGTGGTTTTGGGAGATCTTAATGTTAGGGTAGGGAATGAACCAATAGGTGAAGTGGTTGGGAAATGTGGAGCTCCAGGAAAAATTGTAGTGGAAAGAGGATGGTGGAGATGTGTCTAGAGTTGATAACAAATAAAGTGTTTAGAAAGGAATTCAAGCATAAGTATACATGGGAAAGGGTGGATTTTAATAGTGGTAACCAGGAGAAGAGTAGGAAGAGTTTTGGATGTACATGTTCTAAGGGGAGAGAGTGGGGAAATATCGGATAATTTTTTGGTGGAAGGTAAGTTGAGACTGGAGAAAGAAGAAAAGAACAGAAGTTAGGGAGATGTTTAGAGTAAACTGCTTAAGTGAGAAAGTAAAGGAGAAGCAGTACAAGAAAAAGCTGAAAGAGGAGTGGGAGGGAGTGAAAGATAGAGTAGAACTAGAAGTGGATGAGGAATGGAAATGTTTCAAGGAGGGAGTCACAAGATGTGCAATGTTGGTGTGTAGAAAGAGGAGGATAGGAGGAAATAGAAGTAAGGGAGGTGAGTGGTGGGATGAGGAAGTAAAGAGAGCTGTAGAAGAGATGAAACGAGCATTATTATATTGGTTACAAAATAGGACATTGGAATCATATGAGAGTTACAAAGAAAATAAAAGAGAATCAAAACACAATATAAAGGAGGTAAGAGAAGAGCAGATGTGAAATGGGATAAGAGTATGAAAGAAATTTTTAAAAGTAATAAAAGATGTTTTAGAGGGAAATTAAGAGAGAAAAAGGGGACGAATCAAGTAGAGAAGAAAAGGTAAAAGGTGCAGATGGAGAAAAGATCATGAAAGAGACGGCAGTAAGAGGAAAATGGGCAGGGTATTTTAGGAAGTCGCTAAATGTGAAGGAAGATAGAGAAGAAGAGATAGTTGCAGTGGAAGGCACCAAGAAGATGACAGTGATGAATGAGGAAAGTGGAGGAGAAACAAGGAAATATGAGGTAAAGGCAGTTATTAAAATGATGAGAGCAGGAAAAGCACCTGGGTTGGATGGTGCCATGCGAAGTGTCTAAAAAAAGGAGGTACAGTGATGGCGGACTAGCTGGTGAGGCTGTTTAGTATTCGTCTAAAAAGGTTAGAGTGCCGGAGGACTGGAGTGCCTGTATAGTTCCACTTTACAGTACAAGGAAAAAGACAAGTGTGAGTGCAGTAGTTTCAGAGGGATCAATTTGTTAAGTGTAATTGGAAAGGCTTATGGAAGGTTTTTGATTGAAAGGATTAGGAGAGGATCAGAGGAAATAATTGGTGAGGAACAGTGTGGGTTTAGGGCAGATAAGGGTTGTATGGATCAGATTGTTGTGGTAAGACAGATATGTGAGAAAGCTTCAGAAAAAGGTGTTAATGTTTTTTTGTTTTTGTTTTTTTGGCCTTTATGGATTTGGAAAATGCTTATGACAGCGTAGACAGGAAGGCACTGTGGGGGGTATTGCAGGTATATGTGTTAGAATTTTAAATGGAGAGAGTGAGTAGTTTGAGGAAAAGGTGGGACTTCGCCAGGGATCTGTTATGTCGCCATGACTACTCAATCTATACATGGATGGGGTAGTGCAAGAGATAAACGCAAGGGTAATGGACCGGGGATTGGAGATAGTCAAAGAAAATGGAGAAAATTGGGAGATAAGCCAGTTGTTGTTTGCTGACGACACTGCACCCCTATGTTCTGTCCTCTTTCGTCCTTTCTCAACAGATATTCCCCTCTTTCCCAATCCCCCTTTTACCCCATCTATCTGTCTCATCCTTGGTCGCCCCCTCATGTTCATTCCTTCCACCTCTGCCTTTCACACCTCTTTTACTAATCTTTCTTCACTCATTCTTTCCATATGTCCAAGCCATCCCAATACTCTTTCATCAACCATACCTCCCAATCCCTTTCCACCCCCGTTCTCCTCCTCACCTCCTCGTTTCTCACTTTATCCAGTCTAATAACCCCTATCATGCTTCTCAGGCACCTCATCTCAAACATATTCAAACTCCTCCTCTCTTCTTCTCTTATGATAAGATAGAGTGAGGCCTGCATGACAAAACAACGCTGTTCCCCACCCCGGGGCTTTGCCTGAGATGGATCGTTGGAACGTAGGGTGGTGAAAAAAGAAAAGTGAACAATATTGTACACTTCAAAGACAATTTGCCACGCCTTTTTTTATTGTCATCATGCCATAACGTGTAAACACTGCTTAAGGCTTCACCTTTTTGGCCACTGAACTTAGTGGATAACAGCAACCTCGTTTTAATTTGCATGATTCACTGGGTTGGTATAGGCACATTGGAGGACATTATGTCACTGCACTAAAAGTAGGATGTGCCTTAAGCATAGTCGCACGATGTCAATAGGCGGACCTGTGACTATTACAAAGTGCGTTGTCACACCGAAGGTAGGTCTCAGACACACGTCCGTTTACCGTCGCTGCCTGACTAGGTGTGTGTGTGTGTGTGTGTGTGTGTGTGTGTGTGTGTGTGTGTGTGTGTGTGTGTGTGTGTGTGTGTGTGTGTGTGTGTGTGTGTGTGTGTGTGTGTATGTGTGTGTGTGTATGTGTGTGTATGTGTGTGTGTGTGTGTGTGTGTGTGTGTGTGTGTGTGTGTGTGTGTGTGTGTGTGTGTGTGTGTGTGTGTGTGTGTGTGTGTGTGTGTGTGTGTGTGTGTGTGTGTGTGCGTGTGTGTAAGTGCTAGTTAAACTTATTTAGCTAGATAACCTAGCCGAACCTAACCTAACTTAACCTATCCTAACCTAACCTAACCTATGCTACACTTGTGGGTACCATTTCCATATCTCCACAGGAGAAATATCACAGGAGATTCTGGTGAGCATTTCAATAGAAATTCCAGTTGTTATTAAAAAGATGCAACAATGCTGCCGTAACTGTAGAAAATTAGAATCAAAGCCAATGATGTAAAACTGTTAAAAATTTTGTTTACATAGATGCCAGATATCATAAGAGGAATTAAAAGATATTTTTTTTTTTGTCGGTGTACAACGAAATTCCATAATATTCCTAGTAGAAACTAATGATTTATGATTCTCTTGATATTAAAAGAAACTGTTTCTTTTGTTTTATTTTGGATATCATAACAAATATGATTGATCATTTATTAGAGACTTAGATTTAAAAGTAGTTTTGTGTTGGTTGAATTATTTCATGAGGTAATTCCTTTTATTCATTAAAAGTGAAAAGGCAAGCGAGATGAAACAAAAACTAACAAAAAGATACAAGCATATAATCTAATAACATATGAACACAAATAAAACCACGTTGACTTCCACATATATTATAGCATATCGAAGTGAGTATTGTATATTGTACTAAAGTATAATCTTATGTGAACTACAAATCATAGCACAAGATCATCACTAAATAGTGGTAACTCACCCAGGTGGTTATGCCTCAATAGCGTACAATGAAAAACTGACTTGACAATACCCAGCAGGACGGGCATCGACTTTGTGTTTGCCTCGTCATGCAAAACAAAAGCTGCTTGCCTTGCGGCAGAATCGCGCTAATTTAGGAATTCCCATATAAACTCAATTTTTTATCCATTCCAGGCTCGTACCCAAAATTATTACCTCCTTGATACGTTATCGTCAAACACTTCTCAGTTACAGAGTGATCTCGATTACGAACTTAATAGTTATTCAATACTAATATCAAGTAAATATTGTCTGACAGATTCTAGGTTTCGAAATGTCTAATGCGTATGTGTGAAGGGGAACTGGCGAGCAACAGTAAGAAGGTAGGTCACAGAATCCTCGACAAAACAAGAATGGAGGAAAACAAAGAAGAGATCTAGGATGTTTAGCCTCTTTCTAAGACAGTCATAAAAAAGGGTGATGGTGAAAAGCCTACACAAGGAGGCGCGTAGCTGCGGCCGAAGCCGTCACCTTTACCCTATGTGCTTAGATTGTTGAACACGGTAACAGTCACTGCTAGGAATTCGGAATGGAGTGATTCGAGCAAATTATTTAGCAAATGCGAGTCCAGCACGCTTCCTATTGCACCACCAGTGTCATACTTAGATATGAGTATGATGATGAATTAACTGTTCTAGCTCGCTCAGGATAGAAAAGATGAAAACTGGTTCACCAGCTGGATGAGTAAAAAGAAGAAAAATAAGAGAAAAAAAGAGAGAATTATTTCATGAAGATTAAAATATCCTAACACACAGATTCCCGAGAAAGGAGGGTGGATTAGTGTTTGGCCAAGAAAGCTAATTAAAAAAGAAAAGAAAAAAATTATAATCTTCCTTCATTTTTTGCGGGAAGTATACAGTACGAGTACATAGGCATTCAAAAATGAAAATGAAAAATTAATTTGAGCCACATCGTCAGAATGTTACAAGATTAAAGTTCAGGAACAAGTAAAGTAGGAAGATCATAGCTCACATTTACATAACGTCTAGTTTTTGGATAAAAATTAATATAAAAAAGTAGGAAACAGTGCACAGGTTGCTACCTATGTCTAATTACTAGTTCAACTGAAAAATAGAGATTAGGATGTGGAGAAGAAGGGCTGGTTTTCGATAAAAAGAAAGAAATGAGCACAAGCCACGAATTTCATATAAAGAGAATAGAAAGAGAGCTACAGAGAGCATCGAGACGCCCCCAGGGGCTGTCGTCAAGAGCCCGATTGAAGTTTTGAATGGTTTCATTCCCCTCACCAATAGGGGATCCCGAGGATGATATTCAGGACCCTATCTTCCCTTCCACTTGCTTCTCATTCCTCCCAATTGATCTCTTTATAATTAAAGTCACCCATCAGGATGATATTGTTATATATTTAATTAATATTTTCTGTAGGTAAATATCCAACTTTTATCTATGTGTGACAAAATATTTTGGAGTTCAGCCTCATTCCATGATCTTGCTTTAGGTGGGACATGTTATCTAGAAGTTTATTAGTTTTTCCCCCTGGAAAGATAATTGAAAACGTGCGCTGGATACAAAGGACATTCAGCAGAGTTAGATGAGAGGTAATTAAAGAGGCAACCATAATAATTGAAGGTGTTCAGAGACGTCGGAAAAGTAATAAGGAAATGAGATATTGATGGATCTTTAAACTTCTTCATTCTTATAGAAATGTATACACATTTCTCCGGGACATGTACAAGATAATTTAATTCAAATATTCTAGTTTCCTTTATCTCTTTCAAGTACAGGTTTTGATCAATCATGATATACTCCGGTCTGGAGTCCGAATTTCTATTGAATCACTTTGTCTACCATTACAAATTTAATACAATGAGACATTGCTTATATGAATCAGCTTAGGAGCTTTTTTGCACCTGTCACCTCACAATTTTCTTCAGTTTAAAGAAACTCCTGGATTTTATATAGAGAAAAATAAACACAACGTTGTACCCACCCCACTTCTCTACGAGATCCATCACAAACTTTGTTCTTAATAACATCATGCCACTCTATTCAGCTGCAAGAATGACAACAATCGGAGATAACAGTTTCAGCGTGGGAACAGACCTTTTACTTCCGTCTTGTTCCGCATCAGTCAGGTGAGAGGTGTCCAGAGGACAACCCTTAAGGTCATGGTAGAGTGTTAGTTAATTACGAAGTAATGTGAGTCAACAATGTGGCAAAGAGGTAATCAGATGAAGCATCTTTGAAGTGGCGTGAAGGAGGTTATAATGGCCCATAGGACAATGAAGGGTTACAAGAGGTAGATAGAGTAGAGGAGGAACGCATGCAGCACAGGCGGGATCTTCTTGCACGCTAAGCGAAAAAAGATGATGATGAAGAGGAAAAAGAGAAGGAAGAGAGGGAGGAGGAAGTAAAATGAAGAGGAGGAAGAGGAGGAAATAGAGGAGGAATAGAAGGAGATAGAGGAGGAATTAGGAGGAGAAAGCTTGGCAAGGATAAAAATGAAAAGAAAAGTGAAGAGAAGAATAGAAAAAAGTTGACAGAATAAGATAATGAAGAGAGTAGAATAGAGAAGAACGAAAAGGCACAGATGAGGAAGAAATAGGGGGAGGGGGAGGAGGAAAAAGAGGAGGGAAAGGAGGTCGAAAAGGAGAGTGATAAGGAAATTAAGAAAAAAGGAGGGGGGACGAAGAATAAAAATGAGGAAGAAGGGAGAAAAGGGTGAAGAAAGAGGTAAAGATGAAAAGAATAGAGTAATGAACAGAGGAGAAAATGGACGAGATGAATGAAAAGGAGCGGACAGAATATATGGAAGAACTGAGATAAGAAAAATGGAGAGGATTGCAAGAAATATTAGTAAAGAAGGGAGAGAAAAAACAAGAGAAGAGGAAAGAAGAAGAACGGAAATGAGAAAGAAGAAGAAAGGAGATAAGAGAAGAAGGTAGGATAGGAATGGATAGAAGGAGAAAGGGGAAGAAGAGGAAAAGGAGGAAAGGAATACAGGGAAAGAGGAGAACATAATTTTAGGATGATGATGAGGAAATGTTAGAGGAATGGGAGGGAGGAAAGAAAAAAGAAAAAAAGGGATAATATGATGAAAAAGGAAACTTAGAAAGAAGAGAAAGAATAAAAAGACTAAAAGGTAAAGGATAGCGACGAAGAAAGAGAGAACGATAATGTGTTGGAAAAGGGGAGGAGAAGGAGGGATAGGCGAAGGAGGAAGGGAAGGCAGAAGAGGAAAAGTAAGAGGCATGGCAGTGAAGGAAAGGACAAGGAGGAGGAGAAGGAAGAACAGGATGAAGAAAAGGGCAACTGGGAAGAAGAGAAAAAGAGTAAGAAGAACATGTGAAAGAGGAGGACAAAGAGGATGAGAAGAAGGAGAACGAGTAGGATGGTAGGATGAAAAGAGGAGGAGAATTGAGAATCAGGAGGAGAAGTAGGAGGAAGAAGAAGAAGAGGAGGAGGAGGGGAATGTAGAGAAAAAGAAGAGGAGGAGTAGGAGGAGGAGGGATGCAGAGGAAGAAGAAGAGGAGGAGGAGGAGGAGGAGGGGGATGTAGAGGAAGAAGAGGAGGAGGAGGGGAATGTAGAGGAAGAAGAAGAGGAGAAGGAGGAGGGTGGATGTAAAGGAAGAAGAAGAGAAGGAGGAGTTTCTGGTAATGAGAGGTAATGAAGCGCGTCTAGGCGATGGGTGGGCCAATCAGAGGTAATTAAAGTGTGATGGAGAGAGTGTCCAGACGGACGGTAATGGACGGCCTCTGGGTGGAAGGTGGCGAGGTGCGAAAGGATCCTGGGTAATCAAGGTAATCCATCGAGAGGACAGCGAGTGGATTAGAGGTGGAGGATGGAGGGTAATCAGAGATAATAGCTTGGTGGAGAGTCAGAGAATGTGGAAAGAGCGGAGGAAAAAAAGTAAAGGGGGGATAGAGGAGGGGAAGGCAGAGGATGAGGAAGAGGAAACGTAGAGGAAGGAGAGAAGGGTGTGTTGGCGTGGTATGTTGTATCATACCATTATCGTACATTGTACTGGTGTGTTGCTTATTTGGGGAAGTATATGTTTCCCCCTCTTTATAAAATTGTCATATGTTTTGTTGTTTGTTGTTTTATTATTTATTGTAATTATGTGTAATCAGTGTGTATATCTGTAATTATATTGGATATCGCAAATGCGATGCATGTCTGTTCGCGCCAAATTGGCAACACTAGCTTGGCGTTAGTTCTGAGCAAGCTCTCGTTGTAAACACACGCATTTGTTGTCAGTGGAATAAGTGAATATAGTGTATTTCACCTATAAGACTTTTATTTATTTAGCCACCCACTACAAGGGTTATAAGGAAGTTAGGTTTGGTAAAGGATAAAAGAGAATCAAAAATGGAGGAAAGATAGGTGGAAAAGATGGAATGAGGGAAATTGGGTCGGAAGGGGAATAGGAGTGGAGGGGGGAGTGTGTAGTGTATCTTAATCTGGTCCACTATTCCTGGCGGCTGATACACTTATTGTCATTGCATTCAGATTTTATTCAGTCAAGGTACAACACCAACTACCTTATCCATAGTGTTATGCAAGTATCTACTGAGTGGTGCACGTGGGGATTTCTCCTATATTGAATAACATCGTTTATTGTTGGATACGACACCATCTATAAAGTGCCACACATTCTGGAAATATTACACGATACACTGGAATGCAGTCGGAAAGAATTATGGATTAAATCTTTGTAGTTCATCGCAAGACCCTTGAAACAATTAGTAAAGGATATGAATTACCTGCTTATGTAATCTATTTCTGCATCTCAAAACTTTAAGATGCATTTAAATGTAGTTATCTCAGCGGTGGGATTGTCATATTCATTGACCATGCGTTTGCATAAGTTACATCCACCTTCACCAGCCTCTTCTACTTGGAGTAGACTTTACTTTATTGTTTATTTATTTATTTATTCATTTATTTGATTGATTTATTCTATCTATTTACTTATTTATTTATTTACTTATCTATTTATTTATTTATTTATTTATTCATTTATTTATTTGTTTATTTATTTATCTATTTATTTATTTATTTATTTATTTATCTATCTATTTATTTATTTATTTATTTATTTATTTATTTATCTATCTATTTATTTATTTATTTATTTATTTATTCATTTATTTGTTTGTTTGTTTATTTATTTACTTATTTATTTATTTACTTATTTATTTACTTATCTATTTATTCATTTATTTATTGATCTATTTATCTATTTATTGCAATCTGAAGCCAATCATATGATTCATCTCCGACCTTAATAGGTAAAGGCTTCAACCCTTCCAATATTCATGTTTTTTGTCTAAACCGAGTAAAATTACCTAGCAGGAGCAGGAATAAACAATGAAATCGTAGAACGCAGACAAAAGGTTCATCGAGATATATTAGATAGATCTTTTCGCTACGGAGGGTTCTCCCTCGCGTAAATACAGTCGCTTTGTTAACCCGTTTATTACTGTATGGATCAAGATTATTCTGTGAGCTATAAAGCGATGACATAAGGCTGGGGTGAGGGTGTGGGTCGGGCTCGTTTATCTATAAGACTACAACTCTATTTTGTGACTGCCAATCAGTTAAGACAGTCCATCCGCAAGCATAGGATTGTGAAAATTCTTGGGAATAAACGTGATCAAATAAAAGACAAGGGGGGGGGGAATCGTATAAGGAATGAGAGTGAAGTGTACTACATTGAGGACGAAGAGTCGGGTGGTGGTGAGGCTCGGGTAGCTGTCTAGGAGTCTTCCTTCCCTCCACAGAGAGCGCAGGAGGAGTCTGTGGTCCAGGAGACCCGGAAGTATATGCGAAAAGGATCCTGGAGGATTGATAGAAGCGAATGATTCCCAAAGAGACGTACCATTGTACAGGAATAGATTCAGAGGCCTTTAGCCTCTTCCTTACAATGAGACTGCTACAGATATGAATAGAATAACTTGGCAATTGTCGTCATAAAAGGGATAGGGTGGGCTATTACGGAAGGGATTGATCAAGATTGACTACACTTCTCTCACCACCCTTGTATTGCCTCGGAGATGGATGAAATGAAATGGTCAGACGCCAATCAGGACAAAAGGGAAAAGACCACCTGATTGGGAATGGGCTGTATTGTTTTATCTATTTGTAATTCATTTTGCCTATGTTTTCATGATTCTGTTCATCTAAAGAATAGACTTCGTTTAATGTTTTTGTTTTTTAAAGGACTAAAGAGTTCAGCGCTTATTCGTAGAAATAAAAAGGATTAAGAGGGATTACGTAATATGATCTCAGATTCACTGTATTCAGGCATCTGATATTTGTAAAACCCTTTGTACATATGAGAGATTTAATGATATTTTCATCATGTTAATAAATTATTAATATACTATGTGTGTGTGTGTGTGTGTGTGTGTGTGTGTGTGTGTGTGTGTGTGTGTGTGTGTGTGTGTGTGTGTGTGTGTGTGTGTGTGTGTGTGTGTGTGTGTGTATGTGTGTGTATGTGTGTGTGTGTGTGTGTGTGTGTGTGTGTGTGTGTGTGTGTGTGTGTGTGTGTGTGTGTGTGTGTGTGTGTGTGTGTATGTGTGTGTGCGTGCGTGTGTGTGTGTGTGTGTGTGTGTGTGTGTGTTTGTGTGTGTGTGTGTGTGTGTGTTTGTGTGTGTGTGTGTGTGTGTGTGTGTGTGTGTGTGTGTGTGTGTGTGTGTGTGTGTGTGTGTGTGTGTGTGTGTGTGTGTGTGTGTGTGTGTGTGTGTGTGTGTTTATATATGTGTGTGTGTATGTGTGTGTGTGTGTGTGTATGTGTGCCTTTTAGTGTATTTGTTTTTGTGTGTATGCACTTACGGCCTCCAAACTCCAAACCATAGTTGGACGTAGCATGAAAACAGATCTATGAGAGTAGGCTAACAATAAAAATTTACCCTACACAATAATAAAAAATCTAAATTCATTCTTTGTTTTTCAACCAGATCTAAACACCTGAAATAAGGAACATTTGTCAACGCCTTATCACACAGACTTGTTGTGAATCACAATAACTCGACAGAGCCTCGGCAGGTTGAAAGGGATGGACAGACTTTCACCTGGTCGTAGATGTCGTAGATGGGAATTTATATCTCGTTTCACAGGAGGTCGAAGAAAACGTCGTTGTAGACTGGGACGTGGTATGCCATATTTACCCCCCTTAATAAGTTTATGGGAAATCGGTCTGGGAGTGCGGGGATTTTTTTTTTTTTTTTTTTTTTTTTTTTTTTTTTTTTTGAGCTATAGCAGAGTTCTTGCCGACCGTTCTTCCCAAAGACGATGATGACTTGGAAACGCAGTATCTTTGAGTGTTGATCACACACTTGATTGTAATATTTACAGTAGCTAAGAAGTGTATGTTGAGTAAGAATAGGAGTGGAGAAGAATGTACGTTACATATCCCTTTCAAATATAATGGTGTTGTGAGTATACTGTACGTAGCTGGGATCAGTTAAGGATTCCTTCACACACACAAAAGAAATGTGAAAATGGAGGTACGAAAGAACCTATTGGAGATTGGCACGGGGCTCTTTAAGATATGGTCATATATTTTGCACTCTTTCGATGGAGGGAGACAGGTTCCTATTACCGTGTGAGAAATGCGAAGACACTCGTCAGTTCGTGTTTCGAAGGCTACACAGGCAGATGAGATTCCAATAAACTTCGATTTTCCCACTAGTAAACGTCACAGTGAACTAAAACATAAGTTAAGCTTGTTGTTATAATATGTTAAGAATAGTTTCCTGCATCTGATAATGCAAGTTAGTTTATGTTATTGATAACTATTTTTGTATGTATGTATGTATGTATGTATGTATGTATGTATGTATGTATGTATGTATGTATGTATGTATGTATGTATGTATGTATGTATGTATGTATGTATGTATGTATGTATGTATGTATGTATGTATGTATGTATGTATGTATGTATGTATGTATGTATGTGTATATGTGTGTATGTATGTATGTGTATATGTATGCATGTTTGTATGTATGTATGTATGTATGTATGTATGTATGTATGTATGTATGTATGTATGTGTGTATGTACCGTATGTATGCATGTATGCATATATTCATATATATACATATACATATATATATATATATACATATATACATATATATATATAAATATATATACATATATATATATACATATGTATATATGATATATATATATATACATATGTATATATAATATATATATAAATATATATATATTATATATATATATATATATATATATATATATATATATATATATATATATATATATGCATGCACAAGCATTATGCCTTGTATGGGATACGGATTGCTACACTTATTCTTTAATGACTGGATACTAAACTCGACTCAGGGAAGAATGTAGATGAATTTCAAATTTTGCTATTCCTCTTTATTTTTTCTAGAAAACTCCTTTGTCACCTCTCTGACACTTACTTTTTTGGAGCAACATTGCTCCCAAGAAGAGAAGCGCCGGTTATCGGCGACGAAATACAATGTTTACTGTGTATGTGTAAGCATATAATTGGATGGTCGTGTATGCGCGTGCGTATACATATAAGCATTTGTGTACCTACACTATTTGTATGGGATATTGGCCTTCCCGTGGGACACCGTTAACAACAAGTGCCACATCCACAACCGCTGGCCGTTTCCACGACAAGAGGGCCCCATGAACAACCGCAGGCCCGCGACCATAACAGCAAACGTCACCACAACTCCAAAAATTATCTTTACCGTAAACTGGGCCATAACTGCCCGGAACAGACTCGTAAGCTGCACGTCACCGGCGATCACCGTCCGCCCCGCCGCAAGCGGCATAGGTGGCATTCTGCCGCAGAACAATGATGCGGTTCTGCTGCTATTGGCGCCGCACAAAAGTGGCAATATGTCGTGGTGTACCGGGGACTATTTGTACTTTAATTTATTCTGTCTTGTCTCATTTTTTGTTTTGTTTTAACTCATTGTTTTCAGTGTACCTCCATTCCATTGTATTTCATTCGACTCTTCTATTCTATTCTATTTCAGTCTCTTCTATTCTACTATATTCTATTCTATTTTACTCCATTCTATTAAATTCTACCTAT
>NC_134811.1:13439138-13446638 GCF_046742065.1 Oratosquilla oratoria
AAACGCTCTGGGTCAAACACAATGCAGTAAGACAAAGCACATCCACAGCAAGGCCACTTCACTTATTCAGCGACCCCCACACCCTCTGTCCCCTCATGCAGAAAAAGAGATGAGGAGAAATCCCTTCAGGCTGCATCAAAATATCATTAGCACATAAGCACCCTCTACCCCATCCCCCATCCCTCCCTTCTTTGCATAATAATATCATCCATACACAGCCATTTTCCATTCATCCCTATCTCCTACCTTCTCCCTCCTTTGCTCAACAGACATTACCCTCTTGCTAAGCGTCCCCTCCACCCCATCCACCCATCTCATTCTTGGTTGTCCCCTCAAGTTCACTCACTCTACCTTTGCCTTCCACACCTCTTTTAGTAATCATTCATCACTCATTCTTTCCATGTGTCCAAACCATCCCAATAATCTTTCATCAGCTCTATCTGCCATCTCCTTTTCCACTCCCACTCTCCTCCTCACCTCCTCGTTTCTCACTCTATCCATCCTAGTAACCCCTATCATACTTCTCAGATATTTTAACTTAAAAATATTTAAAAATTTCCTCTCTGCTTCTCTTAAATTCCAAGTCTCTACTCCATACAATATCGTCGTCACAATCAACTCTTCAAACAATCTCCTCTTTGCATCCATTCCCAGTTGCATATTTCTCATAACACTTTTTAATCCCCCAAAGGCATTTACTTGCTTCTTTCAATCTACAGTGTACTTCCATTTCCACTCGTCCATTTCCTGCCACATACATACCATACATACACATACCTACGGTTTTCCCCCTTACAAGGGGGGTAGCCAACGCCAAATGCATAAATGCACTTCCACCCATTTCATCCCCACATACTCCACTCCCACGCATTTTAACCTCACATACTCCACTACCCACTCACCACCCCTCCCTCCATCCTTTCTTGGATCTTCCTGGATGACGAAAAAGAGAAGGCAATCATAGAATAATGTAGAAGTGTAGGAAAAAGAAGTTGAAAAAAGGGAGAGGGAAAAGAGATAAGAGATTGAGAAGGAGGAGGAGGTAAAAGAGGTGGGGGGTGGATAGAAGAGCAGAAGAGAAACGGAGGTCACAAAAGAAAAGAGCAAAGAGGGGAAAGGAAGAGAGGAATTAAGGCGAAGATGGGAGAAGTGAAAGTAGAAAGGAAGAAGGTGGAGGGAGGAAGAGGTAGGAGAAAACAGGAAACTCAAGTAGATCAAAATCAGAATTGAATCTTACTTTTGGCCCTCCCTATTGTGCGCTAATGTTTGGGCATTTATTCTGAAGGTTTAACACATATTAGGCAGTTGTAACTATTTGGTGTCTGTAGCTAGATTCTTCCTAAATGAGGAAATGTAACAGAACTTATCCTCACCATGGTAACTGAAGGACGACAGGCTGACACTATGATAGATTCTAGGCAATTTTCATGTATATTTTTTCATGTTTACCTCTCTGTAATATAACAATTTAATCTTAACCACTTTCCTACGTTGCCACATTTTGCATATTTCTTTTTGAATAATGTCAGAATATGCATTTATGTTTTAGTGAACGGCAACGTAGCAAGTGAATTTAAGACACAATACGATAATTCTAATTCATTATTCATAATTTTGTATCCACAAGAGATGAAGAGGAAGAAAAGGAAGATTAAAGGAAGAGGACCAGCAGGAGAATTATGAAAAAGAGGAAGAGGAGTATGAGGAGGAGGAGGAGGAACAAGATATGGAGGAGGAGGAGAGCTGGAGGTAGGTATAGTGAGTGTGGAGGGGAGGGGAGGGAAGAGCGATGTAGCAAGTTTATCAAAGTTTTCACCACTTTTAGAGTTCTCGTTGACATCGATTCTCTCATGTCCTAGAGCAACTTCGTCCGCACGACAGAGTGCGTCAAGGGGGGTATTCCCTCAATGCGACTCAGGATTTTGGTCTCCCAAGGACAAGAAATCAAGTGTAGTATAAGCACACACACACACACATACACACACACACACACAAACACACACACACACACACACACACACACACACACACACACACACACACACACACACACACACACACACACACACACACACACACAAACAAACACACACACACACACACACACACACACACACACGCACGCACGCACGCACGCACGCATGCACACGCACACACACACACACACACACACACACACACACACACACACACACACACACACACATATATATATATATATATATAACACACAGGAACCCACAGTCGGAGAAAGAATAAACTTTGAATAAAGAATAATCCTATATTTCGGCTATCAACTGTAGCCCTCTTCAGGAAAGTACATAAGATAGAGAACAGAGGGGACTTATAAACTACAGTAAGAAGAGATGTGGACAGTTGACCTCACTCAGGCGCGGGGCAAACTGGGGTGGCGGAGGAGGGAGGGGGTGAGGAGAGGGGAGGATGTAATGTCCGCATTAGCTTATTTATTGCTGCGCGTGAGATTATGTCAGGTGTCCACTGCCCTTTAGAAATATTAATATTAGGGCATTCCTCAATTAATGCTGATTCGACTATTTTCCTCCTGAAACCACAGTGGGACTTGAACACTAATCTGGCCTTACCCCAGTCGAAAGAATGATTCTTATTTTTAACATGAAGAAATACAGCCGAATTTTCTTGCCCATACCTAATTCACCCTCTCCCTCCTCCGCCACCCCATTTTGCCCCGCGCCTGAGTGATGCCATCTGTCCACATTCCTCTTCTTTCTGTAGCTTATAAGTCCCCACTGTTCTCTATCTTATGTACTTTCCTGAAGAGGGCTACAGTTGATAGCCGAAATATAGGATTATTCTTTATTCAAAGTTTATTCTTTCTCCGACTGTGGGTTCCTGTGTGTTATTTACAAATGTGCTACTACATTTCTATTTAGAAATATATATATATATATATATATATATATATATATATATATATATATATATATATATATATTCACTGTGTCTTGTATATAGAGAGTAGAATAATGAAAATGAAAATGTTGGTAACCTAGCTGAAGTATTTTTTCCCCTCTACGAAGAGGATGATGTAAAAGAAATGTGCGTCACTTTCGATGTTGTCATGAAATTAACCAGCATGGACATGTGACATCAAAACCTTTATGGTTTTATTTTTCGAAGATATAGAATTAAACATTATTGAGACATGATATCATAAGTTTGATATAAAATCGATTATAATTGCAAGAAATCAGGCCTCTTAATATGATGTCACAACAACATATATGACGTAGCTTTTTGATGATACTTTGAAATAAATGCTATCGTGGTGTGACTTTATTTTCTTAAAGAAAAGTCCATCAGTGTGGGATCATTCTTTTGGGTGAATTAAACCCAGAACAAAACATGAAAAGGTATGGTTAAAACGAATGGACAAATTGAGGTTGTCTTGATTCTTACAACCCCAGTCCTGTCCTTAGGGGGTTAGTATTGTCCAGGATTGTTAGAACGATGTAATCTATAGAGGCATCATCATAATGGGGTTTGGGAGGGTTAATATTCGGCTAAATAAAGTTGGTTATGACTAGCCACAAAAGATCTCTAGATATACTACCGGAACGATGGGGTAGGTTGAAACAGTCATAATCCTGTCAATACGGAATCACGTTTGCCCCTGGCGAAACCCAGAACAAAATATGTAAAGAACATCATCGTAGTGAAGGAGTTAACCCCACGTTCAGAGTTTTGAAGACGACTGTTTTCGGTGAGGAACCCACAAACAATGTTGTTCTCGGCTCTAAACGTCGCATTAAACCTTCTCCGGTGAAATCAGAGCCGACAAGCAACGCTCCGTGCCACTGGCGGGAAAAACGTCATGACGTCACGAGTGGCTCAGCCTCTGAGGGGAGCGTATAAGACTGTCGCCACGGTAACTCCCCTTTGCCCCCAATACTAAAGCACGTAATCACCAGCAGGATTCTGCGAGGCCATTAACCTCTACGGTGCCATTATGATGAGGTACCTTTTGTTCTCACTGAGGCATTGGGAGTTTGTCCAGCTATAATGAGAACTCGGGTTCTGGGTTTCCCTTGAATGGGACCCCTTGAGTTCAAGGTAAAGTTCCTTTTTTCAGCTATTTTTTTCTATAGAATCTATAAAACGTTTTATTTCCCATAAGGCGTCAACTCTTTCTGGGAGGAAAGATACCTATATAACTGAATAAAGCCGTCTGGTGGGTGATACAAAAATCATGAAACCCATCCTTCCAACAACATTTGCTTTCAATATAACATTATACTTTATGATTTTTGTTCAGATTAAAAATAAACAATTAAAATCGTGATTGAGAGCCGGAAACCGGTTCAAAAAGAGATCTATCAGCTAAATGAAAACTTCCTTTCAATAGGCCTCAAACGAGGAAAGAAAGGCACATGAATCTATCTACCAACAGACAATACAAACAAACAAATAAGTAAATGAAAATATGAATAAATGAATAGATAAAATGAATAATTAGTTATAATAACAAAATAAACTCTCTACTGCTGCTAAGACCCGCGTAAAGATATTTCCAGACCCTTGATGTCCTTTATAGAGATTCACAAACCCCGACGGTCCCTTAGATTCTCCCCTAGTCGCACACAACCCCATACAGTCCTCTACCCGACCCCCACACCAGGTCTGCCATAGACTAAGTAGCCACCTGGAGGAGAGACCACAACTCCTCTTGCTTTACCCAGTGTAACGAAGTTCAACCTTCTTCAGCAGTGGTTCTTAACCTTTCCCAATGCCCTTAGTACCCCTTGATATCTCAGAAAATTTCCTCTGACCCCCATCCAATACAAATACAATGCACATATATGAAAAGGATGAGTGATACAAACCTTATTTGCTTTCTCATTGTAAATATACAGTACCATCGCACTGGGGCTATCATGTCTCGTACCCCCAGGTTTAAGGCTTCGTACCCCTTTGGGGGTACAGGTACCCCAGGTTAAGAACCACTGCTCTACAGGTTACTGTAGCCACCTAGAACCCCTCCGTATTCTCCATAAAGCCAGTACCCACCCAAAGTTATCTAAAAACACTCCCAACTCCCTTCGGGCGCAGCTGTCTAAAGCCCCCTAAAGTCCCCTAAAGTTCCCAATAGCCCCTACTGGCTTTAGAGATTGTCCCTATGATATTTCATATGTGATAATATAAGATCTTAACATTGTTGTACTCAAACACTACAATGCAGGGTTGCATTCAACGCTTCAACAAGGTAATCTATTTCATAAATATTGTTCCATTTAACGCCAGATAGATTTATTCAATTGAATGGGTGACTTAGGACAATTGATTGGACTCCCAGGCTCCCGACTTAAACTCTTATCTGAATGAAATCGCCTTGTATCAGCTGGACACAATATCTATAAAGTGTGCGTCACTGTGTTGATAGCGTTCACGTGTCATCTTACCCAGAGAATGTTGAATAGGGCGTCGAAATTGTAGCCCAGCGACCCTATAATGCAGAGTCATGTGACTAACCTAGTCCTCTAATGCTAGTTTCTAATGTGACGCCAGTGGTCGTACCAGAAGGTAAATAGAGGAAAGAGAGGAGAAGAAAGGGGAAGGGTGAGAGAGAGGAGACGAGAGGAAGAGAGTGGGAAAGAGAGAAAAGAAAGGTAAGGAAAGGTTGGGAGAGAGGCGAATAAAAAGAGAGAAAAAAAAGAGGGGGAGGGATGAAAGGAATGAGGAGAAGAGGAAGGAAGTGATAGTAGGAGAGAAAATAGAATAAACAGAGAAACGAAAAGGAGAATAGGGAGAGGGAAGGGAAGAATGAAGGGAAGGAAAAGAATTAAATGTTGTACGTATGGAGAAGGAAGAACTTGGAAGGTGTGAGGGGGAGGTTGTGCGGGAAGGTAGGAGAGTGGTAGGATGGCGAGAAGGAAAAGAAGAAATGGAATAAGGAAGCAAAAGAGGAAGGAAGTATTGAGAGGAAAGGAAATAGAAAGAAACTCAGAGCCACAGGGAGAGGAAAGGAGAGAGAGAGAGAGAGAGAGAGGGGGGGGTAGGAAATGATAGGATAATGTAAGAGAAACAAAAGATGAACTAAGCGAGGAAGAAGGAAAGGAGGGATGAAATAAAGAAAAGAAACATGGAGAAAGAAGGAAAGAAGAAGGAGGGTTGGAAAAGAGCGAGGGAGAGAGAGAGAGAGAGAGAGAGAGAGAGAGAGAGAGAGAGAGAGAGAGAGAGAGAGAGAGAGAGAGAGAGAGAGAGAGAGAGAGAGAGAGAGAGAGGAGAGAGAGAGAGAGAGAGAAAGAGAGAGAGAGAGAGAGAGAGAGAGAGAGAGAGAGAGAGAGGAGAGAGAGAGAGAGAGAGAGAGAGAGAGAGAGAGAGAGAGAGAGAGAGAGAGAGAGAGAGAGAGAGAGAGAGAGAGAGAGAGAGAGAGAGAGAGAGAGAGAGAGAGAGAGAGAGAGAGAGAGAGAGAGAGAGAGAGAGAGAGAGAGAGAGAGAGAGAGAGAGAGAGAGAGAGAGAGAGAGAGAGAGAGAGATAGAGAGAGAGAGAGAGAGAGAGAGAGAGAGAGAGAGAGAGAGAGAGAGGGGGGGAAGGAAAATTATTAAGAGAAAAGTTTAAAAGCTAAAAGGATGGACGTACAGGGGAGAAGAAAAATAGACAAGAAGGAATAAAGGAGGAAAGAGAGGTAGAGAGGCAGGGAACGAGGTGGCAAGGATATTGGATAAAGGGATGAAAAACGGGAGAAGAGGGGAGAGCTGGAGATTTGGGGAGGATTAGATGAGGAGGAGAGAGAAAGAGATTGAGTAAGGAGGACTGAAGTGAAATAGATGAGGTTGAGAATGAAGACGGAGAGAGAAATTAGGAGTAGAAGGAAGAGGTGGAGGGAGAGGAAGAGTAAAATGTAGAAGGAGGAGGAGGAGGAGGAGGAGGAGGAGGAGGAGGAGGAGGAGGAGAAATGTCAAGGGATGAGGGTAGGTAGGGAAAGACCGATTGAAGGGAAGTAAAGATAAAGACCTTTGCCTTAGGTGGTCATGTAACCAAGACTAACGCAGATCACCAGTAAATGTTGGGAATCGATCCCGGTCCTATGTAGTTACAAGGCGAGATCGATGCCCAACTCTCCACAGCGCCACGAGCAGAACGAGCTGTGGAGAGTCTCCACTCAGGATCAGAAAGCTTATGATCACCAAACAAATACGTTCCACGTATTGGTCCAATATATAATGTTCTTTGGCCCCCTTGGTGCCTCGATACTTTTTATGTTGACAACTCAATATCATTTAATCTGGCTAAAGTCGTAAGCAAATGTTCCTTTCCCTATCCAGCTCTCTTACTAACACAGCGTCATTTAATAAACTTTAGCCAAAAATACTTTCTTTTGTTTTCGTCCCGTCCACATTTTTGCAGGACCGACCTCTAATACAGTATCCTAAGCCTTTGACGTTGGTTAGAGTTTCATTCAGCTCAACAGAATTACCTGGTGCCAACCAGATTAACCTTTAATGAAGAATACAAACAGA
>NC_134811.1:13451638-13456638 GCF_046742065.1 Oratosquilla oratoria
TGTGTGTGTGTGTGTGTGTGTGTGTGTGTGTGTGTGTGTGTGTGTGTGTGGGTGTGTGTGTGTGTGTGTGTGTGTGTGTGTGTGGTGTGGGTGTGTGTGTGTGTGTGTGTGTGCGTATCTTATATATATATATATACATACATATACATATATATATACATGTATATATATATATGTATAATATCATATATATATGTGTGCATATATATATATATATATATATATATATATATTACATATTATATATATGTATATATATGTATATATATATATATATGTATACTGTATGTATTATTATATTTATTATATGTATATATATACATATATATATATATATACATATATATATATATATATATATATATATATATATATATATATATATATACATATAATTTCTATGACCGTCGCGCGGAGAACTCGAACCTGCTGCTCCAAAGCCAAGAGGCTCCATCGCCACTCGCTTTAACCCACTGAACCACAGATGATCTAAAACTGAATGAACTCAGAACACTACTGATTTCCGAAATGGGGAAGGTCGCTAACTGCTACCCAAATTCCCTTTTCTTTCCAATCTCGGGAACTAATAGTGTTCTGAGTTCAAACATTTTTAGACTATTAGTGGTTGAGTGGGTTAAGGCGAGTGGCTATGGAGCCTTTTTGGCATCAGAGCAGCAGGTCCGAATCCTCTGCGCGACAGTCATAGAAATTATCTGATTGATGTCGCTGTTCACCAGCGAATTTTTCATATATATATATATATATATATATATATATATGTATATATATATATATATATATATACATATACATAGGTAGTAAAGCAAGTTAATATTAGCACGACACAGTGGCGCCTAACGGGAGCTCGCTGGATGGTGTTTTTCCAATCAATACTTAAGAAAAATCAAAGCATATATAATCAAGATAGGTCATAAGACATATATAATTAGAAAAGGTTACAAAGTAATACAATATTGTTATCTGACAGAAATTCACAGCTCATTCATAAATATTATCAGTGATGAACTTAAATTCACATCAAATAACATTATTGTAATACTTTGTGAAACCCTAATTATTCGTTTTTTGTTTTACTAAGTGGTAACCAGTAAACTATCCAAACAATGATTAGTACTTTTAAACCTTTCTCTACATTAACCTATGTATATTTTCCTTTATTGTCAGGCAACTCCATCTGTAAGGAGTAATGTCCGCATGAACAGAAACACTATTCATCCGTAACGAAAGACTTTGCAATACTGTAGCAAACAGATTCGACTTCTCTCACAATCTCACTCTCTCTCTCTCTCTCTCTCTCTCTATATATATATATATATATATATATATATATGTATACATATATATATATATATATATATATATACATATGTATATATATATATATATATATATATATATATATATATATATATATATATATCCTTCTTTCTCTTCGTTTTCTTTGTCGAATTCGTCTTGTCTTCTTAATTTTTCTTAAATTCTTTTATTCCCTTATATTTTTCTAGCATACTTTCTTTTTATTTATCTATTTATTTAGGTCAACTTGCCAAACATTTTCTTGAATTTAGATCGAGTACAATATCCTCAACCGGTGATACAGCATACAGATACATGTTTCTATGCCACGGTTGCCTCTCGTCGATCAAGGTGTTCTGTTCCACTTGCGGCCATCAGGAAAATAAAATCGTCTGGTTTTATTTAAAATAAATCTGTGGATTTTGCTTTCTAAATGAAATCATTAGAGTTGCATCAACAAACGTCCTTAACCTTCCAATGCTTATTTCTACAACTTCTGTATTCATTCTAGCTGTTGCCACGTGGTTTCATTCAGCTGAAGGACACCATCACACAGTAAAATGATTGAGAGCTTGTTTCTGATCTATTTCACACTTCTGCTGAGTTTTACGGCATCAGTATGTGTTCGTGCTGCTTCCAAGAATATACAGACAACAGGAAGAAACCCCTATTCACAGCGACACGACTCAGTGATACATTTTATCAATGTTGCCCTGCCTAGCCCAGACTGAATATAGGATCTATTCTTGCCACTAACAGGAAAGTTGACTCGTTTACCCTCAACGTTGGGTAACTTAACTTAGTGGTATACTTTACTGACGTTGTACAACAAACAACTGGTTGATTTTTTTTATCACAATCAATTCCGTTCCGGTCGTCTGGCTTTTTTAATACACTCGGTTACACAGAAATACATTGTATACTTCGCTTAACCACTTTCTCGTATTAGTTTTGTGTTGCAAAGGTTCTTCATAGAAATCTCTAAGAATTATTTAGCAGCGAGCTGAAAGCTTCATTTATATTTGACGCTGTATCATTGAGGAAGATGTTTTCATGTCGTGCATGTAGCCTATGCACGCGCGTGTGTGTGTATCTGTGTGTGTGTTTGAGTGCGTGCTTGTATGTGTGTCTCTGTATGTGTGTGCGTATGTGTCTGTGTATATGTATGAGTGTTTATTTATGTGTGTGTAAGTATCCACGTGCTTATATGATTTCTTTGTCTATTTGTGTTTCATTGTGTTTGTTTACTTGTATGTCTATGTGTGTGTGTGTGTGTGCGTGTGCGTGTGCTGGTGAGCAAGGGTTTAATACAACACACACACACACACACACACACACACACACACACACACACACACACACACACACACACACACACACACACACACACAAACAGAGAGAGAGAGAGAGTATTAGTGTATGATTATGAATATGAGTATCAATATGAATATGAGAATAGGTATGGGTATGACTAAGTCTATGTGTATTATCATGAACATATGTATGATTTTGTGTATAGGTATAAGTATGACTATTAGTATAATCATGAAAACGTGTATGATTCAATGTATAGGTATGAGTATGTGTATGATTACGAGCAACTTATTCCAGAGAAGAGCACGAAACTAAAGGCAACCTCAAATTATAAAACCCAGTCCTCCTTTTTTCATTACAACAATTCAAGAAGATTCCACCCTCTCCTCATTTTGGTTAGTATGCTTGTGCCACAGAGTCCAACTTAGATGAAAAAATTCATCCTAAATCCTCCTTCCTTCTACTCCGTCTCCCTCCATCCGATATTCAATTTGCCTCCCAACGGCTTTCTATGGAGTTGATCTCAACTTCAATTTCCTCCATCAACTCCCATCCCAATCCCGCTCAACACTTCCTCAAATTTCGCACAGAACATCAATTTCCAGCCCCTTTGCTAAATCCCTTCAGTTCGGGGACACTCACTGAGGATTTTTACTCCTAGATAGCTTCAAATTATTTTATTCGTCTGAAGACTGGTCTTATTTCGATTAGCTGTTTTAACTATGTGACTTTGTGGATTAAATTCCGGATGAGGCTCGGATATATACTCTATTCAGTTATAGGCTGATCTTCCTTAGGTTTAGTTATTGCAACGCGCTTTTCGAATTTTGATCTGGCTCACGGAAAACGATTTTAGTCAGCTGAGAAAACGACATTGAAGGAGTGTAGACGCTCTCGGATTAATCCTTTGTCACAAAGACACTTTTTTATTTTATTTTTTGTCTGTGCTGGATGATATATTTATATATATATATATATATATATATACATGTATGAAATGGAGAATACTCGTACGTTTTCTGCGTCATATGATTTTATTCAGCCACCACTACCGTGTCGTTTGGTATTCTGAAGCAACAGAGCATAAAATGAAGATGAGCTGAGCAAACCTGAGATGATAAGTGGGAGAGAGGAAGGGCAGTAATTATTCTTTTTCTATTCTATTCTATTCTATTCAACTTTATTTCATTTATTCTTCCGATTTCTTCTCTCCTTTATTCCCTCTCCCTTGTTTCTTCGTTTCTTCCTCTCTTTTCTTCTTCGTTTTCCTTCTCTTGTATATTTCTTTTACAACATTTAAACTCTTTCCGTTTATATATCTGTTTCCCCCTATCCTTTCTTCTCTCTCTCACTTCCTCCAAAATCTCCATCCTTTTCCGCTTCTTCCTTACTTTATCGTTTTATCCGTACTCGCTTATTTAACTTGTCATTCCTCCACTTCCTCCTTACTTCTCCCTCTCTCTTCGTCTATTCGTAACAACAGTTGTCTTTTTTTTCTCTTCCTGTTCTTCTTGTCCTTTGCATCCATTTTCTGCTGCCCATTCTCCTATGTTCCTTTTTTCTTTCTTTCTTTCTTTCTCCCTTTGCCTCTGAACCGTTTCTTCCCTCTAGTCTTCCTTTTCCAAACACTTCTTAATGCCTTTCTAGCTAAGATTTTCTGTTCCTCCATTTTAAGAATAAAGAGGAAACTCTCTGGACAGTTTTGTTCAGCTGAAGGTGGATAGTGGAGGATAAACTTGGTTTACAATCTGGACTATTCTTTTTCTCCATCCTCCGATTAATCGGCGTTACTGTCCACCTCCAGGACATTTTCCGCCGTAAAATTACTGAAGGAAACTATTTTGTTTTCTCAACAGCTTACAGAGAATATCACTTGATATGCTGGGGGACAATCATCTTCCTTGAGCATATTCTAAAAGCTGCTGGCTGCAAATCTGCTCCAAGAGTCGAAGAAAAAATTACCCAGTGTGATAACGGCTTAAGCCAAGAAGAGAGTTCCTGGATTTGCTGTGGTCCACCTCTTTGTCACGAGAAGGCCTGAGGCATTCTAACGCGGCGGCATCATAATGAAAAGAGAATCTGTCACCAGACACGGAAACGGTTATTCTAAGCAGACTATATCCACTTTCCTGTCGACGTGTTGTCATGGAGATAAATGAGATAATACAGTTAGAGTAGAATTAAATAGAAATATGACACCCGGAATGTAATGACTGAAGTTTTACCGCTTCGCTAAGCTAATATCTCTTCTTGCATTAATGAAACTACTAAATCAAAGTTTTTTTCTCAGAAGAGTGAGTTGAAATAGCACGAATCCCTTGGCCACGGTGTCGACCATTAAGTTGAACAGAAATATAAGGTGTTGTTAA
>NC_134811.1:13459138-13481638 GCF_046742065.1 Oratosquilla oratoria
CTCCTTTCCTCCCAATTTTGCTCCTTTCCCTCTTTCTTCCCTTCCTCCCAACTTTGTAGTTATCAAACTCTATTTGGCGATAGTTAGATCAATCCTTGACTATGCAGTACAAGTTTGGTCTGCGTCCTATAGAATGGATATAAATCTAATAAAATAAGTATAGAGGAGAATGACCAAAATGATATATGTGTTAAGCACATTAACTTACATTCTCTAGAAAGACGTAGAGTGCGGGGTTGATCTAATAGAGGCATTCAAATGGGGCAAGGGTTTTAACAAGGGTGATTCAGAAAACATTATCATATTAAGACAACAGAGCACAACTCGTAGTAATGAATTTGAAAATGGAAAATTTTAGATTTAAGAAGGAAATAAACAAAAGCTGGTTTACCTTTAGAGTGATTAACGAATGGAATAGAATTAGTGGCCATTTAGTGGGCGCAGACACTATTGGTTGCCTTTAGAGAAGGTTAGATAACTTTATGGATGGGGATGATAGGTAGTAGTGGACATGGAACTGCCAAGTGTAGGCCTTATGGTTTCTTGCAGTCTCCTTCATTCTCACGTTCTTATGTTCTCCCTTCCTTCCTTCGTCTCTTCCTCCCTTCTACCCTCACTCACTTCCTCATTTCCTCCTTTCTTCCCTTCTTCCTTTCCCCCTTCCTTCCTTCCTCTCTTCCACCCTTTCTCCTTTCCCCCCTTTCTCCATTTCTCCCTCCTTCGTCTCTTCCTCCCTCCCACCCTCACTCACTTCCTCATTTCCTCCCTTCCTTCCTCCTTTCTTCCCTTCCTCCTTTTCCCCTTCCTTCCTCTCTTCCACCCTTTCTCCCTTCCCCCCTTTCTCCATTTCTTCCTCCCTCCTTTACTACCTTCCTCTCCTTCTCTCCATCCTTCCTTCTTTTTCTACCTTACGCTATTTTTGACTCGTCTCTTCTTTTCCTCTTCATTCTCTTTGTTCCCCTTTTATCCCTGTTTCTTTCAGCTTGTCTTCTTTCCCGTCCATAATAATGTGTTGTTGTATTTTATTGTGATTTTCGGGAGCGGCTACTTTTTGCAAATAACCTTCAACGCTTTTTCCCCCAACTACCTTACTATGTACATCATAGTATACTCTTTTTTCCTTCTCTTTCTCCTCCTTTTCATTTCTCCTCCACTCCTCCTCATCCTCTTCCTTCTCCACTTCCTTCTTCTCCTCCTCCTCCTCCTCTTTTTACTCCTCCTCTTCTTCCTCGTACTTGCTTACCACTCCATTCTACTGATAACATAAATACTTCTCTTCCTCCTATTGAAGTTCGTCTATTACGTATTCTTTGTCACCATTTCATCTTGTCGTTCCCCTATTCGTCATCTTCTTTCTCTCCTTTCCCTTTAAATTTCAGTCCATTCCTCTTATTCAGTCATGGATGCTGTGTATTTGAATACCTGTATGCTACTGTGGAACGTTAGAATTGGATCCCAATTCGTGAGGGTACAATTCAATACCCAGGAGTTCTCTAAGACTGACATTTCCCTCTGCTGTCCAAACACATGGTACAAAGGTAAAGACTTTAGCAGAAGTGCTCCTAAGAGTCTCCTGGCGTATGCTCTCCATTGACTTGAAATAAGATGTAAATGCAGATCAGAATAAGACCAATTTTGATCCAGACGTCTCCGAATGATATTCCAATATTTCACCATAGATAAACATTCCTTCACATTCCAAAATCACTCTCTTTTCTCCCTCTCCGCCCCCTTTTCCCATTCTTCCGTTCTCCTTTTACTCTTTTTCCTCGCCCATTTTCCTCATTCATGCATATAGTTCATTTTCCAATCTCCCAACCCCAGCATATAGACCTCTCTCTCTCTCTCTCTCTCTCTCTCTCTCTCTCTCTCTCTCTCTCTCTCTCTCTCTCTCTCTCTCTCTCTCTCTCTCTCTCTCTCTCTCTCTCTCTCTCTCTCTCTCTCTCTCTCTCTCTCTCTCTCTCTCTCTCTCTCTCTCTCTCGTCTCTCTCTCTCTTTCTCTCTCTCTCTCTCTCTCTCTCTCTCTCTCTCTCTTCTCTCTCTCTCTCTCTCTTCTCTCTCTCTCTCTCTCTCTCTCTCTCTCTCTCTCTCTCTCTACATATATAAATATATATATATATATATATATATATATATATGTATATATATATATGTTTATATATATATATATGTATATATATATATATATATATATATATATATACATATGTATGTATATATATATATGTATATATATATATATGTATATATATATAACTACAAAGTAATGTCGTCACAAATTCGCAAATTTCAACAAAAACCCACTGTGTTGGATAAGAAGAAATTAATTAAATAGATTCCATATATTTCGATCACGTACTGTGATCCTCTTCAGTGGAATTACAGAGTAGAGGAGCAAAAAGGCATGTCTTATAAACAGTAAAAGAAGGAACATGGATATACATATGTATATATATATATATATATATATATATATATATATATATATTTATATTGGATGATGGAGAACATAAACACAGGGGAAGGCTCGGAACCCTAAACACTCTAAACGTTTCGTTCGCGTAGAACTTCTTCAGAGAGTGTATGTAGAACTGCAGTTGAAGTTTATGTACTAAATCTAATTATCTTTTCGGACACTTGGGAAAGGTCGTTCTTCTGGCGTGTTTTAGAATTAAAATACTAGTTTCTTTAGCTAAATTGATCAACCCTCCTCGATGATTCGATGAATTATTAGTTGAAATATATGCTGATTCAACAATTCTTCTAGTGAATTTATCAAAACCTTTATGTAGCACTTCAGCTTCTCTCCAGTTTGGTAAATGATCGAATTTTTCCGCATGAACTACTAAAGAATTAGATGTCCTATGTGCTTTTATGTCATTTTTATGTTCATAAATTCTTTTTTCTAATCCTCTTGACGATTCGCCAAAATAAGCCATTGAGCAACTATTGCACGGGATTTTGTATACGACGCTGTTTTCGGAATTGGTTCTCTTTTCAGAAGTCTTTATTAAATCACCTATCCTCTTGTTAGTTATTTTAGCTATGTTTATACCTGATTTTGTTAAATATTTGTCTATTATTGGTGACATTTCTGTGCCAGGTACTGATATAAAATTTGTATTATTTTTATCATTTCTCTCATTCTTTCCGCGATTGTAAATATTTATTGCTTTTCTTTTTGTTCTTTTCAACATTCCCTCTGGATATCCAAGTTTGTCAAAGGTTTTCATAATGTAATCAAATTCGCCTTCTAGGTATTCATTACTACAGATTCGTAGTGCCCTGAGAAAAAATCCTATTACTATACCACTCTTTGTCCTATCATCATGTGCGGAGAAGTAATGTACTAAATCCTCTTTGTTTGTTTCCTTTCTGTATACTGAGAAAGTTACAGTTTTTCCCACTCGTCGTATTAACGTATCTAGGAAGGGCAATTGTCCGTTTTGTTCCTCTTCTACGGTGAACTGAATATCGCTGTTGACCGCGTTAAGCATTCCTCACTTTATTATTTACATTGGTGTTTTCGGGGGATGATTGCGAGGACATCGTCTACATATCTAAACCAGTATGATCCCCTACCATTGATTCTGATAAAGTTTTCTTTTTCTAATAACTCCATATATAGACAGGCCATCACTGCACTTAAAGGACTACCCATAGCGAGACCTCTATGTTGTTCATATTCGTCACCATTAAAAGTAAACGCACCGAAATTTACGCATAAATCTATCAATTCTATATAATCTTGTTTTCTTATGGGTAGGTCAGTATCGTTCATATCTTTTATTACTCTCTTTACTGCTTCTAACGCCCCGTTAGTGGAAATATTTGTGTATAACGCCTTGACATCATAGCTTACTAACTTTTTCCCCGTGAAATCTAAATCTTTTAGTCTTGTCAAAAGATCGTTAGAATTTTTCAAATGTGTATTGCTGATCAATCCCATTGCCTGTGATAGCGGTTTGGCTAGACATTTCGCTAGTCTGTGGGGTGCACTGCCAACCCCTGAAGTTATGGGTCGCATTGGAACGTTGGGTTTGTGAATTTTTGGAATACCGCGCATTCTGGGAGGATTGGGGTATTCCTCCAGAAGTCCCATTAATTTCTTTCCTTTTTCAGTTTTATTAAGAATTTTTCTGGCATGCTTTTTGAATTTATCTGCTTCATTCGTTACGAAATCTATATGTTTTTTGCGATAAGTATTGTCGTCATCTAAGAGCTCTAACATTTTACTGATATAGTCCTCTTTTGATAAGATCACGATACCACCTCCTTTATCTGCATTGGTGATTACTATGTCTTTGTCTAAGCCTAGATTTATTAAAGCTTTCTTGAATCTTCTGGGGATGACGCATTCGTTTTTAATGGCTAACGCTTGGTAACATGTAACAATCCCCTGTTTGAATCATTTTTCAATATCGCTGTCACTCCATCTATAGTTTCTCTTAATAAAATCTGTGAATCCCTTTGTGTTAATACCAGTGTCAAATTTAAGTCCTAGCGATAGAGCTTGAACTTCAGTATTCGATAATCTCCTATCTGAAAGATTTGTTATTATTTCACACCTTCCAATTTTATTCCAATCGCTGTTGTCACATAGACTGTTTAATTTTCGCTCTAGTCTTTCATTTTGTGATGTCTTTTCTTTTTCTAATTTATGAGTTAGGTGTGATGGTAATTGCACTCCAAATCTACAAGTACATTTATGAGTCGGTGGGCATATGTCTGATGGGCAAATGTCCGGTGACCAAATATCCGGTATCGGTGTTCCGTTCTTATGGACCTGTTTCCATATTGGTAGTTTCACTTTATCACGTAATGTTTCTATTTTGTTGTCCAAATCTTTACAAGCTTCTTCTAAATATACTTTAGCACACTTACCGAATGGGTTGTTCTCACTAACCAGTTGTTTCGGAGCCGATTTAGGAAGGACCTTTTCTTCCAAACAATCCTGTAGAAATTTACGTTGTAGTACACATCTATCCAACTTGCGTCTTCTGTGGTATTCCTGCCAAATAACCTCCTGTTGCTCTCCATCATTTGACATATTGATAAGTATTTTAGACAAATTATTTGGATGATGGAGAACATAAACACAGGGGAAGGCTCGGAACCCTAAACACTAACGTTTCGTTCGCGTAGAACTTCTTCAGAGAGTGTATGTAGAACTGCAGTTGAAGTTTATGTACTAAATCTAATTATCTTTTCGGACACTTGGGAAAGGTCGTTTTTCTGGCGTGTTTTAGAATTAAAATACTAGTTTCTTTAGCTAAATTGATCAACCCTCCTCGATGATTCGATGAATTATTAGTTGAAATATATGCTGATTCAACAATTCTTCTAGTGAATTTATCAAAACCTTTATGTAGCACTTCAGCTTCTCTCCAGTTTGGTAAATGATCGAATTTTTCCGCATGAACTACTAAAGAATTAGATGTCCTATGTGCTTTTATGTCATTTTTATGTTCATAAATTCTTTTTTCTAATCCTCTTGACGATTCGCCAAAATAAGCCATTGAGCAACTATTGCACGGGATTTTGTATACGACGCTGTTTTCGGAATTGGTTCTCTTTTCAGTGGGAAAAACTGTAACTTTCTCAGTATACAGAAAGGAAACAAACAAAGAGGATTTAGTACATTACTTCTCCGCACATGATGATAGGACAAAGAGTGGTATAGTAATAGGATTTTTTCTCAGGGCACTACGAATCTGTAGTAATGAATACCTAGAAGGCGAATTTGATTACATTATGAAAACCTTTGACAAACTTGGATATCCAGAGGGAATGTTGAAAAGAACAAAAAGAAAAGCAATAAATATTTACAATCGCGGAAAGAATGAGAGAAATGATAAAAATAATACAAATTTTATATCAGTACCTGGCTCAGAAATGTCACCAATAATAGACAAATACTTAACAAAATCAGGTATAAACATAGCTAAAATAACTAACAAGAGGATAGGTGATTTAATAAAGACTTCTGAAAAGAGAACCAATTCCGAAAACAGCGTCGTATACAAAATCCCGTGCAATAGTTGCTCAATGGCTTATTTTGGCGAATCGTCAAGAGGATTAGAAAAAAGAATTTATGAACATAAAAATGACATAAAAGCACATAGGACATCTAATTCTTTAGTAGTTCATGCGGAAAAATTCGATCATTTACCAAACTGGAGAGAAGCTGAAGTGCTACATAAAGGTTTTGATAAATTCACTAGAAGAATTGTTGAATCAGCATATATTTCAACTAATAATTCATCGAATCATCGAGGAGGGTTACAAAGGATTACAAAGGCAAAGCATGCCGACAGGAGACCTTTTGATCCATATCTAGGTCGGATGCAAAAAAAAAAAAAAAAAAAAAAAAAAAAAATATTAATAATAAATTAAAACTATAACAATAAACTATAACAATAAATAAATGCATTGGTATAGTTGAATAACAAACAAACAGGTAAATAGTAAATGATAATAAATTGACATATAACTAATAATAAATGAAAATCAGACAGACAAATTATAACAAAACAAAAACAAATAATGTAACATAAATTATAATAATTACAGCATCTTACTTAGGTATTTATCTAAATGATTCTTAAAGCTTCGAACTGAACTACATTGCACTACCTGTGCAGGAAGTTTATTCCATTCATTAACTACACGGTTGGCAAAGTTGTTTCTACCTACTTCCAAATTGAATCTATTTCCGGACAGTTTGAGACCATTGTTTCTTGTCTGATTCTCATTCAATGTGAAAATTTGGTCACTTTTGATGTTGTCAATTCCCTTTAAAATCTTAAAGACCTGTATCAAGTCACCTCTGAGTCTACGCTTTTTTAGGGAAAACAGATTCATGTGCTTAAGTCGATTTTCGTATGATTTATTTTTTATATTTGGAATCAGTTTTGTGGCTCGCCGTTGTACTTTTTCCAGTCTGTCAATGTCTTTAATGAGATTCGGTGACCATACGGAAACAGCATATTCCAAATGTGGACGAACTAACGATTTATATAGCTTGTTAATGAGTGATGGACTTTTGAAATCAAAAGATCGCGCAATCAATCCCAGAATCTTATTTGCTTTCTCAGAGGCTGAAATACACTGCTTGGATGATTTGAGGTCGTTACTGATAATTACGCCGAGATCTTTTTCACTATCCACTTTTGTTAACGAATTTCCAAATAACTTGTAATCGTACGTACTGTTATTTTTACCTATGTGCATTACCTTGCATTTACTTGTGTTAAATTTCATTAGCCACTTTTCAGACCATTGCTGTAATTGATCTAAATCTTCTTGAATATCTAATTGGTTTGAGTGATCATTTGCCACTCCGCACAGTTTTGTATCATCAGCAAATTTGGAAACAGTAGATTTTAGTCCATGGTCTATATCATTTATATATACTATGAATAGAAGTGGCCCAAGAACGGAACCCTGAGGAACTCCACTTGCAACACTTTTCCATCCAGAAGTTTTTCCATTTAAAACAACTCTCTGTTTTCGACCTTTCAACCAATTACTAGTCCAACCTAATAGGCTACCACTTATTCCATGCAAAGCTAATTTAGTAAGTAGTCTTTCGTGTGGGACGGTATCAAAAGCTTTTGCAAAGTCTAGATATATTAAATCTATATTGTTTCTTTTGTCATAATTCGAGACAACTGTGTTGTAGAATTCGAGTAAGTTAGTCACGCAAGAACGTTTCCGTCTGAAACCATGTTGGCTATCATTTATCAAACGGTTACTTTCTAAATGATATTCGATAGCATCTCTGATGATAGTTTCCATTATTTTTCCTACGATCGAAGTCAAACTAATAGGCCTATAGTTATTTGGTTTCTTTTTGTCACCTTTTTTGAATATGGGAGTAACGTTAGCTATCAATTTAGCTAAAGAAACTAGTATTTTAATTCTAAAACACGCCAGAAAAACGACCTTTCCCAAGTGTCCGAAAAGATAATTAGATTTAGTACATAAACTTCAACTGCGGTTCTACATACACTCTCTGAAGAAGTTCTACGCGAACGAAACGTTAGAGTGTTTAGGGTTCCGAGCCTTCCCCTGTGTTTATGTTCTCCATCATCCAAATAATTTGTCTAAAATACTTATCAATATATATATATATATATATATATATATATATATATATATATATATATATATATACATATATATATATATATATATATATACACACACACACACACACACACACACACACACACACACACACACACACACACACACACACACACACACACATATATATATAAATATATATATATATATATATATATATATATATATGTACATATATATATATATATATATATATATGTATATATATATATTTACATATGTATATATATGTATATATATATATATACACGCACACACACACACACACGCACACACACTCACACAAGCACACACACACAGACTACTTCTCTCCTTATTTCTAGCATCCATGTTGATATTTATCTTCATTATTACCTTCATATATCTTTTGGATCTCTTCTTGTCCACCCAGTTGTTCTACTCTCTCTTCCTTTGGTGTGACGCTCTTCTCCTTGTCTTTCTTCTTTTCCTCCACATTCTTCTTTCCTCTCTCTTTTTCCTCCTCCTCTTCCTCTATCTGCTTCACTTCTTCATATTCATCTTCCTCCACTTCCTGTTATTACCCAGTGCATCTTGCCACACCCACTTCTATCGACGAATGCAGAAAGATTGAGTCAGTCTTATTGGTAGACGGTTTTCTTTGTTTTAATGTGACCTGTAATACCATGATTGGTTATTTCGATGAAGTTCAGTGGCTAGTTTAATTGTACAGTTTTTTGTTAAAGCCAGACGCAAGCTTAGAGTAAACTGTGATTAACCCGCATTGCCTTGTGACATCTTTATTTTTTCATCACCAGATAATTTTGTTCAGGACAGAGGACCCTCTCGGCCGTAACGCATTAACTCTTTTACAACAACGATGGCCTTTAGGTAATTCATTCTACCTCCATGGGCAAAGCCTTAATGGTGATAGACACTCGGACTTAAGGTCACAGTCTCGTAAACGCCTGGGTCACTTTCAGCTCTTACGAAGGAAGAGGGATTTTTTCCTCGACTGAATGAAATCTACTGGCTTCAGCTAGAATATGTACCTAAGGCGGGAACACTCAAGAGTGGCTTCATGAGTTAGCTTCATAACCCTCTGGCGAGCCAAAAAAGACAAGAAAGGCGATTAATTGTACGAACAGTCTAATACGGGCTCTCAATGTAGGGCTGTAGCATTTTGATTCCATCCCTTTATTCCCCTACGTGAATCTGGGTTCGAATCCAATAGTCACCTACATTGACAATCTAAGCACATAGAGCAAATAGAATTACTTTTTTTCTTCTTAATGAAGGTACTCGATTAGGTAGGTAACCACCAACGCTTTGTGGTTCTCAAACTGACGTTCACTAATGTAGATAGTCGCCTAAACTAGTGGTCAATAAATCTGGAGGTCGTTCATTCATGCGAGTGTTTACGTGGGTGGCCACAAATGTGGGTGGGCACACACACGGGTGGTCGCTGATAGATCTTGGTGTCACCGTAAATAACGATGCTAAACTAGCTCTTTCCACTGTTGTCTAAAATCAGCCTTATAGCTAGGTCTGTAATCTGCTCGTAGGGGTGAGGGAGTATGTGCGAATGATATTTTGACGCAGCCCGATGGAATTTCTCCCCGTCTTCTCTTTTTCTGCATGAGGGGACGGAGAGGAGGGAGGGGTCGTCAATTAAATGATGCGGCATTGTTGTGGATGTGCTGTGTCTTGCTGCATTACTTCTGACCCACGGCAGTGGGTGAGATTCAGGGATGACCCGTCATCCAGGAGGAGCCAAGAAAAGAGGGAGTGGGTGGTGGTGAATGGGAGTGGAGTATGTGGGAATGAAATGGGTGGGAGTGGATTTATGCCTTTGAATTTGTCTACCTCCCTTTTAAGGGGGAAAAGTCCTAGGTATATGTATATGTATATGTATATGTATATGTATATGTATATGTATATGTATATGTATATGTATATGTATATGTATATGTATATGTATATGTATATGTATGTACTACATCCACATGGACCCTATACCCGATAAAGCCGTTACGTATCGGGTGACATTTCCGGTTTAATCTGGTTTCGAGCAACCTACTCTATCCATCTCTATCTCTTGTATTCAGTGGTCATGTTGTTGAGCTAGACCATATCTTGTTCAACCCCTGCTGTACCTGGTGGTTCTTTTAGTTTTATTCAGGCTGCCACAAGCCATCTTACTTTATTCTGGCTAGCATCTTCTCGTCTGCGGGGGGTATGTTATGTTCTCCCTCTTAATTAACCTTTTCCCTCGCGTGTGGTGATAGGCAGAATATAAGGTAAAATATCACCCGATACGGATGAAACTCAGTCAAATGGCGAAGATCGAAAGAGAAATCATAAGTTTAATCCCTGCATTGATCCTCCGAACCCGCTGGAACATTCAGATGAGATCGTCAACATGAGTGGAAAGCTATCAGACAACAGCATAAACATTAACAAATCCCTCGGAATTGGAAGGCAACAAGTATATTTGTTTCGCTCAATCCTACGAGAGGAAATTTATGATAAAAGATACTCGTGACTTAGTACTAATCCTTCAGGATAAGCTGGATTGAAAAAAGGATGAGAAAAAATCTAATCCCACTAATACTTCCATTTAGCCTAGCTGCAGGTCCACCTCGAGTGTTTGATCTTATAAAGCGTAACTGCTGTTCATGTGAGTATGTGCAAACAGATGATGTGCATGTTCTTCTGCCAGTTTAAAGTCTACGATATTCCGAAGAATAACTTTATACATACATACATATACCAAGGCTTTTTCCCCCTTACAAGGGAGGTAGCCAAAAAGGAAAAGGCATAAAATCATTCCCACCCATTCCATCCCTGAATTCACTCCACACCCCTCCACCCTCCCTCTTATCTTAGCACCTCCAGGATGACGGGTCATCCCTGCACCTTGTCCACTGCCCTGGGTCAGAAGCAGTGTCGCAAGACACAGCACATCCACAGCAAGGCCGCTTCATTTAATCGGCGACCCCCCTCTCCGTCCCCCCATTGCATAAAAGGAGAAGACGGGGAGAAATCCCTTCGGGCTGCGTCAAATTTTGCTCACACATACTACCTCACCCCCCATCCCCCGCCCATTCCACCTCATGCAATCACATCATCCATATACAACCATTCTCCATTCACCCCTGCCTTCTGTCCTCTCCCGTCCTTCCTCAACAGACATTCCCCTCTTCCCCAAAGCCCCCTTCACCCCATCCATCCACCTCATCCTAGGACGTCCCCTCATGTTCACTCCCTCCACATCTGCCTTCCATACCTCTTTTACTAGTCTTTCTTCACTCATTCTTTCCATGTGTCCAAACCATCCTAATATTCTTTCATCAACCCTATCTCCCAGCTCCTTTTTCACCCCTGTTCTCCTCCTCACCTCCTCATTTCTCATCTATCTAGCCTAGCAGCCCCCATCATACTTCTCAGACACCTCATCTCAAACGCATTCAAACTCCTTCTCTCTTCCTCTCTCATGTTCCATGTTTCTGCCCCATACAGTGCTGTTGGCACAATCACTCCTTCATACAGTCTCCTCTTAGCATCCATTCCCAAATATCTATTCCTCATTACACTCTTTAATCCACCAAGGCATTTACTCGTTTCTCTCAATCTACATTCTACCTCCACCTTCACTCCACCTTTTCCTGCCACATTTGCACCCAAGCATCTAAAACTATCCACTTCCTCCAGTCGCTCTCCCTTAATGCTCACTTCCAGTCTACTGCCACTTTCACCCCTTGTACATCTCATCACCTTACTTTTACCCACATTTATCTTTAGCTTTCTTCTATCACCATTAAAAGTTCTGAAGTCATACAGTTGTCACTTACCCTTAAGTACAGGAGACACTAATCTAATTTACTTTGATATCATGAAGACCAGCACTACCAGGAGCTTCTCCGCAGAAAAAGCATTTCACTTCTTGCTGTTTGGGCTCAGTACTTGGTGGTCGTGACAGACTGCGAGTTCGCTTGCGGTCAGAAGCTTCCTCGACTTCGTTAGTCTCGCCTATTTCCAGGTGCCTCTTCTCAGCTCTGTCTAACTTGGTTTTGTTATACCTCAGCCTGCATGTCTTGTGGTATCGTGCATTGTTTTCGATCAATGCTGCTTGAACGCCACTGCCTTCATCTAGTCGGCTAAAAAGAAAAGATTTGGGGAGCAATCCAAGGTCACTGAACCTTGTCAGATGTCCAGCGAGAGTGCTGTAGCTGCTCCCCTTGTCTTGGCGTGTATTCTGGGATGGACATGTCAGCGACTCTTGCGTCATTTCTTGGCATATGAAGCATAATGACCAGTCTGTCTCTGTTGCTGGTTGGGTGGAGGTTGACTGTACTGTTTCTGCTTCTTCACCACGAGACTCAACGAGTTTGAAGATCTTGGACATTGTTCTGAAAATAGAAAAGGACGAATTTGTATGAAATTTGCACCAGGAATCCGACTGAAGGGATACAATTTAGTTGGAACATTTTAATTGATGTTTGTCAGCATTGTTCATCAAATTCGAATCGGTACCTACACGATCATGAGATTCTAGTCGCCATTTCATCTGTAATTAGCATAAATATGTAAATTAATGTAGGAGCATCTCCTAAAATATGACTTAATAACTATCTGGCATGTTTTGATTAAAAACCATTCAATAAACATTCACTAAAACCTTCAGCAGCAAACTTTATCTAACTTCTTTCGTTTTTCGGGTAGACCAGGGGGCAGTTGGCCGATGGCTCCACATCCAAATTTGTTTATAATATATCGGTCTACCTCTGTGCCAAATTTGGTGCTTTTATCAAAAAATGCACAATATGTTGAAATTTCCTAGCTAAACCGCCGCACTAATATAATACCCCCAACTCCATACGAACTCGAGGTCTTCCATGCTTCATTCCTAGCTACCGTATCATGATCTTCCAGACCCGAAATACAGAATGGTTTTCATTTCTCACATGTGTTCTCATAGAGTTATATTAATCTAGAGTGAATATCTGATGTGCATAAATATTCCTTTTAGGAAAACCACGCTCTTCATTTCTCATCAACTCTCATTATGCTCCTTACCTGGAATGTTTAAAGGTCTTATACTTCTATGGTTCTTAATTCGAACTTGCGAACTTCACTCTTATACAGTACTACTATGAATGTTTTCCCCCATTCCCCGGGTAGTCTCCTTCTCTCGTAACATAACCCTACACATCGTTACTAATCACTTTATTTGCCTTATCCAGGTAGCCTAATTTGAGCTATGTAGGTCTCGCATTTGCATAGTTGTGGGTTCGAGTTCCGATTCCAGCAGTGACTGTTATCTGCCCCGATAGTCCAAGCACACAGGGCAAAGGTGACGACTTTGGCAGCAGCTATTCTCCGCCTTCTGGCGTAAGCTCCTCACCACCACCTTCCATATTTACTTTACCTGGTCCCACTAATTCCTCATTTTTTTATTTTGCTACCACATCCTTCACTTTTTTCCTTTTGAATTTGTACCCACTGAACTCGCTTGCTTCTCTACTTTTCCCAAGCGTCAGCATTTCAACTCCCGTACCTTTGCCTACAGTTCTTTGATGCGTTTCTTCCACCTCTCCAAAATCTCGATATCCTCTGCCCATGATATTCTCATTTCATTTACCTACTAGTAGAGTTTCGTATTTTCTCTAAAATTATCAGATATTCATCACTTCCGCATTTTCATTTTCTACCTCGTCATTCCTACATTACTTTGTTTTACTCCTGTTTCCTAATTTCTTCCTTCCTCATTTCTTTTCATTTCTGACTCCACCAATAGGCTCCTCTCCCTCCACGTCCAGCCCCTCTCATATCGCATAAATCCCTCTTTAATTGTCACTTACGACATTTACTCTCCTTGCACTTCTCTCTTTTTTTTGTGTGTGTCTTTCCATTACAACACATTCTTCCTCACCAGTCTCTCATATTCTCTTCCCACCCCATTTTCTTCATCTTTTCACCATTGGTAACATTTACCCAAGTTCCATTCACGTCTAACTTTACTTATCGTCGTCACTTTCCTTTTCATCAATAGTAGATACTTAACCGCGGTACCCGTACAACCTTTCAACACTGTCATATTCATAGCTTTTTTCATCCGCTTTTGATTCAAGATCACGTGATCATACTTCTTACAACTTTGATGTAGTGGTTCTATGTGTACTCGTGAATTAATTTCTCCTTGAAACACGTGCCACCAACAGCCATACTCCATCCTAGATCATATATAATCTAGGGAATTCTCTTTCCCAGTCATCCATACATACCCTAAAACTGTATGAATTTCTTCAGCACGATCAATGTTCGATTGCATTCATATATCTTAATAATACAACTCTCCCATTTACAACGATTGAGCAGATTCGTTCGTCCTCGACCAAAACCATCTTTCTCATCTCTCTCGTCCCTGTAATACAAATACTCTTACTTATTCTTACTCTTACTCTATTGGTGTTTGGGCCGCTTGCTGACCCCTCACCGCCGATACTATCTGCCTCCATTGACGTCGGTTTTGCGCACTTGTCATCCAGTCTTCCGTATTCTCCATCCTAGCACTTCTTAGGTCTTGTCTGATGTTATCTATCCATCTTCTTCTGGGTCTTCCTACTGATCTTCTTCCACCGATAATTCTTTCCGTCGTGACCTGTCTTGGAATTCTGTCTATAATACAAATACACAATCACTAATTTTTTTACCACCCATTATCACAATCACCGGTAACATACACTAATTCATTCTCTAGTTCTCATAGACCTACTCCCACATATAATTGTCAAATAGAACGCCTTTATAGCTCAATCATTAATTCATATATTGACTTACTCAGCCCAGTAACATATGAGCTTAATGTCAATCGATTTTATTCATTTGAAAAGGAGACTGGAGAGAAGACGGGGTTCGATGTATCAGGACTACATTTTGCCACGATTCTAGCCTGCAACTGAATGGAAATTACTGGCTTTACTTGGAATCTGAAGGGTAAAGGATATAGGTTGTTAGAAACCAGAATAAAACGGAAAGTGTCACCCGGTATGAAACGGCTTTATCGTGCATATGGTCCGTGTGGGTATAGTACGGTAAATCTTACATTTTCTTATCTGCGAGCAGATGTACAGAGGTAGTTATGAGGCTGATTTTAGACAAAAGTGGAAAGCGCTAGTTTATCTTATTTTAGTTTATTCCATTCTATTTATTTATCTATTTATTTATTTATTTGTTTATTTATTTATTTATTTATTCATTTATTTATTTATTTATTTATTTATTTATTTATTTATTTATTTATTTATTTATTTATTTATTTATTTATTTATTTATTTATTTATTCATTTATTTATTTATTTATTTATTTATTTATCTATTTATCTAACTATTTATTTGTCTGTTTATTTATTTGTTTGTTTATTTATTTATTTATATATGTATTTTATTTATTTATTTATTTATTTATTTATTTGTTTATTTATTTGTTTGTTTATTTATTTATTTATTTATGTATTTATTTATTTATATATATATATATATATATATATATATATATATATATATATATATATATATATACATATATATATATATATAAACAAATATATATATATATAATATATATATATATATATAATATATATATATATATATATATATATATATATATATATATATATATATATATATATATATATATATATATATATATATATATATATGCTGGTAACCACTTAAGAAAAAGAAACAGAAATCCCAAGCGCTTTCGTGTATAAATTAGATAATTACATAATTAAGAACATTTGTAAACAATTCGGTATAGGAGATTTTGGTTAACCCCAAGAGTGGACAAATGGCATGGTTCCGTGTGGGACCTTGTGACCTCTTCTATTTTTTTTATTTTTTTTTATTTTTTTTTCGTGTGGTGCCTTGTGACCTCTCCTATATTTTTTCGAATGGTGCCTTGTCACCTCTCCTGGGTTTACACTTTTCCGTTTATATTATCTTTGTATTGTACTTTTGTCTGTATTCTCCCCTGAGGATGTGAATTACACGAAAGCGCTTGGGATTTCTGTGTTTCTTTTTCTTATGTGGTTACCAGCATATTTCTGATCACGTGTTCAAGTGATTTATTTGCATATATATATATATATATATATATATATATATATTTTTTTTTAGTTCTGCCTTGATGGTCCACCATTGAAACAAAACGAACTGTAAGATGTATTCTTTATATTTAGTACGGTAACTCGGTTCGGCTTAATAAGGTTGCATGGTGAGAATTGCGTGTGGAATTTCAGTAGTGTTGGAATGGCCGTTGTTGTGAATATAGTCTGAGGCTGGTATAATCAAATTGTCCATACACTAACATTGAAATACAACACCGGTCTACTGCATCTCTGATCTCCGGCTATCCAAATACGAATTGTAAAATGATGGAAATGGCATATTCTTATAGTTAGTTGAACCCGGACTTTCTGCGCATGAGGCGAGAACGCTATCCACAGACCCACGCAGGCTTAGCTCGTATATCTGATTTATGCCTCTCCAATATCCTTTTCATTTATCCATGGCTTTCACTTCCGCTTCATGTGTAACCAGGACTTCCAATCAACACTCCTCTATCATTTATACTATACCTGTTAACATTACAGCCACGGATATTTATAGAGCCATTTCTCAGGATCGGGTGTCCTTTGGTAGCTGGCCAGGCTACCAATGGGTTACCCAGCCAACTCACTTCCATGACTTTTGCCTACCGACTTTAATACAACTCTGCGGATGAAAACTCTTGTCTACAATGTCCTCATTCTGTTTTAGTGTGCCTCTTACAACAAACGGAAACATATGATCTGTATTCTTACTGTCTTCATGTCAGTGTAAGGTTGGCTAATGTATTTCCACACATTTTCCGAAGTGAGATACAATTAGTAGGATTGATACCAATTTGGTCTCCATTTGGAATTAGATGAAATCATTTCATCTAATTTTACACATCAGACAATGTATTTGAATAGATTTGAAACAGGTTTTCACACTACCTAGTAAATAGATGAATTGAAACATGTCATTCATTATCCAGATTCTGTTATGTAATTTGTTTCAATTTTATTGAATTTGATTTCAAACACATTCAAATTAACCATGGATCTGAGAGCAGCAGCCGTTAGATTAGAATTCAAGTGTATTATGGAATATAAATGCAAGTTTTACCCTATACTAGTCATAAGTTTCTCTAGGTTAAATAAAATAATCTTGTATTAGTCAGAGGAAAATACTTAATAATTTCAAATTAGTTCTAACACAGAATTAAGGGCTAAAATGCTTGGCATCCCGAAATTCTAGACTTTCAGAATTTCTGCAAAATGTGAACACACACAGTGCATATTATTTACAAGATAGGGGGTCGATCGATCAAGACCCCGTTTTGTCTCGACTTAATTACATTTAGTTGAGAGGGTCAATTCTGATAACGTCAATCCTTTCGTTACGAAGCTTTCCCTCAAATGAATAAAATTGCTTGGTAGCAGCTAGGGTAATTTATAAAATAGCAAATGTAAAAAAAAGAAAACGAAATAGTTATTATCTTATTTATTGATATTATTATAATTTTGATTTCTTTATTTATTTATCATTATTATATTTTTTCCCGCATCCGACCTAGTTATGGACCAAAAAGTCTCTGCCTTTATAATCCTTTGTTTCAGTCGACCGAGATTGTTTTGTTCAAATTCGACCCTTCAACTGAATAAACTCGTCAAGCAACGTCCACAACATCTTTCAAAAAAAAGAAAAAAAAAGATCGTTACCACTGTGTTGAAAAGATTAAAACACTAACTGATACCGACGTTTTTTATTATTATGATTAAGTCGACGTGGGGTCTCTCCCTCTTCGTCGTCGCTTATTGTTGCATCCTTCATTACCTTGCCAATACTCACCAATTAACGGTCCTTATCATGTTCCCCTTTATTGCGCCCTTTCTCATTCCCTTTTTCATCACCTCGTTGACTCGCGTCTTTCATCTTTGATTTTCCCTTTTTTCATCTTTGTTATTATTCTCATTTTTTTCTCTCTCAGTTTAATTTGTAAAGAGACTCCCCTCCCCTTCCTCCCTCTTTCCTTCCTCCTCTTCTCCCTTTCTTGCCTTGTGCCTTATTTATTTTTTCCATTTTTTTCTTCCTTTTCTTCTTTTGTTCTTTACTCCCTCCTTCCTACCCTCCCCCCCTTCTACCCTCACTCCCTCCTACCCTACCCTCCTTTCTTTTCCTTCATGTTTCATTCCTCCCTCCTCCTCTCCTCTCTTTCTTCCCTTTTCCTCCCTTTCCTCCTCTCCCACTCCCCTCCTTCCCTCCCTCCCTCCTTCTAGCTTTCCCTCCTTCCTTCCTTCTCTACTTCCCTCCTTTCCTACTCCCCTCTTTCGCTCCTTCCCTCCCTCCTTCCTTCTCTACTTCCTTTCTCCCCTCCTTCCCTCCTACCCTCTTCCCTCCTTCCTTCCTTCCCTCGTTCTCCCCTTCCCTCCTCCATTCACTCCCTCTTTTCTTCCTTTCTTTCTGTATTCCTTCCCTCCTTACTGCCTTCTTTCCTCCTCTTTACTCCTTTCCTCCTCTCCTCCTCGCCTCCCCTCCTTCTCTCCGTGCCTCCAAAGGACTACTAGATGACGCTAAGACTAAAGCGCTCATTTAGGGTCCTACCTGTTGTTTGTTTGAGTTGTTCTTAGTGAATGATCACTTTTGCAAGGCGTGGATCATCCTTGCGTTTTGTGCAGAACCCTTCCCCGTGGATACTTTCCAGTCCCTACAGGCACCTCTACCTCGCCTATTCATAACAATGCAGTCAAAAATACCTAAAGAACTTATATCCATCTCCCTTCAGATTCCAAGTAAAGCCAGTAAATTTTATTCAGCTGCAGGCTGAACTCGTGGTAAAATGTAGTCTTGATACATCGAAACCCGTCTTTTCTCCAGTCTTTTTTTCAAATGAATAAAACTGATTGCCATTAAGTCACTTAAGTCAATATATGGATTCATGATTGGGCGATAGATAGGTAGAAAGACAATAAGAGATAAGTAAATAATTGATCACATCAACATGTGATTGAGAAATCGTAAATAGCTTAATAGATATCTATAGATGCAGGTATATTATGCAATTAATTTCAACATTAAGATTATTCTTTAATAAACACAAGCAAGAAACTGCTGAGAACCTATGACCCAAAGACAACAATGACTCTCAAAAGATAACAGCATAAAACACACACACACACACACACACACACACACACACACACACACACACACACACACACACACACACACACACACACACACACACACACACACACACACACACACACCTGTCGTCATTATTAACAACAGTGGCAGTAAAAGAGGCATCTGCAGCAGCAGTATTATTGTCACCAATATCAGCAACATTACAATGGCTTAAGTTGCGGAATTATCAGTTTTAATATTAGCAATAAGAGGATTAGGAATAGCAGTACTATAAGTGGTAGTATTAGCGGCAACAATAACAATAACAATAATTATTGTTGAATCGAGTTTCACTTAGTGGAAAAACCGCAGCCCCATAGTGGCTGGCAATGATCCTCGAACCTTCCCAAGATCTGATGTCTGTGTGTAAAAATGTGGGACTCTTTGTCACCGCCTGAAAGAGGTAGAAGGGGAGAAGTTACTTGTTGTCAGCTCTCCATGTTAGAAAATATGTAAGAAACACGAAGTTGAGAGATATCTTGAACCCAGTCTTGAGACCAAGTGTCATCCCCACAGGGCTCCACTTCTTGATAAAGTTGAGGTGGTTCACGGGTTTTAAAAATTATCAACTTCGCTTTCTAGTGGGACAACTACATGTAGCTACAGAACCCCGTCATTGGTTCCTTAACGGCAAGAACAGCAGCAAAAAGCATTAGCATGAATAGCTTCAATGTTACTAGAAGTATTGTCAGCTACAGTTTTGGCAGCAGTGATATCAGCAGCATTAGCAGCAACAGCTTTAGCACCACAAATAGTAGCATTAGCATTAGGAGGCATTTCAAGCAATATAACCATGTAAATCATCATTTTTAGTGATATTATCACTAATAACAGCAATGGAAGCATCTTTATCAGAAGCCTCAACATTAATGGGAGCTACAACAATATCAGCAACAACAGTATTAATATTAGCAGCATTATTAGTAGCACAAGTAACAAGACCGTAAGCAGGAACAACATTAACAACGACATAATCAGCATTGCAGTGTAGGCAACAAGAGCTTTGGGGTAGCAATATTAGCGGCGGCAGCAGTGACAGTGGCGTCAATAACATCATCATTTGTGACACCATTATTAGCCACATTAGGAGCAGCAATATATGAAACAAAAGTATTATCAGTATCAGCAGTATCTGAAGCAGTGTGAAAAGCATTATCTTTAGCATCAACAACGCCAGTCACATTAGCAGCAGCATTAACAGTGACAGTATTAGCACCGGCAATATTATAGAATTCAGTATTAACAGCATTATTATTCTATGGGTAATATTATGATTTCTATTCACAAAATGACGAATGCATAGAAATAGGTGGCTTATGAGTATATATGTATGTATATATTTTTTTTTCTCAAGAACACTAGCTCTCAAGGTATTGCTAATAATTTATGACGGTACTATTGATGCAAATACAAGTGAGATTAGAAATACTAAGTACGACATAAACGTTTGTTCTAGCTATCACCAGACGATTTCATTCACCCGATGAACCCTACTTCCCTTCACAGCGGAAGAGACCGTCAGAAAAGAAAAAAGAAAAAAATACAAGCTGTGGCCCCTTATGTCGGATGACATATATTGCACAGAAGGTGGGTGCCTTAAATTGGCCAACAGGCTTCCTATCACGAGCAAAGAGCTTCAGGTTGAATAGATGTGAATTTAATGGTACCCTAGCTCTTCCGAAATGCTGAAAGAAGTAAAGTCGAAGCAGCCCTCTTGACACCCGAAAGGCATATGTCATACTTCGTTTCGGTAGGTTCTAGCTTTCGTGACCTCCTAGTCAGAGTTGTAAAATAAAAAAAGAATGGAAAAGACCAAGACATATACAGAGATCGGTGAGTCCCGCTCAAACCAACGCGTTTCGCCTATACCTTTTTACTTCGATGTTACTTCGGTGTAAACGCGCCCACATCGTACTAAAAGTGCATGGGTCGAACTGAGACCGAGGTAACATCGATATAACATTACGCGGTGTCAGAGAAACGCAAAGTCAAACGTATCGACTGCCAAAACAGCAGGAATGGTAGCAATGGCAGTAGTTGTAATAACAACATGGACAGCAACAGTAGCAAAAGGCGTAGTAATATCAGTATAATCGGCAATAGCAAAACCCCCCGTGACAACATTAGGAGCAACAGTGGCACCAGTAATGACAGCAGATGTAGCAATAACAGCAGCAATACCAGCCGTATCAGTAACAGCCGCAACAGTAGCAGATACAGTAGCACTAGCACCAACGGTAGAAGTAACAGTAGCAACAAATTTTGCATCGCCCATGTCGGCAGCATCAAAAGCTGCTGTAGCAAGCCACAAGAGTACCAGCGCCAATATCAGCAATAATAGTAACACTAATAGTAACAGCAGCAGTTGCAGCAGCAGTCGTATCAGTAACAACACAACTATAGCTACAGTAGACCCAGCATATGTAACAGTAGATGTAGCAATAGAAGCAGCAGCAGCAGCAATAACAGCGATAGTAATAACATACCACCAACAGTAGCAGTAGAACCAGCAACGGAAACAGCAATAGGAGTAGCAATAGCATTAGCAGCAGATGTTGTAGTGATAATGATAATATTAATAATGGTAAACTCTACACCATGCCCTCCATCATGCTGTCCCACCTATCTACCTTATTGCCTTGGCGACCACGCCGCAGCCATCAAATTAGCTTTTGGTTCGAAGGACCGGGGGGCACCCTCCCCTTTGGGTTGGGTCTCGTAGCACGTCCTCTGTTGCCCTTACCTCTGGCTTCATAACACATATTGCAAGGATCCGTTATGAAGCTTAAACGGCTTTGTGACACATCCTCTAAAGCTTTGTGACTCGGTTATCAAAGGTTCATTTCCATTCCTCGTAACGAAATTACTGAAATTTAGTATCAGACATCAAATCTCCCCCGCATGGGATATTGACTTCATAGGTTTTATGAAGTTAATAATCTAAGGACAGTGGCACCTTTTTGGATCAAAGTCGCGCATTATTCCTTTATTACTGGAGACTAATCTCCACTCAGAGAAGAATGCTGATCATTATTAGCTTCCACTATCCTTCCTTTCTGCTACTGCCCTTCTTAAGTCTCTCCTCTACTATCTCTATAACACTACTTC
>NC_134811.1:13499138-13506638 GCF_046742065.1 Oratosquilla oratoria
CTTTTAAAGATATGTTTATAAGAAAACCTCCTGCCCATTTATAGACTTCATATATATATATATATATATATATATATATATATATATATCAGGTTGTCATTAACTATAATGAGTCCTGTTTGTCTCAGCGTCTTGGAAAGCATGTGGGAGAGGTAAGAGTTAGGAACCGCAAGGCATCGTAAATCCGGCCTCTCTTCACTTTCTTTTCTCTGTCTGATTTTAATGGCCTTAAACAACCACTGCATTAAGAATCCTTAGATACCCAGAGGGCATGCTAGAGACATCATTACGATAGCTATGAAAATAATTGCTCTAGCAATCACCTTACCTTGAAAAATTCTCTCCCATAACCTTATCAATTAATTATCATTGTCTTCATCGAGTTTCGAATTCTTGAATAGGTTTTCGGTTCATTAAACTTTCCGAAGAGAAATGTTTTTGTTACCGATATTTGTTTATTTATTTTTGCATGGTTAGAGTGAGTCCGCAATGAGCCAAGTAACACTTAAAGGACACTTTTCACATCTTCCTTTTTTTTCTTAGATGTGAAGAAATCTGATATCAATTTGGTTATGTAGTTTTCCAATTTTGCCATCCCATCAGTACCAACTACATTTATGACTTTTGGTCAAGATTAACATTTGGTATTTCAAAAAGAAATCAACTAGGAATTCTCCTCCATTTTTGACATTAACTCCAACCGCCTCTAGTATTTCCAGCACCCATTCCTCCATTTGCTTTTAAAGCTCCCAGTATTATCTATTCTCTTTCTACTACAGTATTCTTCATGTTTAGAATAGAATAACATTTTACTGACAATTTCATCATAACTGAAATTCTCTTACTTACATAAATATTTTTTTCTATTCTATTTGCTACCTTTTGGATCACTATGAGTGTAGATCCTTATTCCTTGACTTCTTTCTATATATATCAGTTGCCAGTTGGTAATTTTGATAGATAATCTCAATCCAACCTCACTATCCTTGTTTCATGCACATATATCATATCAAATCCCATCTCTTTCATCATCTTAACTGCCTCTTACTTCTCATTCAGGATGACAACATTAATTGTACCGAGTCGAATATCGTACAGTAGTTTCCGGTCTGAAGTCGCTGCCATAAAATCACCCTTCGCTTATGCTCCACAAGATTCTTGAGCTTAGTATGTACCCTCCGCTTAGTTAGTCTTATCATAGATGGTTCGAGGCATCTAATCAGTACCTTCCTATTGTCCATAGGTCCCTCTTGTGCCACAGAACTGCATTCCTCGGATCCGGACAGACCGTACGGTTGGATTCAGCTACTGGATTTCTCTCCAGTGTTAGTCTCTTGTCATATGATACGAATGGTCCAAAACCACAACAGGCGTTCTACACTCACATGATTGAAATCGATATATGTGTCGTCATAGCGGTTATGTTAATCACTATGGCTTAAACCAGCTGATATAGCCATAACTCACCAACCAGAAGATATTTATGTTGAAGCAAATTGTCTGGCGCTAGTAGAAACAAAACTTATGAAATGTATCATCATTGCAAACGGATTAATAGGGTTAATCATATAATCGTTTAACTCAGGATATTTCCTTCAGTTGATTTTGATTATCTGATGCAAGCCACAAATAATTACTGCATACATCGTCATCACATCGAAAAGGCTGAGGTAACACATCTTGTTTTAAGAAACGGTAAACAACTTTATGGATGGGGATGACAGGTGGTGATGGATATGGAGCTGCCTTGTGTAGGCCTTATGGGCTCTTGCAGTCTCCTTCATTATTATGTTCTTATGTACCTTGAAATAACCTAAACTGAGATAAATTCAAATTCTTGCCAACTGTCAAACGAATAAAATCATCATGCATTTTTCAGGACAAAACTCGTGAAGTGTCACTAATACGAAGAGATTGATAGTGACATAACCTTACTCTCGGCTGTATGGGGGTTGTACTCTTAGCTAAAGCAAATTGTCTGGTGGTAGTTTGAATAATATCTATGAAATGTTTCATCATTGTCAAGAGGTTGAGATATCCTTGGTCGAACGATATCGTTTCTTGCTAATGGGAACAAAACCACCTTCACCGTTAATACAACCCCCACCATCATTATAAACATCACCGCCACTATTTTTATAACCACAACCACGACTAGTAATATCAAATCTGTTATTTCATTTATCACCATCATGTCTACGGCTGTTACTACACTCACTCTCACCACTACTGTCACCACAATTAGCAATGTGGTTTCCGTCATCATTACCACTACTAATATCACCACATCCAGTATCACCACATACAATGCTACTCCCTATAATATCACTAATACTACAATTACCGTTTACATTAACACCACATCCATCGATACAACAACCACCATTGCTACCACCACAATTATTTCCAGTACCATTGGATCCTACACCAACGTTAATATTAACATTACGACCCATAATAGCCACTTCTGTCATTCTCAGCATCAATGCTATCACCATGCCACCGTTATTACTATAGTCATTATCCCTGTCACCATCATACTACCAAAAACACTACAACTATCATTATTACTGTTCTAGTTAATCTTTCCACTACTATGAATTTATAGATTTTCCTCTAGATAATGCCAGACAATTTCATTGATTTAAGTGCCGGACTCCGTGGTCAAAGTGTACTGATTCTCGTAAAACGATGACGCTCTTGAAAGCTCTTCTTCTGATCAATGGTGGATTATTTGTTTCAGCTAGAGCCTATTGGCCCTTTCCATCGTGTAAAAGGAGTAGCCGAATTAAAGAACATAACTACTCCTTAGACATTAAGATACATCTAGATAATTCTACATCCCAGTATCTCATGGATTAAGGGTTGTCTTGCCCCGCCACACTACCCATGAGGCACAGTATTTCCACAGCAAAGCCCGGCAGCCGAAACTAATCTACTCACACCGCTTCATCATTCGTCTAAAGGTAGGATTCTGAAATTAAGGAAATAGTGCGATTTTATATAAGCACCTCGTTGCAGTGACGTTTTTATTCGGCTGCGAAAAGCACCTAGCAAGCCGGCTAGATATTTCTTGTAATCCTTAAAGACAGCCACATATTACGGACTGACCACTTGAAGACATTGTTGGAATAGGTTAAAGACCACGAACACGGAATACTTCAAAAGTAGATATGTAACTACCTATACATATAAAGAAGATTTTTTAGATTTCATATTGGAGAGCTTAAAAGACATAAGGAAAAAGACAGGCAAAGAAATAAGAAGTGAGCATGCAACATACTATAATGCATATCCTGAACAAGATTATAGGACCATATTATCATGATTTATTGAAGTACTTAATTTGACTGATCAATGAAATGCTAGATTTATGCATACTGAATATGAAAAGGGAAAAAACACGTTATATCACAAATATATGCACTACAACATGAAGGAACAGACAAAGAAAAAATCGAAATCATGAAAATACTAGAAGACAATTTTATCAAAGATGAAATACTTTAATGGAAGAGTAAACATACAGAGAAAAGGAACAGAAACTATATGTGGTCCTTTCATAGAAGAAATCAGGAGTACTGATGGAAAAAGATTAATACATTTTTGTGTTAGAACTTATTTAGAAATAATGGATGGTATCTGCTAACACAAGGATTTACATATATAGAATATATAGGTAGAATAATATTCTAGGTCATTCTAGTAAAAATCAGTAATATGTTATATAAAATTTTCATGCACAAAAATAATCAGAAACGTTGAAGTTATTCTCAGGAGTCTACCTGGACTCAGATCAAAGTCTTTTGCTTGTTGACATTTCTGTACTTGAGGTGTAAAAAATTTAGAACCATAAAAGGAAAAAGGAGAAAAAAACTATTACATAGAAGATCCAGACGTCAAAAAAACATACGAAGAAAAAATACTGAGAACTTACATACGGGACTAGAACATGAAAAAAGATTGGTCACCACCGAAAAAACGCTTTAAGGGAAGTGGTTCAGGCCCCACTTCTTGGTGAGACGAAGACCTGAGAGCTTACATCAAAGAGAAAGAGAAAAAAATTAAGAAAGCTAAAATACAAGTATTCATACACAAAATTAAACCATGAAGAAGTAAAAAAAAGTATATATGAATTACTGAAGAAAGACATGGTTACAGGGGGTGCAGTAGCATTGACCATGGAAGCTATGAAGAATGGGAACGAAGAAGTAGATGTGGAACTTAAAGAAAGTGGGGACAAGTTTAGAAAAACTGATCCTCTCTTTACCGCATAAGCTATGTAAGGCTGGGTATATTCCAGAATACTAAGGGGTGAACAATTATAGCACTTTTATATACAGCAACAAGGGTGACAACGGATTTTTTTTTATTATAAGGGACTTATTCATGTAAACAATATTATGAATATTTAGGATTTTTGGGGCAAAAGAAGAGCAAGAAAAAAGAATTTACCAATAGCTTGAAGAAGAATAGTTTGGATATAGAAAGGGATGAAGTATAAAAGATACTCGTATAATTTTTACTTTGCAGTACATTTGGGTATGGATGCTAAGAGGAGATTATATGAAGGAGTGATTCTACCGACAACACTTTATGGGACAGAAACATGGAACATAAGAGAGGAAGAGAGGAGTTTGAATGTGTTTGAGATGAAACGTCTGAGAAGTATGATGGGGGTTACTAGGTGAGGAAGAGAGAGGGGGTGGAAAGGGAGTTGGGACATAGGGTTGATGAAAGAGTATTGGAATGGTTTGGACACATGGAAAGAATGAGTGAAGACAGGTTAGCAAAAGAGGTGTGGAAGGCAGAGGTGGAAGGAGTGAACAGAAGGGGCGACCAAGGGTGAGATAGATGGATGGGATAAAAGGGGCATTGGGAAAGAGGGGAATGACTGTTGAGGAAGAAAGGGAGAAGACGGAAGATAGGGGTGAATGGAGAATGGTTGTGTATGGATGATGCTGGGATGCATGGAAGGGACTGGATGGGGGAGTATGTGTGAATGATATTTTGACGCACCCGAGGAGATTTCTCCCTGTCTTCTCTTTTTCTGCATGAGCGGACGGATAGAGTGGGGGGGGGAGTAGCCGATTTAATGAAGCGGCCTTGCTGTGGATATGCTCTGTCTTGCTACATTGTTTCTGACCCAGGGCAGTGGGCGAGATACAGAGATGACCCGTCATCCAGGAGGAGCCAAGATAAAAGGGAGGGAGGGGAATGAATGGGAGTGGATGGAATGGGTGTGAGTGGATTTTATGCCTTTGTTTTTTGGTTACCTCTCCTGTAAGAGGGAAAAAGCCGTTGGTATATGTATGTTTGTATGTATGAATGTATGTATGTATGTGTGTATGTATGTATGTATATATGTATGTATGTATGTATGTATGTATGTATGTATGTATGTATGTATGTATGTATGTATGTATGTATATGTATGTATGTATGCATGTATGTATGCATGTATGTATGTATGTATGTATGTATGTATGTATGTATGTATGTATGTATGTATGTATGTATGTATGTATGTATGTATGTATGTATGTATGTATGTATATATGTACGTATGTATGTACGTGTGTATGTACATACCCAAGAAAGGTGGGGGGTGTTCTATTGTACGTTAAAAACAATGTTCATGCTTGTGTTTTAGAGAAAGTGAAACAGGATGCATATGACAGTTTGTGGGTTGAGTTAACCCAAACAAATGGACAAAAAATGAATATAGGTGTAATATATAGGCCAAAGACATTATCATTAGCAGACGACAAACTGTTATTTCAAGAACTGTCTAGTTTCTGCAACCGGGATTTATTGATAATGGGTGATTTCAATTTTACTGACATTGATTGGATGACCCTTGAACATGGCCATATAGGTAGTCGCTTGTTTGATTTTCTTGGTGACAATTACTTAATTCAGCATGTAAAAGAGCCCACAAGATATGGAAACTTACTCGATTTATTGATCACTAGCCGCGAAAGCATGGCAACTGATGTAGAAGTCGGTGAATCTGTTGCAAATAGCGATCACAACTTAGTCAGATTCAAACTCCTAAACAATTTTAGAATAGATACTTGTGCTTCTAAAATACCCGATTTCAGTAAAGCTCAGTTCATAGAACTACGTCAGGAGCTTCAGCTTACAGATTGGGAGGAAAAATTAAACGAAAGGCCTGTAGATCAGATGTGGGAAATATTTCAAAATACGCTCACTAAGATGATTCAAACTTACATTCCTTTTAAGGACAGACGTCCCCCAAATCAGGCTCGCCCAAAGTGGCTCGACAAAGAAACTGAAAAAAGTATTGCTAAAAAGAGACAGGCTTATAAGAAATATAAGTGCTCGGGTGCATCAAATGACTATGAAAGTTATGTATCAATACAGAGAGATTTAAAAAAGACAATAAGAAAAAGAAAACGACAATACGAAATGAACATCGCTGAGAAATCCAAAGAGAATCCCAAAGAATTCTATAGTTACATTAGAGATAAAAAGGTTGTTAGGAATCACATTGGTCCACTATTATCTGCTGACGGTCAACTTGAATATTCAAATGAAGGAATGTGTAATCTCTTAAACAATTATTTTAGCTCGGTATTCGTAAACGAAACACCTCAAAGTGAATTCCAAACTGAAACCTGTGAAAAGTCTGGGGTAAACTTACTCACTACGGTAAATATAACAAAAGAAACAATTAAAAGGTGTATAGACAAACTCAAAGTTAATAAAACACCAGGGCCTGACGGTTGGCATCCAAGAATCTTAAAGGAAATGAAAAATGAGATTGTTGTTCCATTAGAAATTATTTTCAAGAAATCCATCATATCCGGAGATGTCCCAAGAGAATGGAAGCTAGCTAACGTTACTCCCATATTCAAAAAAGGTGACAAAAAGAAACCAAATAACTATAGGCCTATTAGTTTGACTTCGATCGTAGGAAAAATAATGGAAACTATCATCAGAGATGCTATCGAATATCATTTAGAAAGTAACCGTTTGATAAATGATAGCCAACATGGTTTCAGACGGAAACGTTCTTGCGTGACTAACTTACTCGAATTCTACAACACAGTTGTCTCGAATTATGACAAAAGAAACAATATAGATTTAATATATCTAGACTTTGCAAAAGCTTTTGATACCGTCCCACACGAAAGACTACTTACTAAATTAGCTTTGCATGGAATAAGTGGTAGCCTATTAGGTTGGACTAGTAATTGGTTGAAAGGTCGAAAACAGAGAGTTGTTTTAAATGGAAAAACTTCTGGATGGAAAAGTGTTGCAAGTGGAGTTCCTCAGGGTTCCGTTCTTGGGCCACTTCTATTCATAGTATATATAAATGATATAGACCATGGACTAAAATCTACTGTTTCCAAATTTGCTGATGATACAAAACTGTGCGGAGTGGCAAATGATCACTCAAACCAATTAGATATTCAAGAAGATTTAGATCAATTACAGCAATGGTCTGAAAAGTGGCTAATGAAATTTAACACA
>NC_134811.1:13516638-13524138 GCF_046742065.1 Oratosquilla oratoria
TTAGATAGATTAAACCAATGGCCCTCAGCACGAAAAGGATTAACTTATTTACTACCTCAGGAGTGTTATAGATATGGATGGAATATCAAGGCAGAAGCCAAAGGAGAAATAGTATCACCAGGCACGGGTGAGAATAGTCTACTGAGAGTTAATCCATTTACTACCGAAGGACTATCACACAAATAAATGAAATAGTTTCCTGGCGTCAGCCAGAACGATATAATAACCATCACACGGTACGGAAGAGGTGAGTCTCACTACCCATCGGGATGAATTGGGCACAAACTTTCAACACTACCAAACTGACTAACCCCCAAAATGACGATCTGGGAACCTTTAAGAATTATATCCTGGCTAGAATTAGGTAATTTTATTTTGTTAAAAAAAAAAATCGACTGCACTATCTCCATTAACAGCTTCCTGCCCAAATTATAATGATTAAGTTAAACACTTTTAAAATAATTTGCCCATGCTAACGCTAGACAATTACATTTAGCTTGGAGGAACTCTTGGGCATTCAAGGGTGGAAGATAAATTTTGCTTCACCTTTCGGGATATGTGATGAGAATTGTTGGCGAAACTGCGCCGCAAAGACCCTCTTCGGTATCCGGAGTTGCACTATTTCTTCCGCCCCAATAAATTATACAATCGAGAGAGACCGAGGGAGAGGGGAGGGAAGGCCCTCCAGAGCCAACCACGAAAGGGAGTTAGGGGGAGTCATGTAATCCGGATTGGGAGGAGTAGGAGGAGGAGCTGGACAGAGAGGATGAGGAAGAAGAGGATAAGGAGGAAGAGGAGGAAATGAAAAGGAAGGAAGAGGAGAAAGGAAAAGAGGAGGAGGAGCAGCTGGACAGAGAGGAGGAGGAAGAAGAGGATAAGGAGGAAGAGGAGGAAATGAAAAGGAAGGAAGAGGAGAAAGAAAAAGAGGAGGAGGAGCAGCTGGACAGAGAGGAGGAGGAAGAAGAGGATAAGGAGGAAGAGGAGGAAATGAAAAGGAAGGAAGAGGAGAAAAAAAAAGAGGAGGAGGAGGAGCAGCTGGACAGAGAGGAGGAGGAAGAAGAGGATAAGGAGGAAGAGGAGGAAATGAAAAGGAAGGAAGAGGAGAAAGAAAAAGAGGAGGAGGAGGAGCAGCTGGACAGAGATGAGGAGGAAGAGAAAGATAAGGAGGAAGAGGAGGAAAGGAAAGAGAAGGAAGATAAGAAAGAAAAAGAGGAGGAGGAGGAGCAGCTGGACAGAGAGGAGGAGGAAGAAGAAGATAAGGAGTGTAACGTAATATTAGATATTACGTCATATGTGTAATTATGTTATAGAATTGTGTTCCTTTGTATTACATAACTATGTTCATATTTCTTGTCTATGTATATATTGTAACAATGTTAAGCAGTAACGCCCGTCCACTATATGTAATCTTGCCTACGTGCGGAGAGAGGTGCGCACTCTTGTAGAACAAACAGACAAGCGAAATCCTGAATAGTTCGGAGCGCACAGATTTGACAGTTACTAAATAAGTAGATTGTTCAAGCGAGTCGAGGGTCCTAAAACTACCCATGTTGACGTGTGTTAACTTACCCTCCTCCTCACCCGCACCCTTAACCGGAAGTATCCCGCTTCCGGTCCAATGGTATATAAGCGGTGGAAATCGCTCATTCCTTGTCATTTTCCCACATATTGATCTCTTGATAAAAACTAGAAGGTTTAGATTCATGAGACGATTGGTGTGAAGTGATCACCCTTTTTGCCTACATTACGTGTCTGATATACATTGCATTACTTTACTTATATTTGTACTTATTACTTATTTTGATGCATGTTCCTGATCTCTGTGTACTTAGATAGTACCATATTGTATACGTATAGTGTGTTTCTTATTTGAACGATAATTTCCATATTCTCATAATCATGTACGGTCCCATTGACCCTACTGCCCATTCTCTTTTGTGTTGATTGCCTGTAAATATTTTCCACATTAATAATTTCGTTTACTAGTTTTATCGCTAGTTTAATATTCCTTTCCTGGAATCTTCTTTGTTACCTTTACTTCTAGTCTTACGAATTATCTAGGCCCTGACCAGATAGTTCAGTCCTACAGTGGCTTCTAGAAGTGAGCTGGTTCTTAAGCACTTATCCGTTATACGTAACGTATCTTCACTAACCAGCCAGCCCGTAACAAAGTGGCGACCTTGCCAGGATATATATTGGATCAGGTATTTAACACATTCTTTTAGAGATGGATGATATAATTCAAGAATTCGTTCAAAATCCCAAGGTAAGTTTCTTAAAGAAACAAACTAAAGACACTTTGATAGAAATAGGCAAGCACTTTGGAGTAGACATTGATACAAGTTTGCGAAAGAAAAAATTACTTCAGGAACTCGTTGAAAATCTGATCGAAGATGAGATCTTATCTCCAGAAGAGATTACAGCTATACAAATTCCTTCAAATAAGTTAGAAATAGAGGCACGACTAACCGAACTTAAGATTAAGGAGATTGAATTAAAGGTCAGGAGAGTAGAAATTGAGGAGGAAGCTAAATTGAAACAAATGCAAATGGAGGCAGAATTTAAAGCTAAAGAGGAGGAAACTAAACTGAAACAAATGCAAATTGAGGCAGAATTTAGAGCTAGAGAAGAGGAAGCTAAAGTGAAACAAATAGAAAGAGAGAACGAAACTAAAGTCAAATTGGCAGAGTTAGAATTAAAGAAGGCAGAAGTAGAAGCTAGGATTGTTGATAGACAACCCGTAGTTCAGAAAGGTCATATAGATATTTCCAAGTATGTAAAACTTTTACCCAAATTTTCAGAAGGAGAGCCAGAAATTTTCTTTCTTCAGTGGGAAAAATTGGCGCAACAGTTACAAATCCCTAAAGAAAATTGGCCATTAATCATTCAAACACAATTTAAGGGTAAGGCTCAGCAAATTTATACTTCTCTTTCAGAAGCAGAAAGCGAGTATGATAATATGAAAGCTTGTATTTTAAAAGCTTATGAACTAATACCAGAGGCCTATAGACAGAAATTCCGTAATTATAGGAAGACACCTCAGTTAACATACGTAGAATATGCGGCTCAACAAGAGAGGTTATTCAATAGGTGGTGTTTGGCTAGTGAAACGGACACCTTAGATAGACTTAAACAGTTGATTTTATTGGAGCAGTTTAAGAATACCTTAGAGACAGATCTTAGGATTTTTATAGATGATCATGTTCCCGAAACTTTAACTAAAGCTGCTGTATTGGCTGATGAGTTCACACTAAATCATAAACCTAAGTCAAGACAAATGGAATCCCAAAAGTCAAAGTCATATATTCCAGATTCAACAAAATACTCTGATCCTTGGTCCCCAAAGAAACACTTTGAAAATCAGTCTAGCCCATCACATTTCAGTTACAGGTCTGATTTCAATCAATATCCTCCAAACCAACCTTGGCAAAGAATGGAAAGGTTTAAGACTAATCCCCCTGTAACTTGTTCATATTGTAAACAGGTTGGCCATCACATTTCTAATTGCAGAAAGAGACTGACACCCTCATTCTCCAATAAGACACCAACTCTCGTAAGTAATATAAAATCAGATGATTCAAAATCCTCTATTCAGGATAAACTACCAAAGAAGCCGGTATTGTCAAGTAATGTAGAACCCCCCTCATCAGATCATGATCCTTGTTTCAAACCATTTGTATCTTCAGGAACTATATCTCATAGTAGTAGTTCACAACAATATCCTATTTCCATACTCCGAGACACGGGAGCAAAGCAAAGTCTGATTTTAAATTCTGTCTTGCAGAATCTGGGTGAGTCATATACAGGTTATGATATATTGATAGAAGGAGTTGGAGGAATTGTAAAATGTCCATTACATAATGTTTTCTTGCGGTCTGATTTAACAACCGGAATGGTTAAAGTAGGAATATCCTTATTGTTGGCCAATGACATCACTGGAAGCAAAGTCATTTCTCCCTTAATAACAAATAACCCTAAGACCTCAGTAGAACCTTCAGATAACTTACAGTTGTTTCCCGCTTGCGCTGTAACCAGATCTCAGTACAAGAAATCTGAAGAGGAGACCTATAATTTAGAATCCCTATTCTCCCAAACTGACCCATCTTCTTCTTCACCAGTTTCTCTATCTAGAGCAGAATTAATCAAAGAACAGAAGTCAGATCCTTCTCTTAAAAATTTGTACGAGATTGTTTCATCTCCAGAAGAAGTTGAAAATATGTCACGAGGTTTCTATATAGAAAACGGAGTCCTAATGCGAAAATGGAGAGCATCCACCGCAACCGCTGACCAGCCATGGCAAGTAAGGAATCAAATAGTCCTCCCTCTTGGTTTCAGGAATAATGTTCTAAGATTGGCTCATGATACTCCCTTAGCAGGTCACTTAGGGGTAAGAAAGACCTTGTTCAACATAACCCAACATTTCCATTGGCCCACGGTTGTCAAAGATGTTGCCCAATATTGTAAAACATGTCATACATGTCAACTTGTAGGTAAGCCCAACCAGAAAATTGTAGAAGCTCCACTCCATCCCATTCCTGTAATGGAAGAGCCATTTAAAAATGTTCTTATTGACTGTGTAGGACCTTTACCTCCTTCAAGTAAAGGAAATCAGTACATTCTCACAACCATGTGTATGAGCACTCGTTTTCCAGAAGCAATTCCTTTGAAAAATATTAAAGCTCAAAACATAATCAGAGAAATGTTGAAATATTTCACTATGGTAGGATTTCCTAAGAACATTCAAAGTGATCAAGGAAGTAATTTTCTTTCCAACAAGTTTAGAGAAACTCTTGTAACACTAGGTATAAATCATGTAACTTCCTCCGCCTATCATCCTCAATCACAAGGTGCTCTAGAGCTCTTTCACCAAACGCTCAAGACAATGTTAAGAATCTTCTGTGCTGAGAACACTCGAAATTGGGAAGACGGACTCCCCTTTTTGTTGTTCGCCACCCGAACAACAATTCAAGAAAGCCTTGGATTCAGCCCGTCAGAATTAGTCTTCGGTCATGAAGTCCGTGGTCCCCTAAAGATACTTCATGAACAATGGATGAAAGAAGAACCACCTGTTCCTTCTTTGAAATACGTGTCCCAGGTCACCGAGAAGTTGTTAGAAGCTTGGAAGTTGGCAAGAGAGAACTTGGCGAATGCTCAACGAGTAATGAAAGGTCGGTATGATAAAAATTCTAAACTTAGAACTTTCTCTCCAGGAGATCAAGTGTTACTTTATCTTCCCATACCAGGAGATCCATTGCAGGCTAAATACAAAGGACCCTATGAAGTCTTGTCCAGAGCCAGTGATCTCAACTACATAATCAAAACTCCAGACAGAAGAAAGAGTTCCCGTCTCTGTCACATAAATACCTTAAAACCTTATCATTCCAGAGATCCAATTCCAATTTGCAGCTCTACCACAATAGAATCGGAAGAGCCTCCTGATAACCTGCCTAATCCTCCTGAGATTCCCTTGGAAAACTCTCAGATACTACAAAATCTTCAGATAAAAGTAGGACACTTATCTGAGAGACAAGATGTAGCAGAACCATTGACTGACCTGTTGAGAAAAGACCACGACTTCGTGTGGACACCTACCTGTGAGACGGCCTTCAAAAACCTGAAGTCCCTTCTCACTAACGCACCAGTTCTAAGGGCACCCGATTTCCAACGACCCTTTCTTCTGCAAGTCGACGCCAGCGACACCGGTATCGGTGCCGCCCTCTTGCAAGAACACAATGAAGTTCTTCACGCTATCGCCTACTACAGCAAGAAGCTGTCCCCTGCGCAGAAGAACTACTCAACAATTGAGAAGGAGACGCTCGCTTTGGTCCAGGCCCTTATCCACTTCGAAGTCTACCTGGGTTCCTCAACTACCATTCAAGTATATTCGGATCACAACCCCTTAAAGTTCCTACAGACTATGAAAAACAAGAATCCGAGACTTACACGTTGGAGTTTATTTCTCCAACCCTTTAATCTAACAATTCATCATATAAAAGGCGTCTTTAATGTTTTAGCCGACGTCCTTTCTAGAACATAGCTTTTCAACAGAAAGTGAAAAGCTTTCCCAAACGGTGGAGGTGTAACGTAATATTAGATATTACGTCATATGTGTAATTATGTTATAGAATTGTGTTCCTTTGTATTACATAACTATGTTCATATTTCTTGTCTATGTATTGTAACAATGTTAAGCAGTAACGCCCGTCCACTATATGTAATCTTGCCTACGTGCGGAGAGAGGTGCGCACTCTTGTAGAACAAACAGACAAGCGAAATCCTGAATAGTTCGGAGCGCACAGATTTGACAGTTACTAAATAAGTAGATTGTTCAAGCGAGTCGAGGGTCCTAAAACTACCCATGTTGACGTGTGTTAACTTACCCTCCTCCTCACCCGCACCCTTAACCGGAAGTATCCCGCTTCCGGTCCAATGGTATATAAGCGGTGGAAATCGCTCATTCCTTGTCATTTTCCCACATATTGATCTCTTGATAAAAACTAGAAGGTTTAGATTCATGAGACGATTGGTGTGAAGTGATCACCCTTTTTGCCTACATTACGTGTCTGATATACATTGCATTACTTTACTTATATTTGTACTTATTACTTATTTTGATGCATGTTCCTGATCTCTGTGTACTTAGATAGTACCATATTGTATACGTATAGTGTGTTTCTTATTTGAACGATAATTTCCATATTCTCATAATCATGTACGGTCCCATTGACCCTACTGCCCATTCTCTTTTGTGTTGATTGCCTGTAAATATTTTCCACATTAATAATTTCGTTTACTAGTTTTATCGCTAGTTTAATATTCCTTTCCTGGAATCTTCTTTGTTACCTTTACTTCTAGTCTTACGAATTATCTAGGCCCTGACCAGATAGTTCAGTCCTACAGTGGCTTCTAGAAGTGAGCTGGTTCTTAAGCACTTATCCGTTATACGTAACGTATCTTCACTAACCAGCCAGCCCGTAACAGGAGGCAGAGGAGGAAACGAAAGGGAAGGAAGAGGAGAAAGAAAAAGAGGAGGAGGAGCAGCTGGAGAGAGAGGATGAGGAAGAGGAGGATAAGGAGGAAGAGGAGGAAATGAAAGGTAAGGAAGAGGAGAAAGAAAAAGAGGAGGAGGAGCAGCTGTATAGAGAGGAGGAGGAAGAGGAAGATAAGGAGGAAGAGGAGGAAATGAAAGAGAAGGAAGATAAGAAAGAAAAAGAGGAGGAGGTGGAGCTGGACAGAGAGGATGAGGAAGAGGAGGATAAGGAGGAAGAGGAGGAAATGAAAGAGAAGGAAGATAAGAAAGAAAAAGAGGAGGAGGTGGAGCTGGACAGAGAGGATGAGGAAGAGGAGGATAAGGAGGAAGAGGAGGAAATGAAAGGGAAGGAAAAGGAGAAAGAAAAAAGGAGGAGGAGTTTGACAGAGAGGATGAGGAAGATGAAGATAAGGAGGAAGAGGAGGAAATAAAAGGGAAGGAAGATGAGAAGGAAAAAGAGGAGAAGAAGG
>NC_134811.1:13526638-13554138 GCF_046742065.1 Oratosquilla oratoria
TGTGTACGTGTGTGTGTGCGTTTGTGTGCGTGTGTACGTGTGCGTGTGTATGCGTGTATAAATGTATATATATATATATATATATATATATATATATATATCTATATATATATATATATATATATTATATATATATATATATATATATATATATATATATATATACATGTTGAAATAAAAACAACAGCATACTTACAGTTATTCAATTTCATCATGGCGTTCTCATTTCTCTAATAATTAGTTTTCCTTTAATTGGTTTCGCGTAAACACGATTTCCATATTCTTCCATTTGTTACTCCACATTTCATCTTCAAAAAGACATCTTCAGGATCTAACTGTAATGATAATACAATGAATAGTTATAAAATGAAAATATAAACACAAATTATAAAACAATACATAAGAGAATATTATACATTAAGGTTGGTACTTGGGTCTAAAATATATATGGGAAAATTGACAAGATGCACACTATTTACATGTGTTGCTCGCTAAGATGTGATTAGAACGCCTAAGGGGGGAGTTGGGTAAGGTACTAGGTGTCTCTGAGGTGTCTCTAAGGTAGAACAGAGTGCAGGGTGGTATGGAGGAGGGACATAACATGGTGAGGTGTGATGGAAGAGGATGAAGAGGGGAAAAGAGGGTTAAGCTCTCTGATGAGGTATAGTACAGGGGGAGGTGAAGGAGGTGCTGGAAGGGAAGGAGGAGGAGGACGAGGTGTAGGTGTGAAAAATGGCGACCAAGGTTTTCTAAATTTGTCCCGTGAAGTGATAAATTAATTCAAGAATAGTATGCTAGATATCGTGTTAGATTGAATGTTTAAGGAAGGAACTCTGTTTCTTACGTAAATTGACTCAAGGAGTTGTACCTGTCTGAGCTCCTCTATGTAACCGATGATTTTGGTGGAACTAACTAATTTTTCCCTACAGAGTTCTTGGTCGTGGTATTGTCTGTGGTGTTGTTTGATGGCTCCTTCTTACTGATGCATTGTCAGTCGTCTGCTGAGGCTGCATTTAGTATAGCCAATGTAGATATTATTACGAGACGCGCAGTCCTCGGTAGAACATGAATATTCAGATACTATGTTGGTTCTAGATTTAGTCTCATATCACCTAAATAACTTATCATTCATTATTAAAGAGGAAGTTCTGTTTTTTTATATATATAATAAATGGGAATACAGATTTTGCTATCCTCAATTGTAGGTGGCAATTTCCTTTGAATGATATCACTAATTGCCTTTTCATCTTTTTTTATATGCATAAGTAAAAGTAATGGCTATAGAAAAGTCAATTTTCCTATATATTGTATATCCTTAGATGTAAGTACCAACGTTTATGAATAATAATCTTTCATGTATTGCTTTAAAATTGTTATTTATATTTTCAACTTGTAACTATTCAGTATCCCATTAACACAGCTAAATCGTGAAGATGTCTTTTTAAAGACGAAACGTTAAGAAATACAAGGAATTTATTGGAATTCTAGTTTGCATTCACCCGATTCAAGAAAAATAATTATTAAAAAATTGAGAACTCTAATAAGAAAATTAATAACTATATGAAAGCAGTCATTCCTAATACAATGTGCTCCCTATTTTTCCAAATATATATATATATAATATATGTATACTGTACATATACAGTATATATATATACATATATATATATATATATATATATAGAGAGAGAGAGAGAGAGAGAGAGAGAGAGAGAGAGAGAGAGAGAGGAGAAAGAGAGAGAGAGAGAGAGAGAGAGAGAGAGAGAGAGAGAGAGAGAGAGAGAGAGAGAGAGAGAGAGAGAGAGAGAGAGAGAGAGAGAGAGAGAGAGAGAGAGAGAGAGAGAGAGAGAGAGAGAGAGAGAGAGAGAGAGAGAGAGAGAGAGAGAGAGAGAGAGAGAGAGAGAGAGAGAGAGAGAGAGAGAGAGATGGAGAGAGAGAGAGAGAGAGAGAGAGAGAGAGAGAGAGAGAGAGAGAGAGGGAGAGAGAAAGAGAGAGGAAGGGAGGGAGAGAGAATGACATCGGGGTGTTGGAGCATATACTAGGCAATAAAAGGAGAGAGCCCATCACGCACAGCTGGGCATAATGTATCTACCAATCACAATTCGCCAGTAAAAACGATCCCCAATCACATAACTATGTGCCCAAGGACCGGCCATTCCCAAGAAACGTCCTGCGGAAGGATTCGAACCCGAGATCACAGTCGGAGGACGTCTTCTCCGGCCGTAGTTTATGGCGTTTTTACTAGGAAAAAAAAACCGCTGTCTGGCATTGCCCAGAGGAATACGTCTAGACTACTTCACTTTAGCCAAAAGGTTATAGTGACCGGCCAAGTTCTCTTTCAGGGCGACGTCAGTTCATAAAGTGAATAAAGTTGTTCATTTGTATCTACAATGATACCTACAAAAGAGACAGCCTTGTAAGGAGTTAACTGCATTTCATGTGGTTGCCTCCACAGAATGTTTGCTCGTTTTGAAGATAGATTGATTGACAAGCTATTTCTATCGCGTTTACGTTGTTGTTGTTGTTGTTGTGTGCGTGTGTGTGTGTGTGTGTGTGTGTGTGTGTGTGTGTGTGTGTGTGTGTGTGTGTGTGTGTGTGTGTGTGTGTGTGTGTGTGTGTGTGTGTGTGTGTGTGTGTGTGTGTGTGTGTGTGTGTGTGTGTGTGTGTGTGTGTGTGTGTGTGTGTGTGTGTGTGTGTGTGTGTGTGCGTGTGTGTGATTCACCATAGTCTTGGATCACGTGTTGCACTCGTGATCGACAGCTACTACCCTCCCGGAAGAGAACTCAGAGCTCATATATGACTGATCTATGGGTAATGATATGACCTCACACGCACACACACCCCAATTCCCTTCCTACGAGAGTTGGGGTAACTACTCGCAGCGCAACTATACTGAAATTATTTCTGGCTTGGGCGGGATTCGAACTCGGACCGCCGTAGTGCCGGCCACGATCGCTACCACTATGCCATCTGGTCGTGTATGTGTGTGTGTGTGTGTGTGTGTGTGTGTGTGTGTGTGTGTGTGTGTGTGTGTGTGTGTGTGTGTGTGTGTGTGTGTGTGTGTGTGTGTGTGTGTGTGTGTGTGTGTGTGTGTGTGTGTGTGTGTGTGTGTGTGTGTGTGTGTGTGTGTGTGTGTGTGTGTGTGTGTGTGTGTGTGTGTGTGTGTGTGTGTGTGTGTGTATTCACCTCGGATCTGCTGCAGCCTCTTTTTCGAGACAGTGTGTGTGTGTGTGTGTGTGTGTGTGTGTGTGTGTGTGTGTGTGTGTGTGTGTGTGTGTGTGTGTGTGTTCGACTCGTGTGAAGGAGAGACCGAGAGGGGTTTGACTGAGTAAAATCATCTTTTGAAAGCAAAGCTGAAGGGTTAATGATGAAAGGGACAATCGAGTTAGACCCTCCATCGTAGGACGGGGTGTCCCTAACGAGAATAAAATCCCCAACAAGTTGCCAGAATAAAGACAAAAGTAAAATAATATGAAGGGTTAATTTGTAGATGAATTGGATAGATAAATAAACATATAATAAGTAAATCAATAGATATGTACAAGCTAAGGAATATACACTTAGCTATGTAAACAAATAAGTGGACATATAGAATTATGAATGAATCAATAAATTCATATACTCGTAGATATGTAAATGAAGAAATATTAGTATAAATAATACATAAATAGGTAAGTAGATAGGTAGATGAATAGATAGATAAATGAATAAATAAGAAAAATAACTAGATGAATTAATAAATAAGTAAATGAATGAATAGATAACTAGACCAACAAATAAGTAAATTAATAAATGAATTAGTAAACAAATAAACGCATAAATAAACAGATTATTGATTATATTGATAAATAAATGATTAGGTGAGTAAATGAAAAATAAATGACACCCTGATTAAAAAAAAAAAACAAGCTCGATCATGTCTTTTACGAAGAAGTCTCATATATCCGAAAGAAATAGGCTGGCAACAATAAAAGGATAGCTGCCACTCGCTTGGAAAGGAGCTAATCACAATAAGAATACCCCTTCCGCTATAGATCAAGACAACTTGGAGACAGCAGCTTGGATCAGAGTATAAGTGCTTCTCAGTAACGGCTGTGATTGATCTCATTCCCTCATTTTAGAGAATTATACTATCAATCGGCCGGACCTAGCACCACTTCAGTCCCGGTTCGCCTCTTAATCGTTTGAATACTTTGTTCGATTTGTATATTTACTCTTAATTGCCCCAGATGGTTTTATTCAGCTGAGAGGAAAGCTCCTGATGCTAGTGGGTCAAGGCAAATACATTCATTATAAATTTTGTTCAGAGTAGCACCAGGAATTGTTATTCAGCTGAGAGTCGACCCTCGGCCCAGACATGATCTTGATCACTGTCTCCCAATCCTGGGGTCCCCAAGCGTTTTTCTTGGGGACGCCAAGACATCTTGTATGCTAAAATTTTAAATCCATATTGCTATAATTAAATTCAATGACGTTAACTTTGCCTTTTATAACCTTACAATAGATTAGTGGGGTCGCGGTAATATCATGAGGGTCATATTTGGGTCGCCTGAAAAAAGGTTGAGAAACGCTGATCTTGATCAATCAAGCCGTCGTTGAGGTCACAGGTCAATTCTCATCGGAACGAAATCATCTATCGCCACCCAGAATAAAATCGATTAATAATAGCAGTAAGAACGGAAGTTTAGGAGATAATATATAGTTTTATTTATTGATCATTTCTTCAGTTATGTTTGCCCTTTACGTCCCTCGATTGGCTGAAAGGCGAAATGTTAAATTTGAATAGAATTGATCTGCTCGCCGGAATAACTGAAATTGAAATCGTCCTATCAAATTCTCAAACGTTGCTTTCATTTATGAACACTACACTGATTCGAGGGCTCTTCAGTCGATGGATAGAAAATGTTAGTTGGAAGAAAATGGATCAAAAATGAAAAACGTAAATTAATTTGTCATGTTCCTACTTTCGCACTACCGTCCCCCCCCCCACGAAAGCAAATGTTATACAAACGGTTGTTGAAAGTTTGTTACCTGACATGCATACTTTCAAGTATGTGGTGAAACAGTTTTTTTTATTTGGGATATTTCAAATATATATGCACATAGATCATACATAAAGAACGCTGTCTATATAGTTTTAGGCATTTTATTTATACTTGAGACATAATGGTATTTTTTTCTTCAAAGTTTGTCTAAAGTTTGTTTAAAGTTCGTATTGCATACTTTGCTTAGTATCGCATAGCAAGAGAAATTTTTAATTAAAATTAAAAGATTTTGTTACAGTATTTGATTCCTAATATTGGAGTTATTAAACAAACATAATTTTCACACACCTTCAACAAACGTTTGCTAAAAGTACGCAACCATTGATTTCTAGGGGGACGGACAGTTTCACAAATGAGTATGGTCGTTTGGCAAAAACCCAAAAAGAAAAACATAAGAATGCATCAATTAAGAAAAGCTACGCAACACTAGTTTCCTGATAAGATGAACAGAACCGTCTGGCATTGGCCATGATAAAACCCCAAGAAGAAGTCACCGTGGCATAGGAGTCAATAATCACTCCAAGACACATCGATCCCCCAACAAAAGTAGAGGAAAACGTAGAAAGGATCTACAACGCATCTAATTCAAGGGAAGAAAATTACATCACAGAATATAGTATAACATTTTTTGACATCAGAAAATGACGTTCATAGTACATTATAGACGTACAAGGCCTATAGCGCTGTAGAAACTAACATCGAACACAAGTTGGATGGCATAATTAATGACATCGTAGGTTAGATCATTTTTCCCTATGGAATTGTAGCATATAAACACTATTTCTTTCTCAAGCAAGAAACAATTCCATGTCTATATACCACGTTGTACAATGAGATTTATCAACTCACTGTTGGAGAATGAGATAAAATGGACAGAAAATCTGTATATTTCGACCACTATCTCCGACAGTGGGTCAATGATAAGTCTCATTTTACAAATGTGCCACTACATTATACCTTCCACGTTGTCCAATGTTTCTGCCTCTCCATAGCGACCTCGGGGCACTAGGCGAATGACCTTGGAATGGATCTATGACCAGCTGGGGGTGTTCCCTCGTCATTCTCTAATAATCAATCTCCTATTGACGCGGAGCTGAACTTCTATCCCTAAATGAAAAGAAGAAAATCAAATTTCAGTGGAACCCTCCCCTGCTAGAAAGAAGACGTGGGCTGAATTTCGTTTGATGAGAAAAAATGACAAAAGGTAGCTTGGTCTTACAAATGTCAAGGTGAAAGGATGATAAAAGAACCATAAATTACTGCAAATTCTATATATGTGTAAATTAGATATGAACATAAGAAGATAAGAAGATATGTAGACATACGAGTATATGTGGAAAGGCATATATGGTAATAGGAAAATATGCAGTTACGTAGTTATGGAGTAAGATATGTAGACGAAAATATATTCATATGTAGACAGATTGTTAATAGGTTTTATGTATGTGTGCATATACTGTATATATATGTATTATAAATATATATATATATATATATATATATATATATATATATATATATATATATATACTCGCAGGCACAAACACATTCACACACATACATACATACACACACACACACACACACACACACACACACACACACACACACACACACACACACACACACACACACACACACACACACGCACACACACACAACGTGGCGCAGTTGGTAGAACGATGAACTACTAGCATGGTGGTGCGCGTAGTGCTTGGTTCGAATCCTGCCCAGGGCCGAAATTAATTTCGGTACAGCTGCGCTTCGGGTCGTTACTCTGACTCTCGTGGGCGGGGAGTTGGGTGTGTGTGTGTGTGAAAGGTCATAGCATTACCCATAGATCGGACCTACGAGCTCTGAGCTCTCTTCCAGGAGGGAAATAGCTGTCGATCACGAGTCGAACACGTGATCCAAAAGACCAAGTGAATACACACACACACACACACACACACACGCACGCACACACACTTGCGCACACACTTATACGCGCACACACTCATACACACACACACACACACACACACACACACACACACACACACACACACCTCACATGGCGCTGTGGTTAGAACTCTGGCCTGCCACTACGGAGGTCCGGGTTCGATCCTCGCCCGGGGCTGAAATAATATCAGTATCGCAGCGCTGAGGGGTGTTACTCCAACTCTCGTGGGCGGGGAGTTGGGGGTGTGTGTGTGTGCAAGGTCATAGCATTACCCATAGATCGGACCTACGAGCTCTGAGCTCTCTTCCAGGAGGGAAATAGCTGTCGATCACGAGTCCAACACGTGATCCAAAAAGACCAAGTGAATACACACACACACACACACACACACACACACACACACACACACACACATATATATATATATATATATATATATATATACATATATATATATATATATAAATACATACATATGTATGTATATATATACATATATATATATATATATATATGTATATATATATATATATGTATATATATATGTGTGTGTGTGTGTGTGTGTGTGTGTGTGTGTGTGTGTGTGTGTGTGTGTGTGTGTGTGTGTGTGTGTGTGTGTGTGTGTGTGTGTGTGTGTGTGTGTGTGTGTGTGTGTGTGTGTGTGTGTGTGTGTGTGTGTGTGTGTGTGTGTGTGTGTGTGTGCGTGCGTGCGTGTGTGTAACATATAATAAAAAGAAAGAAAAGAAAGAATGATAAACACGATAAAGGAAATGAGGAAGTATTAGAAGGGAAGTGGAGGCAGTTGTTGTCGAGGCTAGAGGGCGTCTGGGAAATGACACTGAGGACGTAAAGGGACGAAGTAGCGGGATCAGTTGATGTGGAAGCCAAGGGAGTGAATTAGATGGGGAGAGGAAGAGGTAAAGTGATATGGATTTGTTGAGGGAAAGGAGGAGAGAGCGGAACGATATTGGGAGATGGCGATGTGGAGCTGAGACAAAATAAGACGGAGGAAGAATAGACCAGAGATGGGGAAAGTGGAGACCGACTTTATTGAGTCTTGGAGTGAAGAGGGGGAGTGGAATGATGCTGGAGAAAGGGAACGTGGATGTGTGGAATGAGATGGAGTGAGAACGAAAAGCAATGATGAAAAAGGGAGAGTGGAAGAAAACCAGCTGTGTGGTGTCCATGGATTGTAGGCCTTGATATCAGATGTTATGTAGGTGAGAGATGGATTTGTACCAGTGTAAAATCTTGATCGACTGAGAGGACGTTTTGGTCCAACTCCATTGAATAAAATCGCCCAATATTCGCAAAAACAAAGACCAAAATGTACCTCACTACAACGAAGAGGATTAGTTGGATTGTTGTACAATAAAGTGAAGTGGACAGCATGGCTTAGATGGACTGAAGTGAATTCATAGACTGAAGTAGATTCAGGTTCTTAAAGTGGAGCACATTCCTGAGTTTATGAATCCTTTGTATACATGGATAGGGGGGAGGGAGGGTCTTCAGCTGAATATGATCGTCTACTGGCAACTGAAGCAAGCAATTCAACGTAGTAAAAGAGTTCAACAAAATGGCCTTGGAGATCCCTTACGCTGTGGAAGGGGGATTTCCTCAAGATGAATGATATCACTTGGTGGCAACTAAGATAAATATCAAGTGAGAAATGATACTTGAGAAGTTATAACGAGCGAAACTTTGCACCGTTTTATAATAAAGGCTGCGACCTCGCATCGTGTTTGCTCTGCGATGAATATTTCTAAAGTCATAAAATGCAATGAATTGGTTAATCCTTTCAACACAGTGTCATAATAATTTACAGATTTTGTTTCGGTCTGAGTCACACGATTTTCATATGCACATGAACTAAATGGACTATTACTACCCCCGATTAACGCAGCAAACGCTTAATAATTTCATTCATTCGGGAGAGATACAAAGGATGAAATAGTTATTTATATTTTTGGTTACGGTGGGCCAAATTAATTGTCACTTGATGAATTGGGCAAAATTTGGTGTTAATGGGTAAAAAGTAGGTGAAGATGATTTATACTCGTAAGTGAATAAGTCAGCGAAGTTATCTGCAACTATGCAAAGTGAAGTTTGTGTTAATAGAAACAGCAGGACACGTGAGGTGCTACTGAATAAAGTCAACGAAGTCAAGTGGATAAAGTTAGATGTTACTAGAAAAGGTGATTGAAGTTAGATTTTACTGAAAAAGTGGGTGAAGTGAAATGTCATCAGGTTAAATGAACAAAGGTGGTCTCGGAATTCTGGTAGTGAAATGATCATTTTAGTGAGCGCAATTGCTTTACATCAGAGAGGAGTGATAATGAAATTCGAATATGATTATCTGATGCAAAATCGAAGGTAATAAATGCTTAGACACAGACATTCGTACACTGGGACCTCCGCACACAATATCTCTATGTTCCAACATGATAATCTCTTCATATATGTACGAGTTGACATATACCCATCAAAGGCTAAATCTAGGTCTTGCTTTTGTCCCTTTAAGATTTTAGCACTGATTGCATTTCGTTATCTTTACTTCCTTCCTCATGGGCAATATCACGTTGAATTAAAGCCATGGACGTGGCAATAGGGTAGTAAGAAAGTGTATTGTAGAAAAGTGTATCGTAGAAATTTAAATTGACCACATTTCTAATCACAATCACAATCACAATAAAACTTTGCATGATTGTTCTGTAGAGATGTCACTAAAATAACTGAATTATTAACTACGTTAAATTCATGCAGCTGATACACCATACAGAGTACTGTGGCTGATCCTTAGTCAGGGCTCCTGAGTTTAAATAAACCCTCAACACTTCCCTTGCCTTTGGTCGTGTCATACGATATTCACATGATGTTGTACATCAGTTGTATATATGTATATTGTGTACGTAGTTACAACAGAGTCGGACATTCTCCATCGCATGAAGCGTGTGTTAAAGAGAAAAACATACTTAATCCTTTGGAGACTGAGATTGTGACAATGCACACGGAGGAAATATATAAACAAACAGATGAATATGAAAAAATAACGAATACATAATTGAGTGAATTAATAAATAGATGAATGTACAAATAAAAGAATAGATGTTTTAAAAATTAATAAATAGATCATTGGCAAATAAATTGATAAATAGATGAATAATTAATTAAATGGATAAACAAATAAACAAATAGATAGATAATTGAAATTAATATATGAATAAATAAATAAATATATAAATAAACTAATGAATAAATAAAGAAAGAAATAAGTATATAAATGAGTAGATAAACAAGCAAACAAACAAGCAAACAAACAAACAAACAAACAAACAAAAATATAAATAAATACAGTACAAACATTTAGATAGATAACTAGGCAAATAGATAAATAGATAAATGAATGAATACGTAGATAAATGAAAATTGCTAACTGGTACGGAAGGGCTTAATACAGTATTCTACAAATTATTCACGGTTCTTTAATACACCATAAATGCGTGGCTAAGTACCCAGGCAAAGAAATGCAGTTAAATTGTAAAGAACCATACGAGTTTCGTTGTTAGTCTTTCAGAGGACCTAGGAGGTCTTTAGCTGCTCAGACAGCGAGGGCAACAAGCTCTCACCAGTTGCTGTTGGTTTTGAACTCGAGTCTACGATTTCCCAACGAACAGTTCGTTTTCAAGATCGACTTTTTACACGTTACGAAGTGGGTGGTACATAGATTAATAAAATCACCTGCCGCTAGACAGAAAAAGTAAGAGCTTCGCTCTCTAGAGGTGTCTGTGACGTCAGAGTTTTGTTTATACCGGGATAGAGGGAAACATGCAATACATTACCGTAACGACGGGGTTAACGGCGATCATTTTTAACCTTTGTGCAATGGCAATGCAAAGTTGAGAAAAATGACCTGACTTCAGCCGAAGTAATGGCTGAAGATTATCAGAGATTTATTCAGAGTGAACAAAACTGCTTCGTGACAACCAGAAAGAAAATCTTATGTCACCTTTGACACTAATTCGTTCAGTCTGCAAAGCCTGAATTCCACGCACATAGCAAGACGAAAAATACACGTAGTAATGTACAAGAAACTACTTGGAGGTAGGTTAATCCCAAAGATAGTTGGCATGGCAATACAAACAAAAAATGCGGCGTTCGAAAAAGAAAAGGAAGAGAAAATGTAATTTCTACGCTAAGAATGAAGTGACAGCGCAATAGAAATGCAAAAGAGGTGTTTATTACATCGCGATGATTTCGAAAAAACGTTATACTCATTTAAACGTGGGTATATACATGTAATAAGAATATCGCAGACGATAGGACTCAATAAAAAGGACACTTGGCTAACATCGAGCTTCTACTGGGATAAAAAAAATAAATAAATAAATAAAAAAAAATAAAAAAAAATAAAGTAAATAAAAAAAAATTGAATGGGTTGATATCAAGAAACAAGTAAAACAAAAATCCCTGTGGTGGTTTTTTGCATTTCGTAATTTCCTTCCTTCTTTCTTTCATTTTTTCTTTCTTTTTTCTTTCTTCTTTTCTCTTTTTTTCTTTCTTTCTTTCTTTTTTCTTTCTTTCTTTCTTCGTTTCTTTTTCTTTCTTTCTTTCTTTCTTTCTTCGTTTCTTTTTCTTTCTTTCTTTCTTTCTTTCTTTCTTTCTTTCTTTCTTTCCTTATTTCTTTCTTTCTTTCATTCTTTCTTTCTTTCTTTCTTTCTTTTCTTTCCTTCTTCCTTTCCTTCTTTCTTTCTTTCTTTCTTTCTTTCTTTCTTTCTTTCTTTCTTTCTTTCTTTCCTTCTTCCTTTCTTTCTTTCTTTCTTTCTTTCTTTCTTTCTTTCTTTCTTTCTTTCTTTCTTTCTTTCTTTCTTTCTTTCTTTCTTTCTTTCTTTCTTTCTTTCTTTCTTTCTTTCTTTCTTTCTTTCTTTCTTTCTTTTCTTTCTTTCTTTCTTTCTTTCTTTCTTTTCTTTCTTTCTTTCTTTCTTTCTTTCTTTCTTTCTATCTATCTATCTTTCTTTCCTTCTTTCCTTCTTTCCTTCTTTCCTTCTTTTTCTTTCTTTCTTTCTTTCTTTCTCTCTTTCTTTCTTTCTTTCTTTCTTTCCTTCCTTCTTTCTGCTTGTCTTTCTTTCCTTTTTTCCTTCTTTCTTTCTTCTTATTTCTTTCTTTCTATCCTTCTTTCTGTCTGTCTGTCTGTCTGTCTTTCTTCCTTTCCTTCTTTCCTTCTTTCCTTCTTTCTTTCTTTCTTTCTTTCTTTCCTTCTTTCTTTCTTTCTTTCTTTCCTTCTTTCCTTCCTTCTTTTTTTTCTTTCTCTCTTTCTTTCTTTCTTTCTTTCTTTCTTTCATTCTTTCCTTTTTTCTGTCTGTCTTTCCTTCATTCTTTCTTTCTTTCTTTCTTTCCTCTTTTCCTTTTTTTTCTTTCTTTCTTTCTTTCCTTCTTCCCTTCTTTCTTTCTTTCTTTCTTTTCCTCTTTCCTTCTTTCCTTCTTCCCTTCTTTCTTTCTTTCTTTTATTTCCTTCTTTCCTTCCTTCATTCTTTCTTTTTTCTTTCTTCCTTTCTTTCTTTCTTTCTTTCTTTCCTTCTTTTCTTCTTTCTTTCTTTCTTTCTTTCCTTCTTTTCTTCTTTCTTTCTTTCTTTCTTTCCTTCTTTTCTTCTTTCTTTCTTTCTTTCTTTCCTTCTTTTCTTCTTTCTTTCTTTCTTTCTTTCCTTCTTTCTTTCTTTCTTTCTTTCCTTCTTTTCTTCTTTCTTTCTTTCCTTCTTTTCTTCTTTCTTTCTATCTTTCTCTCCTTCTTTTTCTTTCTTTCTTTCTTTCTTTCCTTCTTTCTTTCTTTCTTTCTTTCCTTCTTTTCTTCTTTCTTTCTTTCCTTCTTTTCTTCTTTCTTTCCTTCTTTTCTTCTTTCTTTCTTTCTTTCTTTCCTTCTTTTCTTCTTTCTTTATTTCTTTCTTTCCTTCTTTTCTTCTTTCTTTCTTTCTTTCTTTCCTTCTTTTCTTCTTTCTTTCTTTCTTTCTTTCCTTCTTTTCTTCTTTCTTTCTTTCTTTCTTTCCTTCTTTTCTTCTTTCTTTCTTTCTTTCTTTCCTTCTTTTCTTCTTTCTTTCTTTCTTTCTTTCCTTCTTTTCTTCTTTCTTTCTTTCTTTCTTTCCTTCTTTTCTTCTTTCTTTCTTTCTTTCTTTCCTTCTTTTCTTCTTTCTTTCTTTCTTTCTTTCCTTCTTTTCTTCTTTCTTTCTTTCTTTCTTTCCTTCTTTTCTTCTTTCTTTCTTTCTTTCTTTCCTTCTTTTCTTCTTTCTTTCTTTCTTTCTTTCCTTCTTTTCTTCTTTCTTTCTTTCTTTCTTTCCTTCTTTTCTTCTTTCTTTCTTTCTTTCTTTCCTTCTTTTCTTCTTTCTTTCTTTCTTTCTTTCCTTCTTTTCTTCTTTCTTTCTTTCTTTCTTTCCTTCTTTTCTTCTTTCTTTCTTTCTTTCTTTCCTTCTTTTCTTCTTTCTTTCTTTCTTTCTTTCCTTCTTTTCTTCTTTCTTTCTTTCTTTCTTTCCTTCTTTTCTTCTTTCTTTCTTTCTTTCTTTCCTTCTTTTCTTCTTTCTTTCTTTCTTGACCTAATGTAGAACCCTCCTCATATCTCCGGGTCTGGGAGCGTCATACAGTTGTAAACTATCTGCATATGCTTTGTCATCTGATACAGTCTTAACATGCTCACTCATTCCTACACTCACATAACCCGCATAAAGTAGCAAACTACACACATCTACATGTGTTTTATCGCCTGATATAGTTTTAAAATGCCCGTTCACTCACTCACGCACTCACTCACTCACTCACTCACTCACTCACTCACTCACTCACTCACTCACTCACTCACTCACTCACTCACTCACTTACTCACTCATTCACTCATTCACTTAATATGCATGAAAAAAATAAAGGAATAGAGGCCATGAACAACAGAAAAAATCAAAGGAAGTTACGTCAATAGGATCTGATAAGCAGATAATACGGTTTCCAAGGTTGGTTCACAAAATTATCTGCAGGTATTAGTCAACAAACTTTGAAATATATTCGGAAAAAAGGTGATTGACGATAGCTTAAAGAAAAACGGAGGTAATGAGATTGGCAAAGAGAAGAAATAAATAAATAAGAAAATAAACAAATTAAGTAAAAAAGTATTTGGAAAGTGTTGTGTTAGATATGGTGGACTGTGAGGAGGAAATAAAGAAAAGAATACCAGCAGCTGTAGCAGCGTCTCGAAAGATAAAGAGAATATTGATTAACATGATCATTGGGGATGGAAACAAGGAAAAGAATGTTGAAGTCTTAGATCTGGTCATTGTTGACGTGTTGGTGTGATAGACGGATTCTAAACAGAAAAGTTGAGTGACAGAACTGATCCAGTGGAAATGTGTTGTTTGAGAGACATGCTAAGAATTCCATGGACAAAAAGGGTGATCCAGTGGAAATGTGTTGTTTGAGAGACATACTAAGAATTCCATGGACAAAAAGGGTAACAGCAACGAAGTGTTAAGAAGAGTAGGAACAGAGAGACATAAAACATAGAAACAAACAAATGCGTTTTTTGGACCCCAACTTGAGAAAAAATAGTTTGGAAAAGGACTTCTAACTTAGAGAAAAAAAAATAGATAGAACAATGAATGAAATCGGTGGACAATCTTAAGAAACAACTTCACACGTGGTTGGTTGTAACTGAAGTTGATCAGACGGACCAAGCCAGACACAAATGTCGCTTAACCCATTCAACTCCCGATGACAAGATGTCTTGTCATTTGGTCAAATAAAACAAAAAATCATAATAAAACAACAAAATGTTTGATGATCAAACAGCACCAGGAAAATATGACGTCATCAGTCCTCCTCCTCGAGGAGGACTGATGACGTCATATTTTTCTGGTGCTGTTTGATCATCAAACATTTTGTTGTTTTATTATGATTTTTTGTTTTATTTGACCAAATGACAAGACATCTTGTCATCGGAGTTGAATGGGTTAATTGTCTCCAATGTCACACGACTGAAACTTGAATTAGGTGAGGTAACAAATCGATAATATCCTGTTGGGGAACTTTGGTCTCAACTTCTCTTCAGGATAATTTGACCTGGGTTTCAATCTAGTAGCTACTGGGGATTGACTTCCTGCCTTGATTGTTAAAGTATATAGGACTAAGGTAAATATTTCTGTCACAAATGTCTTCCTATTGACGTGAACTCCTTTTTTAATTTAATTTTGTCTAATACCTTATATGATTTTATTTCAAGTCACATGCTATCATCATTATCATCACCATCACAGCAACAACAACAACAACAACAACAACAACATCATCATCATCATCATCATCATCATCATCATCATCATCATCATCATCATCATCATCATCATCATCATCATCATCATCACCATCATCATCATCATCATCATCATCATCATCATCATCATCATCATCATCATCATCATCATCATCATCATCATCATCATCATCATCATCATCATCATCATCATCATCATCATCATCATCATCATCATCATCATCATCATCATCATCATCATCATCATCATCATCATCATCATCATCATCATCATCATCATCATCATCATCATCATCATCATCATCATCATCATCATCATCACTACAATTATCACTAATAACCCTTTTATAGTTACTATCATTATTGTATATTTCCAGTGAGACAACAGCGTCACCTACAATCTTGTGTGGGTTGTGCACTTGTCATCTCATTCCCCCTCCTCGCTGCTCAATGACACACACGAGTAAGGGTCCCGAAAAAGAAAAATAATAATCGACAAGTTCCCCACAGAAACGTAGGCTCACTCGAAATTATTTCAACCGACGGTAACGACACCGATCGATCACTGTAACCCAGCGTTTCACAAGCAGGGGGGAGACAAGGGACACTTGAGCGTTCACAGAAAAGAGGTCCCACAGCCTGGGAACTAGTACCATTCGTTGAATGGTAGACCATCATTTTCAGTGTTGAACTGATCTGCAAGGAGCTAAGAAACGGGATCATTGAAGTCAGAAGTCCAAGAGCAAACAGGATGAGAGCCACTGCTCCAGCCACTTCACCACATGTCTTCGTAGACTTGAAAAGGTCCTTGACCTAGTCTGTGCATAGAAGTGGTTTGGGTATGAGTGACATGGAATGGATCTGGCACAAGTATGAATGTATGAGGCATGGGTGTATTCGTGGTATGAATATGAATGGGTGTGCCTATGAGTTGGTGTGATTTGGGAGCGTCAAAGACCGTGGCATAGACGTGGATGGAAATGACGTGGGTGTGAGTGGATGTGAGGAGTGAGAACGGAATTAATGTGTATATGAGAGTGACAGGTTTGAGTTGGCGTGGTACGGTTATATCTAGATGTACTTCGCGTGTGAATGAGTATGGAGAGTGTGAGTGACCTTAGCGTAGGTGTGAATAGGTTTCGCTCGAGTGTGGTAGGTGGAGCGGGGAAATCAATGGTTGTGGTAATGGACAGAACATGGGTGGAATTGGCCGTGGCGTGGGTGGATTGTGGGCGTGGCATGGCAATGGAGGTGCAGGTTGCTGTGTGGGTGCATTTGTGACGGGAGTAGAGGAGGAGTGGATGGGGTGGGTGCGGCCATGATGGCCCAGGCGTAATTTCCCAAGTGGGTCGTGGCCATACCGTACCGCAACAACCACCTCTCCACCCCCTCCACCCTTCCACTTCTCCCTCTCCATCCCTCTATCCCTCTATACTTCCATTGCCAACATACAAACTCACGCATAGCTCTGTTCACTTCCTCCTCACCTCTTCCTCATCATTCTACTTGTCTTCCTGTTCCTCCTCCTCCTCCTCCTCCTCCTCCTCCTATTATCATGTTCTTATTCCTTCCAATCCTAATCCTAACATTTCTCCTCTTCCTCTTAATCATTCACATTCTTCTCCTCCTTTTCCTCTTCCTCCTCTTTCCTTTTCTCCTCCACATATTTCTCCTTTCACAGTCTTCTCCTCCTTTTCCTCCTCCTCCTCCTCTTTCTTTTTCTCTTTCACCTGTTTCTCCCCTTCCTTCTCCTCCTCCTCTCCTTCTCCCACTCCTTGTCTTCCTTTTTTCGTCCCTATTTCTTTTCTACCTTTTGTTTCTCCTTTTATTATTTCTCTCTTCGTCTATCTCCTCCTAATATTCCTGAACCTCCTCCTCCTACTTCTACTCCTTCATACCCCTCCTTCTACCCTCCTTCTGTTGTCCTCCTATCCCTGCCCCTCCTGATTCCCACTCTTCCTTTCCTCTCTTTCTCTTTCCCCTTTTTCTCTCTTCTGCTATTCTTTTTTCCTCCTAGTCCTCTTCCTCCACATACTCTTCTTTCTTCTTGTTCACATTTTTTCTTTTATTTTTGCTCCTTCTCTTCGTTCTCTTCCTTCTTCTTTGCCTCTTCAACCTCCTCCTCCTCCTCCTCCTCCTCTGCTCTTCCTTGTCCTCCTCTTCCTCCATTGTTCTTCCTTGTCCTCCCTCTTATCTCCCTCCTTCACCTCCTGGTTTTTCTCTTCCCTACTCCTAGTCCTCTTTGCCACCATCATCCTTATGCGCTCTCTCAGGACAACATTGCCGCTTTACGACATTTTCTCCCTCTGCGTCCACCTCCACCTCTTCTTCCCTTCTCTCCTCTCTCCCGTTGCTATGTTTCCATTTTGTCCTTCTTCTGGGACAATGAGGTGATGTAGGGGATAGCAGCTTCTAACTCTCTCGTTTGGGTCTGCGAGCAACAACATGTAGAGGGAATTAGAGGAACAGGAGAAATAATAAAATGTAGTGGAAATAGGACAAAGTAGTAATAGTATGAGTAATTAGAGAAAAAAGAGAAAGAGAAGAAGTAGAAGGATGAGGAGAAAGTGAAGGAGGAGGAAAAGAAAGAGAGGCAGGAGGAGGAAGAGGAGAACATGGCTAGATGGTCTCGATGAAACCGAGGAGGAGGAAGAGGAGAGCTCGATGAAACTGAGGAGGACAATGAACCCTAGTGGACTCGGATAAAGTGAAGAAAGAGGAGGAAGATGAAAAAGAGAAGGCGAAGGAGGAAAAAATGGAGGAAGGTTGACTAGCCTAAGACGAGGAAGGCAAGAAAGGAAAGAATGCAACGGACGAAGTAAGTGATAAAAAAAAGAAAAGCGAACTAGTGAAGTTGGGTTTTCAGGGGCTGCAGGACGATGAGTAGTTTTAAAGAAGAAGAAAGAGAAGAGTAAGGAGAGGAGGGTTGTGAAAGAAAAAGAGGAGGACAGGGGGAAAGACGTTAAGGCATAAAACGCGGTGGGAGAAGTAGGAGGGGGAAGGGTGCGGAAGACCATGAGGAGGAGGAGGAGGAGGAGGAAGAGGAGGAGGAGGAGGAGGAGGAGAAGGAGGAGGAAGAGGAGGAGGAGGAGGAAGAGGAGGAGGAGGAGGAGGAGGGGTAAAGTGAGGGGGCTGGGTGGATAGACAAGTGATCGCTAATGAGGATGAAGACTCTTGTGATGTGGCGGAAGGCAAAGGAAATTGGAGTGATTAGAAATAAACAGATCTCTAGACGAAGGGTCCCGTGGAATGAGCGAAGAAAATTAAAAGGACATTTTTCTTTTTCTTTCTTTCTGTCCTTTTTTCACGACGCTATTTTGTAGTCTAGATCACATGCAAGTGCACCATACCCGGCTGCTGCAAGGAAGCTTTATTTAGCTTCAGGACTTCCAGTCATCGTTTCTTCGAAATAAGAGTTACAGGTTCTACTTTCGTAACATACAAAATAGCAGAGCTGGGCGCGTTCCTCGGTACGTTTCAAGGTGCGTTCCTCGGTGCGTTCCGCTTTAGTTTGGCCGTGGTTACCGCTCCCAAACTATTAAAGCTTAAGAGATAGGTTCATACCGAAATAAAAACCCGGTAGGCCACATATTATAACAAAGCAAAATTTCGTAAGCCACATCCAAAAGGTAGGCCACATACTATACCGGTACCTATATTACTAGTTTGGGAGCGCTAACCGCGGCCAAACTAAAGCGGAACGCACCGAGGAACGCGCCCAGCTCAGCAAAATAGGTACATCATTGTAAATGATAAAACAAACTAGAGTATCGTAGTCGTTGAAGCAATTGCTGAGCACTGTTAATATATCGAACAAGTTGATTGGCATTGCAGCAAGGACTCAAAAATGGTTAAACCCCAAACTAAGTGCAATAGTAAAGTACTCCATCAAAAAACCAGAGTTTCATACAGTGCAATATTTAGAAAATAACCAAATTCTAAGGTTTAGGTCACGCTGACTTTTACATACTGTTTCAATTATATTTTCAAACTGACATTTAACATTTCTATCCTGAATATCACCAAATATTATTTTGCGCATCCCTTTGATATTGTAAATTGGGATACGTATGGCTAATCTCTTTGGAAAGTATTTTCTTCTATGTAGAGTCAGAGATAAAGTAGTATGAGTTATCAAGAAGCTACAGAAATGATACTATAATGTGCACCTTATGTCTGGTTATGGCGTCTGGGCATGCATAGAGAAGCTGGTCATGCAAATAAATATATGATATTTGGTTCTTCGTTATATAAATACGTAGAAACCACGGGTGGATTGGGTTTGAAAAGTACGCTTGAGTAAATGTTTGCCAACAACAATTTCTCAAAAGTTGACTGTTAAAACGTGTCAGAGAGTGATAGAGTGATGTTTGGCCCCTTCCTGGTATCATTACCATTGAGATTGCATAACTTACTTCAAAAGGTGTCTTCCAGTACAATATGTATGCAGCCTTGTAGTTTACCACCTTCTTCTGCCGCTGCTAAGTATCGTGCTTTATGAATATTTCACGAAGCGCAATAGTGTTTGGACAGAATCTCGCTGCTTAAGACTGGGATGGTGTATTCATAATGGATAGATGCTACATATAACCACATATTTGCCTCCAACACCACTGTATCTTCTCAGTTTTTCATTTCAACTGCAAATCAGGTTGGAGGACCAAGCGCTGTAGATGCCGGAAATGAGAATTGGAATGCTCAAAGGCAGAAGGAGAATATAATTGTACCCATTGCATCAACTCTACTATGCAAGATGCATTGACGATCGTTACATTACACGGATTGTCTCTACAGTTTGAACTGATCATTCAAATGCAAAAGAAGGTTAACGTATGTATGTTGATTAGTTTACGGTAGCTGCAAAATAATACTATGAAATGTGAGGTAAACTTGATATGTTTATGTTAAGAAGTAGTGTATTTTATATCTTTGCTCAGTATTTTTTTAGTGGGCCGATGTAATTTCAGTTACATTGTATTTAATTTTTTTTTTACAAAATTTCAGTTACTGGAATGACAGTTCAGTCTGCCTATGCACGTGCTGAGAACATTGAGTGCTTAGAAATCTTCACATATATCAGTATTGTAGTACACAACTATGTTGGGTCATGTCTGGAAAATAGTTTGAAGGATTGGCATTGCTCAAGATGTCATGGACGCACTCAGGGTATATGGCGTTGTCGATATCTATGAAGGAGGAAAAAGATCTACGTCTTCAAGGTACATGTGCTTCCTGTCCTGCTGTACGGCTGTGAGACGTGGACATTGAATGCTAACTTGAAGTAACTTCTAGCTGTCATTGAAACCAAGTGCCTTCGAAGAGTCATAAAACTTAAATGGCTTCTTATCAAACCAAAGACTGTACTGTAAGACTCAGACCAGGCTAGTTGTCAACATAATTCGTGAACGTCATCTCCGGCTATATGTGTATGTGACACTTTTCCTGATATTGATCCTTTGCACAAGCTGTCATTAATACCAAGGGCCTTCGAAGAGCCATAAAACTTAAATGGCTTCTTATCGAACCAAAGACTGTACTGTAAGACTCAGACCAGTCTAGTTACCAGCATCATTCGTGAACATTATCTCCGGCTATATGGGTATGTGACAAAAGAGACAACCCTCGATGGAGTATGGAGGAGAAGAAGTGGACGTCCACAGAATTCAAGGCTGGAACAAGTTGATCGAGCCTGTCGAGATTTGTTTGGAATGTGAAGGGTGGCTGCATGGAAGTCTGCTCAGAGAGATAATGGGGAATGGTGATGGCGTGTGAATAAAACAACGCGTTTCATGGCATATGTTCCCGATTCAAGACGAGTAATTAGAATTTGGTTGAGTTTTGTATACCTCTTGGACGTGCTCGTTGTTGGCAATAAGACAGGATTTATTACATCAGTAATTTGTTTTAGTTTTGTCATTAGGCTGAATGAACTATAGTCTAGTAAGATCCCATCAGTATAAAATCTATGAAGGACATCATTACGTGTACAGAAACACTGAAATGACCAATAGGAGCTCTCTTCCTGTCTCGTCATAGACCAACGAGTCTCTTGCTGACTTGCACTGCCATTGTCATTTTTTTTATAAGAAACATGTTTGTATAAAACTTCCAGCATAATGGTATACAGTAAGAGAAGAAACTGAAAGAAGTTTACTTATAAAGATTCTTAGATTTCATTTTTTTTTTCAAAGTAACAAAAACTAAGGGAATATTTTTTCGCTAGTGTTGAATTCCTTCTCTAGGTGTTTTATGTATTGTTACTGAAAAAACTAGATATGAGGAGCTTTAACTGGCCTTACTTGCTGCGAAGAAATTTGAAAGATGGAATTCCAACACTTTAATTTTTTTTTCTATTTTCTCTATTCTTTATTTATTTATTTATTTATTTATTTATCAATTTATTTATTTTATTTTTTTATTCATTTATTTATTTATTTTTACGACGCCATACGGCTGGTCCGTAGGTTCTACTACATTTTCCTATCCGGATGTCAATCGCGTTGGTAAAGACATCTCAGAGGAGTGGGGATGAAGAGGCACCACCCTCTCCATCTCCCCCGGGAAAGGAGATAATGAGGACATTTGCTCTCCCCGAAGGGAGGAGGGTGTCACCAGGTTGAGGCGGCGCTTTCACCACAAACAAATCACTCGTTCCTTTGTCTACGCCAAGGCAAATATTCACCAGTTATTACAAAGCTAATTAGGCAGAACTAATGAAGTACACAAACAAAAAGAAAATTCACGTCATTCAACGCTCATCTCATTTGTAATATAAGTATAGCAGCTCGAACATTCAACACCCTTATACAACCCATAGACAAACAATAGATTCCGAAGGCTAGAATAAAACTCTTTATTTCGAATTACACACGAGAAATAGATTATCTCATTAAAAGAGACGACATCATTAATCACAACAGTCCCATACCCTACACTCAGTATATCACAAATTGAATACGACAGATCATCACTATCACAAACAACAGAATACAAGAATAGAAAGATAGAAACGGCGTGATCACGGGCCAAGGCTCAACCACAAAATGAAAATACTCCAAATCCACCGAAACTATGCTCCATTACTGATAGCAAAATAGTCATTACCACTTCAAACACAAACAGTCTAAAACATAAAAAGACAGGCCAGCTTCTTCATAGATCACCACGCAATAATTAGTCACATTCCAGATCAACATGCAGACCACCGTATCTACAGATACAGACATAAGTTTCGCGTAATTACACGTACTATACCTACAAATTATACAAAAGTAGACCAAATCATACTTTGTGTGTTCAGACAATATACACCTCGAAACGCTTAGGAACATAGGGATTATTGGTACTCACACTTATAACCAATTGCATCCATATACTTTGAACAATACCAACAAGGGGAACACGGGAAAACTCATTACAATCCTTGACCTAACAAACACAAGGACAGGTTGCAAACAGGTGACCATTACTATGGCCTTAGCCATACTAATAGTCACCTACAGTAATCTTCACCCAGTGATCACCGTTACGATGGGTTACCTCTCCCAGTGTCCACATGTACCCTCTCCCAGCTCTAGGCAGATGAGATTAAACGATATTGCTGTTTCTGCATTGTTTAACTTAATGTTGGGAGCTTCTATTTCTTTTACTAGTTTACGATGTTGGAGTGTCAGTTTACTGTAGCTGTCCGTAAGTAGCTCCAAATGTTTCAGTCTTCTCTGGAGACCAACTATTCTCAAAAGACGATGTTTTTCATCGTCGTATGGCTTATTATGGCTTATTATGGCTCTTATTATGGCTGAAGGAATCATTTGTTTTACTACAAGACGACATTGTCAATTGAAATGGCTTAGGTTAGTATCCAAAGTCACGTCATCGGAACTAAAATCAAAATATGGAGCTGTAACCTTCGTTTTAGAATGCAAATTAACAGACGATAAATATTGTCGTCAAATAGTGCCTCAAAAATACTTTTGAGATAAGATATCTGTTTTAAACATTTTTCTCATGAAAACAAATAACATTACGAAAGAAAAGAATGCAAAAGTTATATCTGGGCGTAGTGGTCACTCTTTAAAGTGCAAGCAGCATACTCACAACTCAAAATTAATCTTTCCCTGGACACCCTTTCCCCTCCACTTGCCTTTGATCAAGCTCCTCTTTTTTTTCTTTTCATATTAGCTCTTCCCACTCTCTTTCCCATCCCCTTGCCCCCTCTTTTACCTCTTCGCCTCTTTTCTCCTAACCTTCATTCTGTCCCTCTCTATCATCCTCCACGCCCTGGGTCTCCAACGTCCCTCTCATCTCCGCTTACTCTCCCGGATGGCAAACAATTTCCGACAACTTTGACGTAGACATTTTTACGCGCTTGTTTAGGCTCTTGTAACAAAGACGAATACTTGCAGGGGAAAGAGGAAATATCTGCACTCCCCATCCATCTATCTATATTGCCACTATCCTTATATACATACATGCATGCATACATACATACATACGTACATACATACATACATACATACATACATACATACATACATACATACATACATACATACATACATACATACATACATACATACATACATACATACATACATACATACATACATACATACATGCATACATACATATATACATACATACATACATACATACATACATACATACATACATACATACATACATACATACATACATACATACATACATACATACATACATACATACATACATACATACATACATACATGCATACATACATATATATATATATACAAGCATAAATACATCCATACACACATGCATACATGTATACATGCATACATATATACATTCATATATACATAAATACATACATACATACATCCATACATACATGTATACATACATTTATACGTATATACAAGCATGCATACATGCATACATGTATACATACATGTATATATACACTCATACATACATAATACATACATACTTATATACATACATACGCACATTTATGTCTATATATACATTTTCATATATATATTTGTATATATATGTATGTATACACACACACACACACACACACATATATATATATATATATATATATGTTTGTATGCATGTATGTATGTATGTATGTATGTATGTATGTATGTATGTATGTATGTATGTATGTATGTATGTATGTATGTATGTATGTATGTATGTATGTATGTATGTATGTATGTATGTATGTATGTATGTATGTATGTATGTATGTATGTATGTACGTATGTATGTATATATTTATGTATGTATGTATAAATTACATCAATGGTCTGAAAAGTGGCTAAGGAAATTTAACACAAGTAAATGCAAGGTAAAATAGCAGTAAGTACCATTACAATTTATTTGGAAATTCGTTTACAAAAGTGGATAGTGAATAGGATCTCGGCGTAATTATCAGTAACAATCTCAAATCATCTAAACAGTGTATTTCAGCCTCTGAGAAAGCAAATAAGATTCTAGAACTGATTGCGCGATTTTTTTTATTTCAAAAGTCCATCTCTTATTAACAAGCTATATAAATCGTTAGTTCGTCCACATTTGGAATATACTGTTTCCGTATAGTCACCGAAACTCATTAAAGACATTGACAGTTTAGAAAAAGTACAACGGCGAGCCACAAAACTGATTCCAAATATGAAAAAATAAGTCATACGAAAATCGACTAGAACATATTAATCTGTTTCCCGTAAAAAAAAAAAAAAAAAAAAATTGTAGACTCAGGGGTGACTTGATACAGATCTTTAAGATTCTAAAGGGAATTAGCAACATCAAAAGTAACAAAACTTTTAAATTGAATGAGAATCCGACAAGAAATAATGGTCTCAAACTGTCATGAAATAGATTTAATTTGGAAGTGGGTAGAAACAACTTCGCCAACCGTGTAGTTAATGAATGGAATAAACTTCCTGCAGAGGCAGTGCAATGTAGTTCAGTTCAAAACTTAAAGAATCATTTAGATAACCACCTTAACAAGATGCTGTAATGAGTGCCATCTATTCTACATTATTTGTTTATTTGCTTGTTATGATTTGTTTGTTTATTATTATTTGTTTGATTTTCATTTATAATTAGTTATCTGTCAATTTATTATTATTTACTATTTACCTGTTTGTTTGTTATTTAACTATACCTATCCATTTATTTATTTTATTTATTATTATTTATATTATCATAATTTTTATTTATTTATTTATCATTATTATAATTTTTTTGCATCCGACCTATTCATGGACCAAAAGGTCTCCTGCCGGCATTCTCTGCCTTTTTAATCCTTTGTTATATATAAATATATATATATATATATATATACATATATATATATATATATATATATATATATATGTATATATATACACATATATATATATATACATATATATATATATGTATATATATATATGTGTATATATATGTATATATATGTATATATATATATATATATATACATATATCTATATATATATATATATATATATATATTCCCATTCACCATCGTTCCCATTTCTTTTCTTGGCTCCTCCTTGATGAAAGGTTATTCCTGTAACTCGCCCACTGCCCTGGGTCAAAAGTAATGCAGCAAGATACAGCACATCTACAGCAAGGGCACTTTATCTAATCACCGACACCCCCCCCCTCTCCGGGGGGGAGGGCGGTGATTAAATAAAGTGCCCTTGCTACGTCTAAATATTTTTCACATACTGTATACTCCGTAAAACCCTCTTCCCCCACATTCTCCCTTCCATATATCACAGCATCATCCATATACCACTATTCTCCACTCAACCCTATCTTCTGTCTTTAGTAGGGTGATCTCAGGTATATCACCAAGAAGCGTTGCTAGGCCTAATGACTGGCTAGGAGGAGGATCTGCCCAGTTGCAAGTTCACCGCCTCCTGGACCAAGACCAAGGATCAGGCGTTTGGGAGCTCACTGGACGACACGTTTATGTTTGTCAATCTATGTGGCCTTGGAAAGATTCACAAACCTTGGTAATATAGTGCATAAGAGTGGTGGGTCATGACAGGAAGTATTTCGAAGGACTGGCATTGCCCATGGTGTAATTATGGACACGCTCAACCAGAGTATATATCGTTGTCGATATTTATGCAGAACTAAGATCCGAATCTTCAAGTCACTTGTGCTGTCCTGTTGTACGGCTGTGAAACACGAGCACTGAATGTTGACTTGAAAATACGTTTCGTTACCTTTGGTAACAAGTGCCTTCAGGAAGTCGTGGGATACCACTGAAACGACTATATCATATTAGAAACTTGATTTTGATACTGAGTCGAAGCCTTTTGCTAACATAATTCTTGAACGTCAACTTAGGCTATGTGGACATGTACAACGGTTATTTGATGATGATCCCACTCACAGGCTTGTCTCAACAAGACACAACCCTTGGTGGAAGAGGCGAAAAGGACGCCCACAATGTTCATGGCTGAAGCAAGTTGGTCAATCCTGTCGAGATTTGTTGCAGTAGATTCCACGAAAGCTCACTCAGAGAGACAACGGGGACTGGCGACAGCATTTGAGTGAAGCTACGGGCTACCTGGCTTGTAATTGCAATTTAGGATGTGTTTGTGTTTTGCATTCATGTTCATGTGTGTGTGTGTATGAGAATATGTGTTCAACAACAACGTCGATGACAACGGAGTGCGGATACAATACCACCTAGATGAGAACCTCTTTAACCGCGGTCGCCCACAGGCCTCCAACAAATTCACCACCGCTCATCTCACAGAACAGCAGTGCGCTGACGACTGTGCCCTCATGGCTCGTTCCGCAGACTCCCTACAACACACTTTCTCAATGGTCTCTGCAGCCTACCAATCCATGGGTTTATATGTCAATACAAAGAAAACAGATATTTGCACAACACAGAGCAGCCCCAGTCCAGCCGCATGTTTTTCAAACCAATGGTATACAGCTTAAGCAAGTGAAATAGTCCACCTGCCTCGGCAGCATAATAACACCAAAAGACAACATAGACGATGAAGTTCAGTCAAGAATCCACTTTGCGTTCGCATCTTTGGGCAGTCTACGCTCTCGGGTATTTGACAACGGAAACCTTTGAACTTAAACCAAAATATCCGCCTCCAGATCCGTCTGTATCTCCACCCTACTCTTCAGCTCAGGAACCTGGACCAGCTACAGACGTCATATAAAAGCTTCGGGAGGC
>NC_134811.1:13571638-13579138 GCF_046742065.1 Oratosquilla oratoria
CTGATGAACAACGTCATGTACCGGCGGGCTAAGCTTCCTGGTGAGATTACTTATTGTGATAGATTGAGATTTGGGAGCCGTTAGGTGAATGTCGACCCACAACGTATGACCTAATCTGAACCATCAGCCACCTCTACTTTCGTGAACGATAACATGAAACGGGTAAAAAAAAATAAAAAAAAATAGACAGACAGGCAGACAGATATACAGAGAGACAAATAGACAGACACAAGGAAACACAGACATACATACAACTAAGCAGACAGACAGACAGACAGACAGAAAGACAGATAAACAGAAAAATGTATATAGGCAGAGAGACAGACAGATAGAGACAGAGAAACAGAAAGATAAACACACACACACAAAAAATAGGAAGAAATGTAGACAGGTAAGTATAGGGACAGACAGACAGAGACAGACAGATGAACAGACATGGATAGACAGACACACAGACAGACAGACACACAGATAAACAGACACACAGATAGACAGACAAAGAGAGAGAAAGAGAAAGAAAGAAAGGAGAGAGAGAGAGAGAAAGAAGAGGAGAGAGAGAGAGGAGAAAAAAAATATTGAAATAAAGAAAGAGAAAGAAAGAAATAAAAACTAAAGAAGGAAGATAGAAAGAAAAAGACAGAAAAAAATTAAAATGCATGGCACGGCTCAACTGTGTGGATACAACTCAGCATCACAAACTAAAGTTTGTTTTCGCCCTATATTTTTAACCACGGATATATACAATAATTTCAGCTACTGACCATTCTATACATTTTTCTATACAACAGAAAAAAAAGGAAAAATAGAAATAGATATATGACACCGCTCAACCAGACGGATACAGTCCAGCATCATAAACTAGGTAAATCTTAGTTTGACCTGTACTTTTAACCACGGATATGTGCAATATTTTCAGTTGCTGGGCATCCTATATAGTTTTCTGTCATGCAGTTGTCTCACAATTATCATTGTTATTATTGATATTTGTATAAGATGTTTCTTTTGCAAAAGAATTTGAAAACATAACTGGATAAATAACAATCACCAATTTCTTCGGTACTCTAATTTTTCTGCCAAGTAATACAACCGGGTGTAGACTTGATAGGTTATCTGAGGTATATAAAAGCAAATTCACTTTACTTATGGATGGGCTTTATGATTTCTTGCAGTCTCCTTCTTATGTTCTTACTTAGTTGTCAGTTTTTTCATGCACTTTATATTGTACTCTGACTTGTCTTCCAAGTAAAATCAGACGTATTTAAAACAAAGTTTGGAAAAATACACAAATCGATTTTTTTAGGAAGGCTTTAAAGACACATTTTTTTAATCACGTTCTTTCTGAATAACCCAGACAGAAAAGTCCCATTCCACATTTAAATGCCCGTATCGAAAACTTAACAGCTTATCTGTTCTCTTAGCGGGCTTCAACACAGACCAAAAGATCCCCAGACAGTCATCTCTCTCTTTAACACTACTAAGTATAATGATGGGATCAGTATATTGAAGTTACCATACCGCTCTAACCCCACATCCTCGAGGGACGTCAAAGTAAATCATACGGACAAGAACTACTGGTACTATGTATCTTACCTGATATTATTGGGACGGTCATTCAGGCAGCCATAGTCTCCAAAGTCAAAATAGGGTTCTGTTCCAACCCTTTCTGAATGTGTAGTCTGTTAATGGCCGGTGTGCTCCCTTGGAAATGTCAGTTGAAGCGGAGCTCTTTCCATTGTATGAATATCTTGGAGACAGTACAAATGTCCAAGTAATGAACAATTGTGCAAGAATTAAATGAAATAGGCTTATTTTTTCACTGCGTAACGGGTTTCCCTAAATTGAATAAAATCGATTGTCGGGAACCGTAACTGAAGCAGAAATCGTAGATAGTTGAAAACAGGTTAGATCGTATGAACACATTGAAGTACATACATACTTATACTAAAGGCTTTTTCCCCCTTACAAGAGAGATAGCCAAAAAACAAAGGCATAAAATTCACTCCCACCCATTCCATCCCCACATACTCTACTCCCATTCAACCCCCTCCCTCCCTCCTGTCTTGGCTCCTCCTGGATGACAGGTCATCCCTGTATCCCGCCTATTGCCCTGAGTCAGAAGCAGTGTCGCAAGACACACCACATCCTCAGCAAGGCAACAAAACGTATGCAACAAAAAGAGAAGACGGGGAGAAATCCCTTCGGGCTGCGTTAAATTATTATTCACACATACTTCCTCACCTCTCTATCACCCACTTCCTTTCATGCATCACAGCATCATCCACATACAACCAATACCACTCCCCCCATTCTCTGTCTTCTCCCGTCCTTCCTCAACAGACATTTCCCTCTCTCCCAATGCCCCTTTTACCCCATCCATCCATCTCATCCTTGGTCGACCCCTCAGGTTCACTCTTTCCACCTATGCCTTCCGCACCTCTTTAACTAATATTTTTTCACTCATTCTTTCCATGAGTCCAAACCATCCCAATACTCTTTCATCAGCCCAGTCTACCAATTCCCTTTCTACCCCTGTTCTCTTCCTCACCTCCTCATTTCTCACTCTATCCAGACTAGTAAGCCCTATCCTACTTCTCAGGTACCTCATCTCAAACACATTCAAACTCCTCTCCTCCTCTTTTATGTTCCATGTTTCCGCCTTATATAGTGCTGTCGTCACAATCACTCCTTCATACAATTGCCTCATAGCATCCATTCCCAAATGTCTATTCCTCATTACACTTTTTAATCCCCCAAGGCATTTTCTTACTTCTCTCAATCTATATTCTACCTCTACCTCCAACTCCCCTTCCCCGCCATATTCGCACCCAAGTATCTAAAATTATCCACTTCCTCCAGTCTCTCTCTTAATACTCACTTCCAGTCTGCTGCCACTTTCTCACGTTGTACATCTCATCACCTTACTTTTACCCACATTTATCTTCAACTTCCTTCTCGCGCACACCCTCCCAAACTCCGTCACGAACTCCCTCAATCCCTCCTCTGATCCTGCCACAAGCGCAGTGTCGTCAACAAACAACCACTCCCCCACTCCTCTCCACCTCCCCCATCCATCTCCAATCCCCGACTCATTACCCCTGCGTTTACCTCTTGCACCACCCAATCCACATATAAATTCCTGGCAAAGTCCCACCTTCACCTCAAAGCACTCACTCTCTCTATTTCTAATTCTAACATAGGCTCTAGCCCTCTTGTCCACCCTGTCACAAACCTTTTTCAAAGTCCACGAAGGCCCAAAAATACATCCTTACCTTTTCTTATAGCTTTCTCACATATCTGTCTTACCACAAAAATCTAATCTACGCAACCCCTACCTGTCCGAAACCTACACTGTTCCTCATCAATTACTCCCTCTGTTCCTTTCCTAATCCCCTCAATCAAAACCCTCCCAAAAGCCTTCCCAACTATAATTAACAAACTGATCCTTTTAAAACTACTACACTCACACTTGTCCCCTTTTCCCTTGTATACAGGCACTCCTCCAGTCCTCCGGCATTCTACTCTCTTTCAAAGAAACATTAAACAACCTCACCAGCCAGTTCAGCATCACCGCACCTCCCCCCTTCAGACACCCAGCACGACTCCCATCCAACCTAGGCGTCCCACCCTCTCTCACCATCTCAACAACCGCCTCCACCTCATCCTTCCTCACCTTTCCTCCACTCGCCCCTCTCACCACTGTCACCCTCTCAGCGACCCTCACCGCAACCACCCCTACTTCCCCATCCTCCCTCACATCCAGCATTTCCCCAAAACACTCCGCCCATCCTCCTCTTACTGCCGTCTCTTCAATTACCATCTCTCCATCTGCACCTTTCACCCCTCTATCTAACCGACTCGCTCCCTCCTCCTCCCACAATTTCCCTCCAACACACCCCTTCATTATCTTCAAAATACCCTGCCACACCCCCACCTCACCTCACATCTGCTCTCCTCCTCACCTCTCCCGTCCTACGCTTCACTTCTCCTTTCTTGTCTTTGCACCTCTCATATAATTCCCTCGTCCCATCCTGCAACCGATCTGTGAATGCTTGTACCCTCTCCTCTACATCCTCTACAATTCTCTCTGTTTCCTCATCCTACCACCCACCACCCCTCCCTCCACCTCCCCCATCCTCTCCGCTCCACACACTATCCCCGCACACTCCGCGACTCCCTCCTTAAACTACTCCATTCCCACTTCCACTCCATCCTTCACTGCCTCCCACTCTACTCCCAGCCCCTCCTGCACTCCTTCTTCTCCTCTTTCTCACCCAAGCAGCCCAGCCCAAGCAGCTTCCCACCCTCCGTCCCCCTCCCTCCATCCATCCTCCACCAAAAAATGATCCGACACTCCCCCACTCTTCCCCCAGAACGTGCACATCCTAAACCCCTCTCACCATTCTCCCGGTCACCACCATACAGTCCACCAACGCCCCATCTACCACTATTCCATTCACCACCCTCTCCCATGTGCACCCATGCACCACAAACCCTAAACACCCCGTCCATTGGTTCACCTCCCACTCCAGCACCCAAAGTCTCCCAACACCACCACACTGACATCTTTCCCCAAACCCTCCATGCACTCACCTAAATCCGTCCAAAAAGCCTCTCCCTCCTCCACACTTTTCCCACTATCAGGCCCACATGCACCCACAAAAACCTACATCTTCCCCCCAGCTTCACCCTCATCCACATTAACCTTGAAGAAACCTCCTTCCACTCCACCACACGGTTACCCACCCTCTCACCCACCAGTACAACCACCCCATTTTTCCCCAGTCCCCCCTCATTCCTGAGACCCTCCCAAACTCACACTCGTCCTTCCCTTTCAATTTAGTTCAACTCAACGCCAACACATCCATCCCTCTTCTCACAAACACACTACCCATCTCCACCCCCACCCCCCTCGTCACTTGGGTCTGGAATGCCCATGTCAAGTGGGACAATGGGATGATTTCCGCCACGCCTTCTTTCTCGGCTAAGATCATTTGAATATTGGCATATGGAAGGTAATTTTGCAATATAATCTATGACAATAAGCGCGAAATTCTGTCTGTCCATCAGTTCCGGGACCCTGCATCTCTGTCAACATTTGTTCTACATAGACATATACCTTTTTAGAATCGAGATTATCTCAAGATTGATTTTTTCTTTAACATCCAGCATTAGAATCAAGTCTGGATAAGGATTTGTTATATGCTAACAGTTGAAAAGAAGGAGCTAGGAGGAATGAGAGAAAACGCAATTTTTATGAAGTGGTTTTAAATAGTTTAGACTAATATCTGGCTACCACAGTGGCAATGGTACTTTATTTACAAAGCAGGGCACTATAATGTGTGAAGTACATATCACGTAGTGCCATAATACAATAATCAATACCGGAAGGAACGCCGTAATACATAACGTCTTATCGGTTATTGGCAATTGATAGTTTGGTAGCTTACGTGTGTAAAAAGATCACATGAACTTTGGCTGGTATTTCTTTCCCAAAAGACCCTGAACTATTCTTCTGAAGCCAGGATGTCATATCAGAAGGCATGAGCATTAAAGCATGTTCCCGAAAAAGACAAGCACTCGAAAGCGCAACCTTGATTCTTAGATTTTTTTTCCTTAATACGCGCACACACACATACACTCACGAGCGCACACACACACACACACACACACACACACACACACACACACACACACACACACACACACACACACACACACACACACACACACACACACACACACACACACACACACACACACACACACACACACACACACACACACACACACACACACACACACACACACACATACATACATACATACATACACACACACACACACATATATATATATATATATATATATATATATATATATATATATATATATATATATATATATATATATATATATATATATATATATATATATATATATGAGTGGAAAGGTGGTAGAGAAACACGGGTTAGAGCGAGAACACTGTATTACTGTAACAGTAATACAGTGTTCTCGCTCTAACCCGTGTTTCTCTACCACCTTTCCACTCATCTGTCCAACCTTCATAACAATATATATATATATATATATATATATATATATATATTATATATATATATGTATATATATATATATATACATATACTCGTATATATTATATATGGTAGCTCGTAGCCGGTGGTTTAGCGAAGGGGAAAACTACACAACTGTTGTCGTATTTGAACTTTATTTTGGATATGTTTGTAAGCGGGAGAGGAAAACGCTGAATAAAGTTTACGGACTTACCGGGATTGATCCTTGGTCGTTAGCTCGATCGACGTATTCTGGAACCCTCACGCCAGTGACCTTACAAGGCTAGGCTAGGGGGAGACTAATAACATTTCTTAGGCTAGTAGCCATATTCCTCTCTTTTCCGTTCTTTTCTATATTCTAGAGTCCCTCTCTATGACTGTTGTCATTCTGTCCTCATTTCTCCTTCCAGGGCCCACTTAATCTCACCCTGCTGCAGCCACTTGTTAGTATCACTAGATAAGTGTCTAGTGATCCTGGAAATCTAGCCTCATACAGCGGTTAGGCGCGTCTCCTTGGTCACCCCTCCCCCGCCCCTTGGGTCAGGTCAATCGGCGTGGATATCCTGCGCGCAAGCTACACCCTAGGCTTTTGTTTTACCACGCATGCGCGTGCCTAGCACGGCCCATAATCGGCGTGGGTAGTATGTACGCGGGCTACGCTCTAGGCTTTGTTTCATAACATATGTGCATGCCTGCTACAGCCTCAGGCTTTTCATACGACATACCTCCCACGTCAAATTTGTAAAGATGCGCTCTCCCTTACAAAAAAAGAAAAAGAAAAAAAAATCGAGAACGCTCGTGTGACCAAGCACTCGATACAGAAATGGTCGAATCCCTCACCAAAGCAAGATCATCCGCGGCGAAAAAAAAAAAAAATAGATATGAAAGAATAATGACTATACGTTGAGTAACCTTTTTGTAATGTTTCCTTGGGTCGTTTTGTCTTGGTTTACGTTGAATGTCCGCCTCCGCGCCGGCCCGGTTGTCAGCATCTGCGCTATACCGCGAGAGTGTGATCTAGATGACAAAAAAGGAGAAAGGGCACGGCAGTATCTTTATGTATGGGTCACAAAATAGGAAAAATCATACAACAACAGGTAACTTAATTGGGCCACTAGGAAACGGGTTAGGACGTCGATTGCCGTGAAGATCTACTTCGCCACATGATTATGGGTGGGGGTCCTATGAGGTCGATTTTGGATTCTGTCAAATGGACCTGCTACATCAGGAAATTTCCTGAGCGGTCCCGGTATGTCATAGGAGGGTTTACATTTGAGACAGATCTCTCACCACTTGATGAATTATCATATTTTCACTCCTCCTTTGCCAAAAGAAATTTTTTGTAACCATCGGAAGGCAATGTGCGATGCGCAACGCGGCCAGCTTGGCCCCGCCTGGCACTACCAAAAGGAATTCGTCCAGCCCATAT
>NC_134811.1:13586638-13589138 GCF_046742065.1 Oratosquilla oratoria
GAGAAGGAGAGTAAGGATGAGAAGGAGAAATAGAAAGAGATGAATAAGGGATAGTGGAAGAAAAAGGAAGAGGACGGAAAAATATGACGGAGGAGGAGGAAGAGGAGGAGAAGGATGAAAAGGAGGAGAGGGAGATGGAAGAAGAGATGAAGGAGGAGGGAAATGAGAGGGAAATGAAGGAAAAGGAAGTATGAGTGTGACTGAAGAGTAGAAACATGAGAAGGAGGGAAAATAGATGAGGAGAGGAAAGAATACAAAGAAGTAAGATAGAGGTGGAACAAAAACGAGGAGGACGACGAGGATGAGAAGAAAAAAGAGGAGAAGAGAAGGAAAAAAAGAAGATGAAGAGGAAAAGGAAAACGAGGAGGATGAAAGAGAAAAAGAGGAAGAAGTGGAGAAGAAGAAAATGTAAGGATGAATAAAATGAAGAGGAAGAAAAGAAAGTAAAAGAGAAGAAAGAAAATGAAGAGGATCCCAAAGAGAATCCCAAAGAATTCTATAGTTACATCAGAGATAAGAAAGTTATTAGGAACCACACTGGCCTACTATTATCTGCTGATGGTCAACTTGAATATTCAAATGAAGGAATGTGTGATATCTTAAACAACTATTTTAGCTAAATTTTCGTAAACGAAACACCTCACATTGAAGTGCTAGCCTGTGATAAGTCTAGGGGAACCTTACTACTGTAAATATAACAAATCAAAAAATTAAAAGGTGTATAGAAAAACTCTAAGTTAATAAAACACCAGGGCCTGACGGCTGGCATCCAAGAATCTTAAAGGAAATGAAAAACTATATTTTTGTTCCGCTAGAAAAAATAGCAATAAATCATATCCGGAAATAACCCAAGAGAATAAAAGTTAGCTAAGGTTACCCCCATATTCAAAAAGGGTGACAAAAAAAAAAGAACTACAGGCCTATAAACTTAACTTCAGTCATGGGTAAAATGATGGACACTGTCATCAAAGATGCTATTAAACACCATTTAGAAAGTAATTGTTTAGTGAATGATAACCAGCATGAATTCAGACGAAAACGTTCGTGTGATATTCGAATTCTACAACAGGGTGACATTACACAACCCTGGAGTGGCACCACCTTCAACTAAAATCACTCATTCGCACTATTTCAACCCTAACAAAAGATCTACTAACCATATAAGAAAATGTTTACTATTAACAAGCTTCCCCCAATCCCCATGCATCTACAATGCATCATTCCACAATGCCTTCTTGTGAAACTTATCATGTACCTTCCTCAAATAAATAAAATTCCAAAACACACCCTTATCTTTGGCCAAAAACTTTTCGCATACCTGCTTTGCTATGCAACTTTGATCTATGCAACCTTTTTCTTTTCTATACCCACAATGCTCTTCCATAATTACTTCCTCTGTTCGCCTTCTAGTTTCCTCAATGTCCTCTCATATGTCTTCCCAACCACTCAACAGACTGATCCATCTAAAGATACTACATTCATACTTATCCCTTTTCGTTTTTATAATGAATATATATACGTACTCCTACAGACCCCTGACACTCTTTTCTTCAAACATTGAGCAACCTCGCTGGCAGACTCATTACAACAGCTCTTCTCTTTACCAAGTGCTTATACGATTTCCAATGTTAATTGAATCTCATGTTTTTTCTAGAGCTCTCCAATTTTCTTCTATCGTATAAGACATTTCCCGATATTTCCCGTTGCCGCAATCAAACATTTCCTAATCTCTTCAACATTCAACTATCCCTTAAATGATCTATCCAACCTCCCTTCACTACATTCTTTTCCGGTAATATCTAACCGTATCAACCATTTGACCTTCCCTCTCTACCCGCCTCACCTCGTCACTCTATCCACTTCCTTCCAAAACTAATCCTTGAAATACCTTGCACCTTAAAAAAAATTGTCTTTTCATTCTATTTTTTTCTGTCAGATACCTACTCTACTTCGAGTTTGCTCTTCATTCTCCTCATATTTCTATACTTCTGTTCATCTTATAAGTTATATTTGCCTCTCCTTGGAAACAAACTTCATACGCTTCCTTCTTTATTCCCACCAACAACTTTATCTCTTTATTCCTCCATTTGTTGCTTCTCTCATCCATGACATCCTCCCTATTCCACATATCAACTTTATCAACTTTATCACTTCATCCTGAAAAAATACTATTTCTTCCGCTAATCCTGATTATCTTTTATCATTCACAACCTTTCATACTTCTCTTAGGTTCTCATAATATAATTTTTCCATTCAATTTGGTTTCACTCAGAAGCCTTTTTTCCTTCCCTTTCATTTCAACTCCAAACTTAATCTTCCTCCTACCGGATGCTGACATGACAATCCCCTGTTCTCTCCCTTGAATACATTTACAGTACATTCAGAAATATTTTAATTCTCAACTTGGATACCACTATTTAGTCAATCAATATCTTCCCCTCAGTTCCCCCTTTTCAAGGTATACCAATGATTGTTTCTCTTCTTAAACATAATGATCACT
>NC_134811.1:13596638-13601638 GCF_046742065.1 Oratosquilla oratoria
CACTAGGAGGGGGGAACTTCAGGCACCGCACGTCTAACACGTCAGATGAAGCACGAATGGATGTCAGCGCAAGAGGTTTCTGGACACGGGGACAACTGGCCTTCTTTGATATGCGAATGTTTGACCCGATGGCCCCCTGTTACAATAACCTAACTATTGAGGCATCCCATTCCCGGTACGAGAATGAGGAGCATATACAGAATGTAGACCAGGGCTCATTCACTCCGATACCCTTTACGACTTCAGGTGGGATGGGTCCAAGGGCAAAGGCATTCTACGCTCGGCTGGCAGAGGTGATGGCAGAAAAGAAACAACAACTAAAAAACCAGCATTGTATCGTGGATGAGATGTAGAATGTCATTCTCACTCTTAAGATCAGCCCTCCTATGCCTGAGAGGTACCAGGTCCCCACCACCTAAATCAGCACATGTACAAAACTTAGATTTTGAGCAAACTGTATTAGATAATAGGATAAATGAACTTCTGTATTAGGCTTCATTAAAGTAAAATAATACAAAATGCAAAAGAGTAGTTGACCACAGTCATTGGCGAGAGAGAGGCCAATGAACTGTGTCTTTGGGAGACAGATCCTGACTACATTCACCACTCAGTTCCACGAGAATGGAAGTCGTTTTTATAGATAAAAAAGTAGTAGTAGTAGTAGTAGTAGTAGTAGTAGTAGTAGTAGTAGTAGTAGTAGTAGTAGTAGTAGTAGTAGTAGTAGTAGTAGTAGTAGCGGTAGTAGTAGTAGTAGTAGTAGTAGTGGTAGTAGTAGTAGTAGTAGTAGTAGTAAGTGGTGGTGGTGGTAGTAGTAGTAAGTGGTGGTGGTGGTGGTGGTTGGTGGTGGTGGTGGTGGTGGTGGTGGTGGTGGTGGTGGTGGTGGTTGGTGGTGGTGGTGGTGGTGGTGGTGGTGGTGGTGGTGGTGGTGGTGGTGGTGGAGATGGTAGAGGTGGTCGTGGTGGTCGTGGTGGTGGTGGTGGGGGTGGTGTGGTGGTTGGTGGTGGTGGTGGTGGTGGTGGTGGTGGTGGTGGTGGTGGTGGTGGTGGTGGTGGTGGTGGTGGTGGTGGTGGTGGTGGTGGTGGTGGTGGTAGTAACTGCAGCAGCAGTAGTAGTAGTAGTAGTAGTAGTAGTAGTAGTAGTAGTAGTAGTAGTAGTAGTAGTAGTAGTAGTAGTAGTAGTAGTAGTAGTAGTAGTAGTAGTAGTAGTAGTAGTAGTAGTAGTAGTAGTAGTAGTGATATTAGTAGTGGTACTAGTAATAGTGGTGGTAGTGTCATTGGGAAGAGTGGGGCAAATGAACTGTCTGTTGAAGACAGATCCTGCCTACTTTCATCCCACAGTTCCCCAAGGAAGGAGGTTGTTGAATAAAGTAACAGTAGTAATAGTAATTAAAATAGAAGTAGAAGTATCTGCAATACTAAAGAAAGAAGTAGCTGAAAAAGTAGCCAAAATAGTGGCAATAACATTTGTAATGTTTGTATTTGCAGAAATAGAATTAATATTAGCAGTATCAACAGCATAATTGTAATATTACTACTACTACCACTACTACTACTACTACTACTACTACTACTACTACTACTACTACTACTACTACTACTACTACTACTACTACTACTACTACTACTACTACTACTACTACTACTACTACTACTACTACTACTACTACTACTACTACTAATACTACTACTACTAATACTACTACTACTACTACTACTACTACTACTGCTGCTGCTGCTGCTGCTGCTGCTGCTGCTGCTACTACTACTACTACTACTACTACTACTACTACTACTACTACTACTACTACTACTACTACTACTACTACTACTACTACTACTACTACTACTACTACTACTACTACTACTACTACTACCACTACTACTACTAATATTAGCAGGAGTACCAGTAGTAACAACAGTTGTTGAAGACGTAGTATTCATAGTGGCATATGCGTATGTGTCATATGTGCGTATATATGCATGTGTAGCATATGCATTCATTTACATATCATTTACTCGCCGTGTCTGCGGGAGAGCTCTGCGTTGTTGAGATAACAGCAATGAAACTCGTATCTTTCAATCACCCCAGCCAGGTTCCCTCCCTTCTTCCATCCTCTCTCTGTTTTTCTTATTACCTCTCCCCCTTGCTCCACTTCTCCACCCTCCCTCCTTTCCACACTCCCTTCATTTCGCTCCCTCTTCCACTCCTTTTCATTCCTCATCCTATCTCTTTCTTTTCCTCTCTCATTCTTCTTATGTCCTCTCTTCCATCTCTATCCTCCTCCTCCCCGTCTTTCTTTACATTTCGTTCGTTTGATTGATTTCTTCCATTTATTCTGAATTGTTTCTTTTCTTTTCGCGTTTTCTCCTGGTCTTTCGCATTCCCTACCTGTGATCTTCATTCCTTCTTCTACTTCTCTTCCTCTTTCTATTCATTTCTACTTTAGTTCTTCTTTTTAATTCTTTCCTTGCCGTTCGTCTCGGCCCTTAATGAGGTACTAACTTTTGAAAATATTATGTGGTCAATACTTTAGGGGTTTTAGTGTCACTCATCTGTACCAGAGTCGTGCAGTATTTTTCTTATGACTGAAGACTTTCTTTTTTAATCAGTTATAACTTCTGCTACTCCGCCTTTCTACTACCCATATGAACTGCTTGAGGACCACAATGGAAATAAGCGTACATGCTTTTTGTGTTATCCTCGGCAATTTGCATTTATTATTCCAAACTATGTGTTCTTGTCATTATTTGCACTTCATGTACATTGATTCATTGCCAAATAAAGTCTATCTATCTATCTATCTATCTATCTATCTAATATCTTCATTACTACCTCTATGACATCAATTCTACGTTACGATATCGTCCACAAGAATAGAGGTGTTAGGTATTTACCTTTCCCTTATTCTCCCCTTCTTCTCCCTTCCTCGCTTTCCTCACCCTCCTCCTCCCCTCCATCTTCCTCACCCTACCCACGTCCTTCACGTTCTCTAATCTTCGCTTTTCGCGCTCTCATACCTTCACCTTCCCTTTCATCATTTTTCTATTTTCCCCTTTCCTCCTCCTCCTACTCCTCCTCCTCTTCCTCCTCCTCCTTGAACCATTTTTCTTTTCCTCTTCCTTCTTCCTACTCCTCTCCTTTCTCTCTCATTTTCAATCCTCTTTCTCTTTTTCCTTTCCCTCCCGTTTCCTTTCTCTCCCCCCCTCCTACACTCCCCCTTTTCCCCCTTTATTCTCCCCTTTCCCCTCTTTCCCCTTTCTTTTCTGGATCCCTTTGTATTACTTATACTAATACTACCATTGGCATTAGCAGCAGTAGTAACAACAGTTGTAGATGACGTAGTATTCATAGTGGCATATGCGTGTGTATATATGCATGTATAGCATATGCATTCATTTACATATAATTTACATATGTTTACCTTCTCCCCTTCTATCCCTCTTCTTATTCCTTTTCCTTTCTCTTCTTTACTCCTCCTTCTCCTCTTCCTTCTATACTTTATCCTGCTTCTCCTCCTCTTCCTCCTCCCCCTTTCCCTCCCCTTCTTTTATTCGTTTCCTTTCGTCATTTTTATTCCTCTCGTTTACTTCTCCTATTTCTACTCCTTCCCTTTCTCTTCTTCATTCGTTCCATTCTCTCTTCTTCCTCCTCCTCCTCCTCTTCCTCCTCCTGACCTCCTGCTCCCCCTCCTCCTCCTCCTCTTCCTACTCCTCCTCCTCCTCCTCTTCCTCCTTCTCCTACTCCTCCTCCTCCAAGTCTTCCCTCTGTTACTCCACGGCTGAGGTATTGACTGTATGTTTTATGCAGTCAATATTTTAGGGACTTTACTGACATCCATACGGACCGACCCATTCAGTTTTCCTTTATGATTGGAAACAAGTCTCCACTCAAAATATATTTGTTTTTATAAATTTTCAATTATTTATCTCTCCGTTATGCTGCCTTCCTTCAATTCTTCTTTGACCACCTCTACGATTTAACTTCGTTGTGATATTGTTCACAATGATAGAAGAGCTGGCTATTTCTGACAAAATGTTAATCTTCTTGTTATTGCTGTTAATGTTGATGGTGTTCTTCCTCCTCCTCCTCCTCCTCCTCCTCCTACTCCTCTTCCTCCTCTTCCTCCTCTTCGTACTATTGGTCCTACTCCTCCTCCTCCTTGTCCTCTTCGTTCCTGCCACTGCCCCCTCTTTCTGATTATTTTCAACTTCTTGAGTCCCATTACTCATTTCCTTTGTAATGTTCCCCTGGTCACTGGATCTCCTGGCCTCCCGAGTCTCCTGCTCTCCTTTCCCCGCGTCCCTCGTTTTCTCCGTCCCTTGGGTCCCTTAGCCCCTTGATCTTCTGTTTTCTTTTAATCCCTAGCTACCCCTGTCCCGTGGCCGTTCTTATTCCAGGTTCCCTTGTTTTCAAGTCCCTCTTAGTAAAACCAGTTGTTTGGAGTCCACGAGTATGTTTCTGGATTTCTCTTTCATGTGGTCATTGGTTATTAGTTTGCTTTACTTGAGAACGCGATCAAAGATGATTATGAAGTGATACGATAAGGAAATATGAAATGAGTCATGGGCTAGTTTAGAAAATAGGCTTAGCATTCTACCGACAAAGTCTTTGTATAATACGGGGTGAAGTCGGCTGCCACAACTTGATAACTGGTGATGTGGACTTTTTGGTTTTCTGGGAGCCTAGAAAAAATATCTAGGTTGAAGATCTAATGACTTCCTTCTACTCCTCTTCGTCTTCTTCTGATGCCTTTTTCTCCTCTTTTTTTTTCATTTTCCTCCTGTTCGCCTTTTCTTCCTCTTTTTCTTCCTCCTTTCACCTTTTTTTCTTTTCTTCCTCTTCCTTCTCGTCCATCTCTTCCTCCTTCTCCTCGTCTTTCTCCTCTTCCTTCCCCCTCTTCTTCCCACTGCAGCAATAACTGATTTATCACCGTGGCAGATTTTGCAGACATTGTGCTGGTTCATGCCAGACGACAAAACTTGCCCAAGACAGACTTCAGC
>NC_134811.1:13606638-13613863 GCF_046742065.1 Oratosquilla oratoria
CCTCTCTCCCTCTCTCTCTCTCTCACTCTCTCTCACTTGCTCTCTCTCACCTTCTCTCTCTCTCACTCTCTCTCTCATCTCTCTCCTCTCTACCTCACTCTCTCCTCTCTCTCTCTCGTCTCACCTCTCTCATCTCTCTTCTCCTCCTCTCTCTCTCTCTCTCCTCTCTCTCCTCTCTTTCGCTCTCTCTCTCTCTCTCCCTCCCCTTACTCTCCGTCACCCCCCTCTCCTCTCTCTCTCTCTCACCTCTCACTCCCTCACTCTCTCTCTCTCTCTCATCTCCTCTCTCACTCTACACCATCCCCTCCTCTCACTCTCTCTCTCTCTCTCTCACTCTCTCCCCCTCTCCCTCTCTCTCTCTCCCTCCTCCTCTCTCTATCTCTCTCTCCCCATCTCTCATCCTCTCCCTCTCGTCCCATCACTCTCCCCTCTCCTCCTCTCTCCTCTCTCGATCTCTCCTCTCTCTCGCTCTCCTCCCTCTCTCCTCCTCCTCCATCTCTCGCTCCTTCTCTCCCCTCTCTCTACCTCTCCCCCTCTCCCCTCTCTATTCCTCCTCCTCCCCTCTATATTCCTCCTCCTCTTCTCCACCCTCCGCCTACTCAACCCCAACTCATCCTCCACCACCCCTCCGCCTCTTCCCCTTCCCTCCATCTCTCCTCTCTCCTCACTCTCCTCCACTTTCACCTCTCCCTCCCCCCCCCCCTCACCCTTCCCTCACCTCTCTCCTCCCTATCTCTCCCCCTCCCTCCCCCCTCCTCCCCCGACCTGATCTCTCCCCCACTCTCTTCTCCCCTCTTCCTCCCTTCTCCTTCACCCTCTTCTCTCCCTCTCCACTCCTTCTCTCTCCCCCACTCCCCCCCTCCACCTCACGCGCTATCCCCTCCCTTTCCCCTCCCTCCCCCCCCCCCATCCCCCCCATTTTATCAACTCTCCCCCACCTTCCCACCTCCCCCCCTCCTCTCTCGTCCCCCGCCTCCTCTCCTCCTCTCCTCCCCCCCCCCCCTCTCTTCTCCTTCCCCCCCTCTCTCTCCGCTCTCCCTCCTCCCTCTCACCCTCCTTTTTCCCCCCCCCCCCTCTCCCCCCCCCCTCTCCCTTCTCTCCCTCTCTCCTCTCCCCTCTCCCCTCTCTCTCTCCTCTCTCCCCCTCTCCCTCTCTCTCTCTCCTCTCCTCACTCCTCTCTTTCCACCTCCTTCCCCCCTTCCATTCCCCCCCCCTCCCTTCCTCCTTCTCCTACCTGCCTTAGCTCTTTCCTTTCCTCCTTTCCCCTCATATTACCTTCTCTTTCCTTCCCCTTCCACTTCCCCTTCCGCTTCCCCTTTCCCTTCCCTTTCCCCTTCCCTTTCCTCCATCATTTTCACTCCCCTCACATTCCCTTTTCTCATTACCTTACCTCCCCTTCCTTCCCAATCATCTCCCCTTTTCTCCTCTTCTTCCTCCTCTACTCTCCTTTCCTCCCATCTAGTCCTCTCTCATCTCTCTTCACCTCCTATTCTCTCCCATTACCTCCCTTTTCCTCTCTCTATTGTCCCTCTTCTCTCCTCCTTTATCTTCTTCACTCTTCTCCTTTCTTCCACTCCCTTTCCTCTCCCCATCATCTCCTCTCGCCTTCCCTACTATCCCTTCTCTCTGTCCCCTCCCCATCCTCTTTCCTTTTATTACCTTCCCCTCCTTTCCCCTCTTTTCCATTATTCCTCTCCTCCCCTTCCACGCCTACTTTTCTCCCCTCTCTTTCCTTTCCATTTACTTCCTTTCCCCAGCGTTTTTGCCTAATCCCCTCTTCTACCCTGAGTATACTCTCCTCTCTCCCCCTCCCTCTTTCCCCTCCCCTCCTCTCCCCTCCTCTCCAGTCTCACTCGCCTTACCTTTCCTTTCCCCTCCATACTATTCTTCTTCCTCTTCCTCTTCCTCTTCCTCTTCCTCTTCCTCTTCTTCTTCCTCTTCCTCTTCCTCTTCCTCTTCCTCTTCCTCTTCCTCTTCCTCTTCCTCTTCCTCTTCCTCTTTTCCTCTTCCTCTTCCTCTTCCTCTTCCTCTTTCTCTTTTCCTCTTCCTCTTCCTCTTCCTCTCCCTCTCCCTCTTCCTCTTCTTCTTCCTCTTCCTCTTCCTCTCCCTCTTACTCTCCCTCTTTCTCTCCTTTTTCCTCTTTCTCTTCCTCTTCCTCTTTCTCTTTTCCTTTTCCTCTTCCTCTTCATCTTCCTCCTCCTCTTCCTCTTCTTTCTCTTCATCTTCCCCTTCTTCTTCCTCTTCATCTTCCTCTTCCTCTTCCCCTTCTTCTTCCTCTTCATCTTCCTCTTCTTCTTCTTCTTCTTCCTCTTCCTCTTTCTTTTCCTCTTCTTTTTCTACTTCCTCCTCCTTTTCCTCTCTTTCTTCTACTTCCTCTTCCTTTCTTCATGTCTCTCTTCCCTCCCATTCCTTCTCTTCATCCCATCTCATCCCATCCCATCCCTTTTTCCTTCTCACCTTTCTGGCCCTCCACCTCTTTCTCTCTCATCTCCTTCACTTCCTTTCTTCTTTCCTCTCTTCCCCTTCCCCTCCTCTTCTCTCCCATTCTCTTCCCTTCTTCACTCCCTTTCCTTCCTCTCCTTGCTATGTCTTCTCGACTCCCCTAATCTGCCCTCCTTTTATCTGCACTCACTTCCACTCCACTACCCTCTCCTCCTCCTCCATCTCTCCTCTCAACTCCTCCCTTCCCACTCCCCTTCCCCAGCTTTCCCTACAACCTTACTCTCCAACCCTTTTTCCTTCTCTCCTTTACCTTCCACTATCTTCCTTTTCCTCTTTCCTCTTCTTCATTCCCTTTGTATCTTTCCCTTCTATTTCCTTCCCTTACCTTTTCTTTTCTCCCCTCCTCTCATTTTTCCTCTATTTTTTCTCCTTCTCTTTCTTCATCACTCCTCGTTTTCTCTCCCATTCCTTTCTCTACCTTTACTCATCCCTCCCCTCTCCTCTCCATTTCCTTCTCTTCTCTCCCTCCCCCTCCCATTTTCTTCCCCTCCTTACTTTACATAAATTCACTTCCTCCCCCTATTTCTTCGCTCCCCTCCCCTTCCCTCCCCTTTCCTTCCCTCTATAATCCTCCCCTTTCCTTCCTTCACCCCCGTCTTATCTTTTTCTTCCCTTCCCATTTTCTTTCCCTCCTTACTTTACATAAATTCCCTTCCTCCCTCATTTTCTTGAATCACCTCCCCTACCCTCCCCTCCCCTCCCCGTTCCTCCCCTCCCCTCCCTTTCCCTTCCCTCTATAATCCTCCCCTTTCCTTCCTTCACCCCCGTCTCATCTTTTTCTTCCCTTCCTCTCTTTTTTCTTCCCTTTTTTTATCCTCTCCTCTACTTCTCTCTTGTCACTCTTCCTTGCCCTCCCCGCCTATCTCTTTCCGTCTCCTCTTCATTTTTGCCTTCCGATATCCTTGCCTCCCCTCTTTTTTCCATTCCACTCCCCCACTTCCACTTTAATCCTCTTTTTCCTTCCACCTACCCTCCTCTCCCATGCCCTTCCCCCCCACCTCCCATTTCCTTCCTCCCTCATCCTTCAAATCCTCCCCTCTCCCTCCTTTGCTTTTCCTCCTATTCCTTTTGCCTCCTATGTTCTACCAACCCATTTCATTTCCTATCATTCTTACAATTTTCTTTAACTGTGCTTTCGTCTTTTCACCCTCCATCGCTCTACTGTTTTTCTCTCTTCTCTCCATCCTATCCCCTCGTTTCTTCCCCTCTCCATTTCTTTCTCTTTCTATTCCTTTCCCCTTTCCTCCTCTTCTATTCCCATCCTCTTCCCTCCCTGTCTCTTCTGCCCCAATCCTTCCCTCTCTCTTCCCCTTCCTTTCCCATCTTTTTTCCTTTCCTCATTTCCCTCCTCCATCCACTTCCCCTCCCCCTTTATATTCTCCTTTCTTCCCCAATCCCTCTCTTCCTTTTCCTTCTTTTTCCTCTTCCCTCCCCCTCTCTTCTGTCCCAATTCTTCCCTCTCTCTTTCCCTTCCTTTCCGTCTCCTCTTCACTCGCATCTTTTTTCCTTTCCTCATTTTCCTCCCTCCCTTCACTTCCCCCCTCCTCCCTGTTCTCCTCTCTTCCCCCAATCCTCCTCCTCCTTTTCCTTCTTTTTCCTCTTCCCTTCATTTCCCCCTTCCTTCCGCTCTCCTTTCCACTCCCATCCTTTTTCCCTTTCCTCATTTCCCTTCCGCCCTCCACTTCCCCTCGTCCTCTCTATTCTTTTCTCTTCCCTAATCTCCTCATTTTCCATCTTTTTCTTCTTCCCTTCGTTTCCCCTTCCCTCCGCTTTCCTCTCCACTCCCATCCTTTTTCCTTTCTTCATTTCCTTTCCTCCCTCCATTCCTCCCCTCCTCTCTGATCTCCTCTCTTCCCCAGTCCTTCGCCTCATTTTCCTTCTTTTTCTTCTTACCTTCATTTCCCCTTCCCTTCGCTCTCCTTTCCACTCCTATCCTTTTTCCTTTCCTCATTTCCTTTCCTCCCTTCAAATCCCCTCCTCCTTTCGATTCTCCTCTCTTCCTCAATCCTTCTTCTTCTTTTCCTTCTTTTTCCTCTTCCCTTCATTTCCCCTTCCCTCCGCTTTCCTCTCCACTCCCATCCTTTTTCCTTTCCTCCCTCCATTTCTCCCCTCCTCTCTGTTCTCCTCTCTTTCCCAGTCCTTCTCCTCCTTTTCCTTCTTTTTCCTCTTCCCTTCATTTCCCCTTCCATTCCACTCCCATCCTTTTTCCTTTCCTCATTTCCTTTCCTTCCTCCACTTCCCCTCCTCCTCTCAATTCTCCTCTCTTCCCCAATCCTTCTCATCCTTTTCCTTCTTTTTCTTCTTACCTTCACCTCCCCTTCCCTCCGCTCTCCTCCCCCCCTTCCTCCCCCTTCCTTGGCCGGTAGCCTGCGGCCAGAGGGCCCGGTCTCGTTCCTCCCCACTCTCCAATGATGCCTGACAACCCTATAATGTTTCAATTTGCTGTGTGGGTGGGGAGGGAAGGGAGAGGAGGAAGGGGGGGTGAGGAAGAAGACTGAAAGAAAGAAGGAAAGATGGAGGACAAAGTGGGAAGAAAAGTGGAAGTAGGTGGAAAGAAAAGAAGAAGAAAAGATAGAAATGGAGAAGATAAATGGGAAGCAGAGGAGGAAATTAAAAATAAAAGGAAGATTAAGGAAAGAAGAAAGGTGAAGGAAGATCAAAGAGAATGAAGGAAGGGGGAAGAAGTAATAAGAGACAATAAAAGCATAAGAATGAAGAAGACTGAGACCATAAGGCCGACACTAGGTAGTTCCATGTCCATTACTACCTATCATTCACCATCCATAAAGTTATCTAGCCTTCTCTTAAAGCAACCGAAAGCTTCAGCACTCACTACATGGTTACTTAAGCTGGGTCCACACAGTTCCTCATGCAGATCTGCATGTAGCAGGTGGTGTTGAATGCTGAGCAAAGTGTCCACACTGATGTCCACAATGAATGGGTATGAGGAAAGAATGTGTCTCACAGATGCAATTCTTATCTATATCATTGGATAGCTCCTATCATTCTGAATATTTTGAATCCCATGAAGAAGTACCGCAAATTAATAGTACCATCAGTAACAATTACTTATTTTTTATTTGATTTGATTTATTTTATTTTTATTTCATTTGATTGATTGATTTATCTATTTATTTATTTTACTTACTTATTTTTCTATTTATTTATCTATTTATATTTTCACTTATCTATTTATATTTTTTACAGGGTCTGTGGTGGAGAATAGCACGAATTAGCCTAACCTAAACACTCTTGCAAAATTGCTGCCTGTGCTGCGATCAAGGAAAACATAAAAATCTGTTGTCTGCAGATTATTACAATCTTTTGCACTGGCTTAATTATATTAAGGAAAAATCGGTAGATATAAGGTTGTTGGTCAGTCTCACAGATACAATTCTTATATATATCATTGGGTAGATCCTATCATTCTGAGTGTTTTGAACTACAAAGATAAGTACCGCAAATTAATTGTAACGTCAGTAGCTATCTTAATTATTTATTTATTCATTTATTTATTTATTTATTTATTTATTTATTTATTTATTTATTTATTTATTTATTTATTTATTTATTTATTTACTTATTTATGTATTCATTCATTTATCTACTTATTCATTTATTTATCTATTTATTTATTTACTTATTTATTTACTTATTTATTTATCTATTCATATATTCATTTATTTACTTATTTGTATATTTATTTATTTATTCATTTATTTGTTCATTTATTTATTTATTCTGTTTTATTTCATTTTTTCTTTTATTACTATAATTCACTTTTTAATTCATTGATTTTTTTTTTGGGGGGGGGGATTGCGGAGGAGAATAGCAAAACTGCACCTAACCTAACTTAAAAAAAAAAAATTATGTCACGGATAAGAATATCTATTTCCTCATCTCATCAAGGCTCGCACTTATATTCCTTATTCTTGATGTTCCATTTACAGGGATGCTGCTGCGATTACCTTATAAAATATTGGGTGTGGCTTCTCGTCCAATCAGTGGGGCTAGCAGAAGTGGCCACGACAAAGAGCGTGACACATACGTCCTCCCTCGACAAAGGCTGACGATATCTGCATGCCCATCAAATCGAGTCAGTTCAAAACACCTCAGCAGTGCACTGGCGGTGTTGAAAACCCCTATTTTTAACCAAGCCACTAACACCACCATGGTCACGAGACAAAATGTGGATGGGCAGAATTAAGAAGAGTTAAAAAGAACATAAGAATGAAGAAGACTGCAAGAGACCATAAGGCCTACACTTGATAATTCCTTGTCCATTACCATCTATCATCCCCATCCAAAAATTCATAACCTTTCCTTGAAAAAAACGATAGCTTCAGCGCTCGCTACATAGTCACTAATTCTATACCATTCGTTAACTCCTCTAATGGTAAACCAGTTCTTGCCTAGTTCTTTCTTAAATCTAAATTTTGTAGTTTTAAGTCTAACAATCTGTTTGACTACCTCTTCCTTGATTATGCTAATGTTAAGAAAACTGATGACAAAAGGAACCAATAAGAAGCCTGATAAATTTAAATAGAAAGAGAAATTAAAGTTGATATGAGGGGTAGAAATGAAAGAAAAATAGAGGAAAAGGATATGAAGAAAAATACGAAAGGGAGAGGAGCAGCAGGAGACAGGACAGAGGAAACAAGGAGATAGGGGAAGACATTGGAGAAGAAGATAGGAAGAAGTGTAGAGTAGTGGAGAGCCGGAA
>NC_134811.1:13614363-13616863 GCF_046742065.1 Oratosquilla oratoria
GCTATCGCCAGACGAATTTATTCAGTCGAAGAACATATACAAGAAGAAACAAGACTGGATTTACATTCCCCCTTTGCACGTACCAATAGGTCCCCTGTGGACATGCCCTTCCCATTGGTGTTTATAGTAATCTACTAAGATCTTCTTGCACGTTTAGATTTTTCTAGAATATATATATATTTTTCTATGATCTTCTGGAATCTTTGGAATTGTTTTAAGATCTTCTAGAGTCTAAAGCGTTAAGAATTGGTCTGTAGTCTTCAAGAACTATTCAAGGCCGCCCTAGGATCTTTTAGAACGCTCAAGGTTAATCTTAGAAACTTGAAGAACCTTTCCAGAATCTTCTAGGATGTTCAGAGCAATTCTATAACCTTCTAGGTTACCTCCTAGGGGTTAAGATGGAAAAAAGATTGGACGCTAAACATTTTAGGATATTCCTAGGACCTTGTTGGACCTTTCAGAACCTATCTAGGATTTGAGACGCTATTGAGGTCAGTAGGACTGGGTCAGTAGGCCGAAGTGGACAGAACTGGTCGCTGTATGTGTTTACAAATGTTGTGCCTATCGCCAGGCCTCAAGTGTGACATTTATTTGTTTGTTTACTTTTATTTCTCTGATAGCGTCAATGCAGTGTACGTCTGTGCTTGTGTTTGTGGGGCGGTGTGTGTGTGTGAGTGTGTGTGTGTGTGTGTGTGTGTGTGTGTGTGTGTGTGTGTGTGTGTGTGTGTGTGTGTGTGTGTGTGTGTGTGTGTGTGTGTGTGTGTGTTTGTGTGTGTGTGAGAGAGAGAGAGAGAGAGAGATGGAGATAAAGAGAGAGAAAGAGGGAGATGGAGATAAAGAAACAGAAAGAGAGAAAGAGAAAGAGAGAGAAAGAGAGAGATGGAGATAAAGAGAGAGAGAGAAAGAGAGAGAGAAAGAGAGAGAGAGAGCTTTCTCATGAGGTTGAAGGGCAACGTATTGGCCCACAGAAAGGTGAAGGGCGTAAGGGTAAAAGACAATGGAAAAAAGGACCTTCGAGGTGTTTGTTGGAGGAGCCTATGAAACGGTGGAGGACACCGAAGCGGCCTGTGGAGGGCGTTGGAGTGGGTTGTTGAAAAGTGGAGGAGGGGGGAAGTGGATTGGCACATGGAGGGGGTGGAGTGGAGTGTGGGGGGGAGTAGGGGAATACATGGTTGGTAGGGAGGAAATCCCGTAGACAGATGAGGATATACAGTCAGAAAACATGTGTATACATATATACGGTCCATACGCATATAAAACATACCTGTCGAAGCACGCGCACATGCATACACAAAACATACATGTATGTATGTATGTATATATATATTTGTATATATATATATATACATATATATATATATGTATATATTATATATATATATATATATATTTTATATATATATATGTGGGGGTGCGTTTGTGTGTGTATATATATATATATATATATTACATATATATATATATATATATATATATATATGTATGTATACATATACATAAATATGCATATATATGCATATATATATATATATATATATATATGTATTCATATGTATATATATATACATATATATACATATATATAATATATATATATACATATATATATGTATATACATACATATAATACATATTTGCATATATATATACATATATATATATATATATATATATATATGTGTGTGTGTGTGTGTGTGTGTGTGTGTGTGTGTGTGTGTGTGTGTGTGTGTGTGTGTGTGTGTGTGTGTGTGTGTGTGTGTGTGTGTGTGTGTGTGTGTGTGTGTGTGTGTGTGTGTGTGTGTGTGTGTGTGTGTGTGTGTGTGTGTGTGTGTGTGTGTGTTGTGCAATAGGAGGAATTTTGTGCAGGCTGTGATACAACATTTTGTTGGGAGAAAACGAAGAGGTTGTGCAAGAACCTCTGTGAGGGGTAATGGGTTTTTCCCTCACCCTAATGACATTATCGGACGGCAGTCAGAATAAATGTATAAGATAATGATACCTATGAATGGTTATTGCCTGCGAGTAAGTGATTCACATCAATGATTTTGTTCTAGTTAGTGTTAGAAATAATCTATTAAGCTGAACGGGTGTACCTGTTTTTTTTTTTTTTTTAGGTGGAAGGCGCATGTACCAGAGGAGTGTAGCAAAACAGTGATTGAGGTAGAGCCGAGTGAGGGAGGAATTGAGGGAGTGAGGGAGGGGTTTGGTCATGAAGTATTAGAGAGTGCTTAGAACTCTCAGCGCTCTTGAGAGCCTGATAACAAGGACGACGAGGTGATCGTGGTGGTGGTGGTGGTGGTGGTGGTGGTGGTGGTGGTGGTGGTGGTGGTGGTGGTGGTGGTGGTGGTGGTGGTGGTGGTGGTGGTGGTGGTGGTGGTGGTGGTGGTGGTGGCGGTGGCGGTGGTGGCGGTGGTGGCGGTGGTGGCGGTGGTGGTGGTGGTGGTGGTGGCGGTGGTGGTGGTGGCGGTGGTGGTGGTGGTGGTGGTGGCGGTGGTGGCGG
>NC_134811.1:13639363-13641863 GCF_046742065.1 Oratosquilla oratoria
AGGGAGGCGCTATAGAGAAGGACTGATGACGTCATATACATGTGCCGTCACAGAACTGGAAGAGTGACGTCACAGAACGGGAAGAGTGACGTCATAGAGGGTCCACAACGTTGCTGCCTGTCATCTGCTCTGACTCGACAGCGGGACACAGCGGCGCCAGGAGACCATAGGGCCGTCGTCTAGAGATCTCAAATATGGATTAATGTGGGACACGCTTGCAAACTACCAAATAATTTCCTTGCCACGACATAAGCTCCCTCCCCCCCTCCTCTCCCCTTCCCTCCATCTCACTCCCTCCATCACTCCCTCCGTCACTCCTTCACTATTCCCTCCCTTCTTCACTCCTTCACTCCTTCCATCCCTACCTCATTCACTTACTCATTCACTCACGTTCTCCCTCCTACCCTCCATCACGCCCTCCCTCATTCCCCCCCTCCTCCGCCACTCCCTCCCTCCCTCCCTCCCTGCTTCCCTCACCCATCGCTATCTTCTCATACTTCCCATTCATTCTGCAGTCTTCCTTTCTTCCTTCCCATCCTTCTTCCTCCCCTCCTTCCCTCCTCATCGTCCCTCCTGCCTCCTTCTCCCTAAATTACCATAGCACCTCGCCCTTACCCTCCCCTCTCCCTCGTCCCTCTCCACTCCCTCATTCCCTCCCGTCCCATCCCTCCTCTCACTCCCACTTACCATACTCTACTCTCCTTTCCCCTCCCTCCATCCCAAACCTACTCCCCATCTTGCCTCGTTCTCACTCCCCAACCCTCTTCCCGTCATTCACCATGACTCCCAACTCCGCATCTATCATAAAAAAGAGCAAATTGTCTTCTCACTAACTATATTAACACACGCACACACACAACGGTGTGTGCGTTGTTTATTATGGTGGCCGTTACGAGGATGGATAGAGTGAGAAATGTAGAGATGAGGCGTGGAAAGAGAGTTGGCAGAGAGGACTGATCAAAGAGGGATGAGATGGTTTGGGCATATGGAAAGAATGAGAAAAGACAGAACAACAAAGAAGTGTAGAAAGCAGAACTGAGAGAGTAAAATTGAAAGACAAAGAATGAGTTGGACAAATGGAGTGAGGAGGGTATTGGGTAGCAAGAGGAATATCTGTCGAGCAGGGAAGTGAGGGTGCAGAAAATAAGAGTGAGTTAAAAGAGTAAATTAATGAGGAAATGATGCGTCCTGAAAGGAAGTTCAACCTGTCTACTCCATAAATTTCTCGAGTACATGAGAAGGAGCGAGGGGAAGAGGTCTCCATAATGAAGTAGTGAGGGTAAACTAGCTCCAGCCGTTAGGCTCCGCTATGTAAGTGCTGTGTCTTACCGCACTTTCTTTGAACGTGCATTGTGACGGGAAACAGGGAGTACCCTTCATCCATGTGTTGTAAGGAGGGGAGGGACAAAAAATGGGTTTTGGATGGATTTTGGGTGGATGTTGGGTGGATATATTATTACACTGGGCAATCCCCTTACATATATATACACATACAGTATACATATGTTATATATATATATATATATATATATATATATATATATATATATATATGTATGTATATATATGTATGTATATATAAAACATATATATATACATAAATGTATATATATATATATTTATATATATACATATACATATACATAAATGTATATATATATATGCATATGTGCATATATATATATATACATATATATATATACATGTGTATATATATATATATATATGTATACATATGTATATATATATATGTATGTGTGTATACATGTGTATATATATACATATATATATGTATATATATATGTATATATATATATATATATATATATATATATACATGTGTGTGTGTATACATGTGTATATATATACATGTATATATATATATATATGTGTATTTGTATATGTATATATATATATATATACTGTATATATATATATATGTATATATATATATATACACATGCATATATATATATATATATATATATATATATATATATATATATATATGATATTTCTCAATGACAAACAAATTTTTTGTAATAAACACAACTACTTTCCCTTTTGTTTTTTTGTTTTTTGTTTTTAACTAAAAAGTGAGGTAACGCCTTTCATCATATGAAAATTGTGAAAGAATTCAGTCCTCGCCCTTCTCTTCTTTCATTACACCTTTATCTTCTTTCCTCCCCTCCTCTGCCTCCCTCCCTCCCTCCCCTTCTCTCTTTCTTTCTCCCCTTTCCCTTATTCCATCCTGTCCCTCCTCCCTTCCTCCCTCCCTTCCTCCCTTCCCTTTCTCTCTCCCTTTCTCCCCTCCCCCTTATCCCCTCTTCTCTTTACTCCCTTCCCCCCTTGATAGGGTCCAGCGGCTACTTACCCTGTGGCATGGCGGCAGGATCACAACCAGGATGAGGACGAAAGCGAGGCTGTTCCGATGCATGGTGGATGCCCAGGCCCCGGCAGATGTGCAGGCAGCGTCTGCAGGCAGGCAGGCAAGCGAATG
>NC_134811.1:13646863-13651863 GCF_046742065.1 Oratosquilla oratoria
CTTCCTTCCCTACCTCCTTAGAAAAGAAAACTCGCCTCTATCTACTTCCTTCCTCTTTCCTTCTTCCTAATTCGTCCTACTTCCTTTCTCCTTCCTTCCCGTGCATCCCTGGCGATGACCCCTGGTTCTGACGTCACCTGGTCTTTGTTACCATGGTAACCCGACTTTCTCTCCTCCTCCTCCCTTCTACCTCTCTCTCTCTCTCTCTCTCTCTCTCTCTCTCTCTCTCTCTCTCTCTCTCTCTCTCTCTCTCTCTCTCTCTCTCTCTCTCTCTCTCTCTCTCTCTCTCTCTCTCTCTCTCTCTCTCTCTCTCTCTCTCTCTCTCTCTCTCTCTCTCTGTCTCCCTCTCTTTACCACACACACACACACACACATACACACACACACACACACACACACACACACACACACACACAGATACACACACACACAAATACACTTTTTCTCTTTTTCTTCTTTATTTGCTTTTGCCTCTTTCTAACTTTATTGCCAGATTAACTTCTGTCATAAAACAATAAGAGGCAACGGTCTGGGAAAGATCTCAAAGCAAATACAAACTTCTTATCTTTTGCAGAAAAAAAATCTTATTTATGTTCCAACTCCATATTTCACATTCGTTGGCCCCCACCCCCATCCCCGCCCCTCCCAATAACAGCATTCCGCCCCTCTTCATATGATCAAATCTCCACAATATTGCCACTTATCTCCCACTCCACCAAATAGGTACTTTTTTACTCATTTTTGACGCTCTGAACACACACACACACACACACACACACGCACACACACACACACACACACACACACACACACACACACACACACACACACACACACACACACACACACACACACACACACACACACGCACACACACACAAACACACGAATAATACAATTGGGTAAATACAAATAGGTAAACACACACACACACACACACACACACTCACACGCATGCACACACACACACACATATCGGCTCGACGACGCAGTGGAAGCGTTCGCATCCGGTACTCCAGCGGTCCGAGTTCGATTCCCGCCCAGGGGTGAAATAATTTTAGTATCACTGCGCTGCGAGTCAATACTCCAACTCTCATGGGTGGAGAGTTGGGGGTGTTTGTGTGTGTAAGGTCACAACATTACCCATAGGTCGGTAATGCATGAGCTCTAAGTTCTCATACGGGAGGGTAATAGCTGTGGATCACGAGTCCAACACGTGATCCAAGACCATGGTAAATCACAGACACACACTGACCCTAAAGTGATCTCAAATGACCTGATCTAAGGTGTTAAGTGTGTTGACCCTGATTTTGCCTTATCCACCACATGGTCGGCGAAATGGCAAATGGACTTCAATATCTCAAAATGCAGCGCATTAGACGTTGGGCTACACGACCCACGAAAACAGATATAGATAATACGTTTTTTAGAGAAAACTGTGTGCGAGAGAGACTTAGGAGTTCTAGTGAGTCCTGACCTTAATTCCAGGAAACAGTACATTAGCGCCAGGAATAAAGTTAAGAGAGCATTAGGTTTCATTGCAGAGGTAATTATCAAACTCTATCTACCGTTAGTTACACCCATCCTTGACTATACGGTACAGTTTTGGTCTCAATCCTATACAATGGACATAAATTCACTAGAATCAATACAGAAGAGAATGACCAAAATGGGCTCAGAAATTTACCTTAACTTACACTCTCTGACGCAGAGTACGGGATGATCTAATAGAGCTGTTCAAGTGGATCAAAGGCTTTAGCAAGGGTGACGCAAACAAGGTCATCATATTAAGACAACAAGATAGGACTCGCAGTAACGGATATGAATTGGATAAATATAGATTGAAGAAGGAAATAGGCAAGAATCGGTTTACTAATAGGGTGGTCAACGAATGGAATAGATTTAGTAGTGAACGCTGAAACTATCGGTTGTTTTAATAACGGTTAGACAACTTTATGGATGGGGATGACAGGTGGTAATGGACACGGAACTGCTTAGTGTAGGCCTTATGGTCTCTTGTAGTTTCCTTTATTCTTATGTTCTTATGTTATGTTGTCTCCTCCACCATTAATCTATTTACCTTTATAACTACTTTCGTCATCTCTATTACCACCTTTTCCACCACCCTCTCCCTCACTACTAACACCCTCTCCCCCTTTGCTCCTAAAACCCATTACCACTACCACCAACACCACCCTTTCCACCAGCATCACCACCACCACCATCACCGCTACCACCACCACAGCCACCACCGCGGCCACGGATAGAGCACGAGGGCCGACGTGTGCCCAGGGCGTCTGCCGCCCTTTCTGGGGGCAGAAGCAGAAGATTCAAGGACATTACCTCCCGATCCTGACAGCTGAGCTACTACAGTACAGGAATTCCCCCAACCTGGTGCTTCCGAGCTCAGCTTTATTCTCTGGTGTGTGTTAGTCAAAATCGTTCTCGCGAGTACCAATTTTTTTAGATCTGTATGTTCTAAACAGTTGATGTTTACGATGTTAAAAGTTGTCATCAACTAACTGCTTTCTTGCAAGTAACTAAGTTATATAGGTCTCATTTGTGAGTCTTCTATGCACGTAACTTTAGCCTTTTCAAATCTAGATTAAATTAATTGAAGTGATCGATAATTTCTGGAATGATTCTTTGGAATTTCATGATTACCCAGAAAACGTCTGGGTATTCATCGGCTTACGGTGGTATTCTTAAAAAAAATTATTTTCCCTCCAAGGATTTACATAAGGTTTATATAAGGAAATATCTATATAAGGAAAGAATTTTTTTAAGAATACCACCATATGATTCTTACGGTGGTATTCTTAAGAAATATTATTTTCTTATATAAATATTTCCCTTTCAATGATTTATATAAGATTTATATAAGTAAGAAAAAATTTAAGAATACCACCGTAAGATTTCTACGATGTTATTCTTAAAAAAAAGCTTCCCTTATATAAATATTTCCCTTCCAAGGATTTATATAAGATTTATATATGGAAAGATTTTTTTAAGAATACCACAGTATGATTCTTACGGTGATATTCTTGAAAAATTATTTCTTTATATAAATATTTCCCTTCCTAGGGTTTATATAATATTTATATAAGGAAAGATTTCTTTAAGAATACCACCGTTAGTTCTCTGACCACACGAGGTTCCCCTTCTGCTGAATAAAATCACCTGGCGACAGATACAGTAAGAACTATAAATTCTCATACACTTCGAAAAAAAAAATCCAAAAGTGAGCATTTGCAGATTTCTTGTCTTGATATTAATTTCTATTGTTGGGTCATAGGTTCGGAGGAATCCTGAGATTGTTGGTGCGGAGCCTACGCCAGGAGGCGCTGAGTAGCTGCGGCCGAAGCCGTCACCTTTGCCCCTACGATGCGCTTTGGGGGACTGGAAGGACAGGTAACAATAATCACTGCTGGGAAATCGGAAAGGAGCGCGGGATTCGAACCCACAACTAAGCGAGTATGAGACCAGCGCGCTTCCGATGAAGCCACCAATGCACAATCCAAAGGAGAGAAAATAAGAATTTCTCAAAATGTGTAAAAAATATTTTTCTTTATCGGAGGTAATGTTTATTGATTAATCCATTTATTTATTCAGTCATTGTATTTATCTTTTTACCTTTTATTCATATTTATTTGTCTATTCATTAATTTATCTATTTACTTGTTTATTCAAATTTAGCTATTCATCTATTCATTACGCATTTATTCATTTATCTATTAGTTTATTGATTTATGTATTAATAAATTTATTCACTTATTCATTTATTCCTTGATCTTTATTCATTTGTTTATTTGTTTAATCGTCTGTTTAATTATTTGCTTATTTATTTATTTATTTATTTATTTATTCATTCTATTTCATCTCTGAGTTGTATTTTTATTAAATCATCGCAATACGCTTTTGATTCACTATAGTTAAATTTTGAAAAAAAAAAAATTCTTCTTTTTTCCTATACATAGACATTCTCTTAGCAAATTTAGGGGTCCGAGAGAGGCTACATACTTTTCAAAAATAACCTCAAAGAAGCCCAAGAATATAAAAAAAAGAAAATTATATATCGCATGTACATCCAAATGATCCAATCTTTGTGTTAATTCTCAATCCTGCAACTCCAAGCGACCTCGTGACGTCATGTCGTTGAAGTGACCTGTTCTTGTGTCGACTTTGGACAGAGGGTCGCAGTGGTAATAACATATCGTTAAAAGAATTAATTCCCATCGTCTGCCATTCCCATGACCCACCCCTACGGACCTCGGTTCCTTTTCTCATAAATACAAAATCTTTAAAGTGTGTCATAGATGTTAAATGAGAAGAACTTAAGCTTCTATTATTAGAGTCCTTTCTGTGACACCCCTACGGACCAGAGTGTCGTCGATTTTCTCATAATTGAAGACTAATCGCTACAAAAATAAACAAATAAATAAGTAAATAGATAAATAAATAGATAAATGAATAAATAAATAAATAGATAAATGAATCAATGAATGAACGAATTAATTATCTAATAACGAAATATATAAACAAGTAATTAACAACTAAATAGATAAATAGACAGATAATGAATAAATAAAGTAATAAATAAAAACAGATAAATAAGCAAATAGATGAATATGCAAATACTGACCACGTTTAAATCCTACTCTTCCTCCTTAAATCTCTCTTTTACCACCCCGAGGAATAGAAGCGCTGGTTATCAAGGGCGAATTGCAACCACACGAGGATCCTCCTGACGCCGTGGCAACAGCAGAGGACATAATAAGGTGACACACATTTTGCCATAAAGGACAATGCATCGCTCCGATCTACCCAGGTCGCTGACCGTCGCGGTAACCAGTTTCGCCAACCCATACACAACATTAGTCCTCGGATTTAAGTTAGGTTGGGTTAGGTTAGGTTAGGTTAGGTTGGGTTAGGTTAGGCTAGACTAGGTTAGGTTAGGATAGGCTAGGTTAGGTTGGGTTAGGTTGGGTTAGGTTAGAATA
>NC_134811.1:13661863-13781863 GCF_046742065.1 Oratosquilla oratoria
ATGGATACATTAATTTGTGGGAATAATTAGAAAAAGAAACAGTCCAGGTGATCAATATAAATTAATATAAGTTAAAAACTTGATAAGGAAGACACAGGGCTCAGTGTTTGCGTCACTAATGTCTCCTGTCTATGTTAATAACATGATGGAAGGAACACCAATCTATGCCAATACGTTTGCAGATGACGCAAAAATAATGAGAAGAGTGAGGAACGAGGAGGACGGTAGAGTATTGTAAAAAGAACTAGATCAGGGGTGTGCAACCTTTTTTTCCCAAAGGGCCACTAGTCACTACTCTGTTGGTATGGAGGGCCACATAACCTTACTATTTCATGTTATTTACTACGATCGAAGACATATTATGTGAGATTATACTGATAAAGATAGATAAGTAGTTTGTTACTGATTTTATTTAAATTGGGATCACAAAAATAAGAATTGTCCGAAACAAATGTATTTTCCTTACCATAAATGAGCAAATGAAAGGCTACCATACCTTATTATTATAATGTGCAAGCATAAATATTTACTTAATATTGGTTAACTGGGATCATTATCATAAGAATGATCAAACACAGACATTTTCCTGACCATTAATTAGCAAATGAAAGGCTACCCTCTCTCTCTGAGAGCCGCATTATAGCTTATTTATTTTTAGGAGAAATGGAGGGCCGCAATGAAAGCCTTTGAGGGCCGCAGGTTCCACAGGGCTGATCTAGATACTATTTTTCCATGGAGCCAAGAGTGGGAGATGAAGCTCAACACCAAAAAATACAAAGTACTGGAAATGGACAATAGCGGCAGAAGGTCATCCTTAAACTATTCCTTGACATACATACGAATATCAACAGGACTGTGAGAGAGACATACGGACTACTCCAGAAGATTAAAGTGACGTTCCACTATATGGATGAAGAGACGATGAAAAAACTCATCCAAACTCTAATACGTCCAAGACTGGAATATCCGTCGGTGGTATGGTCCCCACACAGAGTGAGAGGTATAAGCAAGATCAAGAGAATACAAAGGCCAGCAACCAAGCTGCTCCAAAGCCTGACGGATAAACCATGAAGAGAGACTGAGTCTACCAACTTTGAAAGATCGAAGAGAAAGAGGTGATATGATTACAGTATTCAGGTCACTAAAGGGGATAGATTGTATTGACAGAAAAGATCTCCTGATTAAAGGTGGAAGGGCTTTAAGAGGTCATGGGAGCCATTTAAGAAAGACCAAATGTCTAAAGAAATGTGAAGAATTTCAGTTTTCCATATAAATGCATAAATATTTGGAATAGCTTAGAAGGTGATATAATCCAAGTTTAAACAATACATGAGTTTAAATATGATAGCTGGAAGTCAAGCATATAGATTTGTAACTATACATGAATTTGAAGCCAAGTATGATCAAAGTATTAGAGAATAGGAGACGGGACCCAACGAGCGTTACTCCTTTCCTGTATACTACAATTAGGTAAACACACACACACACACATATAAACACACATTAGTGCTGTCTTGCTGTACGGCTGTGATATATGGACACTGAATGGTAAAGAGTTGTCGCGACGTCTTTTTTACCAAATGCCTTCGGAAAATTATGTGATATCGCTGGTATGACTTTGCATCCTCGTCTTTGAGACTCCATCTAGATGTGTTGCCTGCATAATTCATGAACATCGACTCCGCTTCCCTGTTATTAGCGACGGTGTTCTGAGCTCAGGGAGGGGGAGGGTACCCCTCAACCGCAGGCGGCGCCATAGGAAAGGTGTGCCCCCAAGAAGCTGAGGGTTGTCACGGGAGGAGAGACGATGAGGTGCCGCGCCTCTATTGCCGCTGTGAGTGGTGGGCCGAGTCCTAGGCGAAGGATGACCGTGGCTTTACGCTCTAGCAGGTAGTGGAGGAGCTGCTGCACCTTGGCCTCACAGAGTCTGCAGCGTTCGTGATTGTCTCTTCCCGCGCGTAGCGCTTGCTATTCACAGCGATATCCCAAGCGGATCCTGTGGACGATAGATTCCTCCCTTCTACCCGGAGGCAGGTGGACTGTCTCGTACCTAGTGATGAGTTAGTACCACAGAGCTAATTCTGAAGTATGAAGTTTCCTGCTGTGGTTGGCCCTGGCCATTAACCTGGTCTTCTTGATGGCGACGCCTTTGATCTGTGTAATCGTGGGTGCCAAGGGCAGTGTGATTTTACCGAACCTCGTCGCTGCCTTGGCAGCATAATCCAAATAGTATTCCCTGGAATTCCGATGTGACCGGGAATCCAGTGAAATGTTGTAGACCTCTCATGCTGGTCCAAAAGGTGCAGTGAGTGCTACATTGATGTCGTTAAGTGGACGTCATCCGTTGTCTTCGCGGAACGGATGATGTCAGTAGCACCTCTTGAGTCTGTGTGGATCACGACTGCCCTCTGCCCAGCAGAGAGAGCGTGGTCCAGAGCCCTGGACACGGGTGCAAGTTACGTCTGAAGAGTAGGGCTTTCGTCACTCACTCTCCATAGCCCAGTCACCACATCGGCGGTTGTAAAAGCCGCGCTACTTTTGAGGGGATCCACAGAGCCGTCCGTGCAGGACAACAAGCTCGCAGGGTGGGGAATGGGGTGGGGGGTTGATGAACCTCAGGTCTTCAAGGACCATGGGTCGCAACCGTGCCGGGTCGCAGTCAGTCTTCCTTCTGTTGAAGTGGAAAAGTTGGAAACTGGCGCAGAGATACTGCCACGGAGGAGGGGGAGGAGTCGCATAATCTGAAGAGGACCGTCTAGAGCAGTGGTTCTCAACCTATGGTTCAACGAGTCCTTGTGGGCCACAGTGGTTCACAAATGAATCAAACCATGAATCAAAAACTAGTGATAGTTTGTGGATGCACTAGGGTCCTATTAACTAACAATGGGATTTCTAGGAGGCTAAGGAACAGCAAATCATAAGCACAGGGTGCATAAGGAAAAAGGTTGAGAATCCCTGGTCTAGAGCACGTCGCCGAACCAATTCCCGGAGTTCAAAGGCGTGGATCGCATTCCCGCATGGGTCCTCCAGGAGTGACCGGTGGGGTCTCCCTCGACGTCTAAGGCACTCAGGAGGGAGATCTTTACTTCGTTCTCCGCTTGGGCCGGTCAAAACGAGAAGACATAAGGAAAACCTCTCCGACCGTAGACGAAGGAAAGTAACTCCCGCCTCCTGTCTAAGATTCACTACACGGACCATGGAGGGGTCGCAGTGATAGTGCGGAGAGCCTGGTTTTGGAGGACCTCAAGCTTGTCCCACGAGCTGAGCCGGAGGGAGATGAGAACCACAGTGGCATAGTCCACCATCGAATATACCGCTTGAATATAATACATCCGGGAGACCTTGTGCCCGACACCTAGCCGGGGCCTCGCCATGGCTCTGAGGAGATTTAATTTCGTCTTCGTGTCCTCACGGAGGTACCTGACCTCCGGAGCGAAGGAGAGCCTGGTGTCGACCCAAATGCCCAAGTATTGATAGATGGGCACCCAGACAGGGCCGGTTTAAGGAGCTGCGGGGCCCCCACCCGCATATATATATATATACATACATACATATACCAAGGCTTTTTCCCCCTTCCAAGGGAGGTAGCCAAAAAGGGAAAGGCATAAAAACACTCCCACCCATTTCATCCCTAAATACACTCCACACAATCTCATCTGAGCACCTCCTGGATGACGGGTCATCCCTGCACCCTGCCCACCGCCCTGGGTCAGAAGCAGTGTCGCAAGACACAGCACATCCACAGCAAGGCCGCTTCATTTAATCGGCGACCCCCCCTCTCCGTCCCCCCTTGCATATAAGGAGAGGACGGGGAGAAATCCCTTCGGGTTGCGTCAAAATTTACTCACACATACTACCCCCCACCCCCCACCCCCGCCCATTCCTCCTCATGCAATCACAACATCATCCATATACAACCATTCTCCACTCACCTCTGTCTTCCGTCCTCTCCCTTCCTTCCTCAACAGACATTCCCCTCTTCCCCAAAACCCCCTTCACCCCATCCATCCACCTCATCCTAGGACGTCCCCTCATGTTCACTCCCTCCACATCTGCCTTCCATACCTCTTTTACTAGTTTTTCTTCACTCATTCTTTCCATGTGTCCAAACCATCCTAATATTCTTTCATCAACCCTATCTCCCAAATCCTTTTTCACCCCTGTTCTCCTCCTCACCTCCTCATTTCTCACTCTATCCAGCCTAGTAACCCCCACCATACTTCTCAGACACCTCATCTCAAACACATTCAAACTCCTTCTCTCTTCTTCTCTTATGTTCCACGTTTCTGCCCCATACAGTGCTGTTGGCACAATCACTCCTTCATACAGTCTCCTCTTCGCATCCATTCCCAAATGTCTATTCCTCATTACACTCTTTAATCCACCAAGGCATTTACTCGCTTCTCTCAATCTACATTCTACCTCCACCTTCACTCCACCTTTTCCTGCCACATTTGCACCCAAGTATCTAAAACTATCCACTTCCTCCAGTCGCTCTCCCTTAATGTTCACTTCCAGTCTACTGCCACTTTCACCCCTTGTACATCTCATCACCTTACTTTTACCCACATTTATCTTTAGCTTTCTTCTATCACATACTCTCCCAAACTCTGCCACCAGCTTCCTCAATCCCTCCTCTGACCCTGCCACAAGCGCAGTGTCGTCCGCAAACAACAGCTGGCTCACCTCCCACTTTTCTCCATTTTCTTTAATCATCTCCAACCCCTGACTCACTACCCTAGCATTCACCTCTCGCACCACCCCATCCATGTATACGTTGAACAGCCAGGGCGACATAACGCATCCTTGACGAAGTCCCACCTTTACTTCAAACCACTCACTCTCTCCATTTCTAATCCTGACACAAGCTCTACTACTCTCATAAAAACTCTTGACAGCTCCCAAAAGCTTTCCTCCTATCCCATAAATCTGCATAACCTCCCACAGTGCCTTTCTGTTTACCCTATCATAAGCCTTTTCCAGATCCATAAAAGCCCAAAAAACATCCTTCCCCTTTCCTATAGCTTTCTCACATATCTGTCTTACCACAAAGATCTGATCTACACAACCTCTACCTGTCCTAAAACCACACTGTTCCTCACCAATTACTCCTTCTGTTCCTCTCCTAATCCTCTCAATTAAGATCCTCCCATAAGCCTTCCCTACTACACTTAACAGGCTAATCCCTCTGAAACTACTACATTCACACTTGTCCCCTTTCCCCTTGTAAAGAGGAACTATACAGGCACTTCTCCAGTCCTCCGGTACTCTACCCTCTCTCCAGCAAACATTAAATAACCTCACCAACCAGTCCACCATCACTGAACCTCCCTTTTTCAGACATTCTGCATGGCATCCATCCAGACCAGGTGCCTTACCTGCTTTCATCATCTTAACAACTGCCTTCACCTCATCCTTCCCTATTTCTCCTCCATTCTCCTCACTCATCACTCTCATTTTCTTCGCATTTCCCACTGCAGCTATCTTTCCTTCCCTATCCTCCTTCACATTTAGCAACTCCCTAAAATATTCTGCCCATCTTCCCCTTACTGCCATCTCTTCCATTATCATCTCTCCATCTGTACCTTTTACCTTTTCTTCCCTACTTGATTCGCCTCCTCTTCCTCTCTTAATTTCTTTCCAAAACATTTTTATTACTTTCAAAATTTTCTGTCATACTCCTACCCCATTTCACATCTGCTCTCCTCTTTGCCTCCTTTACCTTTTGCTTTACTTCTCTTTTCTTTTCTTTGTACGTCTCATATGACTCCCCCGTCCTCTTTTGTAACCAATCTGTGAATGCTCGCTTCTTCTCTTCTACAACCTTCTTTGTTTCCTCATCCCACCATTCACTACCCTTTCTTCTATTTCCCCCTGTCCTTCTTGTTCCACACACCATCCTTGCACACTTTAAGACTCCCTCCTTGAACCATCCCCATTCCTCCTCCACACCCATCTCTGCTCCATCCTTTACTCCCTCCCACTCCTCCTTCAGCTTCTTTTCGTACTCCTATATATATATATATTAGTTATAAAAATTCTGATAATCTTGTTTATCATCTTGATTACTTGCTTGAAACCGTCACCCAGCCAATCAGAAGAAGAGATATTATTCACCTTCAGTATTCACCTTCAGTAGAGATCATTTGATACCCTTCGGGTAATAAGACCTTTATAATTTCTTGATGTCTTTTCTTTTGGTGTGGCAACCCTTTTGGCTCGTGAACTGGTTAATACAAAAAGCTATATTGGTAAAGGTCTGACCCGGTTCTCCCACTCCTTGGCAAGTCTTGTCTTGAAGGTTTCATTTACAGTGTGTTGTGATAATCTATTCCAGACTTCCGAAACTCGAGCTGGAAGACAACCTTTTCTTGGACCAGGCTGATGGTGTATTTGGACTTTCAAGATGTGTTCCCTGGTGGCTGTATTTCATGCTGGTTTAAACATTGCCTTCCCACATGTTGAGCATTCCTTAGTGTAGTTTATGTTGTCAATATTCTTGAGGATCTTAAAAGTTTGAATGACATCTGTTCGTAGTCTGCGGAATTGTAGTGTTGGAAGTCGAAGGCTTGCCAGTCGCTCAGGGTAGGAGAGATGGGACAGTCTCTCCACCAACCGCGTCGCTCATCGCTGGACTTGTTCCAGCATGTCTTTGTCCCTTTTCAGAGTTGGACTCCAGATCACTGAGGCATACTCTAGATGTGATCTGATTAGACTCTTATATATTATGTCACGACTGAGGAGCAGCCAATCAGAAGAAGATATATGACGTCACGACTGAGGACCAGCCAATCTGAAGAGATATGACGTCACGACTGAGGACTAGCCAATCAGAAGAGACATGACGTCACGACATCAGCTCTGTGGGTCCTGAGGAACCCCAGCTCTGAGCGCGTGACGTCACGACTGCTAATTTTCCTATTTGCCCTATTTTTTAATTTCCAATTTTCCGATTACATATTTTCTGACCATTAATATTTAAAATTTTCATATTCATTATTTAAAAGTATAGCCAACTCCTGAATTAGCATCTATGAGGCATAATGAGTATATTAGAATATTACGTAGTGTTCCAAGCAACGACATGACGTCACAATTTTCCGATTACATATTTTCTGACCATTAATATCTAAAATTTTCATATTCAGTATTTAAAAGTATAGTCAACTCCTAAATTAGCATCTATAAAGCATAATGAGTTTATTAAAATATTACGAACCGTATGAATCATATGATGCGCATTTTTCCAAGCAACGACGACATGACGTCACGATCTTCTGCATTTCACTTCTCATAACTAATCAAGTCACTGCCTTCGTCCACTGAATAGAGGTAAGAGCTCTAAATTATACTCAATTTGATGTAGAAACTTATTTTCCGTGATTTGTACTATACGGTGATAGTGACATAGTATATCCATCATAAAGTTTATATTTAAAAACGTTGCTACCGTCCCATGGGACTCCCTGAATGATAATGATAATGAGTGGAAGTGGGAAAAAGTGATGATTTTATACTAATGATCGACACAACCAAGACAACCAATTCTATCGATGAATATTCGAATCTACAAAGAAATTCTCATTCTTCTTTCGTGACACCCCCACGAATAAGAGTCCTTCAACATTCTTTTATGATTGAAAACTAGTCTTTACTAAAAAAAAAAAAAAAAAAAAAAAAAAAATACTTCCGTTGTCCTCCTTATGGATTTTCTTTCTGGTAAACACCAAAAGACTTTATTCAGCTGAGGGAGCCCTCCCGACCAGCCGACCGGCTTCCAATCCATTTCGCGTTCCATGCCGGTCGGCTGGCCTCCATTCCAATCAGCTATACCTTTTCTTCTTTCCCGGTCGGCTGGCATCGTTCTTTATCACTTTCTCTGCCAGCCGACCTCCTTTGGTTTCCATTCAATATAACTTTCCAGCTTTCCAGGACGGCCAGCCTCGATTCTTGACTTTTCCTTGGCCAGCCGTCCTCCCGAGCTCTTCAGTGCTTCTTTTCGACATTCCCAGCCGACCGGTTTTCTTTCCATTTTCTTTTCTTTTTTTTTCTCTTTTTTTTCTTAACCGGTCGGCCTCCTTTTCAAGCAGCTATATCAGACTATCTTCCCGGTCGGCCGGCCTCGTTCCTTTTCGATTTTTGGGCCGGCCGACCTCCTTATGTTTTCCCGTTTTGATATTCTTCTCGAGCGGTCCCAGCCGGCTGGCGGATCATGTCGTCCTGGTTCCTTGCCGCCGCCAGCCGGCTTCCTGTTCAGTCAGTCAAACTTGTCCCCCAGTCGTGGAGGACCCGAAGCGGAGCGAACGATTCGTCGCCGCACCGAGGAGGACATCAGAGATCGTCCAACTGCTCCGACCCGGAAACGGCGAGGATCCTTCTTGCGTCCTTATATGTATATGTTATATATATGCATATATATATGTATATATGTATATGTTATATATATGCATATATATGTATATATATATACATATTATATATATTTCATACATTATATGTATATATATATACATATTTTATATATATATATATACGTATATATATATATATATATATATATGTATATACATTATATATATATTATATATATATATATACATATATATATGTATATACATTATATATATATATATATATATATATATGTATATATACATTATATACATATACATATATATATATATATATATGTATATACATTATATATATATATATATATGTATATACATTATATACATATATATATATATATATACATATATATATATACATATATATATATATATATATACATATATATATATATATATATATATATAACGGTTTTTATGAGTTTGTATTCAACACAATAATGAATATCTAACTATTGCCTTAAGTTTCATAAATTCGAAAACCCGTATCCCCACTGTGGTCCTCGGGCCCTACCACAGATCTCTCTGGGAAGACGCTTTGGGTTGTTGCCTGTGTTGCTGTGAAAATATTTCCATGCCACCGGCTGAAAGTGGTAGAGGTGATCAGTCGCCGGTTGTCAGCTCTCCATGTGTGAAAAAGTGTAAGAAATACAGTTGAAGTTGATAGAGAAAGAGGTCTTGGTTCCAATCCGGAGCTGTGCCCTTTTCCATCCTGTGGTATGATGATAGATGTCCCTGGAAGCGCGCTCTCGCTACCCTGTCCGTGCAGTAGTCTGAGTCCCAGGTCAGGAGTCTGCCTTGGACCCCATTGTTGGCAGAATAAGGATGCAAGAATGGCAGAAGCACTTGCTATTTTTTTTTTTTTTTCTAAGATCCAGAAACACCACAATGGTAGATTGATTACCGATCAATCTAAGAAGGGTTGCCACACAGTCATTTGCTGCCCCTGCTCTTATAGCACCATACATATATAATTGTGATAGAAGGGTTTCATCCACCACAAGAGGCGATTCAGGACCATCCACTCAGCGGCCTTGCCAATGCAGGACGTGAGGGATATGGGACCGTAGTTGTGTGGGTTCCTGGGCTTGGGAATCGCCACGGCATCCGCCTTTTTCCACTCCACAGGGAGTCGCCAGTGCTGCCAGCTCCCCCAGCTGGCCCCAGTTGTCTCAGAGAGGAGTAAGGTATCCTGTCACTACCCGGAGCAGCATCCTTCCTCGTCTTGCGAGCCACGCGAAGTTCTTCGAGTGTAAAGGGGCAGTCCGTCGGGGCAGCCGTGGCCATGGTAGTGGGGACCACATTCTCTCTACCCTGTTGGAGGATCTGCATTTCCTGCCTGACAGGTAGGGAGAGTTGGGCTGAAAAGGAGCAGTCCGCAAATTGCTGCGCCAACAGCTCCGCTTGTTTTTTGGTGTTGATCCCATCCACAGGGTAATTTCGACAAGAGACAACCCTCGGTAGAGCAGACGAAGGGACGCCTCCAAAGCAAGTAGGCCAATTTTATCTGGAGCTGTTTGGAATGAGAAGGGTGGTTGGATGGAGGCATCGGTCTATAAGTGAAGCAAACCCCTCTCCCCTCCCTTATTTATGCTTCCTGTAAATATTTAAAGATGTTGATGGTAACAGCTAAGAGATACCTTTAAGAGCTGCTTTTTATATAAATAAAAGTTGGGTGTTGGGTGTTAATATCTGTTCATAATCTCATTTCAATTAACAGAGGGTTTTGGATACAAATGGATTTATTTTCTACTGGATTGCAACAGTTTAGGTAAGTGGGGGACACTAACTTTTTAAAGTTACGGCTGAATAAATTTAATTTTCTTTGTAGTTTTTGAGGCGATCTCAAAGAAAACTTAAAGTACTACATACCTAAATTTAAATTTTTAACTCTCGATGTAGTTCTGAGGTCTACGCCCAAGAGTTGTGGTGATTTAAACACTATTAAGTGGAAATTGAAAACCTATTTTACTAGTTTTGAACCTTACCTTTTAAATGCATCAGTTTTTCAGAACTGAAATATTTGTTCTTGAAGTGCTTTTCCGTTTTGTTTACCTTTAACTGTTAAAGATACGTATATTCCTAAAAATGGTTGTATATCGAGAATCTATCATTTGAATTTGAGGTTCATCCCTCTTTCCAAAAACCTTGTTTGGGAGACTGTAATGTAAACTTGAGATGATAAGCCCTATTTGGATGTTGTTTTATGATCTCCTGTCCGTTTCCTTCACTCGGCAGACATCACTTCTGCATATTCTAATCTAGGGTGGATAGGTTTTTTTTTTCTGTGAAGTGAAAAACCCCTTTCAAGTTCATTAACAGTCTGGAAATGTGATCTGTGTAATTTTTCATTACAATGATGATCAGTCTAGTTAAGAATTGCCAGATGGTCACAAACAACTCCCAACTAAAACTTGGTTTTGATCAAATGTTTCCAGTCTTTCTATATACCAGAGGATTCTTCCCCTTTATATGGGAGGTAGCTAAGTCAAAAGGCACATACCCACTCCCACACATAGTAGTGCACGTCTAGAACAAATTGGACAAAACAATATTATGTGCAAAAACCATACGAGAATTTAAGAACAAACTAGATGCTGAAAGATGCAGAGACAGGTCACCACGAGCATAGTTCCCTTCCCGTAAAATACAACTAGGCAAAATCCACTTAACTCGTTTCCTTCTCATTTTAGTTCTTTGTGGATGGAGGGTCGTCCCTGTCTCCTGAATATTACCCTGGGTCAGAAGCTATGCAGCAAGACACAGCACATCCACAGTAAGGCTGCTTTATTTCAACAAGCCCCTCCCCACTCATGTGGAAAATAGAGATGAGGAAAAATCCCTTCAGGCTGCATCAAAATATCATCCACACGCATCCCACCCCTATTCCCCCACCCCCTCCTTTCCTTGTCTCACAGTATCATCCACACACAGCCATTCAAGTAGGACATATTAATGTCAATTAATTGTTGCCTCAAGCTTCACAAGGTGAAATAATCTGCAGGCTCCTTAGTACTAACAGATCTCTCTTGGAAAAAAATTTACTGTTGTCTATGTTACATCAGTGTAGGACAGTTTTTGTGTTGCTGGCTGAAAGTTAAAGGGAGAATTGAACAGTTACCAATTGTCAGCTCTCTTATTAGTGAAAATGTGTGGGAAATATAGTTGAGGTTAAAAGAAAGAGACCTTGGGCCTAATGCAGGGACTGAATGTCAACCCCTCAGGGCTGCATCTCCAATGGAGGTGAGGGGGTTGATAGGTTTTGCAAATGGGTAGCTTTGCTGTCCATGTTACAGGACCATTACATGTAGGTATTTACAGAGCTGGACATGTTCCTCAGTGCGTCCCTAGGTGCATCCCTTGGTGTCCTGACTGACACATACATAGTTAGGACACCAAGGGATGCACCTAGGAATGCACCATGGAACACGCCCAGCTCTGGGTATTTATCACTGGTTCCTAAGTATCAATGGATTATGATACAAAGTAAATTAATTACATTGCCATATCCTTTATTCATTACCAATATATTGTACAAAAATATCAAACCATAAATAATTTTCACTAGATAACCATAAACAATGTTGAGGCAGACAAGACTTATTACACGACTTAAACCTTTTCAATTGTAATCTGAAAAATAAACAGATAATGCTATTAATGAACACCAAAAGAAAAGAATATTGGAAAAAAAAATATGATTCTTAAGGGATATTCATCATTCCTTTACTTTTTTTTTCGCTTCTCTTTTTCAAGAAAGAATAGTATTTGTCCGGAGTTAGCTGTGCCCATGGCAGAATAATGGGGCAGTTTTAAAGTATTGTTGAACCCCTTACACAAGCAAATATGACATTTAGAATATTAAAACTGCGAAAGTAAAATCAGGTTTCTTTACCCATTCTATGGCCATGCTCTCCAGTTTCAACTATCTTTTACCTGAAATATTCAAAGGGGGGGTAAAGGCGAATTTGTTTGAACCAGTAAAATATATTTTGGGCGCAGAGTTTCTAATATGAAAACCTAAAATATTAAAGCATCACATGTGTTCAATGTTACTAGTTCTAAGATCTAGATTTTAAAGAAATGCAAACATATTCTTTTAAATTAAATATGAGATGGAGGTATGATTTCTTACACAAATTATCACAATATTTTAAATGCCAAAATAAGTTTATTTCTGTCTAATACTGTTACCTTAGTCCATTCACTGCTAGCATGAAATGCTGAGAATTTACACTATGAGTTTGTTTAGTCTCCACAATATGTATTGTTTCTTCACTTACAACCAAATTTATATTCTTTTTACCCCAAAGTGTGCATATGGAGTTTCATATATTAGTATTTTGTATATTGCATACCATAAGCTATCTTGTAAATATATCTCAATGATACAGTGAGGGTCAGGAACTATCACAATCCCATGACAGTGAATGGAACAAGACAAATAAAAAAGCATTACTAATGAAAATTTTCAGTCCACGGTATCAACGTGAACTGGTTAACCAGGAAAGTTAAAAAAGCTGAAAAGAACAAAGCTTCAGCACAATGAAAAGTCTGATCTTCACTGTACTGTTGTACACCTAAAAGCCATTACAAGCCTTCTTCAGCTGAAAAAGAATGAGTTGGCGCATGTCACATCCATTACAATTATAATAACCAAATTAGCGCTCATTGAAAGACCAATAAAATTGATCTATTTCTATCAAAATTCTGAAGATAAGAGTACCCCATGCTTTTAGTTCAATTCTTTGACATCATGAATATCTTATAATGCAAAGCAGATTCTTGTATCAACCAATTGCTACAGATTGAAACCCAATACCACAGATGTCACTTTCAACTGAAACCCGTTTACTGAAAGACAACTCTCCATCACCATAATAATGCTACTACAGCCCTTTCCAATCTTAGCAAACCACTCTTAGTCCAACATCCTATTATAAAGCAAAACATGTTCAGAAGTTACTAATTAAATCACTGTGTTCAGATTCAAATATATAAAAAAAAATCTAGAAGTTCTGTAACTTGCAAATGCTACAAGAAGTTCAGAACATCAGTATTTAATACCCCTTACATGCCTGAACACAGTTTGCCTAGAAAAATACAAAATACAAATGGAACTGCCAAACTGTACAAAGTGGACTGAACATTATCAGAAATCTTCCTAAAGCTATAGCACTGGTTAAGTTTACATTTTCTGGTATGACGTGAACAAGTATAAACCAAAACTATGCAAAAAATGAAACACGAGTTTCTACATTTATCAATTTTTACCATAAATATGTGTGTCCATTTGGGAGCAATTAAGTAGTTCCATATCATGCATAATGACCAACAATAGTAAAAACATCCATTTTACATTCAAAGTTACATAGTATGACCTGCCTGGCCATATAGGAAACAAAAAAGTTATGTTACTGTTTGTGGGGATTCATTTATGAAGTACAAGATAAGGTCATGATCACAAATATCACTAGCCAAACCATATTTTAATCTTCTATGAACATACTGAAAACAGAAATTATAGTAGTTGTAGAAGATCCCCATTATAATAACTGTTGCCTCCAATTTCAGTGACAAAACCTATAATCCCATTGTGGCTAGCAACAATCCTTGGTCTCTTACATAGATTTCTCTGTGAATAACCTTTGGATTGTTATCTGTATTGCATCAGTGTAGGACAGTTTGTCACGATTTTATAGTAATAGGAACAGGATGCATTTGCCAGTTGTCTGCTATCTTTTATGTGAAAAATTAGAGGAAATATAGTTGAAGTTGATCAAGGTCTTGGGCTTAGTCTGAAGTCCAAGCGTTAAGAGCTGCACCTCCAGATGAAAGGAAGGGTGTCCATGGGTTTTGAAATTAGGCAACAAAGAGACGATTCTCTCTAATATCCATCTTACATGAACACCACTTCCAAGTATTTGTCTATTATGAATGAGTACAGGAATCTAAGTATTGGAAACCTTTGTGTATAAATGGGGAAAGGAAAGAACAGAAGACACATTGGGAGATAGGGTGGAAGGTGGGAGCATGAGTGTAAAATTTGGTTGAAATATATTGAGTGACCAATTTTGTCAACCTACCCCCACAGATGAGATGACGGCAGCGATAATGCAAGACATTCATAAAAATCTAAAACCTAGAGGCTTTTAAATGCATTTTACAAGGTTACCCATTTATCATCCCTTTCATCTCAGCACCCCATGGATAAAGAATTATCACACACACACACACCCTTCTGCCACTGGTCAGGCTGCAATGCCTTCGACACAAGCAAAGTAGTAGGGAACAGAGATGACTCTTCATCCATGAGGTGCAAGATGACAGAGATATCAGGTGGGTTTACGTATGAAATGGTTGTGTTTTCCAACTTAGCTACCCTCCTTATAAGGGAAAAAGGGCCTTTGGTATATGTGTATGTATAATCTAAATAATTTTCTTTCTATAAATTTTTGGACTAGTGATTTTCTGACCCACCAAATGCATGATCTTTTCTTAGAACAAATCTTCATAAACTGCACCCACAAATGTTTTAACAACTTATATCCAATATTATACGTGAACAGCATAAAGTTTTATGCAGTTAAGCATAGCCAAGCAGGTCATGCAGGAAATATCATTTTCTTTGGAGCAGGAAGTGACTGAACTGTTATATTCCAACACAATACTACAGCAACATTTCCCAGTCTACAACAAAAGTAGAGTGAAGTTCTGTTTCTACACAATACCCAAGATACCCATCTTTTTTTTTCTCTCTCTTTTTTTTTCTTTTTCCAGAGTATATCATTTTTAAGTTCTGTAGGTGAGACCATGAGAGTAGTGCATATCAAGGATTATGAAGGTAAAGAAAATAAGGAAATACTTACAAATTGCAGTACAAGAAATGACAACCATTTGAATTGAAAAGCCTGCATCCAATGGATAAAGCTCTTGTATTTTGTAAACCAACAAGATAAAAAAAAAAAGCATTAGTGTCAAAACGAAAAAATATGCCAACATAACGAAATTGAAAGATCATTTCTGATCAAGTATCAAAGAATGGAATGATCTTATGTCTTTTATGGTATACTCAAATACTGAGAAACAATTCTACATTTCAAACTACCATTTAAAGCTAATGAACAGCAATGAAATCTTTAATAAACTTGTTCTAGAGAAACTATAAAATATATGCCATTGTTAGAAAAAGCACACCATTGCCAATTACAACAAATCCGTACATTTACTCCTCTTATTATTTACATCAACTATCCCATTACACTTCAACTATTTCTTTACGACTATTTTAAAGCTGAGAAATGATACAGACAGCTACTCCTCCAATCTGCAATTTTACAAATTAGGCTAAAGCTGTTCAACACATTACCTTTAGTTCTACAACTACATACTTGCACCATTGGAAAAATATAAATATATTTTGATTGTACAAAGAAACAAGCTACAACTAACAGAGCTCATTCCAAGGAGCCTGACCATGGATTATGAAGTTCTGAAGAAGGTATATATAGAATACTTATAAAAGAGCTTATCAAAGAAAAGCTTTGTTATTAATAATGGGATGTAGACGTGTTAACCGTCAACATTGGCGCTGGTGACCTTCAACTATCTAGGTTGCCATATTGTTTTAAGGCTTCAACTGAATTAAAATCCTTATTCGTATCTGAAGAAACACTCAAGAGGGGAAAAGGGAAGGGCCAAATTTTTTAAGAACCAACTCTAACTACCTCCCTTTTGTTTCTAATGTTTATTAGTAAAGCCCCAAGATATGTGCGAGTCTGCACTTAAAACTTTGCGAGACGGGAGAGGTCTGTTAGTGGGAGCCTGTGAAAGAGCATCCAGGGATCGCATATTTACATTGGAGGGGTTAAGGGAGCACATTAATGGGTTAAGTTCACTTTCATCACTCATTACTGTTACCTGCTCCCATTGTCGGCTAGATGAGGAGAGCTTGATGGTGTCAATTACGGCTTGCACGTACTGACCATCTTCGAATGTTGCTGCACTGCTGACTGGTTCCTTTAGCCAACCATGTTCCCCATCACCAGTAGCAAAGGCCTCCTTCAGAGCCCCTACCATACGGAAGAGTCCATGCAAATATGGCTGAGGTAACAGTGAGTTGATGCGACCATTACCATTGCCATTGTTGATATGTCCTCCAACTTCCTCAGAATCCTCATGAAGAAGCTCTTCTTTCTTAGCATCATTGGTCTGTCCATAGAGAGTGGATCCTCGGACAGATAAACGCCCTTTACTGCCACAAATGACAACTTCTTGCACAAAAGTAGAAGGTATATGGCTGTTCAGTGTGACGGTTACACAAGCATTCCCATCTAAAACCATCTGGAAACTGCAAAAGTCATCGCTGTCTATCCAACGTATGCCATTAATACTATTCGTACTCTTTGTGAAAGTTCGCATCATCCCATGCACACGCACAGCCCTCTGACCAGTAACAAATGAAACAATGTCAATGATGTGACTCCCTAACATGGAAAGAATGCCGCCACCCATTAAATGGCTACACATCCAATCAAACTGATTGCCGATCATACTACCACACTGTACTCGAACATCACACACATTCACAGTCCCAACATAACCAGATTTGATGTATTTTTTCATGTTGACAAAGGCAGGAAGGAAACGTAGGCCATGTGAGATGACAGATATGAGTGACGGGTAGTACTGGGAGGCATGGACCATCTTTAGCACCTCAACCTGGAATATATTCCCAATTAGACTGATAATCCTAAAAAAATTATTAATCAAAATATTATTAACAGTATCAACTATCTATCTATCTACATTCAGACACCACCCAACTTACGAACATTTGAGTTATGAACATTCAGAGGTATGAACAAAATTATTCACAAATCAATTTTATATTTGGATGCAAAATCTGAAAATATGAGTCGTCTGCCTCCAACCAATTCGTGTTTATGCTGCTACCTGGGCAGTGCAGCACTGCACCCCAGGCACCACCTCTTTACAGTAAACCCTCAATATAATGGATGATATGGGAACAGAGGTCTGTCATTATATCCAAAGATCCGTTATAACCAGGGATCCATTATATCCAATGGAAATACAGGGCAGATCCATTATATCCTAAACTTTGTCCAGTATTAGAAATCTGTAGGATCAGAAATTACAGTAAACCCTCAATATAACAGACGATATGGAGACAGGGGTCTGTCGTTATATCAGAAGATCCGTTATAACTGAGGATCCCTTGCTATAATGGATGAAAATCCATTATAGCGAGGGTTTGTCCAGTCAGATTTTTTGTCCATTATATCCGATATCCAGTATATTGAGATCCATTATATCGAGGGTTTACTGTACTTGCAAATGCAATCAGATGTGATGTGCTCTCTTCATACCCTGGAAGTGATTTCACCTCAAAATTCTGTATCCCATGCATCCCTTATTAACTGGTACTAAGTGTAAAGCAAGTGATGATAGTGGCAAATGTCAGGCCATCTCGACGTAAGGGACACAATGATGCGGAAATAATCACCATAAGTGGAGGTGAGAAAACTTTTAAGGTTGAAGGCATTCAATGGAAGAATTGGTCTACGGATGACTGGAATTTTTGTTTTATATATTATTTTATCTATTATCATTTATTTATTTCTTATTTATTAATTAGATGTTTAATATGTGTAGTAATGTGTGCATACATATTACAGCAGTGCAAGCCTATAAATAAGTACTTGAAGGGCCTATATCCACCAAAATATCAATTTACAAACAATTCAAGATATGAACATCCTTCTGGAATGTATCTCGTTCGTAAGTTGGGTAGTCAGCCATGGCTACAGCATCAACAAAGTTAAAAATTCAATGTGCATACATATGTACTAAGAATAAAAAAAATTGGATTCAATGATTCAGCTAAATGTACAAACTCCACCCTATCAGGAGGCTAGGTCAACAACAGTTAATTGTACATTCTGTATACTATCAAAATGTTAGAATATACATCAGAAATAACCAACAACCAAATGATCACAAATAAATACATACATATACCAAGGGCTTTTCCCCCCTTACAAGGGAGGTAGCCAAAATCAAAAGGCATAATTCCACTCCTATCCATTTCATCCCCACCCACTCCACTCTCATTCACTATCCCTCCCTCCCTCTTTTCTTGGTTCCTCCTGGATGACAGGTCATCCCTGCATCTCACCCATTACCCTAGGTCAGAACCAATACAGCAAGACACAGCACATCCACAGCAAAGCCGCTTCATTTAATCAGTGACCCTCCCCCCCTCCATCCCCTCATGCAGAAAAAGAGAAGGGGAGAAATCCCTTTGGGCTGTGTCAAAATATCATTCACATATAACCACTCCCTAACCCTCACCCCCCCACCCACTCCCTTCCATGCATCACAGCATCACCCATATATAACCGTTTTCCACTCACACCTATCTTCTGTCTTTTCCCTTCCTTCCTCAACAGACATCCTCCTCTTTCTCAATGCCCCTTTTACCCCATCCATCCATCTCATCCTAGGTTGCCCCCAACTTCATCCACCTCTGCCTTCCACATTCTTTCTTCACTCATTCTTTCCATGCATCCAAACCACTCCAATACTCTTTCAGCAACCCTATCACCCAACTCCTTTTCCATCCCAGCTCTCCTCCTCACCTCCTCGTTTCTCACTCTATGAATAAAGAAATAAAAGAAATAAATTCTCCCTCTCACAAATAAATACAAAATATAAAAATAAATGATAACATAATGTCCACAATACAAAAAATAAATATAAATTAATAGCATACGTTATATACATTCCAAAAAGTTTTTTTTTTTCTTTACAAGGGACAGGGTGCTATCCATTACATATCAAAATATTTTTTCCAATAAATTTCACAATCTCACCTGACACAAGCCAGCTGGGCGATCACAGAGGACATGTTTGCCAATGCCAAGAGCTTTAACAGCTATCTGTGCATGAAGATCTGGCTGGCAGATGATGAACACCAAATCAACATCTTTCCGAAGTAACACATCATCAACCTGAGTATAATAAACAAAGCACACATTAATACAACTGTATTATACATATAGGAGGAGCCAACACCCATTAATACAACTATATTATACATATAGGAGGAGCCAAGAAAAGAGGGTGGGAGGGAGAGGTGGTGAATGGGAGTAGAGTGAGTGGGAATGAAGTAGATGGGAGTGGAATTATGCCTTTTGACTTTGGCTACCTCCCTTGTAAGGTGGAAAAAGCCCTTGGTATATGTATGCACATATAATACATATTCATGTTTATATCAAAAGTAACCAATCAGATTGTTGTACTAAAAGCCTAATCACAAAAAGTCATCTAAATCAATGTATCTAAATGCATGACCACACAGAAGCATGATATACATATAAGAAGGCCTTTTCTTCCTTATAAGTGGATGGTTGATTCAAAGCATACACCCACCCTACACCCATCCAAAACCTTTTCATCACCCCTCCCATCTTAACATCTCATGGATTAATGGTCATCCTTGTCCCCTGCCTGGGTAAAAGGCAATGCAGTACAACTGCTTTCAGAAAAAGGCCCCAACATCCGGAGTTGATTTGTCCTAACCACTTCATTATATGGCAACTGCCCCCCCCCCTCATCCACTTGAAAAAAATATGGAATGGACAAGAATATCCCTTTTGGCTATGTCATTTCTTCACCTACTTACAACAACTCTCCATTCACTCCTACCCTTTGCACTCTCTTTTCCTTACTCAATATACATTCCCCTTTCATCCAATACCCTCTTTATCATGTCCATCCAGCTCATCTCTGGTCTTCCTTTCAAGTTCACTCCATCTACACTCTCTTTGCTAGTATTTCCTCATTCATTCTTTCCATATACTTTAATCATCTCATCACTCTTTGATCTATCCTATCTGACAGCTCTCTCTCCATTCCAATTTTCTGTATCAACTCTGAAGTAAAGAAGGACGTGGAGAGGGTGGCACCGAGAGAGGACTGGAAAGAATTGGCAGAGGATAGAACCATCTAGAGAGGCATAGTGAAAACAGTGATGGGCCGTCCGGCCTGACAACCAACAGAGTAAGAGTAAGAATAACTCTGCATTTCTTACTCTATCCATTCCCATAACATCTACCATACTTCTCAAACACTTCATCCCAAATATGTTTACACTATCCCTTTCTGCCTCCTTCAAATTCCAAGTCTCTGCTCCATGAAATGCCAAGGACACAATCACTCTCATACAACCTTCTCTTTGTATTTATCTCTAATCTAAAGTAGACTTCCATTTCCAGAGCAGCAAATAGGTATGGCATCAAAATTTCTATTCATGTATACTATATGCTTGTACATCTGACCTAGGCATCTATGGGTTTTGGGGACAACGAATAACTTCAAAACTCACTATACACATGCATATACAAAGAAATAACCACTGGAATTCACTCAAATCAGTTTTGTCACCTCTAAACAGCTAAATACAAACCCTATAAAAAAAAGATAAGTGGAACCCATAAACATCAGGGGTCAATTGTACTTTCTTTTCATCTTGCATCTCTACTCCCATCTCATTTTTTCATAATAATATTTCAACACAATAAAGAAAAAAAAATATTACAAATATTTTCACAAGATTCAAACCTTGTTTGTGTAGAAAGGAATGCTGAGGTCTGATGCCACATTTTCTGCAGCTTCTAATGTTCTCCCCCAGATAGCCTCAACCCTGAAGCCTTTAGCACGGAGGAAAGGCACAAGAGCACGGACAATGTCCCCTGTGCCAAACAGGCCAATGCCTGGTAACATTGCTGAAAAATACATCAATAAATATTAAATACTTTAACAGTGTCAACCAACATCAATCATTACACAAATAAAAAGTATGAATGAAAAGAAACCAGTACTGCATATAGCAACCACAACTTCCTTCTCAGAATCAGTCATATATTCATACAGCATACATGTCTTTAGTCCATTGCCCCAGGTCTCTTTCAGATCTATGAATTTATTTGTGCTACCACCACAGCCTCTACACTTTATATTCAATGGCATGTTGATAGCTATATCTGTATAAACATACCATTTTCAAACAGGTTTATTTCTAGGGACAATTTAAAAATTTATACTAAAACTATGTTCCACAATTCCATGGGTAACCTGAGGTTTGTAGGGATAGCAAAAGCAAATCTCCTGGTGAGGATCTGACATTCACCCACAGCTCTTAGTTTCTCCAGCTTCAATTCATAAATGACTGATCCAAGAGAGCACCTCTCCCCCATACGTGGTGTTAAAAGACTGCAATACCACAGCCCTACATTGACTAACAACAGCCCTCAGGTCTTCTCATAGATCTCTCTTGGAGAAAAAAATAGGACTACTGGTTGTATTGCATTAGTGTGGGGCACTTTCCATGTTGATAGCTTATGGTAGCAAAAGAAAAGAAGCAGAAGCCAGTTACATCTGGCTCCCCTAATGAGTTACTTTTTATTTCATTTATGGCTTCCACTATATACCTGGGCCTGAAACTAATATCACAGATAGTATCCCCAATTATACCATCTACTTGGAAGAATTATTCAGTTTCATTATTCCTTTTTCTGCCAATTGTTCAATGTACACATTCATACTGCTTTTCTAGCATGTTTGCAATTTTTTTAGGGTCCTCAACTAGTTCCCTGCTTAGATCTTTTAATGGTCCAAATTTTTTGTGAAATTTAAGTTTCTTAAGGACATATGCATAAAGGACTTTGAGTTGTTCTTTATGGCCATTAACCTCTTCAATAAAATGATGCCTATGTAGCCATTATGAAGCGCAAATGGATATACAAGGATACTGGCGTCGGCTTATTGATTACATTAATTTTGTACAGTGAGACCTCTCATTAACAGACGTTAATTAGCTGTGTTTGTGGTGTTTTCCCTGTGTTTTCGGTGTTTTTGGTGCTGTTGTTTAGTGCGTGCAATCACTATGCCACCCAAAAACCACTCCAAAACACTGAAAACACAGCTAATTAACATCCATTAATGAGGTCTCACTGTAGTTGTAGTTGAGTGACCCCTGAATTCTGTGAACTGGTTTGATCATGTTTTCTATGTTTATTATCACTCACAGTGAAAGAGAATGAGTAATATAGCAGTGACTTCATATTCTATAATGTGAGCAGTGTGATGCATCATACATTAGGCATCCAATGCTGCACATGAGTTTGACTCATAGTGAAGAGGCTAATGCTTTATCTTCTTTGTGCTGCCTCTCTTTTTCATGTGATTCTTTAAGCTTGGATTCTGTTTCTTTCATTTTAGTCTCAATGTCCTCTCTTCCACTATTAGTATCTGATATTGGTATTTTTTACAGTTTCCTTAGTTGTTTTGTTTTAGCTCTCATTAGAATTTTTCAGTCCCCAGGTTTTTTATTTCTGCTGTTTAATTCTCTTTTACCAGGATTATATTTCATGCACAAATTTTTGCACTTGCTCATGAAAGACACTAACATTTCTTCAAGTCTCACAATCACTCCTCAAAGGCTAGCCATCCCTCTCTAGATTTTCATTAAGTGACAACCAATTTGCTCTCTCATTGAAAAAATCTAAGTTTTTCAGATTCTTTTCTAAATGAATGGGGAATTTTTCTTTTCTTTGTATTGATTTTGCTAGCTTTTGCTAGCAAAAGTTAGCAAAAGCTAGTAAAAGACAGTGTGGAAGGCAGATGTGGAGGTGTGGAAGGCAGATGTGGAGGGAGTGAAAATGAGGGGGCGTCCTAGGATGAGGTGGATGGATGGGGTGAAGGGGGCTTTGGGGAAGAGGGGAATGTCTGTTGAGGAAGGATGGGAGAGGACAGAAGACAGGGGTGAATGGAGAATGGTTGTATATGGATGATGTTGTGATTGCATGAGGTGGAATGGGCGGGGGGATGGGGGGTGAGGTAGTATGTGTGAGCAAAATTTGACGCAGCCCGAAGGGATTTCTCCCCGTCCTCTCATTTTATGCAATGGGGGGACGGAGAGGGGGGATCGCCGATTTAATGAAGCGGCCTTGCAGTGGATGTGCTGTGTCTTGCGACACTGCTTCTGACCCAGGGCAGTGGACAAGGTGCAGGGATGACCCGTCATTCAAGAGGTGCTAAGATGTGAGGGAGGGTGGAGGGGTGTGGAGTGTATTCAGGGAGGGGATGGGTGGGAGTGATTTTATGCCTTTTTCTTTTTGGCTACCCCCCTTGTAAGGGGGAAAAAGCCTTGGTATATGTATGTATGTATGATTTTGCTAGCTTGGTATTCACTCCAATTAAATAATGGTCCAAGATAATTGCTTTACTGATGATCACATTATAATTATTAGTTCAGTCATTGATAAAAATAAGGTCTGACACATTGTTCATTTGTGTTGGCTCCCCAATGACCTGTTCTAAATGGTTATTATCAGTGACTTTGATTAGCTTACTGGCTTGGGCTTAGTCACTGCTTGTTCCTCCTGATATGCCTAGAGGGCCAACTGATTACTGGTAGATTGAAGTCTCCAAGATAACAATTTTGTCTCTCTTCTAGGTTGTCAAATATCTTTGCTGATATATTAGAGAATTCTTCAGTCATTGTTTGGTGGTCAGTAAACAGTCACTACTTTTCACTTTTGGCACTTTAACAATGAGCAGTTCATTTGTACCATCCAAGTTTGAACACATTATTCATGCACTTGATGCCACGTCATCTCACCATGAGTTCTATCTCTTCTGTCTGTGCAGTACAGGGTGTAATTTTCAATCTTTAGTTCTTTGTCTATCATCTCTTCACTAGTGTGGGATTCTGTTAGCCTTAAGGGGACCGGCTGATCAAAAGATGAAAATCTTTATTAATTGGGTTATTGCACAGAAATTTATGCCAGGAGTTAAGGACACCATATACATCTTTCCTAACCCAAAAAAACTAATCTGCAACCCTTTCATGTTTTGCCCCCCCATCTCCCTTTCAAAAAAAATTATAATTTTGAAATGACTACTCCTCCTATAATAATTGCTCTACATGAATGAAATTAATATGGTGGAAGGACCTTATCCAGACCTTCAAACTAATAGAGAGAAATTTTAGTTAAAGTAATTAGTTTGTGGAATTTTAATTTTTATATCTTTTCCCACCCCGTCCCCCTTCAAATAGGGAAAAAAAATTTTGGCAAAAATTAACCCTTTCAGATACTATAAAAAACATTCTACTTCATCAATTAGGCAGATTTAGACATATTATGTGTGAATTTTCATTGAAATTGATTAAGAAGTTATGGAGGAGTAGAAGTTAGAAGGTATAAAACTTGGGTTTTGAGATACAAGCCATCAAAGTTTTCACTAACTTTGAACCCCTACATACTAATATAAATAAGGGATATCATGGCATTTCCTTATTTAGCTTTTTAGGCTTGAATGTCGATGATATTTAGAATAAAATTTATTCATATTCAGTCATATATGTTGATGTCCAGTCATATAATCCTCTGTCTTCTGGCTCCTGGTCCCCACCTGCAATTTAGGCAGGTTATTACATTAGGGAGTCATAGCTTGCTTACTTTGTAATTCTTGCCTTTTCCTAGCTTCCTGAAGGTGTTTGGTTTGCTTGCGAGGACATGGCATCTCAAAAATAGTATAACAGCTTGTCAAATGACAAAAGGATTGATGGTGGCTTGCTGTGGAGCGTATCACTCAATTTTTGTCTACTGTTTATCGCTTTCTGAGGCATCTACCCATTCTGGGGTCTATATATAACCTCTGGTACAGAGACAGAGTTGCCAGAAGTCACTAGGAATAGCACTCAATCATTACAAATTGTTATTTATTGCAATAATATATATATTGTAGTGACCAATACGTATCATAGGGCCGAGATGGGGTCGAGTTGGGGGGAGGAGGGGGTTTATTTGCCATAACTGTGAAAATAAGGCGAATTTTGATTAAATACTCCACATACAGACTGTCAATTGCCATACGCAGATGTAGACATTTTTTCCCAGTTTTTCATTTTTTTCCCAATTTTCATCGATTCTTGACCAGCCGGTCCCCTTAAGAATAAATAATTATTTTCTTCAGGTAGTTCCCCTAAGTATTTCACTTTTATCTGGTTCTTCATGGAGTACAGGCCCTGTACACTGCATAGAAGTGTTTTCTCTAGTAATGAGCCAGTCAATGTGTTCACTGCTTAATCCACTTTTGGGTGTGCCACTGCCACTGGCTGCTGGCACAGTAGGATTAGGTAGGTCACACACCACCAGAGGCGCCACCGTCGATGACGAGCACAATAGCGCGTCATTTTATGCGCACGCCGTTCAAACGGCCAAATTTACATACCGCGGGAAATTTAATTAATAAAAATGTTGCGTGAGTGTATTTACTACGATCGTAATAAATTTCAAACATTCACATCATCAGTTACATGTCGGTCAATAAAAACATTAGATAAACATGGCGGCCTGCATTCAGCAGTATATCAAAAATTGGTGTATGTTTCAACGTAAAAAATGAGCTAACAAATTTATTGTGCGGGCAACTGACCATAATTAACCAAAACTACTAGTATCGTGGATTATTCTAATACCAAAATAAAGTCAGTATGTTACGGTAGAGCTGAGAAATTGGTTGTTAAAATTAGTTTTTTTTTCTATCGGGTCGGATTATCGGATAACAACATCAACATCCATCCCGCCATCTTATCTATCACTGGTGATATGGACCAAACTTCACTCTATTAAGTTTCTTACTATTATGTTATTAGTGTAATAGACTTATAGTTGAATTATTTTAAATATTTCCTTTAAAATGTGTGATTTTCATGTAATTTGATCGAAGAGAAGTTACGTTTTCATCCTCCGTAATATTACGGACCACAGCTACGATTCGTCCTGCCCGCTATCTATGATCACTGGTGGTATGGATCAAACTACACTATTAAGTTTGTTACTATTGGGTTATTAGCGTAATACCTTGCATATAATTGAATTATTCAAATTATTTTCTTTAAAATGTGTGATTTTCATGTAATTTTACGGTATTCGTAGCTGTGGTGGGTAATTTTGCAGAGGATAAAAACGTAATTATATGATCAAATTACATGGAAGTCACACATCTTATAGAAAATAGGTCAAATAATGCAACCATATGCTAATTTTTTATATAAAATTGTGCCTGTCAGTAAAAACCGTCATTGTTTACGTTTGATCGGCGATCAGTCAGACCGCACGTTTCGGCCCGATTTCCTCGGACAAAATAGGCCCGATTTAATTCCATTCAAAATGCAATATCTCGAGAACTAGGACAGCTAGATGGATAAATCAAATTGCATTATACTCATAGCGACTTTTTCCATCCCATGAGAACTACTTCAGCTCAAATATCAGGAATTCCATTTTCATATTGACCTAGCTAGTAGGATCCAATATATCCTTGTCACCTTGTGTGACATTGATACTTTACAAGAGGCTTAGCCTGTCCTTTAATTATACTATAAACTATTCATCAGTGTTCCATACTATTGGTATAACATTTGATTTGAGTCTCAGCGTTTACTTAAGCTACTAGTTGGCAAAAATGGATTACAGTCCAGTGAATATGGATCTCTAAACGACTTCAGTTCAATTCCAGACAACTTGAGAAATAACGACATAAAGTACTTCATCTTTAATTCAATCCTTGGCTTAGTCTTGGAAAGTGCTTTAATGCAACAACTGAACTGTCATATTGTGTACGCAACTTACTTTTGGGTACTTCGTACACCCTTCCTTACAATTTCTTCTAATGTTTACAACACAGGCACATCTGAAACTATACCAAGCATTTGTTGATAATGATTGGTGTACAATAACGTCTTAGCCAATCACAATTCTCTTATACGTTTCTGAGTCCACAGATTTGTTTACAAGATCACATCATAATGTTTCAATGCGTTAAAATATCCTAGATATGATGTTACAAATATAAAGTATGTAGATAACTGATGGTCATAACAAGAAAAGTATATAAAAACTGTATAGAAATGTACTGAAGGTAGAAATAAAATTATTTTACTGATGCCATAATGTCAAAATTTGATCAAAGAAGACAAGTAATACTTTAAGACAGGTGACTGATTATGAAAAAGAAGTGTTCAATAAAGCTCGTTATATAGAATAGATAAACTAAAGCATTGTCTTAATTTAAATTACATTGTATATACTAGATTTTGTAGACACAATTTATGATTTTGTAAAATATACATTTTTATATTGATATAATGAGTATTTCCAAAACTTATTATCAACTATATTTTCATCTTATATGTGTTTTTGTTTAATGAAATAGGTATATAGATATGAAATCAAGCAATATATACATTTCATAGATGGCGTCGTCTGCACTCGATTCGCTTCTGCGTACTGAAAACTAGTTGTTTTGGGGTGAAGCTACCGCGGAAATCAGAGAGAAATGTTGACTCCGCATCTATTTTCTAAGGTTTGGATAAACGTTAGAAATTACATTACAAGACTACACCGTCACAATTTTCTGATTTGGTCGGACATAGTCATTCTAACATATAGGTTCATCTTATCACCGTGTACATACATAACTCGAACGCTAACAATTGTTAAGTTTAGGAATTTCTAGATTTTGATTCCAACAAAAAGTTGTCATATTTGTTAAACTAGCATCAGTTAATTACCGTAAAACGTAAATGTGATGGAAAAATCTAGCATTTAGAACCTGAAATGAAACCATGATTATGATATTGCCGGCAGATTTTTACTTTCAACAGATCTCTAAATTCAGTCGTTCATCCAATGTTGGCGAACATTATGATTATACCTACGAACTGGTGGTCAGGCATACTTACGCTAGATTATTTTTCAGACATATTAGGCAGCCAAATCGTAATTAAGAACAAAGATGGTGCTGTCCATGGCATAACGGCGGACATCAGAGATAGGTGCGATAGATCAGTGTTCAATATATTTATTATATAAGCTAGCACCTAGGCTAATCGGTATGAACTATGATCGAACTGATTATTATAGATTTCAGACTTCATTCACAAACACAGCCATTCCGACATAGTAAGAAAACTTTACATGCACTTATCACCATATATACAACCTTATTGGGCAGGATTAAGGTATGATAATTATAGTGAGGTACAGAGGCTGCATTGTCCCTCAGTGACAGTGGAGATCCATCTCAGCTGTGTCGATATTAAATAACTTCAAACATTCACACATTTTACTCAGTGTTGGTCGTTACATAACATACTAGCTGAAGTAGCCTTGTGTTACACTCCATCACCTTACAAACATAACTTGAACTAAAGTAGTGCTGTACCTAAACTATCTACTGGATCCTCGTTTGAATTGCATCCCCAGACTCCTCTATCTAGCTATGCCTATGCCGGTCTCACTAATTGCCGATCAAACCGATAAAAACCGAACAAACCAACAAAACCCAAACAAGGACGGTTTTTGCTCAAATGCACACTTCTAAATATATATGGTTGCATTATTTGAACTATTTTCTTTAAAATGTGTGATTTCCATGTAATATGATTAAAGCGAAGTTACGTTTTTATCCTCTGCAAAATTACCGAACACAGCTACGATTCGTCCAGCCTGCCGTCTATGATCACTGGTGATATGAATCAAACTACACTCTTTTAAGTTTCTTACTGTTGTGTTATTAGTGTAATAGACTGCATATAGTTGAATTATTTCAACTATTTCCTTTAAAATGTGTGATTTTCATGTGATTTGACCAAAGAGAAGTTATGTTTTAGCCTCTGCAGTATGACCGACCACAGCTACAAATACCGTAACAAATTAGCATATGGTTGCATTATTTGAACTATTTCCTATAAAAGGTGTGACATTTTAAAGAAAATAGTTGAAATAATTCAACTATATGCAATCTATTACACTAATATCACAATAGTAAGAAACTTAAAAGAGTGTAGTTTGATCCATACCACCAGTGATCATAGACGGCGGGCTGGGTCGAATTGTAGCTGTGTTCGGTAATTTTGCAGAGGATAAAAAGGTAACTTCTCTTTGATCATATTACATGGAAATCACACATTTTAAAGAAAATAGTTCAAATAATGCAGTCATATATATTTAGAAGTGTGCATTTGAGCAAAAACCGTCCTTGTTTAGGTTTTGTTGGTATGTTCGGCTTTTATCGGTTTTGTTCGGTTTGTTTGGCAATTAGTGAGACCCTGCCTATGCTGTTGGAACTTAGCCAGAGACACAGACCTTGGCATCTCTTATCTAATCATAGTTTTTCATACGAGACTAGTGATATATTGGGATATTTATATATTTTTCTTTGTTACATTGGGCACACAAAGTTTTGTGATTCTTAAGACACTTCTAAAAATATAGTAGCATTTATTACATTTGTCTAGTAAGGTCTTGATGTTCATAAATATTTAGTAATGTTTGTATTCATGTAGAAAATTAAAATTTTAGATACAAATTGCTGAACTAGAATGTTAACATAATTTGTAATGTCATAGATAATCCATAGATTATACACTTGTTAAATGTAATTTGGTCCGAATTACTTTGAAGAATATCTTGTCGTACATAATTTGGATATTAAGGTATTTCTAAGAAAGTGTTGTGGTGTGTATTTATTTAATTCTACTCTCTTCTAACAGACCTGTTTGCGCCAGTTGAACCGCACTAGTGTAAGGGGTATCCATGATGTTGTCATTGTCAGTGCTGCAAGAACGCCCATGGGATCATTCCGATCCGCCCTAGCCTCATTCAGAGCCCCTGAACTAGGTTCCATTGCAATTAAAAATGCTGTAGAGAGGGCAGGTGTAGATCCGGCAGCTGTCCAAGAAGTGTACATGGGCAATGTATGTCAAGCTATGTGTAAGCAGGCCCCCACCAGACAAGCAGTGCTCTTTGCTGGACTCTCCAAAACCACACCCTGCACAACCATAAACAAGGTTTGTGCACATTTATGTTAAATCTAAGATTAGAGGGTAGGATGGCTAATCTCACATTAATGTCAGAGAGATGATAATGGAAGAGAAGGCAGTAAGGGGAAGATGGGCAGAATATTTTAGGGAGTTGCTAAATGTGAAGGAGGATAGGGAGGGAAAGATAGCTGCAGTGGGAAATGCTAAGAAAATGACCGTGATGAGTGAGGAAAATGGAGGAGAAATAAGGAAGGATGAAATAAAGGCAGTTGTTAAGATGATGAAAGCTGGTAAGGCACCTGGTCTGGATGGATGCCATGCAGAATGTCTAAAAAAAAAGGAGGTATAGTGATAGTGGACTGGCTGGTGAGGTTATTTAATGTTTGCTGGAGAGAGGGTAGAGTGCCGAAGGACTGGAGTAGTGCCTGTATAGTTCCACTTTACAAGGGAAAAGGGAACAAGTGTGAATGTAGTAGTTTCAGAGGGATTAGCTTGTTAAGTGTAGTTGGGAAGGCTTATGGGAGGATCTTGATTGAGAGGATTAGGAGAGGAACAGAGGGAGTAGTTGGTGAGGAACAGTGTGGATTTAGGACAGGTAGAGGTTGTGTAGATCAGATTTTTGTGGTAAGACAGATATGTGAGAAAGCTATAGGAAAGGGAAAGGATGTTTTTTGGGCCTTTATGGACCTGGAAAAGGCTTACGACAGGGTAGACAGAAAGGCACCGTGGGAGGTTTTGCGGATATACGGGATAGGAGGAAAGCTTTTAGGAGCTGTCAAGAATTTAGGGTATTTAGTATGGTAATTTAGGCTCTCTTGGATATATCCGCAATGCTCACTAACATTGGAATATTCTTCATTATTTTCATCATCATTGAATATTCTTCATTATTTTCATCATCAAAAATGCAAGGGTAGTGGGTCAGGGATTGGATATGGTTAAAGAAAATGGTGAAAAGTGGGAGGTGAGCCAGCTGTTGTTTGCGGACAACACTGCACTTGTGGCAGGATTGGAGGAGGGATTGAGGAAGTTGGTGACAGAGTTTGGGAGAGTATGTGATAGAAGAAAGCTAAAGATAAATGTGGATAAAAGTAAGGTGATGAGATGTACAAGGGGTGAAAGTGGCAGTAGACTGGAAGTGAGCATTAAGGGAGAGCGACTGGAGGAAGTGGATAGTTTTAGATACTTGGGTGCAAATGTGGCAGGAAAAGGTGGAGTGAAGGTGGAGGTAGAATGTAGATTGAGAGAAGCAAGTAAATGCCTTGGTGGATTAAAAAGTGTAATGAGGAATAGACATTTGGGAATGGATTCTAAGAGGAGACTGTATGAAGGAGTGATTGTGCCAACAGCACTGTATGGGGCAGAAACATGGAACATAAGAGAGGAAGAGAGAAGGAGTTTGAATGTGTTTGAGATGAGGTGTCTGAGAAGTATGATGGGGGTTACTAGGCTAGATAGAGTGAGAAATGAGGAGGTGAGGAGGAGAACAGGGGTGAAAAAGGATTTGAGAGATAGGGTTGATGAAAGAATATTAGGATGGTTTGGACACATGGAAAGAATGAGTGAAGAATGACTAGTAAAAGAGGTATGGAAGGCAGATGTGGAGGGAATGAACATGAGGGAACGTCCTAGGATGAGGTGGATGGATGGGGTGAAAGGGGCTTTGAGGAAGAGGGGAATGTCTGTTGAGGAAGGACGGGAGAGGACAGAAGACAGAGGTGAATGGAGAATGGTTGTATATGGATGATGTTGTGATGCATGTAGTGGAATGGGCAGGGGGAGGGGGGGAGGTAGTATGCGTGAGCAAAATTTGACGCAGCCCGAAGGGATTTCTCCCCGTCTTCTCCTTTTATGCATGGGGGGACAGAGAGGGGGGGGGTCGCCGATTTAATGAAGCAGCCTTGCTGTGGATGTGCTGTGTCTTGCAACATTGCTTCTGACCCAGGGCAGTGGACAGGGTGCAGGGATGACCCGTCATCCAGGAGGTGCTAAGATGAGAGGGAGGGTGGAGGGGAGTGGAGTGTATTCAGGGATGGAATGGGTGGAAATGATTTTATGCCTTTTCCTTTTTGGCTGCCTCCCTTGTAAGGGGGAAAAAGCCTTGGTATATGTATGTATGATTTTCATCAACTACTAACAACACTGGACTAACTGTTGCACTTACAGGAAAACTATAACTTAGGTTAGAAATTTGAGACCAAGTATATCATACTCATTGTATAAAAACTAGAGGTTGAGGATCCATAATTTGTATAAATCAATCAATCCGTTGCCCCAGGTCTCTAGAGATGTGTTAATGTTGACAATGGAAGGATCAGTGCAGGATCTTTACAATTATTTTGATTAATCTATAAATAATTCATAAATAAGGCTTTTTTTGGCACAATAGTTTATATTCATCAGCAAAGGAATCATGACTTTAACAGTATTTTGTGTCTATAAAAACTAAATTCTTACTGATTGATTTGTAATCTTTGTAACTAATTCTTACTGACTGATTCTTGATGTGTTCCTTTTAAGGTGTGTGCATCTGGCATGAAGTCAGTCATGATGGCTGCTCAATCCCTCATGTGCGGAAGTCAAGAAGTAATGGTAGCAGGTGGCATGGAGAGCATGTCCAATGTACCATACTACATGGCCCGTGGAGACTCGCCGTATGGAGGTGTGAAATTAGAAGTGAGTTTGTTGTCTTTGATTTTCTACTTCATGAATAAAGACTAGTGAAAAGAGTGTGGAAAACAGAAGTGAGTGGAAGGAGTTTGAAGGGAAGACAGAATGAGATGGATGGACAGGGTTCAATAGGAACTGGATGCGAGAAGAATTTCTGTCGAGCAAAGAAGAAAGAGTGTGGAAGATAGTGACTACATGAGGAAATAACATGGCTGGAAGGAAGAGTTTTTGTCAGCCTCATTTCTTGAGTGGATAAGGGAGGGTTGCCATGTATGTACATAAATATACCAAGGGCATTCTCCCCCTTACCAGGGAGGTAGCCAAAGCCAGGTTGCCATGTAATGAAGAAATAAACCAGCTTTGGTTGATGGGACATGCTGTAGAAGTGCTATGTCTTGCTACATTGCCTCTAACCTGAGCAGTGTGGCAGGAGACAGTAATGACCCTTTATCCATGAAGTTCTAAGATGGGAGGAACATTAGATAGGTTTTTAGATAGCTGTAGGGTGAGTGTACATTTGATGACCCCCCCCCATATCTATCTATCTATCTATCTCTCTCTCTCTCTCTCTCTCTCTCTCTCTCTCTCTCTCTCTCTCTCTCTCTCTCTCTCTCTCTCTCTCTCTCTCTCTCTCTCTCTCTCTCTCTCTCTCTCTCTCTCTCTCTCTCTCTCTCTCTCTCTCTCTCTCTCTCTCTCTCTCTCTCTCCATCTTTCTTTCTCTCTCCCTCTTTCTCTTTTGCTCTCTCTCTCTCTCTCTTTTGCTCTCTCTCTCTCTCTCTCTCTCTCTCTCTCTCTCTCTCTCTCTCTCTCTCTCTCTCTCTCTCTTTTGCTCTCTCTCTCTCTCTCTCTCTCTCTCTCTCTCTCTCTCTCTCTCTCTCTCTCTCTCTCTCTCTCTCTCTTATATTACATGTAGTACCCCTGATTTTAATTTCTTGCAGGATGGTATTGTGTTTGATGGTCTGACAGATGTGTACAATAAATTCCACATGGGCAATTGTGGTGAAAACACTGCAAAGAAATTGGGCATCACAAGAGAAGATCAGGACGAGTATGGTAAGCAAGCATAATATTTTAATTATTCAGACATCAGATAATTTAACCACAATCTCTGACTTTTGGGTTTGCTGTGGAAGAAATGCTTTGCTGCATTGCTGTTGACCCAAGCAGTTTGGTGCAAGACGGGGCAACTCTTCATCCCTAAAGTGCCAAAATGGGAGGGGCGGTTGAGTGGATTTTGTTTTTGGTGCAAGTGTGTGTGTGTGTGTTTTGACTAGGCCACCCCCCATATATAAAGGGTAAAGGGTTATTAGTGTGTGTGTGTGTGTGTGTGTGTTACGCTTCCTGAAATTATGTCAGGTATCATTTTAATTTTACAGGTTTAAATAGTTATAAAAAATCAGCAGCTGCCTGGAAGGCTGGAGTATTCAAGGATGAAGTGGTTCCCGTTACAATCCCTGGCAAACGTGGCAAACCTGACATTACCGTGTCAGAAGATGAAGAATACAAGAAAGTGAACTTTGATAAATTCAAAAAACTAGCTACAGTGTTTCAGGTGTGTTGGTGTGATCACCTCGTGCCATGTAGTCTAGAAATGTGTACAATCCTGATGCGTGGTGCCATAGCTGTACATTGTTCATCAGATTTTGTTAACTTGTTTGTGTATGTGTGTTTTGTCTTCATTAGGATTGGCTATCTTTATTGTACTTAAGTTGCTGAGTAATGACCATATTTCAATGGGGATGCCCGCAATGCTCCAATAATCAAGCCAAGTGGGACTTGCCAGATATGAATGAATTCATGCATGAGACGTGGGTACTTTTATATGTGTTGACACAAAGTTAAAACTTTGAATTATTGCAGCGTGAAGGAGGAACTGTAACAGCTGGAAATGCTTCAACTCTCAATGATGGAGCAGCTGCTTGCGTGCTCATGACAGCAGAAGCAGCAGAGCGCCATGGCGTCAAACCTCTTGCACGTATTATTGGATTCTGTGATGCTGCTACTGATCCCATTGATTTCCCCATTGCACCAGCACATGCTACACCAAAGGTAAAAAGTCAATATACTGTAGTTTACTTACTATATGGGGGGACAGAGAGGAGGGGTCGCCGAATTTATGAAGCAGCCTTGCTGTGGATGTGCTGTGTCTTGCGACACTGCTGCTGACCCAGGGCAGTGGACAGGATGCAGGGATGACCCATCATCCAGGAGGTGCCAAGATTAGAGGGAGGGTGGAGGGGAGTGGAATATATAGGAAATGAAATGGGTGGGAGTGGTTTCTATGCCTTTTTCTTTTTATCTACCCCCCTGTGTAAGGGGAAATATCCTTTGGTATATGTATGTATGTACTATATAAATACTTTCTCCCTTATAAGGTGGCTCGATAAATCAGCACACACCCATGTCATGCATGTTAAAACTAGTTTCGTTTCAACCTAATGATATTTTAACCACTTCCATACGGTGACGCCTACATAGGCGTCATGAGGAGCAAGTGGGTACGTGATGATGCCGACATCAGCGTCTTCATTATATTTATTGTAGTCGTACCTACGTAACCTCCATTCTCTCTAAACTGGCTTCATCATATTTTCTATGGTTATCAAAATTCACGGGTGAAAGAGAACGAACGACTGAGCACTGACTTTAGTTTTTATAATGCGATTATTATGACACAACATCGCACGTCAGGCAGCTATTGCTGCCAGACGTGCGATGTGCCCCAGAGTGAAAAGGTTAAAATCAAATTTATTGGCCACTGGGTTATTTTTTATTATGAAGTGGGTGTGCATTGACTCAGCTACCCCTCATCCAAGGAGGGACAGGGCCTTGGGTATGCATGGGTATGGCTGGATATGATAAAAGCAATAGAGTTAGGAAATGTGGAGGCAAGGCAAAGGGCAGAGATATGAAAGAAGCTGTTGGATAAGACACATCAGAAACTGCTGAGGTGGTGTCTGTATATGAAAAGAATGAATCTGGAACAACTAGTCAAAAAGAGTATATAAATCCAAAGTGGATGGAGTGAGTTTGTGAAGAAGACAAAAAATAATGTGGATGGATATAATGAAAGGACCTTTGTATGTATGTCTATTATGCAAAGGAAAAAGTGTAAAAGATAGTGAGTGGATAATGGGAAATCTTCATCTGCTTCATAAGTTATTTTGAATGGATGTAAAAGTTGGTTGCCATGTGATGAACCAGTGAGAGTCGACCAGCTCCAGCTATGGAGGAGCTGTACCATGTTTCATTATGTGTGATTCAGGCATTGTGATGGGACAGGAACAATCCTTCATCCCAGAAGTGCTGAAGAGTGTTATGAGAAATGTGTATTTGGGATGAATGTATGTCTGAAGTAATTGCAATATAGCATTGTGTGGAGCAGAGACAAGGGAGGGAGAAAGGAGGGATAGTAGAAATTTAAATTTATTTGCATTTGTCTTTAAGTAGAGTTTAGTATCCAGTTACAGGAATGCTACGTGAGCCAATCCATAAGGGGTGTTGTTAAAGTTTTTAAGTATTAATTGAATAAAACTTGTGTAGTCAGTATTCCATACAGGGAAACATTGCAGTACACCTGTTAATATAAACATAGATAATCGCTGTTGTATTCTGTACATACAAGAACTCTGCGTCCATGTCTGGTTAGTGGTTTCTTTAATTTTTGTTCCTTTCCCCCAGCTGCTGGAAATGACAGGAGTACATAAGGATGATGTAGCGATGTGGGAAGTCAATGAGGCATTTTCAGTCGTTGTTCTGGCCAACATAAAAATGTGTGACCTGGATCCTGCCAAGGTCAACATCCATGGTGGTGCTGTCTCCTTGGGTCACCCTATTGGGTAAGCTTTCATATTTCAGTATATATTACTTCTTTTCATCTGCGTGTTTCCAGAGTATGCAGGATGTTAAATAGGGTTTCATTGTGTATGAAGCAGGTTATATTATGACTTGTCCATCCCTTTATAAGTGGGAGAGGGCCTTTGGCATGTTTATGTGTGTGTGTGTGTGTATATACTGTAGTCATATGTTATCACATATCCCTCTGAACTCAGTGGTAAGCTTGATATATTTTGCTCTGGATGGTGGCAGTTTAATTCAGTAGGGGGAGATTCCGGGGAGAAAAAGAGGTGGGGTGAGGGCCACATATGAGGTCAAAGAAACTTAATGCAATATTTTTTTGAGTGATGTATGTTTGCTCTTATTTCTGCCCCTTGGAAGTTTAATGAAGTGGCCTTGCTGTGGATGTGCTGTGTCTTGTGACACTGCTTCTGATCCAGGGCAGTGGGCAAGATGCAGGGATGACCCATCATCCAGGAGGTGCCAAGAGAAGAGGGAGGGAAGAGGGTGAAAGGGAGTGGATTATGATAGGGATGGAATGGGTGGAAGTGGTGCCTTTTTTTTTGGTTCCTTTTATAAGGGAGATGAGGGCCTTTGGTATATGTATGTATGGAAGTTTAATGCAATATCTGTTCCCTATTTCCAGAATGTCTGGTGCAAGGATAGTGGGTCACCTAGCCCATGCTCTGCAACCAGGGCAGAAGGGTGTGGCATCCATTTGCAATGGAGGAGGAGGAGCTTCTGCAATCATGCTAGAGAAGTTGTAAGTGGCTCTCCACTTGGCCTTACTCAGGGGTTGCCTGGACTGAACATTTTTCCCAGATTGTTCAGACTAATTCAGAGTTTTTAAAATGAGGGTGTTGTTGTTGTTGTAGCAGCTCAATGCAATTTGATACTAAGTTGGAAATAGACTTCATTAATGTGAAATGGTGAGGGTAGGTTTAATTATATAGGTATTTTTTCATAAGCCATGATATTTCAGGATCTGTTTGATGTAATTTGAGTGACAAAATAAATTATTTTTTATAACTAGTTCATTCTTTCCCTTTTTGAGTATTGAGAAATGTTATTTAAACTGGATCATGAGAATTTTCATATGAAAAAAAATATTGAACAGTTATTGTAACCACACAAATGAGTGTCTAATTTTACTTTGTTTACATAATTATGGTTTCCAGGAACTAATTACTATTTTTTCACCTCTGTACAGACTTCATCAATAAATTGAAGTAACTGGTAAATGGCCTTAAAATCTGTAATCTAGACTCCTTACTTACTCATCTGTAGTTGATGTTTTAGGAACTATAGTGACGTCCCAGTTGACCAAGTCAGTGGGCATTCTATAGTGACTGAAGACTAATTTCCACTCAAAAAATAATGCTGATCACTTTCAACTTCAACTATCCCTCCATTCCTTTACCAATTCTATGGCTCCGTCTCTTTAGTGGGATATCACCCTCAATGATGGAGGGTTTGTTATTTTTAACAAAATGTTAAATCCTCCATCAAACCACATCAGTGAAAGCTTCATGAAATTCCAAAAATATGTTAAAAAGATGGAATAATAAAAACAAAAAACATCAACTTGTATTGACTGTGTTTTCCTCGTTTCTAACTAATTAGAAATTTGGTCAAGGTAAGAAATTGGTTATGATATTCTTCCTGCAGAAGCCATCCAAAAACCACCACCAAACCAACCCTGACACTTTTCACAAAGGATCCCTGCCCTCTCTGTGAAGTCGCACTTGAGGTATAGTGCCACGGAATTTTCATTTTTGTGGTTGATGTGGGTGGATGCTTTGACTCGGATACTCTCCAGTAAGGGGGAAAAAGCCTTTGGTGTGTGTATGTAATCCTTGACCTTGATGGCCTAGATGTACAATACACCAAAGGCTTTTTTCCCCCCTTACAAGGGAGGTAGCAAAATCAAAAGGCAATTACCTACTCCCACCCATTTATTTCCCATCCATTCCACTCCCATTCACCACCCATTCTTCCCCCTCAGCCTAGTTATAGCTGAATAAAATCATGGTATTATCTAGAACATGTATTAACTTTGACAGTAAAGCCACCTCTAGTACCTGAATTACAAAAGTTGTGAAAGAACATGTACCAATATAGAGCATACAATTATAGGTTTCATGACAGAAGACGGGTGAATGGAGAAATGTTGTATATGGATGATATTGTGATTGCATGAGGTGGAATGGGTGGGGTGAGGTAGTATGTGTGAGCAAAATTTGACGCAGCCCGAAGGGATTTCTCCCCATCTTCTTTTATGCAATGGGGGGTCGCCGATTTAATGAAGCGGCCTTGCTGTGGATGTGCTGTGTCTTGCAACACTGCTTCTAACCCAGGGCAGTGGACAAGGTGCAGGGATGACCTGTCATCCAGGAGGTGCTAAGATAAGAGGGAGGGTGGAGGGGTGTGGAGTGTATTCAGGGATGAAATGGGTGGAAATGATTTTATGCCTTTTCCTTTTTGGCTACCTCCCTTGTAAGGGGGGAAAAGCCTTGGTATATGTATGTATGACAGAAATTCATATATTAAACTATAATCTTTTATACTTCTATGAAAGCACATGCCATAACTTGGGTTTCCTTTTTCCAACAGGTGCTAGAACCCCTAAGACATCGATTCAACCTGGTGGAGGTGGATATAGAAGAGGAGGAGAATCAAAAATGGTACAACCTTTATAAATACGAAATACCAGTCTTCCACTTTGAGGGTCAGTTTTTGATGAAACACAGATCTAATTATGAACTTCTTAAGAAAAAATTGGATCAGTGGGAAGAAAGTTGATAATAACATACTGTAGTGTTATTAATAATACATGATCCTAAATTTATGCAAGACAACCATATGGTTAATATCAACCGTCTCTTGAATGGAACAAGTTCCTAAGTTTGAATTTCTAATGTCCATGGCTTAAGCCACTAGAGGAAGGCAGATGAGATGTAGATATAGAAATTATTTAATTGTTGCCTCAGGTTTCACCAAGTGGAAAACCTGCAGCCCCGCATTGGCTGGAAACAGTCCTCAGACCCTTTCACAGATCTCTGGAAAGAAATTTGGATTGTTGACGGTGTTTCATTTGGCTGCATTTACACCAAGTGAATCAAATCTATTCAGTTCATGAAGAATCAACATGATTCATAAATCATATTGATTCGCCACACTGGTTTCGATGTAACTTTACACCAGGTGAATTGTGTCAATTCAAATCATGCTGATTCGCCTGATGTAAACAGTTGCATCAAAGCTAGTGTGGCGAACCAACACGATTCATGAATTATGTTGATTCTTCAAGAATGATTCAATTTGCTTGGTGTAAAAGCAACCTTAGTGTAGGACTTTCCATGTCACTATTTGAAAGTGGTAGGGGAAGATGAGCAGTTGTAGTCCTCAGCTCTCTTATGTGTGAAAAAATGTAAGAATTATAATAGAAATTGAGAAAGGGAGATCTTGGACCCAGTCCGGAGATTAAGTGTCCGTCCCTCAGGGTTTCACCTCCTAATGGAGGTAAGGAGGTTGACAGGTTTTGAAAATGGGTAGCTTCAATGTCCATCTTGCAGGATCACCACATGTGAGTATCCATCATTAGTCCTGGTATAGATATTTAGGGATGAAATCAAAGAGTTGTGTGAAAGAATGGTTGTACCCATGATGATATATGAAGTAGACTTGATAAGCAAAAATAAATAAATAAAATTAAGTCAATTTTGAGATGAAGTATTAGAAAAATTGTGATAGATGTTGCAAAGAATGCCAAGTGTGAGAAATGCGGAGGTGCGACAGAGAACAGCTAGGAAGAGAGCTGTTGGATGGGGTACAACAAAGTGCTGAGGTGATTTGAACATTGGAAAGAAAGAACAAGGAAAGACTAGCAGGATGTGGAAAGCAAAGTGGATGGATTGAGTTAACTTGATAGGATGACTGAAAATGAGATGGATGGATAGGGTGAAGGGGCTTGGGATGCATGTGGAATATCTGTAGTGCAGGAAAGACGAGAATGCAAAAGAGGAGTGAATGGAGGGAGACTATTAATGAGTGAATAAAGAGATGGCGCAATTCGAAGTGTCGTTTTTCTCGTTAGATTTTCAATTTATTTAGAGTGGGTATCACATAGAGAAATGATGTGGGTAAACCAGGTCCATCCATCAGGCTATGCTGTAGAAGTGCTGTGCCTTTGCATTTCTTTTGGCACAATCAGCATGGTAGGGGACAGCAATTCTATTCAGATAGGAGGCTTGGTTGACTGGGCAATTGATTTTTAAGCTATTGCCCTTTGGGAAGAAAAAAAAACTTATGTATATTGAAATGTTCTCACTTCAGAGAAGTAATATCAAGGAAGAAAGAAAAAGAAAGCAGCTCAATATTTTATAAGTCGACTTTCTGTGTACTGCCTACTACTGGATCTACATGACCTTTCATATTATGTAGAAGTTAGATTTATAATCAGATCAGTAGGTTTGGAGAAAAAAAAAAACTTCTTAGTAGCAACTATGGTCCTGTAGATTTTCAGTAGGTTGTTAAGAAGTGAATTTGTTATAAATATTTTTATTTAGGGGCAATTTGCATTATTTAGTAGATGTCACTGGAACTCAAATTGTATCATACTGTGCCAAACCTTTTTCATAGTCTATGGTTTGCAAATGTAATTATCAACAGTTACAGTTGTTGCTGAAATAAATGACTCGAAAACTCTTTTGTTGAATCTTTAATCAAACTTGGACTTTATTTATATGTTCTTTGCCTTAAGGCTCCCCCAAGGTCCCTCATTAACCCATTAAACTCCGATGACAAGATGTCTTGTCATTTGGTCAAATAAAACAAAAAATCATAAAACACCAAAATGTTTGATCAAATACCAGAAAAATATGACGTCAATCCTCGCTTCGCTCGCAGCGAAGCGAGGATTGACGTAATATTTTTCTGGTGTTTGATCAAACATTTTGGTGTTTTATGATTTTTTGTTTTATTTGACCAAATGACAAGACATCTTGTCATCTGAGTTTAATGGGTTAAGATGGGAGCTATCCACAAGATAATGTGACAGACTGCAACTAATGTTGTACCTCCCATGACTGATCAGTCTGGAAAACCATTTATACAATGACTATTATGTGACATACAGTGTATAGAAATAATTGATTAATTGTTGCCTTAAGTTTCACAAAGTGGAAAACCCACAGCCCCACCATGGCTGGCAGCAGTCCTTGGAACCTCCCACAGATGTGTAAGTGTGGGGCTGTTACTATGTCACAAGCAGAAAGTAATAGGGAGAGAAGAACAGTTACTGGTTTTCAGGCCTCTGAGTATGTGTAAAAAAAGTAAGAAATACAGCAGAAGGTGACTGAAATCTTGAGCCCAGTCACCCTTCAGGGCTGCACCACCTTATGGATGTGAGGGTGGTTGATCAATTTTGAAAATGAGCTGCTCTGCTCTTCATGTTGCACAACCAACACATGTATGGATCAATCAGTCTATTACCCCTGGTGTCTCTTGCAAAAGATTTGCAGCCTTTCTTGTATGGAAATAGGGATTAATAAATCCAAATGATCTACAACAGACACCAGAAGCAACAGACTTATAAATGTATTTGCAATGTGGCTAGACATGGTAGAAGGGCCAGGGGTCCCCTCATATATGGCTAGGTCATGAGTATCACCACTAGTTCTTCTCCCATTCCTTCCTTGGGAGGTGTTGTGTCTTGTTACATTACTTCTGAACAAAGCAGTAGGTGGAAGACAGGAATGACTTTTCATCCGCAAGGAGTTAAGACAGAAGGGACAACAAATGGTTTTGGATGGGTGATGGGTGGGTGTATACCTTGACTAGGCCACTCTCTTATAGGGGAAAAAGATCCTTCAGGTTTATATATATATACATACCTTTAGCAAGGTGAGGTTGCTTGTTATCAGTGCTCCCAATTCCTTGAATGCGTCTTGCAACAAAGAATGAGTGTGTGATAATTGTACTGACCCCAACACATAGCTACCCATGGTGTTTGGGGAAGATGTAAGGACAGAGTCATAGGAGTAGTAAATGAGAGATGTATGTCAGGTAATGGGTAGCAAAAAGAAAGTTAATTGGCTTGGCATTCTTCTGTGAGTGGAGGTTAGCTTCTTGTTGGCGTCCATCTGTCTTGGGAGACAATGGAATGTGTGCCTTTGATTTGGTTTCTACATAATAAGAATGATATAACATGATAATAATAACAATAATAATGATAATAATTCATACATATACCAAGGGCTTTTTCCCCCTTACAAGGGAGATATCCAAAGTTAAAATGCATAATTCCACTCCTACCCATATCATCCCCACCCACTCTCCTCCCATTCCCCACCCCTCCCTCCCTCTTTTTTTGGCTCCTGGATGATGGATCATCCTTCCATCTTACCAATTGCCCTGGGTCAGAAGTAATCCAGCAAGATGAAATGTCTGATCTAACCCATAATAATGTCCATATAACCCATAGTACTGATGATGATTAATAAATTGAGTTGCAATGTCTGCTGTGGCTGTACAGTCCAATCCTGGAGAAGTAAGTTCTGTTGCAGTTACTACATTTGAAGTCTGCACCTGACTCTATGAGTGTAGATGATGCCCTCTGCTGTCTATGCTCTTTGCCCACTGGTCCTCGCTCTTCTGTTCATACCTCTGAACAGCAACTACGACAGTCTTTCTTCAACTGCTGTGGTCTGCAGCAGCAATCTCCCAATTAGATGGGTTGATGCTGCCTGCCTTCATGTCACACTCACAGGTGTCTATGCAGAGCAAGGCAGGTCTTGAGCCAATGGCAAGCTCCCCAAACAACATATCTTTGGGAATTCACCCATCTTCCTTTTGACTAATGTGGTCCAGCCAGTGAAGGTATCATTGGGTGAGTAGAGCAAACATGCTTGGGATATTCACTTCTACCAGGACAATCGTGTTGGGAATGTGGTCTTGCCAAGTGATACACAAGAGTCTTCTGAGGCAGTGCAGGTGGAATGTGTTTAATCTGCACTCTTAGTGGGCATAGAGGGTCCAAGATTTGCTGCCATAAAGCAATGTACTGAGCACACAGCATGTGTTGTTCCAGACCCTTTTGGCCAAGTGAGCCTTCACTGATGCTACCTTTCCAACTCTCTTGTTCTCCTCACTGTCCAGGGAGAAGTTGTTGGAGATGGTGGAGCCAAGGTACATGAAGTCTTCCACTACCTCAAGAGTGAAGTTGTCTATGCTGATGTCTGGAACTCTGCTGATGTCTTGGACCATAACATTGGTCTTTTTGAGGCTGATGGTTAGGCCAAAATCTCTGCATGCATGAGCAAAGCAGATGAGTCTTTGGAGAGCTTCTTCTGTGTGAACAGGAAGTGCAGCATAATCTGCAAAGAGTATTTCCCTGATGAGTACCTGCCACACCATAGTTTTTGCTCTTTGGTGTGTGAGATAGAAGAGGTTTCTATCACTATGGGTTTCATAAACAACCTACCTATAAATGCAACAACCCATCTTCTACCCCTCTTTCTACCCTCTTTTCTACCAGCCTCTTACAGTTGAGACATGTTAGGACGTCTCACTAGTGACCAATACGTCATCGAGGTACGTAAAGGTATTGTTCACATTAGCTATTATTGTATCAAGAAGTGCTGAAAGGTGGTGCCTGCATTTTTAAGACCAAAAGGCATGTCCAAGTACCCAAACAATCCAAATTGTGTGTATATCGCAGTCTTAGGTATATCCTGTTCAGCAACAGGAATTTGTAGATATGCACATTGTAAGTCTTAGTACATACATACATACATATACCAAAGGCTTTTTCCCCCTTACATGGGGGGTAGCCAAAAAGAAAAAGGCATAGAAACCACTCCCACCCATTTCATTTCCCACATATTCTACTCCCCTCCACCCTCCTCCCTCCCTCCTATCTTGGCACCTCCTGGATGATGGGTCATCCCTGCATCCTGTCCACTGCCCTGGGTCAGAAGCAGTGTTGCAAGACACAGCACATCCACAGCAAGGCCGCTCCATAAATTCGGCGACCCCCCCCTCTCCGTCCCCTCATGCAGGAAAGGAGAAGACAGGGAGAAATCCCTTTGGGCTGCATCAAATTTTTTCTCATACATATTTCCTCACCCCCCATCCCCCACCCACTCCCCCTCATGCATTACAGCTTCATCTATACACAACCCTTCTCCATTCACCCCTATCTTCTGTCCTCTCCCGTCCTTCCTCTACAGACATTCCTCTCTTTTGTAAAGCCCCTTTCACCCCATCCATCCATCTCATCCTAGGACGTCCCCTCATATTCACTCCTTCCACCTCCGCCTTCCACACTTCTTTTACTAATCTTTCTTCACTCATTCTTTCCATGTGTCCAAAACATCCTAATACTCTTTCATCAACCCTATCTCCCAGCTCCCTTTCCACCCCTGTTCTCCTCCTCACCTCCTCCTTTCTCACTCTATCTAGCCTAGTAACCCCTATCATACTTCTCAGACATTTCATCTCAAACACATTCAAACTCCTTCTCTCTTCCTCTCTCATGTTCCATGTTTCTGCCCCATACATTGGGGTCCCCCAGGGTACCAAGATGGGACCCTATGCTTCCTCATCCTTATTAATGATGCCCTCATGGACACTCCTCACAGATGGAAATATGTGGATGACAGCACCATAGGCATCCCCATCAACACCAGGCGGCCTGATTATGCACCACTACAAAACACCCTGAACGAGCTCATGACGTGGACGGAAGACAACAATGTCACAATCAACACCAACAAGACCATAGTGATGCACTTTTGTACCTCCACACAGGCGGTGGCTCCTCCACAACTTTCATTGGGCCCCCACCCCCTCCAACTGGTCCAATCCACCAAAATCTTGGGCATCACACTCGACGATCAGTTAAATTGGAACCAGCATGTCACCAACATAGTCAGGACAGCGTCTTACATGTATATGCTGAGCAGGTTAAAATCATTAGGAACACCTACATCTGAGCTACAGGAGGTCTACAAAATCTTCATACTCCCCACCCTCATGTATGCCTCACCAGCCTGGTCCAGCTCACCCACCCTCACACAGAGACAAAAGTTGGAGAGGGTACAAAAGAGAGCGTGCAGGATCATCCTGGGCGTGGAGTACAGCGGTTACGACCACGCTCTTACCACCCTTACTCTATCTAGGGTGTCCCAGTGGCACGGTGAGGCACTAAAGAAATTTGGGGAAAGCCTGCTTTCCCACCCTTGACACCGTCACTTCCTCCCTCCCGACGCTCCACCAACTCGCCACGCCACTAGACACAGAAATAGGCTCGTACCAATCAAAGCGCCAAGGACTGACCGCTACAAAAACAGTGCCATCCCATCCATTGTGCACATAATCAACTCTATGTAAACTTGTACCGTGTATATACTCTAAGTTTTATATTTCTAATCAGCTTTTATAATATATTGTCAGTGTACTACTGCAATTGAAATAAACCATTTATTATTATTATTATTATCATTATTATATAACCTCTTAGCATCCATTCCCAGATGTCTATTCCTCATTACACTTTTTAATCCACCAAGGCATTTACTCGCTTCTCACAATCTACATTCTACCTCCACCCCCACTCCTCCCTTTCCTGTCACATTCGCACCCAAGTATCTGAAACTATCCACTTCCTCCAGTTTCTCACCCTTAATGCTCACTTCCAGCCTACTGTCACTCTCTCCCTTTGTACATCTCATCACCTTACTTTTGCCCACATTTATCTTCAGTTTCCTTCTTTCACACACCTTCTCAAACTCCGTCACTAACTTCCTCAATCCCTCTGATCCTGCTACAAGTGCAGTGTCGTCAGCAAACAACAGCTGGCTCACCTCCCACTTTTCTCCATTTTCTTTAATCATCTCCAACCCCTGACCCACTACCCTTGCATTCACCTCTCGCACCACCCCATCCATGTAAAGATTGAACAGCCAGGGCAACATAACACACCCCTGACGAAGTCCCACCTTCACCTCAAACCATTCACTCTCTCCATTTCTAATCCTAACGCAAGCTCTACTACTCTCATAAAAACTCTTGACTGCTCTTAACAGTTTTCCTCCTATCCCGTATATCTGCAGTACCTCCTACAGTGCCTTCCTGTCTACCCTGTTGTAAGCCTTTTCCAGATCCATAAAAGCCCAAAAACATCCTTACCTTTTCCTATAGTTTTCTCACATATCTGTCTTACCACAAAAATCTGATCTACACATTCCCTACCTGTCGTAAAACCACACTGTTCCTCACCAATTACTCCCTCTGTTCCTCTCCTAATCCTCTCAATCAAGACCCTCCCATAAGCCTTCCCAACTACACTCAACAAGCTGATCCCTCTGTAACTACTACACTCACACTTGTCCCCCCTTCCTTTGTAAAGCGGAACTATACAGGCACTCCTCCAGTCCTCTGGCACTCTACCCTCTCTTAAACAAACATTGAATAACCTCACCAGCCAGTCCACCATAATTGTACCTCCTTTCTTCAGACATTCTGCATGGTATCCATCCAACCCAGGTGCCTTACCTGTTCTCATCATCTTAGTCTTAGTTAAAAAATGTTTATTGTTAAGTGACATGATGAGAGAGCGCAAGTGCGGAATGGGATAGTTGTCACTTACAGTTACATTATTTGGACTTCGGTAATCACCACAAGGTCTCCAGGAATGTGGTTCTTCCTTTGGAACCAAATGAAGTGAAGCCGCCCAAGGTGGACTGGAATGTCGAATAATACCTGCATAAGCAAAAATTGGAATTCGTCCTTAGCAGCCTTGATCTTCTCACTTGTTAATGGTTTCACCTTAAATGAAACTGGAGGGGAATCACCCGTATCTATACGATGACGTATAGATAAACACTGTAACTCCTGTTACATTGGCCAAACTGGTAAAGAATTACACTTAAAGATGAATCAACATAGATATAACATAAGGACAGGCCAAATGTCTAGTGGGGTTTTTGTCCTTGTAAGAGAGACAAACGTCATAGCACTGACTGGGACAATGTTAAAAAAATTGTTGTTTGTAATTATGTTTTAAAAAGGAACATCATTGAATCCAGTTTTATAAAAAGCAGTTTTGATAACATAAATTTGAGTTTAGGTTTATCTAAACTAGATAATTCTATCATCAATATGATCATAAAATAGTACCATGACTCTTAATTGTGCCAGATATCCCTGTGGACTTTTCGGCCACATGGTTATCTGTTTTTGTTATTGCTGTTTTATTGTTTATTATTACTATTATCATCTCCTTTTCTGCATGAGGGGACCGAGGGGGGGGTCGCCGAATTTATGAAGCGGCCTTGCTGTGGATGTGCTGTGTCTTGCGACACTGCTTCTGACCCAGGGCAGTGGACAGGATGCAGGGATGACCCGTCATCCAGGAGGTGCCTAGATTGGAGGAGGGTGGAGTGGAGTGGAATATATGGGGAATGAAATGGGTGGGAGTGATTTCTGTGCCTTTTTATTTTTGGCTACCCCCTATGTACGGGGGAAAAAGCCTTTGGTATATGTATGTATGTATTATCTTTATGTATTCACCTTTGTCTTTGGATCACGTGTTGGACTCGTGATCTATTCATGTGTGTGTATTTATATTTCTGAAGGTTTTATGTGGCTGTTACCTTCCCCAATTTTCTTATATCTGTATGAATAGTGTGTTCTATTTCTCTTTCTTGTATTCCGAAAATGTAATAAACGAAAACGTTTAGTATTCCGAACTTTAATTTCCCTGTGGTTTCTGCATGAATACATATATATATATGTATATATATATATATATATATATATATATTCACATATATATATATATATATATATTCATATATATATATATATATTCATATATGTATATGTATATATATATTATCATCACTGTTATTGTTATTATTTTTTAATCATCCTCATCTTTATTTCATATTTCCGAACGCAGTCTCGAAGAATTTTAAACTACCCGCTTTCTCCCTGTGTGATCGTAGATGGCAGCACTAGCTTCCCTTCACGTCTCTTCTTCACCAGCGTGGTTACAGAGGTAAGGAGAAGTGAAGTTAGTCTGTATAATTTTCAATATTTTCGTGTAAAGTTGCTATTCTAAGTAGTACAGTTGTGTTGGTATTAGATGGTGAAAACGACATTAGTATATAACAGTTATTTACATATGAGGAACGTATATTTCAGGAGAAATAAATATACGTGTATAGATGTGTTTACACAGGCTTACATGCGGTGAACAGATAAAAAGACAAATGTTTAGCACAACAAAAATTTAAATAATTTAAACTTTGATGATGTATTAAGCAATGTGTAGTTAGTTTTGGTGTTGAAATGCCCAATTCGTTTGGTGAATGATATTTTTCGTGCTTGGACGTACATACTTTTTGTGGTACAAAGTATCGATAGACACTGTGACTGTCTAACAGTGGCATGTGCTTTCCTTTATTTTGTGTGTAAAGTTTGTATTGTGTATTGAATGTTAAATCTGAACAGGTACGATAATCTACTCTTAGAATTAACTTACGGAGATTAGGCAACTAACAGTCGTGAATCTCACCTGAAAGTGAATACTTTATACTTACTTGGTCTGTTTACATAATTATAATATATTGTAACTTTAATAATAATCGAAGTATATATTAAATACAGAATACAGTACATAGTAAATGAGGGAGTTCCTATGTTAACATTTAGATTGAAATTCTGGTATTTTAGTTGTGCACACCTATGGCTATGTGATATAGCAATAGAAAATTAAATATTAATTTTGTAAATTATATTACACGAATGTAATATGCAATTTTCTTGGCGGAAATAAATAACAAGAAACCTTACTACAAGCAAATTACTAATGCACAAAGCTGCTAGGATACAGGCCAGATGCCATGTTGTCCGTTACAATTATCGGGCCATCAGCATCTGTGACGACAACAATTTGGATGATATTTAGAATTTGAGGTACTGAATTCCTAAATATAGATTAGGTTACATAGGTTAGGTTGGAATAGACAAGTTTATCCTTTCAATTCATTGACCTCTGCATCTATCAAAACAAACGGCATATAATTCAACTGCTGCAACCTCATACATTAAATCTGTTTTAGCAACTTTTTTTTATTGATAATTTGATTTCTGCCAAGAAAACCACCTGTTACATTGATGTATTATAATATGCAAAATTAATAACTTATTGCGTAGGTAGCTAGGTCAACATGAAAATGGAATTCCTGATATTTGAGCTGAAGTAGTTCTCATGGAATGCAGAAAGTCGCTATGAGTACAATGCAATTTGAATTATCCATCTAGCTGTCCTAGTTCTCAAGATATTGCATTTTGAAGGGAATTAAATTGGGCCTATTTTGTCCCAGGAAATCGGTCCGAAACGTGCGGTCTGACTAATTGCTGATCAAACGTTAAACAATGACGGTTTTTACTAACAGGCACAATTTTATATAAAAATTTAGCATATGGATGCATTATTTGACCTATTCTCTTTGAAGATGTGTGATTTCCATGTAATTTGATCAAAGAATTTTTTTTACCCTCTGCAAAATTACCCACCACAGCTACGAATATTGTCAAATTACATGAAAATCACACATTTTAAATAAAATAGTTGAAATAATTCAACTATATGCAATCTATTACACTAATAATACAATAAAAAACTTAATAGTGTAGTTTGATCCATACCACCAGTGATCATAGATAGCGGGCAGGACGAATCATAGCTGTGGTCCGTGATATTACGGAGGATAAAAACGTAACTTCTTTGATCAAATTACATGAAAATCACACATTTTAAAGAAAATAGTTCAAATAATTCAACTATAAGTCTATTACACTAATAACATAATAGTAAGAAACTTAATAGAGTGAAGTTTGATCCATACCACCAGTGATCATAGATAAGATGGCGGGATGGACGTTGACGTTATCCGATAATCCGACCCGATAGATAGAAAAAAACAACTAATTAATACCACCGATTTCTCAGCTCTACCATAACTCGCTGCCTTTATTGTGGTATTAGAATAATCCGCGAGACTAGTAGTTTTCGTTCATTTTGGTCAGTTATCAATACACTGAATTTATTTAGCTCATTTTTTACGCTGAAACATAAACCAATTTTCGATTTACTGCTGAATGCAAGCCGCCATGTTTATCTTATGTTTTTATGTAACTGATGATGTAATTGTTTGAAATTTACTATGATCGTAGTAAATACACTCTCATAACATTTGTATGAATGAAATTTCCGGCGGTATGTAAATTTGGCCGTTTGCATGGCGTGCGCATAAAGTGACGCACTATTGTGCTCGTCATCGACGGTGGTGCCTCTGGTGGTGTTTGACCTACCTAGCATAGGTGTGCACTTATAAAAATTTACTAAAACTCTGAAAGGATTTGCTTATGCCTCCAGGTCAAGGCTTGTAATTAAGATCAAGCAGTGGGCAACACATCTGATTCCATGTGGTAATGGTTACTTACCTAGGATACTTGGGAGAATTTTGCACCAAGTCTTAGGATACTTGGGAGAATTTTGCCTGTTATTGGCACAGCTGAGGTGGGCCTTCACTGGTTCCAGGGTCATCTGCCCTCCATATGATTTCAGGGAGGGTGTTGTGTGGTAGTTTGAGTATCCTGGTATTGTGCTCAGCCCCTTGTCAAGTCTTCTTTTGAAGCTTAGGGAGGTGCCTGTGTGGTCTCAAATCTCTCAAGGGAGACTGCTAGAAATAAGAGTACCATTGTGTGAAGGAATAGTGCACCAGTGTGTATACCTTGTGCCCTGGATGATGTTTACATAGTACAATCTTCCTCTTCGTGAGTGGGGGTTTTCTTGTAGTCCCACATTTGGTACTCTCCTCTCAAGGATCTTCCTCATGTATATGGCAGTGTATCTCTCCTCTGAGGAGAATATAGCTTCAAGTAGCAAGTTTTTCCCAGTAGTTCATGTGCTGAATTACCTGAATCCTGCTGGTGAAGGTTCTCTGGATGGCATCAAGGGTAGTGATGTGGAACAGTGGATGGCATGGGGGGACCACAGTTGGTAGTAGTATTCCAGCTTGAGTTTTCCACAGGGTTACAATGCATTTACCTTCCCTGGCCTTGTAATGGAAATTCTTAAGACCTGGCCACTTGTCTGTCTTGCAGCAGCTGTGATCTTGTGGTGCCTGAAGGATGCATATCTGCAAATGCTGCCTTCTTGGTTAAGTTAGGAGCTGTAAGGACAACATCAGTTTAATGTTATGTATCCCTTGTGTGCTGCTATAATTTTACCAAATTGTGACTTCGACATATTCACTTTCGGAAGCATTTAGCCCTGCTGTGTAGATACTGTCTTGCAGCAGTTCTTCTGTGGGAGCAATAAGATCTCGTTTACTTAATTGAATTACTTGATTTGGTTTGGTGGTTTTATCATCCCACCATGCCAACACGTAGTGTCCACCTCAAGTTTTCCTCATCCTTCACTAAAGAGTTTTTTGTCTGTCTAGACGTCGATGGGGTGCCTTCCAGTTTGGCAAGGAATTTAACCAGCTGGTGTTTGAAAGAGTTGACTGAACAACCATTTTTATCTTGTACCTCTCTTTGGGTGCAGTTGAAGAGTGGAAGCTCTCAATCTGAAGTTGTTCTACTGTAGTGATCCAGCTCTGCCACACTGAACAGTGTTGACAATGCATCTTCTGCCTCAGTGTGCAGACACCTGTGACATCATGGGGTTTGTCAGATTTGGCACATTTTCCCGTAGGAATATAATGGTGTACCTATTCCATCTTCTCTCCAAAGAGGGATTTGGGTATTTTAGCCATTCTGAGTAACTGATCTTTTAAGTGATATATATATATATATATATATATATATATATATATATGCTAATAAGAACACGGGTACGTGTGTTCACTTATGCAAAGTAGACCACTTGGAAAAAGAAACTAACGAAGCAGAGCGCTTTCGTATATTACATCTTCAGTGCAACAAGTGAAGATGTAATATACGAAAGCGCTCTGCTTCGTTAGTTTCTTTTTCCAAGTGGTCATCATACATATATATATATATATATATATATATATTATTATTATTTTTTTTTTTTTTCTTTTCTTTTCTTTTCTTTACTTGGATTGTAAGATTAAAGGGTGGGTTTGCAGGGTTTGACTAATTACCCCACCGGACCCCATCGGACCGCACCGGACCTTTATCCAAGCTTATACCTACCCCACCGGAGGTTGAGATTGATCGTAGGTTATCATGGAATGTGTATTTTGACAGTTTGCACATGACTTGTATTTGTAACACCACTTGACGTTGCATGCCGAGAGGTTCGAGAGAGTTTGTATGGGACCGCACCGGAGGCTTATTTTATTGTACTTCTACCTGAATAAAATGTACATCAATGTTTTATACGGAACAATAAACATTTATCTGATTCTGATAGTACCAATACCAATTATTCGTATACGGGCGAATAATAATAGCATCTCCATGATAATAGTGAGGTTGAGATTTCAAACTTATCACGTATCCGTATCCTTATACGGATATTTAACATTAGAATTCAGTGTACTTGTTCACGTGACCTTGTACATTATACGTAGTATTCGTTTTCGTTTACGTAGTGAAATCTCAACCTCTCTAATCATTGTTCTTGGACAACCGTATACTGACGGTGGAATAACAATAAAAATATGCACTTCGATCGTATATGGGCGAATAATCACTTCGTTTTATTTTTATTTGAATTTATTCGGTAAATCATCCTCCATCGCACTTTCATCTCTGAACGTCACTTAACCATTGATTTAATTGGGCCGGTCAGTTAACAGTGACTTTTATCTCAGTTAATATTCAATAAACGGTGCCATATTGCCACTTTCACTGACTTTTACCTCAGAACGTCACTTGCTTGAACTTCATTCAGTCAATTGGTCAATTAACAGCCTGTGACATTGCCCCTTTTACCCCAGAACGTCCTCACTTGAATTTTATTCAGTTAACTGGTCCGGTGGGGTAGGTATGAGCCAAATTTTATACCACTGGTCAAACTGTGAAAATACACATTCCATTTGACCAACGATCAATCTCCACCTCCGGTGGGGTAGGTTTTAGCTTGTGTAAAGGTCCGATGGAGTCCGGTGGGGTAATTAGTCATACCGGGTTTGCAGTGGAGAATTAAGGAGGGTTGGAGGGAAATTATGCAGGGATTGTTATTGTAACCATTCTTATTTATATATACCAACAGGCTTCTTCCAGGTCTTGTCACTTGAAGAAATATTATGTCTGAGTTAGCTAGTGTAGGCTAATGATGAGGTGTTTGGTATCTTCTATGTGATGGTTGCATCTGGCGCAGTTTTAGTAGCTAGGCCTATTCTGTGCTTACACTGTCCTAATACCAGATGACATGGATACATGCACAATAAAATGCTGAAGTGTTTAATTTCTTTGTTTTATTGCTTAATAACCAACACTACAGGTGTTGCATTTTAATACTGGTACTAAATCAGTTAAATTAAAGTTTATTATGCTGGTTTCAGGCCACATTGCTGTTGTGTAGATCCATGGAGACGAAATAAATTTGATACAAAGTTGCTTACCTTAAAGAATACCTTGTGCAGTCGGTGGTTTGACAGTTTTGGTAATTCAAAGTGATGGTGATACTGTTTCTTCTGTTGAGGTCTTTGGTCAGGTAACATTGTGATATGGTTATATAAGGATGGGATGATTAGTTGTATTTTCAGTTTCCTGAGTCCGTGTCTTGGTCATACATATTGCTAAATGATAGTTGTTTGTGGAATAATGCCATAAAAAAGGGTGATGATTGTACTTGTGTTTTGTACAGTAGTGGCATCCTGTTTAAGTGGAAGTACTCACAGGTTTTTGTTATTAACAATTAAACAAGAAAGAAAATATTGTTGGTCCAGATCTCTTGCAGAGACCCATGGCCCCCAGGTAACTGGCAACAGCCATTATACATACCCATAGGTAACTTCAGGAAGAAATACTGTGCTGTTGGTGAGGGATATTGCGTGGTAGTGCAGGACAGTGCTAATTGTGACTGTTCCAAACGTGGCCAGTTTGATTCCATTGCCATACCTATTCTGTGCTGGTATTGTATAAGAGAAGGATGGTATCTTGAACATTAGTGTGCTTATATAGTTCTTTCTTGGAAAGCAAATTGGCACAAAGTTTTGGATTTTCAAAATTGAAGCTGTGATGAAAAGCAGGTATGCCAACACTGATTTTGACTACGGAATATTGTACATAACAGAAGTGGAATGATCATGAGAGGAAGATGGAGAATGAAATAGATGGGTGAAGGCTTACAATGATGTATATAATGTCCATTGAGCAGTTAAGAGAATGCAAATGAACTGAATGAAGTGTTTTTATCTAGAGCAAGTGAAGAAAGTGGGGAGGGGGGCACCATAATATGGAGTGGGGGTACTAACTGTGGTTACTCTGGGTGAAAGACAAGTATAAAAGGTGTAACTTTGTATTTTAAAATGCGTGTATTGTGATGCATTATTGTATATGAGGCAGCTAATGTGTGCACAAATACTTACTCGTATTAAAGAGGTTGTAGTATACAGGAAGGGAGCAATGTTTGCAAGGTTGTCTGAATATTTACATAGGTTGCTTTTGCTTTTGTTCCAGTGGAAGAATTAATAATTTCATAATTTTTTCAACAGACAATGGCAATCAGGCCCCTGAAAAAAGCAAAGATCCTCAAGAAGAGGACCAAGAAATTCATTCGCCACCAGAGTGATCGCTATGTTAAACTCAAGGTAAGGTTTTACTTTAAAGAAATTGAAATTGAAAATGTACTAATAACCTTGTAAAATATATAAATTGTTGAACGCTCAACAGGTTAGTGCATTAATTTATGGATAACTGAAAAAATGTGCAACTAATTTGTTAACATTTACTTCTCTTCAAACATAACAGCCCAACTGGAGAAAGCCTAAGGGTATTGATAACCGTGTTAGGCGTCGCTTCAAGGGTCAGTACCTAATGCCCTCCATTGGCTATGGGTCTGCAACCAAGACGAAACACATGCTTCCTAACGGCTTCAGGAAGGTTCTTATCAATAATGTTAGGGTATGTATCATTTCACAGCCATTGTATTTAACAAACTAAATGATGAAAATTTTGGCTAGAGTACTGAAATACTTGTTGACCTTTGTTCAGCCTGATCACATATATACCTATTTTATAGTAACCATGTGAAATTGTGTTTTTCATTTGAGTACTTTTGTTGTAGGAGTTGGAGGTCCTCATGATGCAAAACCGAAGTTACTGTGCTGAGATCGCTCATGGTGTGTCTTCACGGAAACGAAAGGACATTGTTGAAAGGGCCAACCAGCTTTCAATCAGGCTAACCAATGGTGCCGCAAGACTGCGTACTGAGGAGGCCGATTAATAAATGAGGATCAGAAATTATTGTTTTACTAACCATGTCAAATTATAGATTTCTGGAGTATATTTCAGTGGGTGCAGATATTTGGGTGGTCTCTGTGCAACCTGTTAAATGTTCCCAACATTGAATGCCAGTATTATTTGCTTTTGCACCAGTTTGAGGGACTAGTTATTTTTCAGTATGTTATTGGTGTCATGCTGTTTTCAACGGATAATGGGGGGGGGGTTCCTAAAGTATCAAGAAATTCATTCGCAATCAGTGATCCCCATGTTGAACAGTACATACTGATGGGCCTTTCTCCCATGAGGGGTGGCTAATTGAAAACAGCCCCCCCTATATACATCCCAATTTCAAAGTCTATTTGATCCTCCTTCAGCACCTATAGTCAAATGGGCATCCATGTCCTTTGCCACATCTTTTGACAGCTGGACACATCAGCTGTAGCTGGCTTACCTTTAGTACATGGCGATGACCCCCTTATTGATTGAAGTTATGCAGAGGACGTCCCCTCTAATAGTGTCATTTCTTAGTCTCAACTACTCAATTTGCAAGCAATTAGGTAAGGTACAATGTATGTATGTTTTTTTTTTTGTTTTTTTTTTTTTTTTTTTTTTTTTTTTTTTTTTTTTTTTTTGTTTTTTTTTTTGTTTTTTTTTTTGTAGAATATTGAAATATTGTGTACTAGTAACCAAGGTTAGGTAGAATTTTTATTAACTGTGATGACATGATCACTCCCTACCCCTATCCCATCCCTTGTATATAAGCAATTTTTTCTATACACACCCAACAGGGGAAAGGTGGATGCTGCTTCATGTACCAGTACCTGATGCCCTTGGTTATGGATCTACCTTGAAAATTAAATGTATACTTCCCAATGGAATCTGGGCAAATTTCATCTTGTTAGGGTACATATCTTTCACTTCATTGTATTGCACATGGACAGAATGATGAAAATTTGGCTAGAGTACTGAAATACTTGTTGACCTTTGTTCAGCCTGACCACATATATATCTATTTTATAGAAACCATGTAAAATTGTTTTTCATTTGAGTACTTTTGTTGTAGGAGTTGGAGGTCCTCATGATGCAAAACCGAAGTTACTGTGCAGAGATCACTCATGGTGTGTCTTCACGGAAACGAAAGGGCCAACCAGCTTTCAATCAGGCTAACCAATGGTGCCGCAAGACAGCTGGACCCATCAGCTGTAGCTGGCTTACCTTTAGTACATGGAGATAACCCCCTTATTGACTGAAGTTTTACAGAGGAAATGAGTGTCATTTCTTAGTCTCAGCTACTCCATTTGCAAGCAATTAGGTAAGGTACGGTGTACATATATATATCATTGTATTGCACATGAACAGAATGATGAAAATTTTGGCTAGAGTACTGAATTATGTGTTGACTTTCGTTCAGCCTGACCACAAATAGCTCATTTTATAGAATCCTTGTAAAATTAAATGCTTTATTAGACTTCTTTTGTTGCAGGAATTGGAGGTTCTTTGATGCAAAACAAGTTCTTGCATAGTGATTGCTCATGGAACATCATTAGGAAGGACTTTATTACAAGGGCCAGCCATTTTTCAGTTGGGCTAATCCAAGTAGTCCCTTATGTCCCTAGGGAGTGTCTAAACCAGTCTTGGGTGTATCGAAAAAGGCATTCCAATAAGTTTATTTTTATTTATTAAGAATTGTACTTCATTTAATCAACATAAAATAAAGGAGTCCATACAATTCAATTGTTTATAGCCTTCCCATCAGCTCTTTTGTACTGAAAATTGAAAGCTAAAAGTAGTAGGCTGATATTTGAGAGGGAGCGGGGGTTATCAGTCTGACTTGAGTTGAACTTTGGTATAGGGACCAAGAGCTAGGAACCACTGGGCTAATCAATGGTGCTGCAAGACTATTAATGAGGCACATAAATTATAGTTTTATTGGCCTCATTTAATTTAAGACTTATTATATTTACTGGTTGCCATAATTTTTCTCTTCTTTTTCCCACCCTGCACATCAGTTGGAAACCAAAAATCCGTCCACAACTTGTAGTGCAAAGTCACTAGTCACTGTTGAATATTTGTACATCGTACACCAAGGGCTCATAACCCCCTTCAAGGGAGGTAGTCAAAGCCATAAATCCATTCCCACCCACTACACCAAGTCACCACCTTCCCTCTGCTCCTGAATGATGGGTCATACCTGCACTGGGTTGCAAGGCACAGCCTGCCCACTTCATTTAATCAGTGATTTCCCTCTGTCACCTTGTAAAGAAAAAAAAATGGGGAGAATTCCCTTTAGGCTGCATCAAAATATTCACACTCCCTCACCCACTCCAAGTATCACAGCATCATCCATACACAACCATTCCCCACTCACCTCTAGCTTCTGTTTTCTCCCTCAGATGTCCCCCTCTTTCCTAATGCCCTTTTTACCCCCATCCATCCATCTAATCCTTGGTTGCCCACTCGTGTTCACTCCACCTCTGCCTTCCACACCTTTTTTTTTACCTGTCTTCACAAATTCTTTCAACGTGTCCAAATCATCCCAATACTCTTTCATCAACCCAATCTCTCGTCTACCTTTCCATCCCCACTCTCCTCAACTCATCTATCCAACCTAGTAACCCCTACCATACTTCTCAGGCATTTCATTTCAAATTCATTCATGTTCCATATTTCTGCCCCATAAACATCTAAGCAAGATGCTGTAATGATTATGATTTATTTTATATTATTTGTTTATGCTTTATCATTTGTCGTTTGATTTTCATTTATTATTAGTTGACAATTTATTATTTACTGTTTACCTGTTTGTTTGTTATTCAACTATACCTATGCATTTATTTATGTATTTTGTTTGTTATTATTATTATTATTTTTTTCGCATCCAACCTAGATATGGACCAAAAGGTCTCCTGTCGGCATGCTCCGCCTTTGTAATCCTTTGTAAGTGCTGTTGGCTCAATCACCCCATACAATCTCCTCTTAGCATCCATTCCAAAATCTTTCTCATTACACTTCAATTTCCCAAGGTATTTACTTGCTTATCTCAATCTACATTCTACCTCCACTTCTCCCTTTCCTGCCACATTCACCCTGAAGTATCCAAAGCTATCCACCTCCCCCATTCGCTCTCTTCATATTTGCTTCCAATTTGTTGCCATCTTCTCCCTTGTACATCTCGTCACCTTACTTTTACCCAAATTTCCAGCTTCCTTCTTTCATGCACCTTTCCAAACCCCATCCCTAACTTCCTTAATCCCTCCTCTGATCCTGCTATAAGCAGTGTCATCAGCAAACAACTGGCATATCTTCCATTTTTCTCCATTTTAACCATCTCCAATCCCCAGCCCATTACCCTTGCATTTACCTTTTGCACCACCCTATTCCTGTATAAATTGAATAGCCATAGCAAAGTCCTGCCTTTACCTCAAATCATTCCCTCCATTTCTAATTCTATCACAGGCTCTACTACACACGTATACCAAGGGCTTTTTCGCCCCTTACAAGGGAGGTAGCCAAAGTCAAAGACATAAATCCACTCCCATCCATTCCATCCCCACATACTCTCCCATTCACTACCCCTCCCTCTTTTCTTGGCTCCTGGATGACTGGTCATCCCTGTCTCTCTCCTGCCCTGGGTCATAAGCAATGCAGCAAGACGTAGTACATCCACAGCAAGGCCACTTCATTTAATTGGTGACCCCCCTCTCCATCTCATACAGGAAAAGAAGACAGGGAGAAATCATTTTGGGCTGCATCAAAATATTCGCACATACTTCCTCATCCCCCTCTTCTATACATCACAGCATCATCCATACATTACCATTTTCCACTCAACCCTATCTTTTGTCTTCTATCTTCCTCAATAGACATTCCCCTCTTTCCCAATGCCCCCTTTACCCCATCCATCTCATCCTTGGTCACCCCTTCATGCTCACTCCCTAAACCTCTACCTTCCACACCTCTACCTTCCACACCTCTTTTACTAATCTTGCTTCACTCGTACTTTCCATGTATACAAACCATCCCAATGCTCTCATCAACCCTATCTACTAACTCCCTTTCCTCCTCATCTTGTTTCTCACTATCCAACCTAGTGACCCTATCAAAGTTCTAAAGCATTTCATCACAAATACATTTAAACTCGTATGTTTCATGTTTCTGCCCCATACAGTCCTGTCAACACAATCACACCTTCATACTATCTCCTCTTGGCACCCATTACCAAATGTCATTTCTCATTACACTTGTTAGTCCCCCAAGGCATTTACTTGCTTCTCTCAATCTAAATTCTATCTACACACCTTACTTTCCTGCCACATTGCTCCCAAGTACCTAAAGCTATCCACTTCCTCCAGCCTCTCTCCCTTAATACTCTTCCAATTTGCTGCCATCCTCTCCCCTTGTACATCTCATCACCGTACTTTGACCCACATTTATTTTCAATTTCCTTCTTTGACATATCCTTCCCAAACTCTGTCACAAACTTCTTTAATCCCTCTTCTGATCCTGCTACAAGCACAGTGTCATCAGCAAACAACAACAGGCTTATCTCCCATTTTCCTCCATTTTCTTTAACCATCTCCAATCCCTGGGCCATTACCCTTGCATTTATCTCTCACAACACTCCATCCATGTATAAATTGAACACCCATGGCAACCTAACACATCCCTGGCGAAGTCCCACCTTTATCTCAAATCACTTGCTCTCCTGTTCTTAACAGCTTTCTTCCTATCCCATATATCTGCAGTACCTCCCACAGTGCCTTCCTGTCTACACTATCATAAACTTTTTCCAAATCCATAAAGACCCAAGAAACATCCTTACTTTTTCCCAAACTTCTCACATATCTGCCTTACCACAAAAATCTGATCCACACAACCCTTATCTGTCCTAAACCCACACTGTTTCTCTCCTATTCCTCTCAAAACCCTCCCATAAACCTTCCCAACCACACTTAACAAACTGATCCTTCTGAAACTACTACACTCGCTTTTGTCCCCTTCTTCATGTACTCCTCTTTTTCTTTCTCATTTAAGCAGTTTACTCTAAGCACCTTCTTACTTTCAGTCCTTTTCCTCTTTCTCCATCTATCCTCCACTCTTAACTTGCCTTCCACCAAAAAAATGATCTGATATTCCTCCAGTCTCTCCCCTTAGAACATGTACATTCAAAATTCTTCCTACTCTTCTGGTTACCACTATATAGTCCATTAAAGCCCTATCTACCACGCTTCCATCCACCACCCTCTCCCATGTGTTATCATCAACTCTCTAGACACATCACCATCAATTCTCCACTACAATTTTTTCATGGCACTCCACATTTCACAACCACTGTCTTTATTGGTTTATCTCTTACCCTAGCATTGAGATCTCCCAATACCACAACATTGACCTTTTTCTCGAAACCCTCTGTGCACTCTTTTAAATCTACCCAAAAAGCCTCCTTTTCCTCTACACTCTTCTCACTACCAGGTCCATATGCACTTACAAAAACCCACCCCTCCCTTCCCAATTTCACTTTCATCCACATTAACCTTGAAGAAACCTCCTTCCACTCCATCACATGCTTACCTATCTCTTCACTTACAAGTATAGCCACCCCTTCTCTCCCATCTCTTCCATTATTATCTCTCCATCTCCACCTTTTATCTTCTCTTCTGTACTTGTTTTGCCTCCCCTTCCTCTCTTAATTTCCTTCACTCCTGATACTCTCCCAACTACAAATTCAAATGCGCCCCTCCCTTTCAACTTTGTTTCACTCAATACCAACACATTCACCTTTCTTCTCACAAACATACTGGCTATCTCTTCATTTTTACTCTCATCTTTACCACATCCAAGCACATTAAAAGACCCAAACCTTAGGGTTATGGTTGGAAAACTCCCAGACCCTCTTATGCCTTTGCTTTTTTGTAGGAATGTCCCCTCTGGGGCTACAGAGAGATTCTTAGTCGTACTCCTGTCCCATTTTTGTTGCCTTTTACGACTCATTTATAAATAATTTAAAATGTATTCCAGGGTAGAATGCATCCTCAGTAGTTCATTGTAGGGTTAGCTGCCTCAATGTTATCTGCTAGGATACAATTGTTGGGATGAAACAGTGGTGGTTGGGTTAGTTGATGTTCAGAGTTTTCTGATGAATATGGACAATTTAAGTAATTTTTAATAGGTAAGGAGCATTTTTTATTATACGACTGTGTGTGTTACAATATATATATATATATATATATATATATATATGCATATACACGGTCAATATCCACCAACATATGAATGACGCATAAGTATATCATCCAGTCTGTGTGATAACAAATATCTATATCTACAAATGCCCACTGACCTAAGTTCTTTGCGGTATTAGGTCGTTGGGGAGCCTTCCATGGGGGCTAGTTAAGGCGGGGGGGGGGGTTTGATTATGGTGGTTGGGGGAACTTATATTGGTGGGGGCTTATGGTGGTGGTGGCGATGGGAAGCTTGTGGTTGTGGGGAACTTATGATGGTGTGAGTGAGTTTGTAGTGGTGGGGTAGTTTGTAAGTCGAGGAGTTTATGGTGTAGGGGGGGGCTTGTGATGGTAGTCGAGTAGTTTATAGTGATTGGGACATTGTTTTGGTGGGTGAGGGGTGGAGATTGTGTTGGTGATAGGACTGTATGTGGGAGTGACGTATATATGTATGTATGTGTATTTATATATATATATATTATATATATATATATATATATATATATACATATATATATATTTCTCTCGGGAACTTGCAGTGATTACGGAATCCGGACCGGTCGGAAAAAAAAAAAGATAGAGGAAAGACTACATTTTCCTCGCTTTTTTTTTTTTTCCCTTCTTAATATAGATTAATCAACCGGGAAAACTTGGTAGACTTCCTAACTCTCAAAGTAGTCTCGCGTGGGCAACTGTTGGGATTGTGTATTTAACATCAATCCAACGCATATTTTTTAAATCCCTTGAACTGATGGATTACTTAAAAAGACGTTTCTATGTTCTAGTGTCTGCTGTTTCTTTCTGGATTCTCCTGATGGTAAGGTTCGGTATTGTAAAGAAATATGTACAGTCGCGAATTTTTCATGATGCCAAATTAAAATCCTTTATCTTTTTTTAAGTCATGTATGAACAATGTGACATCTACACAGGGATTCTAGAAAGTAGAAATACTTAGCATACTGAAATTTATTTCTGATGAACGTCAAAGTTCATGGGGCTTTAGGAAGAGATATAGTTCGGCAACATTCAGGATTTAATGATGCTATTGTGATCATTATTACTATGCTGTTATAACTATTAACTATTATCGTTATTATCTGTTAATGTTTATTTATTCACTTTTTTTTTCTGTATTCATTTTATTCTATTTGCTTATTTTCATTTTGCGTTTTGTTTATTCTAATTTTGTTATTTGTTTATTTACTTTTTTACGTATTCATTTATTTATTCAACTATTCGTCTACATATGATATACGTTTGTTTATATAATTATAGAAAATGAACATAAAGATGAAATCTAAGAGGCGTGTGTGTAGTGGTTTGGTTCGAACAAGCCAGGGAAAATGAAATTCACTTTGGTCTCTTATTCTAATCTCTTTGGTAAAACCACAAGTAATAGCCACTGGTTAGTGGATCTGATCAGTCGTAGCTGGACGGTGAGCCTAACGTCAGAGGCGGTGGCGGCTGATGACGGCGAGGCTCGATGGGACTGCTACAAGACTGGACGAGATGTTGTTGCTGCTGCTGTGGCTATTACTATTCTTCCCTGAATAATAATAATAATAATTGAAGATAGGTAAGTAAGAAGAGTGGGAGCAAGGGGGGGGGAGGGGGGGAGAGGTGAAGGTAAAGATTAGAAAGTGAAAGAAGTGTAAGTGTGAAGGTGTGGGGCGGACCCACTTGCATGGTGTATCAATAATATGTGCGGTCATCCTATCTATGCTCTAAACAAAAGTTTCCCTATCTAGCTAAACATTTTTGTGATGTGAAGGAAGGACTTATTTCTTGTTATTCATTTTATATTGACTTAAAGTTGAATATCGAGGTATTATTTCTGATGTTACTTTTATGTTTTAGTATAAGTCCTTCCTTCATTGTGCATATAATAATACATGTTTAAAATTTACAAGAATTGGGAGCAGGTGTGACTCTGTGCGGGCTTTGTGCCGTGAAAGTTATTTAAGTATTATTTGGGTTTCATTTCCATTTATGTTATAATTAGTAACAAGTTATGTCATACCTGCTCTCATTTGAATTATATATATATATATATATATATATATACGTATATCTATATATATATATATATATATATAGATATATTTTATGAGGAGGGATACGTACGTTTGGAGATGGCTAATGTGCCATGTGACTTCTAATACTCATTAAGTTTTACACACGTATCCTTATGGATACGTGTGTTTATGTGTGGCTAATATGCCAATTATTATTGTTAATGCGTTAATACTTACGTACGTATCCTACCGGTTTTTTTTTTCACATTTAGCTAGGCGGAAAGGGTAAGGGGACTTAGCCCAAGATGGTCTTTAGGCGTGGCCAGTTTTTGTGGTCTTTGGTTCTTTTGTTGCTATTTGGGGGCTGTGGTAGTGTGTTGTGTTCAAGTAATGTATTCCAGTTTTTTTTTTTTTCTCACATTTAGCTAGGCGGAAAGGGTAAGGGGACTTAGCCCAAGATGGTCTTTAGGCGTGGCCAGTTTTTGTGGTCTTTGGTTCTTTTGTTGCTAATTGGGGGCTGTGGTAGTGTGTTGTGTTCAAGTACTGTGTTCCAGGCTTTGCTGCTCAATCTTATAAGTCTTTCGTGTATTGTTTCTAATTTTGTTCTTTTGTGAAGTTGTTGTGTGGTTTCTAGGTAAGGGGGTTTGTGTTTTAGTATTGTTCGTATTGTTTTGTTCTGTAGTTTTTGCATTTTTTTGATGTATGTGGGTGAGCTTGTAACTGTAATTATGGGTGGGTATTCAAGTTGTGGTCGTGCTAGTGTCTTATATAATTGTATTTGTGTTTTTGTCTTGAGTCCTCGGAAACGTCTCAGTCTGTTTAGTGTGGTTTGTGTTGTTCTTATTCTGTTTTTAATGTGTGTTTGTATTCCTTGTGTTGTTATGGTGAGGCCTAGGATGCGTGCTTGTTTGTTGTATGGTATTGTGGTGTTGTTAATCTTGATTGGTGGTGGTTGTCGTGATGAGATGGCTAGGAGTTGAAATTTGTTTGTGTTTGTTGAAATTTTCCATTGTTTCTCGTATGTGTTGATTTTGTGGATTTCGTGTTGTGTTTTCCTGGCAAGCATTTGTTTTCCTGTGGTGTTGGGGTATGTGATGATTTGTGTTATGTCGTCTGCGTATTGTATGGTGTAGCTTCCGTGTGATGGTGGAGGGGTGTCTGCTGTGTATAAGTTGAAGAGTGTTGGGGAAATGACGCTTCCTTGTGGAACTCCACTGTGGAGTGGGAAGGCTGGTCCTATGTGTTGGTTTATTTTTATTTTTGCTGTTCTGTTGTCGAGGAAGCTACACAGTGTTTTCGTGATAATGTCAGGGAGTTGTGTTTGTAGTAGTTTGTGTTTAAGGCCTTCGTGCCAGACTTTGTCGAAGGCCTTAGAGATGTCACGTGAGATAATTATACATGCTTGTTTGTGTCTTTGTGTGTCTGCAATTGTTTCATATAGGGTGGCGAGTGCGGTGTGTGTTCCCTTGCCAGGAGTGAAGCCGTGTTGGTGTGGGTTTAACAGGTCGTGTTCGTGTAGGTGTGCCATTAGTCTGTTTGTAATGATTCTTTCGTATATTTTTCCTGGTGTCTCGAGTAGTGAAATGGGTCTGTAGTTTTGTATTTGTGTTATGTTTTTGTTTGGTTTTGGTATGAAAGTGATTATTGAGTTTTTGAATTTTTGGGGAAAGTATCCTAGGCTCAGTGTTTCGTTGAATATGTCTGTGAGCAATTGTTTAGTTATTTTTGGTGTGTGTGAGAGTATTTGTTTTGTGATTCCAGATTCTCCGGGTGTTTTGTTTTTTGTGTGTTTTATTATGTTTGTGACGTCTTCGAGTTGTATGGGTTGGGTAATGTAGTTGTAACTAGTTGCCGTTACTGGGCTAGTGACGACCGGGAAGATTGACAGTCGGTTTTAGCTTCTGGGATTTATTGACGTCACTATGTACATACACTAACACACCCGGCCCAGACTAGGCCTAAAAGGAGACTGACCGCGACCTGACCCCGGCAACCCTTTAAGTACTCTCCTTGAGTACCGAAAAGTAGCCTACCTCTGGCTGGAGCAGGGTTGCCGGGCATAGGCCTGCAGTGTGTTTCTACGAGGATACAAATACATACAATATAGGAGAACTAAAGACTTATTCTACACACACTTAATATGAGGCCGAAGGCCAACTATTTCTACACCGTCTATCACTTCACGGTTGCTCCCACTGCTGGGGTTGCGATGCCATAAGCCGACATAGCATATGTGGGGGCTTGTTCGCCACATTTACCCCCCTTCCCCTGCGAAGCGTGGAATCGTGATGTCCAAGCAGGGAGGCGGGGCGTGGGTGACGTCAAAGGAGGGAGGAAGCTGTGGAGGCGGCGACGACTGCGGCAGCGGGAGCATAGGCCGTCTGCGATGTCAGTGGAAGCGCGGACTTCCGCAGGGGCGCAGACGGTGGCGGTGACGGCGGTAGCGTTGTGACGTCGACCTGGGAGGCAGTCGTGACGTCGAGCGAAGAAGCGCAGAGTTGCTCGTGGGCGGCGGCGACGGTGGGCGGTATCCATCGTGGAGGCGTCCATGAGTGACGTCAGTGGCCGCGGGATTCGTGATGTCCGACTGGGTGCGCGCTCGGAAACACGAGACACGGGGGCGCCGCGCCTATGGGCAGGAAAAGGGTGCCGGTGACCCCGTACCAAGTACCGGCCCCCGCCGGTGACACACTATTGATCTGGTCCTGGTACCTTTGGGGTCTACGCACCACCCGGCCCGACCGCAATATCGTGCCCTCCGGGTTGAATTCTCCGTCTCCTGGGGTTATGTGGAGGTGGCCCTGGTGGGGACTGAGCGGCGCGGGGAGTGCGATGGCCTCTGGTGTATTCTGTGTGGGCGTCGGTGGGCGCGGCAAGTCCTGACTGCCATGGAGCGGCTGCGGGTGTGGTGTCGGCTCTGCCTGGGGGAAGTAGGGGGTGGGGGGAGTTGGGTTTCGATGAGGAGGTGTTGACGGACGAGGGTGCGGGGGGGGGTAGGGAAGGGTGTACCATTTCATCTTGGGTTGACCTGGGATGAACGAGGACCGCGTGAGGGGGGTGAAGAGGAAGGGTTTGAGGAGGGGATGGACTATTGGAACGACTTGGGGAAGAGGGTGTGACTGTTTCTTTCTGTTCAGGGAACGGGTGTATGACAATTGTGTGGGGAGTGGGAATTGGAGGAAGGTGATGAGTTGGAGGAGGGGTGGTAGAAGTGCGATGTGGATGGGGAGGGTTGGGGGAAGGTACTCGAGGAGGAGGAGGAGGAGTGGTATTAGAAAGGCGATGTGACTGGGGTGGGTTGGAGGACGGCACGAGAGGAGGAGGGGGATGGTTTGGGGGAGGAGGGGTAGGTACTGTAAGGGTAGACTGGGCGTTTGCATCCACGTGGGCGGGTTTCACCCTATCCCATGATACCGCTGAGCGCCGGCCACCTATCTGTACGGTGACGTGCTTTTGTGCGCGTGCCAGCACCTGGTAAGGGCCTGTGTACCTCGGCGCCAAAGAGCCAGCACGCGCGTCTACACGGAGAAATACCTTGTCTGCCGACATGAGCGTGGGGTGGTGGTATGTGGCGGATGCTACAGGAGGTCTCGGCGGCCGAGGTGTGAAAGACCTCATGGCTTGGCGAAGGGCAGGCATGAATGTTAGTTCTGAGTACGTGTCAAGTGGAGGCGTGTACTGTGCTGGCAGGCGTAGGTCTTCGCCGTAGACCAGTTCCGCTGGCGTGAGCTGGAGGTCCTCCTTCACGGTAGAACGGATGTTCAAGAGAACGATTGGGAGTGCGTCTGCCCACGACGTTGGATGTGGTTGGGCGCGAAGGGCTTCTTTCAGTCTCCTATGGAAACGCTCTACCATTCCGTTGGATTGGGGATGGTATGCGGTGGTACGCTGCCTGTTTGTGCCAAGGAATAATAGAAGATCTGTCCACGCCTTCGATTCCCACTGCGGGCCCTGGTCCGTGATGATTGTGTGAGGGGCTCCCAAACTAGCCACCCAACCATGCAGGAAATGGAAGGCTGTACACTCCGCAGTACTATCCACCATGGGAATTGCCTGCATCCATCTAGTTGCTCTGTCAACGCAGGTGAGGAGGAAACGGTACCCCCGGGAGGGGGGTAGGGGTCCCACAATGTCGATGTGGACCGTATGAAATCTCTGGGTTGGTGTTGGTATCTGATGGAGCGGGAGCTTGGTATGCCGATGGATTTTCGCTGTCTGGCACGGAATGCATGTGCGCACCCATGCATTTAGGTCCCGCTTCATCCCTGGCCACACAGCCCGTTTCTAAATTAAACGCTGTGTAGCAAGGATTCCGGGGTGGGCCATATCATGGAAATGACGGAATACAGTTTGGCGGAATGCTTTAGGGATGTAAGGGCGCACGTGACCTGTGGAGATGTCACACCACAATGGGGCCGCCAGTCCTTCAGTCTGCTGCAGCACTAGACGGAGCGACGTGTTTCCTTCTTTTAGCTCCCGTAACTCCTCATCTTCCGCTTGTGCTTGCGCGATTGCAGCATAGTCCAGCGTTGCGGAACGCGTAATTGCGTTAGTACTACGAGACAATGCGTCCGCCGCGGTGTTATGAGATCCCCGTATATGCCCGATTTCCGTTGTGAATTCAGATATGTATGCGAGGTGGCGTCTGGCTCTCGGGGTTAGCTTGTTTCCTGGGCTTGCCATAACATACGTAAGGGGCTTGTGATCTGTAAGCACCCTACACGGCCTCGCCTCTAGGAAATGGCTGAAGTGGCGCACTGCTTCATATATGGCTAGAAGTTCTCGATCAAAAGCGCTGTAGTGGCGTTGGGCGTCATTCAATCGCTTGCTGAAGAATGCCATCGGGGAGAGGACGCCCTGCACCTCCTGCTGGAGGACGGCGCCCACTGCCTCTGCCGACGCGTCTGTCGTGAGGACCGCCGTCGCTCCCGGCACAGGATATGCGAGGAGGGACAGCTGCGCAAGGCGGTGTTTAATATCCTGGAATGCCTGCTCTGCACTCGCGGACCATTGTAGCGGCTTCGGCGAGTGTTTCTTTGTTCCCTTAAGAAGATCGTACAGGGGCACGAGGAGGCCCGCAGCCCCCGGGATGAACCGGTGGTAATAATTTACCAGACCGAGGAACTGTCTCAACTTACGGATGGTGGTCGGCTGTGGGAAGTCGTCGATCGCCTTCACCTTTTGCGGAAGGGGCGAAATACCCGACGCCGAAACTCTATGGCCGAGGAAGTCGACCGACTCGGTCCCGAACACGCATTTTGCAAGGTGAATCCGCAAGCCGTGATCATGGAGTCGCTGGAAAAGAAGGCGGAGATGTTGGCAATGCTCATGATGGGATGCTGAAGCGACGAGGATGTCGTCGATGTATACCACGACGAAGTCTAGTCCCTGCACCACCTGGTTCATGAAACGCTGGAAGGTTTGTGCGGCGTTCCGGAGGCCAAAGTTCATGACCGGAAATTCAAACAGGCCGAATGGGGTGGTGACAGCCGTCTTGGGGATGTCCTCCTCTGCCACGGGGATTTGATGGAACGCGCGCATCAAGTCGATTTTGGAGAACACAGTCTTCCCGTGCAGCCTGTCATGGAAGTCCATCACATGAGGTATCGGGTAACGGTCCGGTTGCGTCATCGCGTTAAGAGCTCTGTAATCCCCACATGCACGCCACTCACCATCCTTGGCTTTCGGCACTAAGTGCAGGGGCGATGCCCAACTGCTGGCCGACGGGCGCGCAATACCATCCTGCAGCAAAAGTTCGAACTCTTGCTTTGCTGCTTGCAAGCGTTCCGGCGGGAGGCGTCGGGGACGGGCGAAGCACGGCCGAACTTGCGTGATAATGGTATGCTCAACGGTGTGACTCAGTTTTCGTGGATGGGGTATACTGGACGTGATGGAGGGGAATTCTCGGACGATGTCGTTGTACGGTGAAGGCCCCTGAACGTGCGTAAGCACCGGCGCTGGGGACGTCCAGAGGAAAGTGCGGATAGAGGCGTTGGAAGGCCTGTGTATCAACCGTTGGCGCCGTGCATCCACCAAAATGTCATGTTCCCGCAAGAAGTCCAGTCCCAAGATGGGTTGTCCTACGTCCGCCACCACGAAAGTCCACGGGAATGATAGCTCGGGGGCAAAGGAGACGCGCCAGTGCCTGGTGCCGTATGTGGCAATTGGAGTGCCGTTGGCAGCTAAGAGGTCGTACGCCGTATGTGCATGCGTCCTGTCCTTAGCGGCGGGGGGGGGACAACGCTAATGACGGCACCCGTGTCGACGAGGAAGTGACATCCAGTCACCGTATCCGTGACGCGCAATAGGGCGCGACTGTGTGCCCGGGACGGGCGAGGGGGGTTGTGACGGGGGCGTGGAGGACAGGCCGTCGGCATATCCTGCGTGGAAGCGGGAGGGACTATCGCCTCCCGCTTGCTGCGTTTCCCGACCCCCGTGACCAAGGCTGATGCTCAAACCAAGTGCATGGAGGGCTGCAGTTTCTAGCCCTGGGGCCAAACGTAGTGTGGTAGAAACAATACGCGCGTCGACGTGGAGGAGGTGGGTCGCGCACGCCCCCTGCACCGACTAGTTGTTCCAGCATGCCTTCGACACGCGCTAAGCGCACATCCAAGGTGTCCGCTGGTGCAGGCCGCGCCGTACTGGCGCGCGCGATAGCGTCAGTAGAAGCACAGGCAGTATCACTACACACACGAATCGGCGCACTGTTGTCGACGTTATACACACGAGCACTCTGGTTAGAAATGTTACTGTTCACTGATCCAGGGGGCACTAATCCTGCTGCCATATCCTGCGGAGCGAGCGCGTGGAACAACCTGTCGGCCTTTTTTTTATATTCATTGATATCAGTAATGTCTAACAACGTAAGGGGCGCCCGTACGTGCGGCGGGAGTGATTGTTTATGCCGAAACATCACTAATGCATCGGACATCGGTGATCCGGCGGCCCGATTGAGGTCCTTCAGGCGTTCAAGGAAGACGGAGGGCCTGCCACCGTCGTAGGTGATGGTATGGAGTTCCTCCATGGCAAGCTCCGTCGTTCTCCCGCACGCCTGTTTGAGGGCAACCTTGAGGGCGTCGTACTGGGCAGTCGCTGGGGGATCTGTGAGGAGTGTAGAGATGCGCGCTGCAATCTGTGCAGGGAGGGCCGCAACTGTCAGTCTGAATTTGTAGTGGTCGGTGACTGTGTCATCGTCCGTGGGCCAACAAGCGTCGATGTGCGCGAGCCAGAGGTCGATGTCGTAGTTGAATGGTGGAAGTTGCACCGCCATTGGGGGGTGGGTGGTGTCGAAAACGCCAGAAAAACAAAAACCAACCGGGCTGGGTGTCGCGTCAAAACTCCGGGTTCACCAATGTAACTAGTTGCCGTTACTGGGCTAGTGACGACCGGGAAGATTGACAGTCGGTTTTAGCTTCTGGGTTTATTGACGTCACTATGTACATACACTAACACACCCGGCCCAGACTAGGCCTAAAAGGAGACTGACCGCGACCTGACCCCGGCAACCCTTTAAGTACTCTCCTTGAGTACCGAAAAGTAGCCTACCTCTGGCTGGAGCAGGGTTGCCGGGCATAGGCCTGCAGTGTGTTTCTACGAGGATACAAATACATACAATATAGGAGAACTAAAGACTTATTCTACACACACTTAATATGAGGCCGAAGGCCAACTATTTCTACACCGTCTATCACTTCACGGTTGCTCCCACTGCTGGGGTTGCGATGCCATAAGCCGACATAGCATATGTGGGGGCTTGTTCGCCACATAGTTTTCTGTGTTTAGTCTGTTTAGGTCTATGTTTGTGTATGGTTGTGTTTGATGGAGGTGTTGTGTTAAGTGGGTGAGTATGTTTGTTTCATGATTCGTGTCAAAGTGCGTGTTTTCTTCTGGTGTGATTTGGAATATGTTTTGCCATACCTGTCTGAATGCTGTTTCTTTGTTTTTGTCGTCGTGTATCTTTTCGTTACTGTGTATTATGTATGGTGTGTTGGGGGCGTTTGATCCTAAGAGTTGTTTTATTTTGTTCCAGAATTCATGTGGTTTTTTGGGATTAAATTTGATATTTGATATAATGTTGTTCCATGTGTCTTCGTAACTTTGTTTGCTTTCTTCGAGTATTAATGTTTGTATTTGTCTGATTGTTCTTATTGTGTGTGGTGTCCAGTTGTTTTCGAGTGTGGCTTTGTTTTTTATGTAATTTGCCTGCCATAGTAGTTGTTTCAGTTTTTTGGATGTTTTGGGTGTGGGGATTTGTTTATGTTGTGTCGTTGGTATGCTTTGTGTAATTGCGTTGTTTATGAGTTTGTACCATATGTTTAGTTTGTTGTCTATGTAATCTGTGTTTTTTGTTTGGTTGTTTGTGTGTTTTGTTTTTCTGTGGTTATGTATTCATTTGTTGTTGTTTCTAGTATTGCTTTGAACTTTTTCCAGTCTGCTAGTTTGTATGCTAGTTTGGGTTGTGTGGGGATAGTGATGGCTGTAGTGGAAAGTGTGAGGTTGAGAGGTATGTGGTCTGATGATGTTATGTCTCCGGGGTGTATTCTGTATGTAAGGTGGTGGTGTCTGTTGGTGAAAATCATGTCCGGGTTGCTTGAGCCAAAGGGTGTTATGGTTGTGGGGAAATCTGGTCCGAGGAAGGTGAGGTGGTTATGTGTTATTAGGGGATGGATATTTCTTCCTATTTGATTGTTGTATGTGTGGTTAAGTGTTTGGTGTTTAGCGTTGAAGTCTCCTATTATATATGTTGGTAGTGGTTTTTGTGTAATTTTTAGTATGTCTTGTTTTGGTATGTAAGGTCTGCGTGGTGGGATGTATAGTGTGGCTATGATAATGGGTCCTCTGTTTGTGTCTATTTCTATTGCTAATGTGTCTTCTTCAAAGTCATCTATGAGTTTGTGTTTTATGTTCTTTTTAATGAAAAGTGCTATGCCTGCATTGTCTTCGTTGTATGTGTTGTAATTGAGTAATTTGACTGTGTGTCTACCTGTGGAATTGAGCAGTAAAATGTCAGGTGATTGTGTTAGGTAGTAGTTGGAGAGTTCGTGTTGTCTGTGTATGGTCCAGGATTTTACGTTATGTTGCATTATGTGTATAGTGTTCATGTGCGCGTGTTTATTGGCAGTTGGCAGTCCAGTGTGGTGTGTCCGTAGGTTTGTGTTTGCGTGTTTCGTAATATCCTTGTTTTGTTTTCTTGTATCGTGCTTCAGGTAGTCTTTGAATGGGTACTTTCGTCAGGTCTATCAGTCTTTGTTCTATCAGTGATTCTACTGTTTCCTCTGGTATGTTTTTTGTGTATATGTATTTGATTTTCCCTGATTGTAGGAGTGTGTGTGTGTTCTTGTGTATTGTCTCGTCTGTCATGTCATTGGAGTCTAGTGTTATTATCTGTATGGGTACGTTTTCTTGTTCTGTTTTCTTGGCTTTGTGTGGTTGTTCTGTCTCTGTTGTGTGTTCTGTGGTGTGTGGTCTTTTGTTGCGATATTCTTCTGTTTCCATGTCTTCTTGTACTGTGTGGGAGTGTTTGGTGTTGTTTATCATGTTGAGAGTTGCTGTGGGGTTGATAACTGATGGTGGAATGATCACTGTTGGAAGTCCGTTAGCCTTGTATATTTCATCTATTGTGTGCTGGTAAGTGCCTGGTGTTGCTGCTTCTGTGATGTTAGCGTGGATAATGGCAGTGTTGATTACTGTTAGGTGTTTGAGGTTTATGGGGTTGGGTGTGGGTGCTGGTGAAGGTTGTGTAGGGATGCTTGTTGTTATGTTTGCATATGTAGTGTTAGAGTGTGTGCGTGTGTTTTGCTCTTTGTTTTCTTGGATCTTCTTCTTAATTAGGTCTTTTCGTACCTGGCATCTAGCTGCGTATGTAGGGTGGTTGAGGCCACAGGCGATACACTTCTTGATAGCGTTGTGGCAGTTCTTGATCCTGTGTTCGGTAGAGCAGCAGCTGGAGCAGATGGTGTATGTAGTTGGTTGTGGACAGTGTTTAAGTGTATGGTCATAAGCGTAGCAGCGTGTACATTGTGGGAGGTGTATGTATGTTTCCTGGCTTAGTGTGTATGGGGGGAATGACTGGCTGAACATTAGTATTCCTTTTTCTAGGCATTTCTTTACCATTGTGGTATTCTCAAGTTTAGCCTTGATGATTGTTCGGGTGTTGGGGATCTTGACAATGTTCGTTCCATTTCTTCCTTAATCGAGTCCGGTTCTTCATTGTGGATGTGGTCGTCAACTTGTTTGATCACGAGAGTTCTTTTTGCATTTAATTCAGGGGGGTCAATGATCTCGAGTCCTTCCTTAGCAAATTCATTCTTGTTGGTCTTTTTTGTAAGCTCTTCGATGGTTCTGTCTTCTGCTATTGCCGTATGTTGGTTGCCGTTGGTGAATAGTTTATGTATGGCTATTTCTAGCTTGGACAAGAGCTTCCAGATGGTGCTTCGTTTGGATTGTCCAGCCGTAGGCCGGCTCTCTCGAATATTTATACGGCCCATAGCGCCGAGGCGCTAGGGCTTTTTAAGAATATGCGTGTGTTAGTTTGTGTGTGTGTGTTATGGTTGTGTAAGAAAAAGTAAGAAAAGTTAAGGGATTTGTGTTGGAGGGGGAGGGGGGGTCTCAGGGGTACGGTCTGTGCTCGCGTGATTACGTGGCTTAACGGAGGTTAAGGGAAAGCGCCGCGTCTGCTGGCGCCCGAGTGTCTATTGGCAACGTCAGTGGAGGCTCGATCGCCGGGTCTCGACCTATGCCTGTTCCGCTAGGTGCGGGAGACAGAGAGGGGTTTCCCCTCCCCACCAGTCGACTGAGCAAGTTTTAAAGACCACCAAGGGCTATGCTCAGTCGAAAGGGGGGTTATTAGGGCATATACCGTCAGAGCGAGAGACAACGAAGAAATTGTCTTGGCTCGGGTAACGGTTGAGGTAAGCAATCTTCAATTGGCAGTTTCACGGAGCAAGCGTAAGGACGTCCTTCTCCGTTGGTGGCAGCAGCTCGAATCCTCTCTCTTCTCCCCTGACTGGCCGCCGCTGCCCTATTTAAGGGTCGCTCGCGGCTCAGCGTAGTTGGCAAGAGAGGTCGCTAGCCGCTCGAGAACCATTTGCTGGCTCCTGATTGGCTAGCTCATATTCACCTCTTGCCAACTATGGGAAGTGTGTGACCGCCTGTGGCTGCGTCACTACATGTGTGTCATCCACTATACCCACGCCTACTCGTAATCCTCAAACCTACATGTAATAGGGTGGCTAATAAAAGTATTTTAACGATGGTAAAGGAATGTATTAAATCAATTCGATAAAGCACTACAATAAATAAATGCGTGCGTACACTTCGGTCGCTGAGTTACAATTAACGCCACGTTTTGTTTTGACTCCAAACTCGCATTCAAAAACGTGGGCCAAGTTGGCCAACACTTAGTTCTCCCTACAGACTCTTATAAAAAGTTACACTCTTTACTATCAATAAATAATGCAATCAACAATAAAATTAATGTCCAACAAAATTAATAATACAATGGGGAAATATATATACACCTCATAATTGAGCAATACACAACATAATTGTATGATTCTACAACGTATCACACCCACTACCGTTATATACTTCGTTGTTCTTTACCATACTCCCTCATTACCTGCACTTTGCGGTTGTGTTTATTATACTGTAATTGTTCGCTACAAATTCAACCGACTGAACACCCGCACGCAGCCTCCTAGGGGTCTGCAACGGCCCTTGGGTACATTTTGTCTGAGAAGAAACTTTAGACTGTCGCTTGAATTGTATTGCGTTGTATTGGGTCGAGTGTGGGACTGTTTCATGTCGACCGATATATATATATATATATATATATATATATATATATATATATATATATATATATAATGTGTGTGTGTGTGTTTACCTAGTTGTATTTTTCGGGAAGAGGAGCTATGCTCGTGGGGTCCCGTCTTCATATCTCATTTTATCTAAACTGTTTTTAAATTCATGTATTGTTTTTGCACACACCACTTTCTCATCTCACTTGTTCCTAATGTCTATTATTCTGTGAGGAAAGCTGTTCTTTTTTCAGATCTCTTCTATAGCTGTCTTTCTTGATTTTCTTTCCATGTCCTCTTGTATTTCTATCATCCCATTTTATTAGATCATCTCTATCAATAGTTTCTATGCCTTTCATGATTCTGTAAATAGTTATCAAATCTCCTCTCCCTCTTCTTTGTTCTAATGTCTGTAGCTCAAGTTTTGCTAGTCTCTCTTCATATGATAGTTTTGAGAGTGTTGGTGCCAATTTTGTAATTGCTCTTTGTATTCTTTCAAGTTTTGTTATACATTTTTTGTTGTTCTTGGTAACCACATCGTTGCTGCATATATCAGTGATTAGTATTTTCTTCACCATTTCTTCATCCAGGTATGTAAATGCCACTTTGATTGTTCTTATTAAATTATAAGTTTATCCAAAAATTTTGTTTATATGTTTCTCAGGTGACATATTATTCATAATAATGACTCCCAGGTCCTTCTCATTTTCTACTTTTTTTTTATCCCTTCTCCTAATTTATATGATCCTATCATTCTTTTTTGCTTTTTCCAAATTCCATTATACTACACTTCTTAGTATTGAACTCCATCTCCCACTTCCTACTCCATTGCCATACTTTATTGAGATCACTCTGTAGTGACTCACAATCTTCTTCAGTGTTCATTTTTTTAACAGTTTTGCATCATCTGCAACGAAGCTCATATAACTTTCAATTTCTTCATCCATATCATTAATATATATAGCAAACATTATTGGGGCCAGAACTGTTCCTTGTGGAACACCACTTATTACTTCATCCCAATTAGAGTGTTTGTCTCTTATCACTACTCTCATTTTTCTTTCTTGCAAAAAGTCTTCCATCCATTTAAGCAGTTTGCCCTGTATTCCTCCTTCAGTTTCTAATTTCTTAAGCAACTTCTTATGTGATACTTTGTCAAAAGCTTTTTTAGGTCTAGAAATGCACAATCAGCCCATCCATCTCTTTCCTGTATTATATCTATTAGCCTTGAATAGAAACATATTAAATTGGTGATGCATGATCGTCCTTGTCTGAATCCAAATTGTCTTGGATTTAGCACGTTGTTTTTTTCTAAATACTTTACCCATTTACTTTTGATAATTCTTTCACAAATATTTGCTATTGTACTTGTTAGAGAGACTGGTCTATAGTTGGTAGGGTCTTCTTTATTTCCCCCTTTATATATAGATACTATATTTGCTTTTTTCCAATTTTTTTGAACTTTTCCTTCTTTCAAGGAACTGTTTATTATGCTATGTACTTTATCTGCCAGTTTATTCCTGCATTCTTTCAAAATCCAGTTTGCTATTTCATCTGGTCCATGCGATTTTCTGACATCAAGGTTACTCAAGTGTTTCATTATTTCATTCTTTGTTACTTCTATCTCTTTCATAGGGGGGACTTTCTCTTCCCATTCGATCTATCCAGGTTGTATGTTCTCCCTTGTAAATACCGATTTAAAATGCTTGTTCATAATTTCTGCCATTTCTATTTCCTCTGTGTATTCAACTCCTCCTTGTCTTAATTTCTCCAAGTCTTGTTTGTTTTTCAGTTTGTTGTTTACAAATCTGTAAAATAGATTTGGTTGCTCTTTACATTTTTCTATGGCATCTTTTTCATATTTTCTCTTTTCCTATCTGCACACTTGTACGAGTACATATTCATATCTATAACAAGTAAAGGATAGAGCAGAGATGGGTGTGGAGGAGGAATGGGGATGGTTCAAGGAGGGAGTCTTAAAGTGTGCAAGGATGGTGTGTGGAACAAGAAGGACAGGGGGAAATAGAAGAAAGGGTAGTGAATGGTGGGATGAGGAAACAAAGAAGGTTGTAGAAGAGAAGAAGCGAGCTTTCACAGATTGGTTACAAAAGAGGACAGGGGAGTCATATGAGACGTACAAAGAAAAGAAAAGAGAAGTAAAGCAAAAGGTAAAGGAGGCAAAGAGGAGAGCAGATGTGAAATGGGGTAGGAGTATGACAGAAAATTTTGAAAGTAATAAAAAGATGTTTTGGAAAGAAATTAAGAGAGGAAGAGGAGGCGAATCAAGTAGGGAAGAAAAGGTAAAAGGTACAGATGGAGAGATGATAATGGAAGAGATGGCAGTGAGGGGAAGATGGGCAGAATATTTTAGGGAGTTGCTGAATGTGAAGGAGGATAGGGAAGGAAAGATAGCTGCAGTGGGAAATGCGAAGAAAATGAGTGATGAGTGAGGAGAATGGAGGAGAAATAAGGAAGGATGAGGTGAAGGCAGTTGTAAAGATGATGAAAGCAGGTAAGGCACCTGGTCTGGATGGATGTCATGCAGAATGTCTGAAAAAGGGAGGTTCAGTGATGGTGGACTGGTTGGTGAGGTTATTTAATGTTTGCTGGAGAGAGGGTAGAGTACCGGAGGACTGGAGTAGTGCCTGTATAGTTCCTCTTTACAAGGGAAAAGGGGACAAGTGTGAATGTAGTAATTTCAGAGGGATTAGCCTGTTGAGTGTAGTAGGGAAGGCTTATGGGAGGATCTTAATTGAGAGGATTAGGAGAGGAACAGAAGGAGTAATTGGTGAGGAACAGTGTGGATGTAGGACGGGTAGAGGTTGTGTAGATCAGATCTTTGTGGTAAGACAGATATGTGAGAAAGCTATAGGAAAGGGGAAGGATGTTTTTTGGGCTTTTATGGATCTGGAAAAAGCTTATGATAGGGTAGACAGAAAGGCACTGTGGGAGGTTATGCAGATTTATGGGATAGGAGGAAAGCTTTTGGGAGCTGTCAAGAGTTTTTATGATAGTAGAGCATGTGTTAGGATTAGAAATGGAGAGAGTGAGTGGTTTGAAGTAAAGGTGGGACTTCGTCAAGGATGCGTTATGTCGCCCTGGCTGTTCAACTTATACATGGATGGGGTAGTGCGAGAGGTGAATGCTAGGGTAGTGAGTCAGGGATTGGAGATGGTTAAAGAAAATGGAGAAAAGTGGGAGGTGAGCCAGCTGTTGTTTGCGGACGACACTGCGCTTGTGGCAGGGTCAGAGGAGGGATTGAGGAAGCTGGTGGCAGAGTTTGGGAGAGTATGTGATAGAAGAAAGCTAAAGATAAATGTGGGTAAAAGTAAGGTGATGAGATGTACAAGGGGTGAAAGTGGCAGTAGACTGGAAGTGAACATTAAGGGAGAGCGACTGGAGGAAGTGGATAGTTTTAGATACTTGGGTGCAAGTGTAGCAGGAAAAGGTGGAGGTAGAATGTAGATTGAGAGAAGCGAGTAAATGCCTTGGTGGATTAAAGAGTGTAATGAGGAATAGACATTTGGGAATGGATGCGAAGAGGAGACTATATGAAGGAGTGATTGTGCCAACAGCACTGTATGGGGCAGAAACGTGGAACATAAGAGAAGAAGAGAGAAGGAGTTTGAATGTGTTTGAGATGAGGTGTCTGAGAAGTATGGTGGGGGTTACTAGGCTGGATAGAGTGAGAAATGAGGAGGAGAACAGGGGTGAAAAAGGATTTGGGAGATAGGGTTGATGAAAGAATATTAGGATGGTTTGGACACATGGAAAGAATGAGTGAAGAAAGACTAGTAAAAGAAGTATGGAAGGCAGATGTGGAGGGAGTGAACATGAGGGGACGTCCTAGGATGAGGTGGATGGATGGGGTGAAGGTGACGGAAGACAGAGGTGAGTGGAGAATGGTTGTATATGGATGATGATGTGACTGCATGAGGAGGAATGGGCGGGGGGGTGTTGGGTGGGGTAGTATGTGTGAGTAAATTTTGACGCAGCCCGAAGGGATTTCTCCCCGCCCTCGCCTTATATGCAAAGGGGGACGGAGAGGGGGGGTCGCCGATTAAATGAAGCGGCCTTGCTGTGGATGTACTGTGTCTTGCGACACTGCTTCTGACCCAGGGCGGTGGGCAGGGTGCAGGGATGACCCGTCATCCAGGAGGTGCTCAGATGAGAGGAAGGGTGGGAGGGGTGTGGAGGGTATTTAGGGATGAAATGGGTGGGAGTGTTTTTATGCCTTTCCCTTTTTGGCTACCTCCCTTGGAAGGGGGAAAAAGCCTTGGTATATGTATGTATGTATGTATAACAAGTATATATTTTCCATTTTTCAGGTCTTTTGTTTTTCTTCCATTTGGTCCAAGCTTTATCTCTTTTGTCTTTTAACTCCCTACAACTTTTGTTGTACCAGCATTTTACATATTCTTTTTCTTGTTTTTGTCTTGGGACATACTTTTCCACTCCTTTATAATTTTTTGTCAAAATATTCCATTTCTCTTCCACTGTTGTTTCTTCTTTGTATGTTCTTTCCCAGTTTTCTTTCTGAAAGAATTATCTTATTTTATCAAAGTTTGATTTTTCATACATCATTCTTCTTTTTCTATATTGTTAATTTCTTTTCGTGTATTTTTCCTCATTTAGTTCCAGTTAAATTAATATGTGGTCACTTTTACTTATTGGTGTCTTATATTCAATCTTTTCCACTATTTCAGGTTCTGATGTGATTATTAGGTCTAGTCTCGATGGTTCTTCTTCATTTCTATACCTAGTGTTCTCTTGAATCCATTGTGTCATTGTGTGGTCAATAATCATCTCAAGTAGAACATTTCCCCATGAGTCGTCTCCACCCTTTACTGTCATCTCTTCCCAGCAGACTTCTTTGCAATTAAAGTCGCCCATAACTATTCTTCCTCCATCTTCCATTATCTTATTTAATGTTATCCTTGTGTTTTCTAACATACTTTTATGTTCACTCTTCCCACGAGGCTGTTTTTGGAGGCACATAATTTATCACAAACTTTCTGCTCTTATTATCTCTGTCTTCCACTTCGATCATAATCATCTATACTCTATTCTATCCATATGTGACACTCTTCGCGTTTATATCCTTCTTAGTCAGGAACATAACTCCACCCCCTTGTTTTGTCTCTCTGTTTCTAATCCAATAATTATATGCATCATGTCCTACACTGATGGGTGGTAGTGGACCTTTTACTTTCGTTTCTACAATTCCCATTATGTTCGGTTCTTTTACCTTCAGATAATCATTCAGCTCATTCAATCCTGTTATTAATCCATCGATATTTGTGTAAGACTTTCTTAATTTTCTGCTACTTTCATTATATTTTCTGTTTCCCTTTTGTTTTTCTCTGTTATGACCCATTTCCTCACTTTCATATTCACTACTCTCCAATAGAATTCCTCTTTTTTCTGACTGATCTCTTCTCGTTTTTTTCTTTAGCTTCTTGTCTTTTTGCGTTCTCATTCTCTCTTTCCTCTTTATTCATTTCTCTTTTTATCCATACCTTTTTATAATGTTCACTGTCTGCTAGTTTCCCTGTTTTTGCTAAGATATTTTCTGCTGTCGTTTGTGACCTGAATTTAACCTTAATTGGTCTGGTCTTATCTGTATTATATTTTCCGAGCTTATACATCTCTTCAATTTGTTTCCCTATTTCAGGTTCATCTTCCTGAACTAATTCTAATAAACTGTTTACTTTTTCTTTTTCCTCATTGATTCTTGTGGTTCTATTTGAATTATACTTCTCTTCCATTCCTGATATAATTATACATTTCTTTTTATCTGCTAAGTCTCTTACTATATTCTCCTTCTTTCTCATCACTTTAATAATTGTCTTCAGTTTGTTCTTTCATATGCTGTTTTACTATATTATTAAATGCAATTTTGCTGTTCTCTTGGATTTTTTTCCAACCCTGTGCTTCTTTTGCTATGGACTCTTTATTCTCTTTATTATTCTTTAATTCCTCATTTTCATCTTTTACTTCTTTTAACTGTATTTTTAATACTTCTATTTCTTTACTTAGTTTTTGGTTCACCTTCTCTAATTCTTCCAATTTTTCTACTCTCTGCGTGATCTTCGTGAGTTCACCGAACCTATCCTCCCAATGTTTGACAATTTTCTCAAGTTTTTCTTCTAGGCTTGCTAATCGGGGAGGGTTGGCTTCCCCCCCCTCATTAAATCCCTGGAAATTATTACATTCACCTTCCATTATGCTGCTCTTATCTATATTTCTAATCTTTACATTTTTGTTAATCCCTTCTTCGTCACTGAAATCCTCTGGCCCTCTTTTGTTTACATGGCGTCTGCCTGCCTGGACCAAGTCCTCCCCTTCCTCATTTCCTTCCATTTCCCTCAGTAATCCCTCCCCTTCTCCTTTTTCATCACCTTCCCACTACACCACGAGCTTTCCCCTTCCCTATAAATGCAACACATGTACCTCCTTGTCGTTGTGATCCTCGAAATTCTTGGATAACTCCGGAGTCCGAACTTCGCTGTCACTCCGACCGACGTGTGTGTGTGTGTGTGTGTGTGTGTGTGACGTATGGAACACAGTTGAGTGATATTTCACTTTTGAATGCGAATCTATATGCAAACCCTCATATACAACGAATCTTCTGTTTTCTTTTCTAGGTTTGTTTTCTGGGTACACAAGATGGCATCTTCATCCTCAAACGGGCGCAGAGGCCTTCTCTCCAGGAAGCCGTTCTTCGTGCCAAGGGACCCCTCAAACCGGACGACCCTCTTCTGCTCGATCTCCTAAAGGAATACTACCTCGACCCACCGTCTCAGCTCCCATACAACTTTAACAACGACTTGAAGTATCAAAGTGTTGGGAAAATGTTCACCTTCCCTATCATCCATCAATACGTGAAACACATCTTTGACAATCAGCCACCTGGGTTTTTCGTCGAGGCCGGAGCGCTGGATGGAGAATTCCTCTCCAATACTTTATACCTGGAGAAAGAGCTTGGTTGGAATGGTCTTCTCATCGAGGCCAACTCTGTCAACTACCGTCACCTCCTCCTCAAACACCGACGCTCCTGGTCCTCCAATGCTTGCTTGACAGGGACACCCTATGCTCGTGAGGCCCAGTTCGAATCCTACGAGAAAATGAGTCTGAAGAATGCGGACACTTCATCCTGGTTATACCGAGCAAATACTCACGAGTTTGAGAGTTTCCAAGGAGATGACAACATGTTCGACGCAACGTCGAGCAAATCCTACGAGAGAGCACAGTGTTTCCCCATTGCCTCGTACTTCGCTGTACTCAATATATCTGTTGTCGACTTCTTCTCCCTCGATGTGCAAGGTGTCGAACTTCCAATCCTCGAGACCTTTCCTTGGGAGAAGGTCACTGTTCGCGTTCTTGTGGTGGAACACATGCCTCCTGGGAAATCTGATAGATCACTTGACCAAAGTTTTATTGACTTTGTCACAAGTAAAGGCTATAGACTCCTGGACACTAGCTACGAACCTGATTACATATTTCTGTTAGAGTCAGACCCATATTTGAGGGAGATCGAGAAGCTGTGATATACACATGGCTCCTGAGAAATCCAATAGACCACTTGACCAATTTTTTTATTGACTTCGTCACAAGCAAAGGCTATAGACTCCTGATTACATATTTCTGAAGGAGATCGAGAAGCTGTGACACTGTCATCCCTAAGCCTCCGACTTAGGGTTTTGTGAATGTACTCGTGAAGAAAGATACAATGTAGTGTTTCTCAAGTTGGGGTCCAGTGACTCCTAAGAGGTTCACAAGTGTGACCACAACCCAGAAACTAACGGTAGTTAGTAGATGTCCGATGTTTTTATCTATTTACTTATTTGTTTATTCATTTATTTGTCTATTTATTTACTTGTTTATTTTTAAATTCTCCAGGAAGATGAAGGACAGCAGTATATAGGTATAAGGGACACGAGAACACAAGTTCAGACCTCAATGTCTATAATTTCCTCTACAGTTTCACTGCCACATGTCTACTGCTGGTCTGTGTATTATGTTGGTGCTCCACTTTGCTGTTTCACTGCGACATGTCTACAGAAAATATTTTTGCGTTGGTGTCCTTGTGAAGGTTAAAGAGTGAAGATGAACTATTAAATCGATAGGTCTCAGCCGTTTTATTAATAGGTTAATTATGTAACTATGTTTCCTGGGATCCTGGAGGTCACTTCAACACTAAAGAAATCTGTTTTTCAATCGCCATCGACTACTAATTTTCGGTATAAAGGTCTCCGTGGACCCCTTGGGTCGTGTGGGGTCTGTTGACCTTTGGAGACGAAGAAAGCTGCTGATTTGCATGCCTCGGTCCCTCTCACCGTGGTACGCAATGTCCATATATATATATATGGACCTTGGTGGTACGTGTCCTCAGGCGGACTGAACACGTATTCGCTACAGTGTACAATAGCATAAACACTCGTCTCCCTCCTACCCCTTCCCGTGTGTATATAAGCTACCTATTTCAGTATCTGAGGATGATTTGTGTATGTCGAAAGCTTAGTGGGTAGTTAAGTTAGTCTTTCCCTCTCCTTTGGACGACTTTTATGGGAATTAATTTTTGTCCTCTGCACCATCGTATCACCCGAAAATTTATGAACACGAAGCTATTATGAAATTCATCTACATTTGCCTTCAATGGGACCTTGCCTACATGTACTGATATATATATATTCTTCAGTTTGAAGAATAATCTTATAGTTCTTTATCTTTATAGTTCTTCTCACCCTGAAGAAGCCTCCGTGAGAGGCGAAAAGTTTTCGGTGATTGTGTCAACAGCTTTTGTACTGTTACCTTGTGTTATTATAACCATTGGCATTCAGCAGCGCCTTTTACTGCACCCTCTTCTCCATGATTTTGAAATCATGAATGATTATGTTCATACTTTGAACTGTGAAGACAAAATATTATTCTTCAAACTGAAGAATTTGAACCTCAAGATAGCCAAAGCTATTAGCGCAGTTGATTTTAATCAAAATTGTCTACGTGAAAACCTGTACCCTAGAAATATACATATATATATATATATATATAATATATATATATGTGTGTGTGTGTGTGTATGTGTGTGTGTGTGTGCTAATAAGAACACGATTACGTGTGTTCACTTATGCAAAGTAGACCACTTGGAAAAAAGAAATAACGAAGCAGAGCGCTTTCGTATATTACATCTTTAGTGCAACAACTTAAGATGTAATATACGAAAGCGCTCTGCTTCGTTAGTTTCTTTTTTCCAAGTGGTCTACTTTGCACACATATATATATATGCAGAAAAAACCACTGGGAAATAAGAAGCTTAGTCCGAACGTTTTCGTATATTCAAGACATTATCAAGGAATACACAGTTACAGAGACAAAGGTGGATATATATACATAAAGTAAAAGACAAGCTAGGAACATGGGAAGTAAGAGACCACAATCATCCTATTGACTGGGATAATTCGAATGTAATAATTTCTTGTAGATCCTTATTAGAAAGAAACATCATCGAATCCAGTCATATTAAACAAACCTTTGACCATAATATCAATTTAAGTTTAGGATTATTTAAACTTGATGATTTTGTTATTGATAAAATTGTAAGAACTTCTCCAAGTGCTACTAAGCGGGGGTGACGTAACGTCATGGACCAAACGTCCATATATGTAAACATCGGCTCTACCTGATTTTGAAGCATCTTGTGTGTACTTCCCATGTTCCTAGCTTGTCTTTTACTTTATGTATATATATCCACCTTTGTCTCTGTAACTGTGTATTCCTTGATAATGTCTTAAATAGACGAAAACGTTCGGACTAAGCTTCTTATTTCCCAGTGGTTTTTTCTGCATATTATTTTCACGTGTGCCTTGTGAATTACTGCAATATATATATATATATATATATATATATATATATATATATATGTATATATATGTATATATATGTGTATATATGTGTATATATATATATATACATATATATATAGATAGATAGATAGGTAAAGATAGATATACATGAATTGGTGAGTAAAAGACAGGACCACACGAGCTTTGCTCGTCTCCTGTACACCTATTAGATAGATACACCTACAAGCATGTGCACACGGACAACACATACAAAGGTAACACAAAACAATTAGGGTTCAAAGAACAAAGGTCATACATGACAAATCTATCTAGTTGCAATGAAGGCAGCAGAAATCCTGTAAGAGAGAGAAGGCTGGGTGAATTGCATTTATCTAGACCTGGAGAAAGCTTTTGACAAGGTACAGAGTGAAAGGCTACCGTAAATATTCATTAGAGAATGGTGAAAACATTGAGCTGAGTCACTGAAGTGGATTGAAAAATGTCATGGAAGGGATGAAGTGGAAGAGATGGGAACACTTTTAGTGGAAGGGATAAGTGGAGTCCTACGGTAATTAATCGGTACTGGCGCCGGTCGTTTTCTTATCAGAGAAAATAACTAAGGACATGAAAAGGGATCGTAGATAAAAATGAAGATAACAGGTGAGTTATCACATGTAATTTACTGTTCTGTTCAGACAAAATATATAAAGCTATTTGAAACTAAACACCAGTATATGTACTGTGATTTAGAGTTCTTGATATTAGAAATCTTCGAAATTTATAAATTTCTAATATTCGGGACAAAACGTAGGCTATAGGTTACATAATTAAGAAGTGCTTCTAGCACATGGAATTATCAAGATTTCGTTTTTTTTTTCCAAGTGTTGAATTCTTAATTTTGGAACTTCCTAATAGAAAAGTATCTAAACATAATCAAGAAATGATAGTAGCAATACAGCCTACAGATTGGAGAGGAACTAAAATAAATGGAAAAAGGATAACAGTGTATTAATAAATCACCAAAGGATTAGGAGAGGAACAGAGGGAGTAATTGGTGAGGAACAGTGTGGATTTAAGACGGGTAGAGGTTGTGTAGATCAGATCTTTGTGGTAAGACAGATATGTGAGAAAGCTATAGGAAAGGGGAAGGATGTTTTTTGGGCTTTTATGGATCTGGAAAAGGCTTGCGATAGGGTAGACAGAAAGGCACTGTGGGAGGTTATGCAGATATACGGGATAGGAGGAAAGCTTCTGGGAGCTGTCAAGAGTTTTTATGAGAGTAGTAGAGCTTGTGTCAGGATTAGAAATGGAGAGAGTGAGTGGTTTGAGGTAAAGGTGGGACTTCGTCAAGGATGCGTTATGTCGCCCTGGCTGTTCAACTTATACATGGATGGGGTAGTGCGAGAGGTAAATGCAAGGGTAGTGGGTCAAGGATTGGAGATGGTTAAAGAAAATGGAGAAAAGTGGGGGGTGAGCCAGCTGTTGTTTGCTGACGACACTGCGCTTGTGGCAGGATCGGAGGAGGGATTGAGGAAGCTGGTGACAGAGTTTGGGAGAGTATGTGATAGAAGAAAGATAAATGTGGGTAAAAGTAAGGTGATGAGATGTACAAGGGGTGAAAGTGGCAGTAGACTGGAAGTGAGCATTAAGGGAAAGCGACTGGAGGAAGTGGATAGTTTTAGATACTTGGGTGCAAATGTGGCAGGAAAAGGTGGAGTGAAGGTGGAGGTAGAATGTAGATTGAGAGAAGTGAGTAAATGCCTTGGTGGACTGAAGAGTGTAATGAGGAATAGACATTTGGGAATGGATGCTAAGAGGAGACTATATGAAGGAGTGATTGTGCCAACAGCACTGTATGGGGCAGAAACATGGAACATAAGAGAGGAAGAGAGAAGGAGTTTGAATGTGTTTGAGATGAAGTGTTTGAGAAGTATGATGGGGGTTACTAGGCTAGATAGAGTGAGAAATTAGGAGGTGAGGAGGAGAACAGGGGTGGAAAGGGAGTTGGGAGATAGGGTTGATGAAAGAGTATTAGGATGGTTTGGTCACGTGGAAAGAATGAGTGAAGAAAGACTAGTAAAAGAAGTATGGAAGGCAGATGTGGGGGGAGTGAACATGAGGGGACGTCCTAGGATGAGATGGATGGATGGGGTGAAGGGGGCTTTGAGGAAGAGGGGAATGTCTGTTGAAGAAGGACGGGAGAGGACAGAAGACAGAGGTGAATGGAGAATGGTTGTATATGGATGATGTTGTGATGCATGAGGTGGAATGGGCGGGGGGATGGGGGATGAGGTAGTATGTGTGAGCAAATTTTAACGCAGCCCGAAGGGATTTCTCCCCGTCTTCTCCTTCTATGCATGGGGGGACGGAGAGGGGGGTCACCGATTTAATGGAGCGGCCTTGCTGTGGATGTGCTGTGTCTTGCGACACTGCTTCTGACCCAGGGCAGTGGACAGGGTGCAGGGATGACCCGTCATCCAGGAGGTGCTAAGATAAGAGGGAGGGTGGAGGGGTGTGTGGAGTGTATTCAGGGATGGAATGGGTGGGAATGATTTTATGCCTTTTCCTTTTTGGCTACCTCCCTTGTAAGGGGGAAAAAGCCTTGGTATATGTATATGTATGTACCAAAATATCTACCCAAGTACGATTAATCATTATACATTTTTGTCAGAAGAGCAGTACAGTATGCATGATTGAAGGAATCAAATTGGCATTCAGTTTCATGGACCTATTGTAGCTCATGCAATCTGTGTCGTTGCAAATACAACCACAAGCTTTACTGTACTGATTCAAATAGTGTATGTAATGACAGGTGTATTTTGTAACCCAGGAGAAAACGGGGCATGCATGAACTAGAACACATGAGTTGAGTAAAGATATAATAATGATAAAAAGCATAAGTGTAGCCTTTAAGTTAATAAAAAAAAAAAAAATCCACACTGAGTGTAGCTCTTTATTAAGATTATAGATTCCGGAAATTTCCATTGTTCGGAACAAAAATATTTTTATTTTACTGTTTTTTTTTTAATTATTATTATTACAGTGTTTAGATCTTTTGTTGTCCACCATTGTCTAGATTTGTCACCTTCATCGATTACACTGTAATACGATTTTTGTCATTGACAAAAAAAAAAAAAAAAAAAAAAAAAAAAAAAAAAATCCAACTCCTTTCATTGCAAAACAATAGAAAATGTCTATTATTCCTGTCAGACTTTGCTTTTGTGGCTTTTAGAATTATTTTTGCCCCCAAATAGCTAAATTTCACCAATTTTGGACGGAAAACGAAAAACATAAATTCAAATATATATACATTTTAATCTTCTGAAACAACATTTTATTATCAATTTTTTCTTGACTTGAATGAATACAAATTACTTTCACGTATGAGTCCCCAAATGTAGTCTCCCGTCATGTTTTCACTGAAGGATCCCTTATATCTTTGTTCTTGATGGAAGTGGCCCCCTTGTTCCTCTGAATATGCTCCCATATTCGCCTTGAAGTTGTTGAGGTGAGCATCTAGTATACGAACCTTCAAGGACATTCTGCAGCCTATCTCACCATAGCTCTTAACTAAAGCTTCAACCAATTCCATATAGTTATCAGCCTTATTGTTGCCAAGAAAGCCATGTACTACAACAATGAAACACTCCCAAGCCTTTTTTTATCCTTTTCTCTGAGCTACTGTAGAAATTCCTAGCACTCCATAATTTTCCTTACTTGTGGTCCAATGAAGATACCTTTGTCTCTGAAAGCTTAGGAAAGTAGTCTTGAAAATATTTGAAGGCAGCAGGCTCCTTGTCAAGAGCTATAACAAACTGTTTCATGAGACCCAGTTTGATGTGTAGTTGAGGAAACAAAACCGCTTGAGGATTCACCAATAGCTTATGTTTGATATTGTGTGCTCCCACTGTAGTCTTAGTCTTTGGAGGCCAGTCCCATAGGCAAAGAAAGTCTCATCAAGAAAACCACCATCTTGAAGTCTCCAATAATTTCCAAGCCATACTTGTTGTAGTTCAAAGCTTCCAGAAGAAGAAGCTTTACACTACTGTAGTCCTCCTTAAGATGCAGAGAATGAGCAAGAGGTAGAGATGGATATATTTTCTACTGTGCAGAAGGACAGCTTTCAGAAGGAGCTGTCAATGAAAACTCTCCATTTATTTGCATTGCGATCAAATCCAACAGCATCAAACAAGCCTGATACATCATTGCAATAGCATAGCCTGTCCTCCTTTGCAAAGAAGCTGGAGAAACCACTGTGACGTTTTCTTTGGCTGGTCACTTGCACACTGCCATCAAGTAAATCCCATTCCTTCAGCCTTGAAGTCAAAAGCTCAACATTTGACTGCCAAATCAAGATCTCTGATGAGGTCATTGAAGTCTCTTTGGTTTGATTAGTAAGGATTCCTCCCAACTACAACTGTATCTGTTGATGTTACAATCCTCTTCTCTGTTTAACTCATCTTCTGACTTGCTGCTTTCTTCTGATAACTGAGTTCTTTCTGGAGGAGCTGGTGAAGGAAGATTAGCACTCTGTGGTACTGATGCAATGGAAGATGGAATGTCTGGATAGAGAGCAGTTGCATTTTTTTTTCCAGGTTGGCATTTGGAAGGATCCACCATGCAGAAAATGCAGTCAGTTGAGTGACCGGTAGGTTCACGCCATATTCTAGGAATAGTAAATTTCATGGCTTTGTTTCCCACCTCTATACCATCCTGTAAAAAAAAAAAAAAAAAAAAAAAAAAAAAAGTTACAAGTTTCTGTTAAACTGGTTTTATTTTTACTGTAATCGTTAACTGGATTTTACTCTCGAAAAAATAACAGCCATATTTCCTTCCAGTGTTCCCTTACGCTGCTTCTCACCTTTTCACCCATTTTCCGGTAGGCCGTTTGGCCTGTCGGCGACCATCCGACAGGCCTAACAGTGTCCAGGTCTTGTCTTGGTCACCAACTGGCATACAAAGATAAGCTTTGTGAGCTTTACACGATTTTCCAGATGCTGTCACAGAGAACTTCTTTGCTTTTGACGAATTTACCACATTTGTAGCAGAATACATCTGGAGAATGAGTGCAGCCTCTTGGTGGCATTTCTAGAATGTTCTGGAAAAGTCTACATGGAATAGAATTTTCTAAAGTGTTCTAGAAACTTCTGAAAAATTGTATAACATTCTGGAACATTTAAGATTTCTGAAATATAAGCAAATTCTTAATATGAGAGATTCCTTGCTAGATCTGGTCAGTTTAAGAATTATCTTATTAATTAAAATCTTTAGAACACTTTATATTCTTTCCTGTTTTAGCTTATTTAACATTTAAAAAACAATTAGATAAGTAATATCCTATTCTAACCTACCCTGTCATGAAAACCAATTATTGTTTTTATTGGTTTTCATTTAGTAACCCGCACTATAATGGAATATTAAAGCAAAAATGTAAATTCATTGTTCTAACCACAAAAGCAAAGTTTTAGGATATTTTTTTTCTATTTTATTTATATGGAAATAACTGGAGATTTAGGGTTTGGGCCAAGGAGAAGACAAATCCGAAATTTTGTTAGCTGGTGTTATTGGACATTTTCATACTTCACATTTCCAAAAGAGAAAACTGTTTATTCAGATTATCACTTCACTGCAACCTGAAATATATTTCCTCGGTCTATTTGGCATAATAGTTCCTCGATATTCAAACGCATGCAGTGAACATTATAAGTCATTCATGGACAGAGGAAGTGTTGCCAGAACGGTGGGCATAATTTTAATTAACTTCCTGGGACCTGTCCACATACAAAAACGTCATCTGTTCATTTAATCATACTTTTCTTATCGTATGGTTATGGTCTGAAGGAAAGGTTAGAAATTAAAAGTCAAGCGAATTGGCGTTTTTATACAAATGCATGGTATTGCTATTACTGTCCAAAAGTTCACGTAGAAACAAATGACAAAAGACAACAACAAAAACAAGTTGTTGCCAATCAGCTGTGAGATCAGCAGGAACAGATTCCTGAGACCGTGGTGTATCCCGGCAGTGGCCTTGAGACAAACTACTTAGTAGTGTGGCATTAATAGATCAGAGATGGCTCTTTTATATCGTTCTCTAATAAGAAAAGCCGATAAATTGGTTCCGGCACGTTTTCATCCATTTTGGAATCATGAAGCAGGTAAATTGTGCTTATGAGTTACGTTCATATGTTAAATATATAGTTATTATTTTTGTTATTAATGACATCAAAGTATTTATTATTTTCTCATACAATTAGTAGTTAATGCAATGTGAGGAAATATTCAGATCTAACAAATCCTTATTAAAGATTAATTTGCCTACCATAATCATATGTAATCTAACCTAACTTTAACTTACTTATATTTTTATAATCTAATAACTAATTGGTAAATACATTTCTCAAAAATATTTACTGGTCAAAATATTTCAACAAAATTCCACCACAGTTAATTAGACTAAATATTTGTTTATTCTATGCTATGGGTTTCTGTGCCAATCAATAAGGATTGAGAGGTTTCTTGGAGATTTCTAGTCCACCACCAGTAGAAACCGGGTTTCTGGGGTGTTTACCTTGACCCATGAGATTCTGGAATCTTATTGAAAAAATGGGCAAAATGTGTTTGTCTGATACTAGAATAAGAATGGAACCAAATCCAGATAGTATTCTGTTCTGTCAGGCTTAGGTGTAAGTTAGGATAGGCTTTGACAAATATTCGTTGAAATTTTACAATTTGGCATGTGTCACAAATGGCTATGGTTTTGACCCAAAAAAATTATATATTGCTTTTATTTCTGGTGAATTTTCCTGTAGAATAGCCTCAGTGATGGTAGTATAATTAATTATATTTCTAGCTGTAATTGAACATTCAACCCTCATTCTGGTACATCCAGAAAAACTAATGTCTTGTCATAGTTGATAGACAATACAGTAAATGTTGAGGACCATTTGTATCGTAATTTTCAAAAATAAACATGTTTTTCTGAACTTATATGGGCGTAATAAAAGAAGGGTTTCTCTAACATTGTTTTTGCAGAATAAATCATTTTGCCTTGTTTAGTACCAGAGGGTAGGAAAGGAAATCATGTTTGCGGATTGTACCTCCAGGATATCTGTGCCCATATGAACAAATAGTGATAATACTACCAAAGATTACTTGATATGCTCTGTAACTGCTTCAGGGTGAAAATAGTGAGCTGGTTATATATCACCATATGATGAATAAATGATGGCCAACACAAAATGATAACATTGATACATTACTCAACCAAGAATGCACCATTTTTTCATAATTTGTGGAGTTAAAGATACAAATTAACTTAACCCACCCTAATCTAACATACCTAAACCCTTGTTATTGTGGCAAAGGATTAATATATTCTTTGCTCTCCCTACTCTGCAGGGGATTGGAGCTGGGGGCTGTAATGGAAAAAAATGGTATACTTGGGGAAGTGATAAATTGGTTGTATTATTTGGAAGGTTAAATATTACTCTTATTACTGTATTTGTATCCAATTATTTTTATTTATGATAACTTAGAAAAATTGACAACTTACAATCATGGAAAAAATTAAAACTAAATGTCCAGAAATAAAAAAGAAGTGGAGTATAAATTTTTATTAATTTATTAACTTAGGAATTATTTTCACTATTAAGTATTTTTGTCAATTTGATGTTTGAAATAAGTCCTTCAAGAAAAAAATACTAAAGACAATGAAGATGAAGTATGTAACTGATTTTCTGAAATTTGAAGTGTACTGAACTTAGCATGGCACCACATATTATTATTTAAATGTCTTTGGTACTAAGGAGTTGTCACAGAAATTAATAGCATAGCCTGTTGCAGGTGGAATGAAAGGAATGATACCTCATGGCTCGAAAGGTGTTGAGGTTGACCACAACCTCTATCACCTTGGGGTTGTTTTGTAATGATCGTAATTATCGAAAGAATAATGCTAGAAGTTTCTTCATGTTATAGATGTTAATCAAATTCATAGAACACTTTCAACAACTTATCCCCAGTCTCACATCTGATTAACATCTGGTGTTTGTTAGAGCCAAATAACATTTGAATCCCCTCTTTCTGAAGTGGTTAGCATAATTAGTAATGATTATAAAGATTTAATTGTTTGTGCAGGAAGTTAAAATAAGATATATATATAATGTTTGGTAAGACCTTCATAAGCATAGTATTCACCAAGCTTTAGTGAGAATAAAATACTTTAAAGTGACCAGCAACTTGATTTTTGAACATGACATCATTCAAAAATATGGATTTTTGAGTGTAATAAATGTATAACTGTTATACTTAAACTTATGCCCTTATCATCTTGTACACATTTCCATGAATTTGAATATTAACATTAGTTTTTTTTTTTGCAGGTCCTAAAACTGTATTCTTCTGGGCACCATGCTTTAAATGGGTGAGTTATTGATTTTTTTTTTTTTTTTTTTTTTTTTTTTTAATTTGGTGTTCTACACATATATGAGCATGTGACTCCTTCAGTCTGGTACTGTATTCATGTTCTTGTTCTGAGCAAAGCCATATGTATTTATTCTACAGAAGGCACAGTATTTGCAATAAGTGACATTATACTGAAGACTGGCTGAGTCAGAGCATGCACCACAGTCAGTAGAAATCCATTCACCACCTCTCCCATCCCAGCTCCTTGAAGGTGGAGGTTACTCTGTCCCTGGATAATACTGAGGGGTCATGCATAATGAAGACACCCATTTCATGGGGCCAGTGCTTCAAGTGAATGGATTAATTTTGTGTCAGAATTTGGCAGAACAAATTTTGTTGAATACAGCACTTAGTTGAAGGCCTAAATTATATTATTAGGCTCATAATTTCAAAAGTCGTGTCATTCACTTTGACAGGGTCTAGTTATTGCTGGCTTAGGAGATTTGGCTCGCCCAGCTGAGAAGCTTTCCTTTTCTCAGTCTTCTGCACTTGCTGCCACTGGGTCAATCTGGTCAAGGTGAGTGATTTAATGTTTTCATTATGTTACTGTATTTAGTGTCGGCCCCTTGGTGCTACACCTCTAGAGGGAGGTGAGAGTGACAAGATTTGAAAATGGGCAGCAGGTAAATTATTCTTCCTGATGTCCTTCATGCAAAACCACCACAAGATACTTGTCATTGGTACCTTTTTGATGAGTAAAAGAAGGTAATTGCCCCTTTCCTTCATAAATACAGTTTTAAGGCCATCATTTGGTAATGGTAAAGTAATAGATGCAAAAGTATATGTGTGTATGAACACACACACACCTGGGAAAAAACAGTTTTCCACACAGAGTGGTGGATATCTGGAACAAACTGGATAAAGCAGTAGTGTGTGCAAAAACTAAACATGAATTTAAGAGCATGCTAGACACTGCGAGATACAAAGACGGGACACCACGAGCATAGCTCCCCTTCCCGTAAGATACAACTAGGTAAATACACAGAGGCTAGGTATGATATACAGGTACACCTCACCTTAAGTCGTTAATTGGTTCCAGGAGACACGACGTAAGTTGAAAAACGACGTAAGTTGAATTTGCTTATATGTAGGCTAGGTAGGCCTGGTGTAGCCTAGGCTAAACTGCTAATAGCCATTCCCCAGTACTGTATTTTACTTATGAATGCAGATTAATAAAAACCTATTTTAAGTTTCCAAACAAAACGTGTATTTATTATTTTGTAATTAAGTATAAAAAAATAAAAAAAAGTACCTGTACTTACTTTACCAATGTGTGCAATTTGGTGATGTTTACATTGCTAAAAGCTATTTCCCTGTGCTGTACTTTATGAATGCATTGTCAATAACATATGGTAAAACAAAACAAAACAAATAAATAAAAACTATTTTGAGTAATAAGTGAAAAATAAAATAAAGTATTTTTAATTTACCAATGCAGTACATACAGTATGTTGATGTTTAAAATGTAGATGTTTTATCATCGCCATTTTATCCTCCAGCGAAATATCATGACGCTTAGCAATTTCACTAGGACTTTTCTTAGGGGGCATGGGGGCAAATATTACAGTTGCAAATGAATGCTAATAAGAAAATCTACAAAACTTCAGTAAACAGATCATAATCCAAAACAATTGTGGGATTTGAGACACCGCTTAACGGTAGATACAGTATTAGAACTACTATTGCCCTGACAAATAAGAAAATCAGTTGATTTTATGTTCTAGTGAATTAGGCCATACTGCTTTATGGTATGTATTTTAGAATAAAAGCATGTAAAATGATATTAAGTTTCAGTAACTGAAACTTAATATCATTTTACATGCTTTTATTCTTATTTTATGTAACATGAATTTATGTACTTAAAATGTTTTTTGGTGTATATGGGATTCCATTATTATTGGCTGACCAACGTAATGTCAAGTAAAACGACAACTTGAATTTTATTTTTCCATATATTATTTTTGAAAACCGACGTATCTTCGAAAACGAAGTAAGCTGAGGTGTGCCTGTATTGGAGAGTAGGAGACGGGACCCAATGGATGTTGCTCCTCTCCTGTATACTACAGTTAGATAAATATACAGACATACACACACACTTTTTTTTTTCATATATCTCCAGCTTTTCTTCTCAACCTCTGCACATTTCTTCCTCTTCCTCCTGTACTATCCCTCTCTCTTCCCTTCCACCCCTTGTCCCCCTCCTCCTCTTCCCCCTCCTCCTCTTCCCCCTCCTCCCCCTCCTCCTCCTCTTCCCCCTCCTCCTCCTCCTCCTCCTCCTCCTCCTCCTCCTCCTCCTCCTCCTCCCCTTCCTTTCCTCTCTCTCCTCCTCCCCTTCCTTTCCTCTCTCTCCTCCTCCCTCCTCTCCTCATCCTCCTCCCCTTTATCTCCTACCTAATTCCCTCACTACTTACTCCTCCTCCTCCTGCAGTGTTATGCACTCTTTTTCCTCCTCCCTCTCCCTGCCCCACTCACACCAGCCCTCCCAACTCTGCACCTGAGGGCTGAAAGATTGCTTGGTCCTTACGGCCTCTACCTTCCATCACGCCACTGTTGCTTTTTCTTCTTCTTCTCTCTCCCTTTTGTACTTTCTTCCTTCCATGTTGTTGTTGTTGTCATTCCCTAGACTGGCTAAGCAGTTCTGTCTCCCTAAGAATGCCATAGGTGGAATTGGGTTTTCCCACAAATTCCTTATAGAGAATATATAGTGTGGCATATATGATTATGTACAACAGAGTCTACCATAACCAGGGAGTTGGGTGTGGGTGTGTGCATGTAAGGCCACAGCATTACCCATAGATCACTCATATATGAGCTCTGAGCTCTCTTCTGGGAGGGAAATAGCTGTCAGTCACGAGTCCAACACATGATCCAAGACCATGGTGAATCACATGTACTGTACATACGTGTGTGTGTGTGTGTGTGTGTGTGTGTACATGGTGTGTTTGTATTTACCACTTCCACCTAAGGCAGTTTTGGCAGCCAAGTTGGCATCCTATTTCTTCCTTGTCAGGTGTCATCTTTACTCAGCACATTTTCATCCCAAAATAACTTGACTCTCTTCCACCTCTATCTTCCACCACTCCACTCTTGCTTTATACTAATTCTGCTTGCTAACCCCCAGCATCATACTTTGTAGCCCTTATAAAAGTAACCACCCATAACCATCGAAGGATCTCCCTCGCATGCTCTTTGCCACCCTAGCACCTTCCTTCTTCCAAATTAACACCTAATATTGTTACCACCAGTCCCCCCCCCCTGTACCACTTACTGTATACCACCTAACACAGATATTATATTATACCTGCCTTATTCCACAATTTATCTGACATTGCTCCATCAGAGGCCTCTTTCTGTCTTACTGCCAACCCTCCCCTCTGCTACCCACCCACTTTTTTTTTTTTTTCCATCTCTTGCCATTTGCTAAAATAGCTCACCCACACTTGTTTGAAAGCATCATCCACACTTACACTCACTCACACTCAATGGCGCGGTGGTAGATTTCCCGGCTGCCACAGTGGTGGTCCGTGTTTGAATCTCGTCCAGGGCTGAAATAATTTCAGCATCACTGCGCTTCAAGTCGTTACTCCAACTCTTGTGGGTGGGGAATTGGGTGTGTGTGTGCGTGTAAGGTCACTGCATTACCCATAGATTGGTCATTATGAGCTCTGAGCTCTCTTCTGGGAGGGAAATAGCTGTCGATCACGAGTCCAACACATGATCCAAGACCATGGTGAATCATACACATACACACAATTTATTTTTTATTCCCTGTATCTCCTGTTTTTCCTCTCAACCTCTTTGCACTTTTCTTCGTCTACTATTTTTCCTCTCCCCTCCCTTCCCACCTCATCCCCCTCCTCCTCCCCCTCCTCCTCCTCCTCCTCCTCCTCCTCCTCCTCCTCCTCCTCCTCCTCCTCCTCCTCCTCCTCCTCCTCCTCCTCCTCCTCCTCCTCCCCCCCTTCTCTCACTCCTACCTCCTCCTTCTACCTCATTCCCTCACTACTTCCTCCTCCTCCTCCTGCAGTTCTATGCACTCTTTTTCCTCCTCCACTCTCCCTGCCCCACTCACACCAGCCCTCCCAACTCAGCACCTGAGGGGATGAAGGTTTCCTTGGTCCCTGCCACAGTGCAGCAAGACATGTCTTGCATGCTGCAGGGGAGAACAACCAAAGTTGAATATAATATGTTCACAGCATTCAAAATAAAAATAAAGGTGACATATATTGCAAATAAATAATTTCAGGTGACATTGGGAAAAAGCATTGCTTGATCTATTTGTGATCTCATCCTGGCATGTGGTCCATCTCATACAGATACACGCATACACATGCTGTCTCTCTCCTTATCTCCCTCTCCACTCTCTCTCTCTCTCTCTCATCGTATCTAACCTATTATTACGATGAAAATAGAATGAGAAAGATTGGTATATGTTTTTTTTTTTTTTTTTTTTTTTTTTTTTTTTTTTTTTTTTTTTTTTTTTTTTTTTTTTTTTTTTTTTTTTTATAAGCTCCATATGGGATATTGGCTGCCAAAATTTTACATTGCCAATCTTTTGGTGACTAGTGATATCCCTGTGGACCAGTCTTGCAACATTTCTTTATACTTAGAGTACTCTCTACTCAAAAAAGAATAATGATTACTTTGAACTTCTATCCCTACTTTCTGTTGCCCACCTTAAATCTCTCCTTTACCACCTTTTTGACACCACCTCTGGTGTGGTCTTATTTCCAAGGATAGAAACTGGTAGTTGCCATGAAAATACTGAATATTTTTGTCATTAGCAGGTACATAATTCCTTTTTGGCTTGTTTGCAATGACTTTTTTCAATCTATTTTATTTCATTCATTCATTTTATTTTTTTCTATCTGCTTTTTTTTTTTTTTTTTTTTTCCACTGTAGGTATCTTGAACTGATGTGTGGTCCGTACCACACATATCTTTTTTCATGTTTGAGTGTCTTGTTCCAGTTACACTGTTGGCATAGTGTAAGAAACTTAATATAACATTCCTTTACGATAAGAGATTAATTTTCTCTCAATAAAGAATACTGGTTACTTTTTACTTGTATTGTCTGTGAGATTGATCGAGTAATTGATTCAGTTTAACGTCATGAACTCCCCCTATTAGGATGGTAGGACAGTGTCCTATTAAGAGGACTTTGTAGCATTGAATTTCATGAACTATGCCCTTGGTCCAACTCACTGCAAGTAACAATACTCAAACCTACTCAGCCAGCGAGCCCCTGCACCCTCAAAAGACAATTACAGGCTGCACTAATACAACACCTACAGACGCCGTGAAACAAAAGTCCTCAAAGTCGAGGATCATCGTGACACGAGAGGGATACATACACCTGCTGCAGCCTCCACAAACACAATACACCATCTACACTACATAGCAGAACACCCACACATGACAAGAAAAATCAAAACAACACCCAAATATCTATATCACACACAATTTTTTTTTTTTTTTTTTTCCTACACAACTACCAAACACTAGCCTCCAGAAGTATATTCTTAATCATATTGCTCACTGTTCCATCAACAAACTGAAGGTCAATATATTGCTACATGCCAGACCCCCTGGTATCCATCCCTCAGAATCCCTTTTCCCCCAGGAGTCCTCTTGACCAGACTGCAGTGTGTGGACCATCCAGCCCTTCTGAGTTACCAGAAGAGGCTAGATGACCACATTACAGATAACTGTCCAGGATGCACTTCACTCCATACTATACAACTCATTATGGAGGATTGCATTGTACAGGGAGGTGGGACTGCTCAGCCAGACAGTCTAGGGAATGACAACAGCAACTCTCCTTAAATCTCACCTTCACTACCTGTATGACTCCACCTCTGGTTTGATATGCCCCCAAGCTGCTCCTTTATTAGAAAATTATTATTATTTTTTATATATTTATTTATTTATTTATTTTTTTATTTCTATGTGTTTTTCCTTTTCCATTGACAATTGTAGGCATGAACTATTTTGTTACGTCCATTCCTTAATTTAATGGACAAAAAAGGAGGGGGATCTGTCTGATAGATATAATAAGTTCAACATATTTGTTCAGTTTAATATCAAACTTACCAGAGATTGTGAAAATGAGTTCTTGATATACAGTGATTGTATTGTGAGGGGTTCAGAAATTTATTCAGAGTCACTGGATTTTGTTGCCTCCATAATCCATTAAATGGAGGGCTGAATGTATGTGACTATCATCAGAAATTCCTACAGTAATTTCAGTGATGTTCAGTATCATTCTCAAAATGCCAATTAATGAATTATTTTGGTCTTCCAAAGGTACTCCTTGGTGATACATCCCAGGAATTGGAATCTCTTTAGTGTCAATATCTTTGTGGCCTGCACTGGCATCTACCAGTTGACTCGTATTATCAAGTAAGTATTTAATTATATTTTAGAAATGCAAGATAATGTACAATACATACTTGTGTAATAGTTGATCTTGTAAAAAATAACTCCCTTATAAAAAAATATATATATATATATATACATACATACATACATATACCAAGGCTTTTTCCCCCTTCCAAGGGAGGTAGCCAAAAAGGGAAAGGCATAAAAACACTCCCACCCATTTCATCCCTAAATACCCTCCACACCCCTCCCACCCTTCCTCTCATCTGAGCACCTCCTGGATGACGGGTCATCCCTGCACCCTGCCCACCGCCCTGGGTCAGAAGCAGTGTCGCAAGACACAGCACATCCACAGCAAGGCCGCTTCATTTAATCGGCGACCCCCCCTCTCCGTCCCCCTTTGCATATAAGGCGAGGACGGGGAGAAATCCCTTCGGGCTGCGTCAAAATTTACTCACACATACTACCCCACCCCCCCCCGCCCATTCCTCCTCATGCAGTCACAACATCATCCATATACAACCATTCTCCACTCACCTCTGTCTTCCGTCCTCTCCCTTCCTTCCACAACAGACATTCCCCTCTTCCCCAAAGCCCCCTTCACCCCATCCATCCACCTCATCCTAGGACGTCCCCTCATGTTCACTCCCTCCACATCTGCCTTCCATACCTCTTTTACTAGTCTTTCTTCACTCATTCTTTCCATGTGTCCAAACCATCCTAATATTCTTTCATCAACCCTATCTCCCAAATCCTTTTTTACCCCTGTTCTCCTCCTCACCTCCTCATTTCTCACTCTATCCAGCCTAGTAACCCCCACCATACTTCTCAGACACCTCATCTCAAACACATTCAAACTCCTTCTCTCTTCTTCTCTTATGTTCCACGTTTCTGCCCCATACAGTGCTGTTGGCACAATCACTCCTTCATATAGTCTCCTCTTCGCATCCATTCCCAAATGTCTATTCCTCATTACACTCTTTAAACCACCAAGGCATTTACTCGCTTCTCTCAATCTACATTCTACCTCCACCTTCACTCCACCTTTTCCTGCTACACTTGCACCCAAGTATCTAAAACTATCCACTTCCTCCAGTCGCTCTCCCTTAATGTTCACTTCCAGTCTACTGCCACTTTCACCCCTTGTACATCTCATCACCTTACTTTTACCCACATTTATCTTTAGCTTTCTTCTATCACATACTCTCCCAAACTCTGCCACCAGCTTCCTCAATCCCTCCTCTGACCCTGCCACAAGCGCAGTGTCGTCCGCAAACAACAGCTGGCTCACCTCCCACTTTTCTCCATTTTCTTTAACCATCTCCAATCCCTGACTCACTACCCTAGCATTCACCTCTCGCACCACTCCATCCATGTATAAGTTGAACAGCCAGGGCGACATAACGCATCCTTGACGAAGTCCCACCTTTACTTCAAACCACTCACTCTCTCCATTTCTAATCCTAACACATGCTCTACTACTCTCATAAAAACTCTTGACAGCTCCCAAAAGCTTTCCTCCTATCCCATAAATCTGCATAACCTCCCACAGTGCCTTTCTGTCTACCCTATCATAAGCTTTTTCCAGATCCATAAAAGCCCAAAAAACATCCTTCCCCTTTCCTATAGCTTTCTCACATATCTGTCTTACCACAAAGATCTGATCTACACAACCTCTACCCGTCCTAAATCCACACTGTTCCTCACCAATTACTCCTGTTCCTCTCCTAATCCTCTCAATTAAGATCCTCCCATAAGCCTTCCCTACTACACTCAACAGGCTAATCCCTCTGAAATTACTACATTCACACTTGTCCCCTTTTCCCTTGTAAAGAGGAACTATACAGGCACTACTCCAGTCCTCCGGTACTCTACCCTCTCTCCAGCAAACATTAAATAACCTCACCAACCAGTCCACCATCACTGAACCTCCCTTTTTCAGACATTCTGCATGACATCCATCCAGACCAGGTGCCTTACCTGCTTTCATCATCTTTACAACTGCCTTCACCTCATCCTTCCTTATTTCTCCTCCATTCTCCTCACTCATCACTCTCATTTTCTTCGCATTTCCCACTGCAGCTATCTTTCCTTCCCTATCTTCCTTCACATTCAGCAACTCCCTAAAATATTCTGCCCATCTTCCCCTCACTGCCATCTCTTCCATTATCATCTCTCCATCTGTACCTTTTACCTTTTCTTCCCTACTTGATTCGCCTCCTCTTCCTCTCTTAATTTCTTTCCAAAACATCTTTTTATTACTTTCAAAATTTTCTGTCATACTCCTACCCCATTTCACATCTGCTCTCCTCTTTGCCTCCTTTACCTTTTGCTTTACTTCTCTTTTCTTTTCTTTGTACGTCTCATATGACTCCCCTGTCCTCTTCTGTAACCAATCTGTGAAAGCTTGCTTCTTCTCTTCTACAACCTTCTTTGTTTCCTCATCCCACCATTCACTACCCTTTCTTCTATTTCCCCCTGTCCTTCTTGTTCCACATACCATCCTTGCACACTTTAAGACTCCCTCCTTGAACCATCCCCATTCCTCCTCCACATCCATCTCTGCTCTATCCTTTACTCCCTCCCACTCCTCCTTCAGCTTCTTTTCATACTCCTTCTCCTTTTCCTTTTCATTCAAGGAGTTCACTCTAAGAACCTCCCTACCTTTTGTCCCTTTCCTCCTTCTCCATCTATCCTCCACTCTCAACTTACCTTCCACCAAAAAATGATCTGATATTCCCCCACCCTCTCCCCTTAGCACATGTACATCCTTAACTCTTCCTATCATAATCCTATTTACCACTACATAATCCATTAGCGCTCTATCTACCACCCTTCCCTCCACCACCCTCTCCCATGTGTACTTATGCTTGACTTTCTTCCGAAACACTGTATTTGCTATCATCAACTCTCTTTCTAGACACATTTCCACCATCAACTCTCCACTACGATTCTTTCCTGGAACTCCACACTTCCCAACTACTCCATCGATTGGACCATTTCCCACCCTAGCATTAAGGTCTTCCAGTACTATTACATTGACATTTCTTCCTAAACCCTCTATGCACTCATTTAAATCTATCCAAAAGGCCTCCCTTTCTTCCATGCTCTTCTCACTGCCAGGCCCATATGCACTTACAAAGACCCACATCTCCTTTCCCAGTTTCACCTTCATCCACATTATCCTTGAGGAAACCTCCTTCCACTCCACTACACGTTTACCTATCTCCTCACTTACTAGAATAGCCACCCCTTCCCTCCCTCGCCCTCTCTTCACTCCTGATAACCTCCCCAAGGGGCAGATTCCTAAAACGAAAAGGAAAGGCATAAGGGGTGCTGGAGGGCCTCGGGCCAGCACCCTAAGGTTTGGGTCTTTTAATGTGCGTGGATGTGGTACAGATGAGAGTAAAAGGGAAGAGATAGGTAGTATGTTTGTGAGAAGAAAGATGGATGTGTTGGCTTTGAGTGAAACAAAGTTGAAAGGGAAGGGTGAGTGTAAGTTTGGGAGTGTAAGTGGTGAGGTTTTATATATATATATTTCATGTAAAAGTCATAGTATGCAATTGCATTTTTCTGCCTCTTGTTTATCCAAATATTATGTATGGTTTTTATTGTATTGAGTGCAGGATAGGTGACAAAATCAAAATTGTCCTATTGTGTACTGGCTACTTAACTCTTTCAATATGGTGATGTGTCTGGTGAAAGACAGGTGATTATATGAGGCTGGGTAGGCCAATTCCTGATCTGATAGTAGCCTTGATAGTTTGAGACCGCTTGCAGGACAGAAGCCAGTTCTTAATATCCATTGTATCACCTACTGTAAACCAGAAAGAGGTAAGACACTGTATTGAAAGGGTTAATGGTTGAGATGGTGATGCTAAGAAAAGGAAAAAAGATATTAAAGCATAAATTTCTTTTTCAGCTATGAGCGAAGCAAAGGCAAAGAAGCTGAAGCTGAAGCTGGAGCTGTAGCTGTGAAAGAGTAGGAAAGAGTGTCCTATAAGGAAACAGTGACGACACCTGTTGGGAAACAATGACAACACATGAAGTTCTAAGGAGCACAAATGATCAAATCATGGTGGACCATATCAGGAATCAATGACCCAAGCTCTGAATAAGAATGGCAGTTTTATAGTGATTATGTACATACATATGTATGTGTATATGTATATATATATATATATATATATATATATATATATATATATATATATATATATATATATATATATATACAGTATTTACAGGGAAATAAGGATAGTATTTTAATGCATTTTAAAGATTATATGTATATAGTCAATACAAATTTACAGTATATAATGATGCATCTGGTTGATTCACTATAGCAATCCTGACCTCATTGCATACCCTTGTATAGTGGCAATGTTTTGCTGTTTTGAGAGGAGCCAAGAAAAGAAGGAGGGAGGAATGGTGAATGCAAGTGGAGTATGTGGGGATGAAATGGGTGGGAGTGGATTTATGCCTTTGGCTACCTCCCTTGTCAAAGGGAAGAAGCCTTTGATATATTTATGTATGAGAAAGGAGTATGAAGTACAGTAGGTCCTCACTTATGTTGTAATTGCATTCAAAACACCCAGGACTTACAGCAAATTAGTGCTGTATGATATAAACAGCAAATTAGTGCTGTATGATATAAACCAATCTTAATATATATTAATATGGTCAGAACTCAACCATATATTACAGCCCATTTACTACTGAAAATATTAGTATTACAATACCAATACAATACATCCATAAAACCCACAACCCCAGAATAGCCAGCAGTAATTTTTAGGCCCTCTGTAAAGAAACTTTGAACTTCTATTGACTGTTGAATTGGCATGGGTCTTTATATGGTAAGGAGATAATCCCAACAACAACAAAATGTGATGTGGAACAAAGACATCTACTTGAAGACAACAGTACACAAAATGAGACTGGAATGGGAAGTGGTTAATATTATTCCAGTAAAATTGTTTATGTAGTCATTAAATTCTTGATAGACAAATGATGGAATAACAAATCATGAAACTACTTTCAAAGAGGGTTAGGTAGTGCCTACTTCAGAGGACTTTTTGAAGCAGGGAAGTTAATGTGGTATGCCCTTACTACGAACTTGATGCCAGGGAGGACTCAAACTACATCCCCTAATGAATCATATTATGGCATAACTGATTACCTTCGTTATAATTGTGATGTAATAATGAAACTGTATGAGATGAAATATTTTAGATGAGGGTTTGCTGTAGCTGAAAAATTGTTTCTCAAGGTGTATGTAAATTTTTAATTGCAAAAGTGATTATTAATATTGTGAATTTTCCAGAATATTTACTTTTCTGGTGCAACAATATTCTTAGGTGTTGTAGCTAATTCAACTGACTTCTGTGGTCACTTCATTATGGTGTAAAGCTTAGTTCACAGATGTACATTTTAGTTCTTGTTAATCCATTTGGTTTATGATCATTGTGTAACAAGTATATTAGGCCACTGCCATTATAATTTGAATATTTCAGGCTCAGGAAAATATGGCCTTCCTTAAAGCCATAATTTTTAGAGCATGAATTGTGAAGTGGTTGGAATAAAATGTTCTCTTTTATTAAGATGTATTAATCATTGTAATGTCCTGCAATGAAGGTATGAAAATATCTTGAGTTTATGCACACAGAAGGTCAATGTTCTTGTGATTTTCACTTTGAGTTCATGCTTGAGCTGCGTGGCAATTTCAATATCTTTGTTGGCGATAGCCAGTCCTTCTATCCTTGGGAATGGTATTACCTTGAAGATGTGGAATCATAAAGGTAAAAGAGATTTAAGAAAGGTAGCTGAATGGGAAGCTTACTTTACCTAGATATGGACCAAAAGGTCTCCTGTTGGCATGCTCCGCCTTTGTAATTACTGGCTGAGTGAGTTAGGGCATTGTTACTTGCAGCGGAGGTTGAGGAGATGGCGGATTCAAACCCTGCCAGTGGCGAAGTTGAATCAAGGGCATGGTTCATTAAATTCCATTCTACAAAGTCCTCTGTAAGGGGCACCGTCTTAGCCTCCCGATAAGGGGGGAGTTTGTTACGTTAAACCACATTGTCATCATCAGCGGAATGGTTGCTGTGTCTTACTGTGTTGCTTCTGACCCAAGCTGTGGGCAGGAGAGGCGAATAACCTTTCATCCACAAGGACCTAAGAAAAGGGGGAAACAAATGGGTAACGGATAAGAGTGGAATGGGTAGGGTGAGTATATGCTCTGACTGGCTACCACCCTTTTAAGGGTGATGAGGCCCTTGGTATATAGCCAAATGGAGAGATTCTAGTTGCCATTCCCTAGACTGTTTGGCCAAGCTGTCCAGTCTTCCTGAGGAATGCCATGGCTACAATGGGGGTTTTCCCACAAATCCCTTGTGTGGTGAATATTGTGTTGTTGGTGTGCGTGATTGTGTACAATGTAGTCTTCCATAATGTGTTGTATAGTATTGGGTGAAGTGTTACATCCTGGATAGTTATCTGCAATAAGAACATAAGAATGAAGGAGACTGCAAGAGACCATAAGGCCTACACTAGGCAGTTCCATGTCCATTACCACCTGTCATCCGCATCCTTAAATTTGTCTAACAGTTTCTTAAAACAACTGATAGTTTCACTGCTCACTACATGGTTACCAGGGCTATTCCATTCGTTGACCACCCTATTAGTAAACCAATACTTGTCTATTTCTGTAATAGAGACAGAGAACAGAATTATTACAGACAGACTCAAAATAACCCCAGCCAAATCTACAGCAACACTTCTCACCAACTGGACAAAAGAACACAAATACATTCCTCAACTCTATATCAACAACACTCGAATACCACACACACACACACACCCTGAAAATTCTTGGTGTAACATATGATACATCCATGTCATTTAAACAATACATCATAAACATAAAAAATAGATGCACACCAAGAATCAACACACTTAAATCAATCACTGGAACAACATTTGGACAAAACAAAGAAACTAATACTACAATATACAAACAATGCATACACTCGGTGATGAATTATGCAAATCCAGCATGGGCACCTAATCTCAGTGAAACACATCTCAACACCCTTCAGACCATACAAAACAAAGCATTAAAAACAATTACAGGCTGCACATATACAACACCTACAGACCACCTATACTATGAAAAAAAAGTCCTCAAAGTCAAAGATCACCTTGACATGATAGGCACACAAACACTTGTTGCAGCCTCCACAAACACAGCACACCCACTACACTACATAGCAGAACATCCACACACACCAAGAAAAAAAAATATATATATATATATCTGTATCACACACAAATACTCTCTTCTATTCCTCCAAAACCACCAAATACCAGCCTCCGGAAACATATTCATAATCACATCACTCACTGCTCCATTAACACACTAAAAGACAACACATTGCCGCATGCCAGACCCCCTGATATCCATCCCTCTGAATCCTCTCTCCCAAGGAAGGACAGAGTCCACCTGGCCAGACTGCGATGCGGCCACCACTCAGTCCTTCTAAGCTACCAGAAGAGACTGGATGACTGCATTGTCGACAAGTGGCCAGGATGTACCACTTCACCTCATACTATTCAACACATCATGGAAGACTGTATTATATACAATCATGCATGCAAACAACACAACATACACTCCATAAAGGATTTATGGGAAACCCTGTTTTGGCCGTGGCATTCCTTGGGAAGACAGGACTTCTCGGACAGACAGTCTAGGGAACAACAACAACAACAACAATATTTCTTAAATCATCCAGCCTCTCCTGGTAACTTAGAAGAGTTGGATGGTGACCACATCACAGTCTGGCCAGGTGGACTCTGCCTACTTGGGGGAGAGAAGATTCAGAGGAATGGATATCAGGGGGTCTGGCATGCAGCTATGTGTTGTCTTTCAGTTTGTTGATGGAGCAGTGAGTGATTTGATTATGGATATGCTTCTGGAGGCTGGTGGCTGTGGAAAAAGAGAAGAAAGTATTTGTGTGTGATATAGGTATTTGGTTGTTGTTTTGATGTTTCTTGTTGTATGGAGGGATAATAGAAAATAAAAGTAATGATCATTCTTTTTTGAGCGGAGTCTTCATTTATAAAATAATGCTGCATGATTTGTCCATAGAGGTGCTATTGATATAAGAACGGTCCTGGTGGTACTCCTACAAATACTGATTCCATGATGTCATTTGGACTGAATATGATCAATCATGATGAGTTTGGACAATGGGAAGCTTGCAGGCTGAGTGGATAAGAGTGTCGCCACTTCTGACGGAGGTAAAGAGTGGAGGCAGTTTGAGTCTTGCCTTGCAGCGAGTTCATATTAAAGGAATACATTAGAATCCCTGGTTCAAAAAAGTCTACTTAAGGAGGCACCACCCAGCTGCACTGTGTAGGTCAAATGCAGTGCAGCAAGGCACAGTTCTTTCACCACAGGGCTCAACAGCTGAAGATAGTTTACTTCCACTGCTTCACTATACATCTATCCCCCTTTGTATCCACTCGTATACAGAGTAAATGCAAGGAACATCCCTTTGGACCACACCATCCATTCACAATCTTGTACATTCCAATCACACTCTTACCAGTTCAATTGACAAAATGTGCATCCAAAGTTCTTTTCATCCATCTATTCATTCATCTATCTCATTCTAGGTCTTCCTTTCTGACTTTCTCCACATCTGCTTTTCACATTCTCTTCCTGAATTGTTCTTCATTCTTTCCACGTGCCCAAACCACCTCAACACTCTGGTCCACCCTGTAGGATAGCTTTCTTACAACACCTCCTTTCTGTTCTGTCTCTACATTTGTTAATTCATTCTTGAAACAACTATCATGTTTCCACATACAAGTATTTTTTTTTCACCTGTACATTCTGTCACTGCCATCAACTTTTTGCATTTCTCAGAACCAGTCCCAAGTGTAGTGTCATCCACAGGTAGTAAGTTATTCACTTCTGTACCTTTCCATTCTTGTCCACTGATTCTGAACATGTGTTCAATACATATCTCTTCTCTAAGTACCTTATAGTCCCGCCCGGAGGCTGTAGACGGATTCCTGGAGGCGGCGTTTCTTCTGCATGAGAGGCCTAGGGCAACAGATGGATTGATCTATTTACTTTCCTTATCACTCCATCCATATACTCATTAAATAACCTTGAGACAACCGATCACTCATCATTGTCGACCCTCACATATGCTCTACTGCTCATGTGAAAACTTGTGACCGCTTTCAACGAACCTCCCCGTTCCATACATTCGCAACATGGTCAATCCTGGCATACGCTTTCTCCAAAGCCATGAATACTCGAGATTCTTCCTTGCCCTCTGTTAAATACTTTTAATTGTCTTGTTACACATACTTGATCCACGCGTTCTCTTCCTTTCTTGAACCTTCACTGTCGTTCTCCACGATTTCTTGTTGCTCAACTAATACTGTGTACTCTTAAAACCAACATACGCCATAAATACTTCGTGTGCTACTGTGTGTCGATTTACTTAATTGTATTTATCTCACTGTAATATACAGGGAAGGAACCACACGTTTGTGTAAGTTTGTGTGTGTGTGTGTGTTTACCTAAGAACACGATTGGAGGAGACTGCGAGGCCTACGCTAGGCAGTTCCATGTCTCTTACTGCCTTTCATTTCTATCTTTAAAGTTGTCTTCTCTTTAAACAAGCAATTGTTTTACTGCTAATTTCTTTCTTACTTATTCCATTCGTTAACCATTCTCTTGGTAGACCAGTTCTTGCCTAATTCCTTCTTAGATCTAAATTTGTACAATATTAATCCATTATTACGAGTCTTGCTTAATAACCTAATTACAATAAATAGGAAAAGTGGGATTCGTCTGTGTATATGCGTGTGTGCAACGTATGTATGTAAACTAATATATGAAAATATAACATCCATTAGTTCTGGAAAGAACTGAAGATGAGAAAATTTGACATGACGTCACTAAGCTGTCAATTAGAGGAGAATTAAGTGACAGGGCGCAACTTCACCTCCCTTCAGGTGGGTTCAAACAACAACTTGGTCTATTTAGTCGACGGCAAACGGGAGAAACTTCCCGATGATGCGATTGAGTATAATACATATTTAAATTATAAGATTAATTGAGAAAAGAATTTGAGTAAATTGAAATGTCGGTCAAATTATTGTTTTATCTGGTTTCATTGATTTATATTTCATTTAGTTTCCTGTATGATTTAATTCTTTATATTTTTCATTTTATTGATTCATTTATTCATATATTCATTTATTCTTATTCATGCCTGTATATATATATATATATATATATATATATATATATATATATATATATATATATATATATATATATATATATATATATATATATATATATATATATATATATATATAACATCAAGGACAGTGGACAGTAGTGTCGTGTAATGATCTATGAAACGTAATTAAGTTAAATATCACGTCGCACGGCCAACATTTATTTGATCATGCCACGCCACGTCTTACTCCGTGACGTGATGGTATGTCACCACCGTAACATCACGCAGCAGATGACGGCCACGGACGGTGATGTAACGCTGTTGCGGTCGGTCACACCACGCAACAGTGTCATCCTCGTGGACTGTGACGTCACACCATCACGTGACCAACACATGTCTGAGGTTTGACGCTTTTCCTATGGGCGTATAGTAATTATTTTTTTATTTGTTTATTTTTAAGTTTCTGTTATTAATTTATTTTCCTCTCAACCGGTACATATTTTCATTTACTTTTATTTTGTTTTTTTGATATATAGTTAATTGTATCTTTTTTCTATTTCCGTTCCTTCACAAGTCTTCTTTTTTCACTAATTAATCCATTCGTTTCCGGTACCGTTAGATAAATAAGTGAATAAATATGATATTTTGTTTTCAACAAACCAAAATTTACAAACATCTTCGCCTATTCTGTTCTAACACTTTGATCCGCTTGTTATTCTCTTGAAGAGTGATTTAATATAAATGTATTCTTGCCCTTGCTGCCGCCAGACAATTTTATTCCCCTGGGAGGCGGACGCTTGGTTGAACGTCGATCCCAGCGAGCGAGCCCCTCATTTTGTCCAGAGTCCATCTGTCAGTTGAATGAAATTGCCTGGCGACATCTGACAACTACAACACATTTCCGGACATGAAATCCTAACTCACGATACATTGAAACGTTGAAATTTCTATTTTCGGCTATTTTCAATATCTGGTATGAAATCGTTTTGAAACAAACGTTTGATGATGGTCCTTCCTGAAAACGATCCTGAGGGAATGAAACGTTTAGGGTTGTGGTTCTCATTTTGTGGTCTGTGAATCGCTAGTGGGTTGTATGGCTTCACAAGTGAGAAAAGAATTCGATAACTAGTGATTGTTAATGGATGTTAAGCGATTTTATTCAGGGTTGAAGAGACCTCTAGAAAAGTGGTTCTACCTGGGGTACCTGTACCCCCAAGGAGTACGATACCTTAAAACTTGGGTTACAAGACATGTTAGCCAGTGCAATGGTACTGTACATTTACCACGAGAAAGTATAATGTGCTTTCATTGTATCCTACTAATTGACTTTTTTTTTTAATTTGAAATAAAAAGTACCTTTGTTCAGTAATTGAATATAATAATTTCTCAGCAAGGTTTGTATCACTAATCTTTTTCATATGTTTGCATTGCATTTATATTGGATGGCGGTACGAGAACTTTTTCTGAGATATCGAGGGGTACAGCCGCACGGGCACTGGAGAATCAGTTAGAAGACATGTGGGAAGAAAGTGCCCAATAGTAGAGTACATGGACAACGGACCACTTGGACGACTTGAGAAGACTGGAGAAGATGTGCAGATATGCGAAATGGATTCAAGAGAACGGAAAGAGGTATAGTACAGGGCCGACGAACATTGTGAGACATTTCAGAAGCAGTTATGGATCACCAAGTGGTCCGATGACCAGCTACATAAGTTCAAGAGACCTCTAGAATTCTAGTTAATAGATGCACGCTAGAAAATAAAATCAGAATTCTTATGACGTCAGTCAATTTTTTTTTTGCCATTCACCAGTATCCAAATCAGTATCTGATTTACATTAATTTCCTCATTATGAAATAAAACATTTTCAATGAAAAGAAATTAATACAACGACAACAGTTGTATCGTTATGGAATAAATCGTGGATCGGGTTGATGTCCGCTCACAGAAACAACCTGAATCATAACATTTAACGACCCACTGTCGCAAACTACCTTGTCCCGAGGCGCTCAGAACAACCCCTAAAGACCAGTTGACGAGCTGTTTGCATATGCGTCGTAAATTGCTGTCTTAAAGTACACGAGATGAGTTAGTCTGTTTGGTATTCTTTATTCATTTATTTCCACACCCAGAAGCCCAATTACGTGGTTTCAACAAAAGGCGCCCTTGCTCGCAGATAAGGATTTTTTTTTTCTTTTTGTGGGGCACTCCGAACCCAGAAACCCAATCACGTGACCTCGACAGGACACACCTGCATTCACACACGAAGAAGAGTTGTGTTGGGCACTGCCGCGTGCCGGGCCGAGGACTCAGCTGCGCGCGCAGCTTGCCAGAAAACGCGGGAAGAGTTGAGAACCTGAGAGCCGAGATCGTAGCCAGTTCGTGCGTGGCGCGATACAGCGAGTGGGTTCAGAGAGCCTTGTCGTTCTCCCCTCAATAGCCGGTACCCTTGGTTAGAAGCATCCAGACGCGTCTGAGATGTGACACAGGTCGAAGATAGTGGCGAGACTTAAGGAAATAGAAAAATAAATTAAAACGTTCACAGAAATAAAAACAGCAAAACGTTGCAATATTACTTGCGGGTGCTAAAACTTCAAGATCTCTCCGATATTGTCCGGATATCGTAATTAACGAACGTCAAATATTATTCCGTGCTCTATCGAATGCTTTCAGAAAGCGAGTGTCGAGTGACTCTACGATAATTTTCCTAATCAGTGCAAATACTCTTTTGGTTCAACTATTTGGCATCCCTTGGCACCATTTGTCACCACCAAGACCTGGCACCATGATCAAAGTACTCAGCCTACCAGACGCTGCCACGCAACGACGTTTGGAGCTCCCCATAAGTGAACTGGATAAATGGAGGTAAGGTAAGTACTATCATGTGTTAGAAGTGCGGTCCCAAGTTGGCCCGTTTGGAAAGCCTATTGTTTTCTTATTCAATACCACCCTTCTTGATCTAAACATAGCAAAATAAATAAACAAATCTCCCTTATATATTCAACCTAAGATGGTATGAACAGGTGGTAATAAAATAGCTTGTTGGTAATTTGTTTTGTTATGTTTAATACGAGAGGGAGAAGTCCAGATTGCCTTCAGGGACCGCTCTTCTGAAGTCACCTTTTCTATTGACCCACCCATGGCATCGTCTGGCATTATGTGGCCCTGTTGACTGTTGGACTTGATCCTTTTGAACACCAAAGGTGTTTCACCTTATTTTTTATAAAAATCACGGGCGGCAGCCAGCATAGAATTTAAAAATCTATCTAGGGAATCAAAGGGGTGTAGTCTCCTGGTGTACTTAAGGTGGTAATAACTGAACTGCTGGTTAGAAGGCAGGCTATTCAATATTGTTTACCTGCGTATATTTTCGTGCTCATGTAATCATCATTCTTGTTATTATTGCTGTTAGTTATTGTTATTGCTATTGTTTCTATTATTGTAACTTGTTTCATTATCATCATTATTATTTATTTATTTATTTATTTTTATTATTGTTATTATTATTATCGTTATTATTATTATTATTATTATTATTATTATTATCATTATTATTATTAGTAGTAGTAGTAGTAGTAGTAGTAGTAGTAGTAGTAGTAGTAATATTAGTGTGTCACTGGATACAAATATAAGATATTGTGTTACTATATACTGGATGATTTAGTTCTGTTACCACCTCTCTTGCAAAAGTAAACAGTTTCTCTGATTAGGTAAAGTTAAGTGAGGTTAGTGCGTAATGTAATTTTCATGCCCTGTATAACACCGGGCGAGCAGTGGCAGTGATTTTTCTTTTCTTTTTCAAGTTTTGAGTCTTAGGAACAGCCTTGACCGTCTCGGTCCATCTCCCATGTCGTTCACTTCATAAATGTTAACACGTGTGTGTGTGTGTGTGTGTGTGTGTGTTTGGGTTTGGGTTTGGGTTTGGTTGTGCCTTCATGCCAGCCTCTCTCCCTGTTTCGCAGTCTTTCTCTGCCTTTGTGATTCAGCCTGTCTGCTCGTCTCTTTAAGCACGCCTCGTTTGACTTCTGTTGCTTTGAGTTGTTTTTCTTTACCTTCTTGTTCTCTCTCACTTTTCACTTGGTACTCTGTCTTAACCTGCCTTACTCTATCCTAATCTGCCTATCATCAGTCCTTCCTGCCTGCCTGCCTGCCTGCCTGCCTGCCTGCTTACCTACCAACCTGTCAGCGTCATGCCTATAAATTCTTCAGAAGTGCTTGATGTATCCATTTCTTTAAACCCAAAACCTCGTTACTAATTCACAATGGAACTCGCGGACAAACATACGCCAACGATGCTGCAATGTAAACAAATAGGCTAACGCGCGGCCAGGAGACTAGTTACCGGCCCCATGGGGAGAGCACCTATACATAGAGATGATGCTGATGGTCTTTGAAAAGGACTCGAGGACCGGTACCAATTAACTATAATGGCAGACCGGAGGTTTCCAGTCAGTGAGAATGAAGCTGGCGGTAGGAATTATGATTAATCAAATTATATCATTATTAATGAAAATTAGCTTTGTTGCCGTACAGCGTCTGTCCAAAGATAATTTTTTAATCCAAGGTTAATAACGATGTCTGGAGAGTTCCTTTTCAGTAGGAGAGGTATTCCTAGCATGTTGGGTTAACTAGCCTAGCATGCTCAATTAACCGACTAGCCTGTTAAATTAACCGATCTGTTCTTATACTAACCCATCTATCATATCAACTCCTCACTGCCTGAGGGTTTCTCTTAACCCGAACAAAATTGTCTGTCGGTAGACAGAATAAAATCTATAAAGGAGTCTAATCGGTGTCCTCCCCACAAGTGCCCACGTGAAAGATACCCCCCATCCTCTCACCTTGTTTTCTGTGTCTTCTTTCATTTCTAACCTAGCGTGACCTAGCTTAACAAAGCTTAACCTAGCTTAACCTACCCTAGCCCAACATAGCCCAACCTATCCCAGCCTATCCCAACCTCTCCCAGCCTATCCCAACCTATCCCAACCTATCCCAACCTATCCCAGCCTATCCCAACCTATCCCAACCTATCCCAGCCTATCCCAACCTATCCCAGCCTATCCCAACCTATCCCAACCTATCCCAACCTATCCCAGCCTATCCCAACCTATCCCAACCTAGCTAAAGAATCATTCCCTCAGACGTGCACCTTGATCCAGTTCTCCCATTCATCCTCCTCTCCTTCGACGGTGATCCAAGTTGAGGGGTGATATTCTCCCCCTCCCCCCTAAGAGGAATAAAACCATCTGTTGTCAGAAAGACTATATACACAAGGTTGGGATGGGCTGGGCGTCTGCCAAGGAGGAGACCAAGGCTTGGAGATCGGTGAGAGCGTTGTCACTCCATGGACGTCAACACAACACAAACTCGTCTTCAATGTCATGAGTAAAATCAAGTGACATTTAACACGTGATCCACTCTGTTTACTTTATTCAGGCTAAGGATGGACGACTGTTAAATGACTCGCAATGTTAACAAAATGCCATCCATTACAAAAAAAGAAACTAGTTAGATTACCAGTTTAATTTGTTAGTTAACATAGCTTGGAGTTGAGGGCACGGGGTTGAATGAAATTGCCATTAATAGGGCGTCATTGTCACCTTTGCCTTGGGTGCTAGGGTCTTAATGCTTGTGGTGCAGGTGCGTTACTGATTGTCCTATTCTTACTGTTCAGGCTGTCGCCAGGTGATTTTAATCAGTCTAGGAGGAAAGCCTTTTTCGTGATGTATCGTTAGTTTTCATTCCGAAGTTGTAAACAGACCTGTTCTTGTTAAGGCTGTCATCTGCCGAAGTAAACTGACCTACTCTCGTTTAGACTTTTATTAATTTATTTAGATATCAACTATCTATTTATATATTTATCTATTTTGTATGCATTTCTGTATTCTTTTTATTTTTACATATATGTTTATCTATTTTGTGTGCATTTCTTTATTGACCTGTTTATTTTTTTACATATCTATTTTATTGTTATCATTATTTTTATTCATTCATTATTATTTATTCGTTTATTCTCTTACAATAATTATGCCCAGGGCTGGAACGGAACTCAGTCAGCTTAACTGTACAAGGTTAACCAGTTCTCGCTAACCTGTTTCATCCCGTGAGTAGTTAACGATGAAGCAACCAAACCCGCCTCTTGCGTAGGACGAGGAAGCAAGCAAACACACACACACACACACACACACACACACACACACACACACACACACACACACACACACACACACACACACACACACACACACACATATCCTGTTCTTTCCAGTTCTCCTTCAACTAAATAGAATCGTCTGTCGTCGGGTCAGTGGAGGTCATGTAGGTCGACATAGGTCACCGAGAGAGTAGTCCCGTCCTTTCTCTTCGGTGTAGGAGGTCAGGGGCCGCGTCTTGACTGAATAGAATCGCCAGAGGATAACTATATTAGGAAATGGTCAGTGGGGACCTTGTGGCCCTTCCCTTATGTACCGGATGATGCCTTTTGCCGTTAATCTGGCTGCCTAGGCCGTTTTCTTTGGGGTTGGAAAAGAAAGAAAATACCCACAGTTTTGCCCAATTTCCTGTCTTTCTCGAAATGTTCATTAACATATTTTCTATTTTAGATTTAATTTTTATATTATAGCACACAATATTAACATTAAATCATGGGTACTTGAACTTATTCTTCTTCATTGGTTAAGAAAAGATTAGTAAGCGTTGCGAGGTATCTTTAATTTATTATTATTGAAGAATGATCACAAAACTCGAGTTTCTTTTCAAATAATGTTCTTCAACGAATAAAGACAAATAAGATATTTTGCTTCCATTTAATATTTTTGGTTTATTTTATTGTAATATAACAAAACTTGTTTCAAATGAGGATGCCCATTTCTTGTTAAATGAAAAATATTTTACCATCATTAAATAATGAAATTTCTTGACAGTAATGTTGTTCCTTACTTCAAATAAGGAAATAAATTTATAGGAAACTTCACCATTTTAGAAATATACAGTATTTTACATTTTTCCTTCTCAGTATAATTTGAGATTTGTTTTATATTTTGCAACAATGCTATTCCTAATCTTGATTGTAAACATAATTCAGTTCCTCATTTTACCAAATGTAACCACAGTTTTAAAAACCCGGAAAACCCAGGTGGGTTGGGTTTAGATTTTTATTTTATTTGTTTATTAATTTTTATTTATTTGTATTGTATTTTCATTTATTTTTATTTATTTGTATTTATATATATATATTTTATTCATTCTTATTCATTTTCATTTATTTTCATTTATTTATTTATCTATTTTTTGCTAACCCTAGTTTTACTCATCTCTGAACTGGTGGCAATAATGATAATAGTAATTAATAGTAATGATTATAGCAATGATCATAGTAATAATGATAGTAATAATGTAATCAATAAAGATAATGATAAATTATTATAGTAATATATAAAGACATAATGATAATAATGCATAATGCAATATGGTAGTAATGATAATGATAAATATCCCGACTAAGAAATAAAGCATCTAAAACTGTAATATTAATAATTTTTATAAAAAAAACCGGCATGACATTTGCTATAACAAAATAGTTCAACTAACCACTGATTCAGAAAGATTTATAAAAATTATTACTTAACCTAAACGGGTTTAAGAAAACCTAACCGGGTTTAAGAAAACCTAAACGGGTTAGTAACACCTAAACGGGTTTAATGAAATCTAAACGGGTTTAATAAAACCTAAACGGGTTTAATAAAACCTAAACGGGTTTACTAAAACCTAAACGGGTTTACTAAAACCTAAACAGGTTTAAAAAACCTAACCGGGTTTACTAAAACCTAAACGGGTTTACTAAAACCTAAACGGGTTTAAGAAAACCTAACCTGGTTTAACTTAACCACCTGGCGCGAACCAAGATAAAAACCCAAATGGACACACTTATACAATCACTCTAAAGAATTCTGTCGCCAAATAAACATAATTTATATAAAAAGACAGAATAACCTTTTAGTATCACGAGGCAAGTGATTTATAGAAAGATATTTGTTGGGCCAGGTCGGAGTGGAAAAAGTTGCTGTCCGCGTTTTGCACCAGCGAAGGACCAGCTGAGGTCCGCCTGCCCCCAGGTGGGGCCTTGCTTGATTTGGGGACGGCGTACGTACGTGCGTGCGTGCGTTCGTACGTCCGTATACACTGAGGAACTAATCTAGAGCATGGAAGTTTGGATATCATATTTGGAACATTTGGTCTTTTCTCTCTCTTTTCATTGTGTGTGTGTGTGTGATTCACCATGGTCTTGGATCACGTGTTGGACTCGTGACCGACAGCCATTACTCTCCCGGATGAGAGCTCAGAGCTCATATATGACCGATATATGGGTAATGCTGTGGCTTTACATCCACACACACACACAATTCCCCGCCCACGAGAGTTGGAGTAACGACTCGCAGTGCAGCGATACTGAAATTATTTCAGCATTGGGAGGGATTCGAACCCTGACCGCCGTAGTGACGGCCGGGAACTCTAACCACTGCGCCATTGAATCGTGTGTGTGTGTGTGTGTGTGTGTGTGTGTGTGTGTGTGTGTGTGTGTGTGTGTTGAAATATTTCTAGGTGAAGGCGAGGTTTTTACCATAAGGATAGAAGCGTCGGTCAACTATAGACGAGAGTTTTTATTATTATCATAATTACATTTACTGTTTATTGCACACACACACACACACACACACACACACACACA